>NC_044248.1:6840468-7458545 GCF_003957555.1 Calypte anna | reverse complement strand
TCAAAAGTACTTTTATTAAAACGTGTTACAAGAGGTGTCTTCAGCATAAAATGAGAATAGCAATGGTTAACTGGCCATTATGGATAAGAGCAAAGTGCACTTGAGCTGTATTTAATCCTGAGCCTGGAAGAAGGTTTCAACTTTTTTATTAAGTGTATCAACATTGTTTGCCTGTATCTCACTAGAAGATTAAACCATTTTAGCCTGAAGAATTTTGAGCCACACTTGAATAAAAATTGAATTTACAGCTGCTCTTTAGGATACATTTTAAAATCAAAGTGATCAAAAATTAGAGTAAATCAGAGCATACCAATCCTACAGGGTCTAAGACCATTCCTAAGCTCTCAGCCATGGGGCACACTCAGCTAAGTGCCAGCTCTGAGTGAGGATGGGACCTGAGCATGAAAGGCAGAAAGTGGGCAGCTGAACAGCCTCCCAGGCTGAAAAGCCATGTAAATCACATTTCAGGGGCACATCTACAACCCTGCACATCACTGCACATAACATGCTTAATAAAATTTCTCAATTCTCGTAAATCATAAAAAAGAAATTGAACTTTTGCTTCCAGACAAGTAAAAGCTACATACAAAAGGTTTCCATTGGTATTTACATAACATTCTCTCTTAAATCTGCACTAATGGAAGTATATTCTGATTTTTTCATCATTATGAGCTTTCCAATACCATGTTATTCTCCACTTCAATGACAGGATGGTGCATTTCTTATCTTTTTTGCATCATAGTAAGTGTTCATTTAAACTTTGTATGCTGCCTGTTGTAAACGTGTTTAGAGTAATAACAACAATTTAAAAAACTATTTGGTTAAATTCATTTTCACAACTCTGAGACTTATCCATCTTCTGTGAACATAAAGATAAATAAAATACCATGGCATGTACCCATGATTTTTAATAATAATTTCCATAAGCATATAAACATAGAAAGCACTGGGCAAATATTAAGCAATCTTCACCTTTCTGCAATATTATCTTCATTTTAATCAGCATTCTTCCCAGTCACAGAGCACCAAGAAAAAGGCAACAAGTCCATCAGTCATCTCTGGGGCCAGGTACTTTCCTGCTTGTGCCCAAACATGCAGAGATTGCATGCCAGGCTGAGATTCCAAGTTCTGAACATTCTGAAGCAAAATCCTAGCGAAACATTTTATGTCATTTCAAGCTTAGAAAGACAATAAAGATTTCTTGAATCATTGTGGCCATTTTCCAATATTAATAAAATTCTCATGTCTGTAACACATAACCTTGAGCCTCACAGCCCCTTAAGTTCCAAATTATTTCATGAGAAATTTGACATCCTGAGTTTTATAGGCCTAACACAATTTTAAACACAAAAGAAATTACAGTGCCCCATGCACTGTGATGCTTTTTAGAAACACTTAACACAACCACGGCTGTTTAGCACTCATCCTGCTTGCAAACAGCTTCAATTTTCAAACTTAATCCAACAATCATGGAAAATATCAGTAGACAGTGATGTGAGTAAATGTATTGTGTTACTACATAATAAATTTGTCACATTTGCTTCTCAGTGATAGTAAAATCCACCAACACCATCAAAATGAAGCAAATAATAACATATTATTGGATTACAGACATTAAAAGTTTAAAACAACTAAACCTGGAAGAAAAAAGCTATCAATAAGAATCTACTGGCCATTGAAAGCTATCTATAGCACACTGATAGACATAATAATCATATTTTTGGGGTGCTACTGCATAATTAGATATCAAAAGCAAAAGTATTACTGTAACTACAGATAGAAACAAGTGGTTTTTTTCCCAAGGTTCAAAATACTTTGTCTTCCATAGTGACTTATTATTTTACTGTACATGATAGAAGGGGGAAAATTATACTTCTAACACATAATAAATGTTCAGTATTCTAAAGAAAAACTTACGGCATTCTGGCAGAACTACAAGAACATTCTATAGCATTGTATCAAAGCTCTTATCAAATGATTCACAAATATCAAAGAGCAAACATTCTATTTAGAAAAATCATTTAGATGAGTTTATATTCTCCTAAGATTTCATCAGCATTTAAGGTATTTTGTATTGAAAAAATGCTCTGTGTGCACAAAAATATCTGTGGCAGCAATCTTCACAAGAATCCATCAGATATAATTTTCAATTCATTAGGCAAAAATAATTTACAACAATAATATTCTTTGATGACTGAATATTTATGACTTCTATACACCCAAAAAAACCCCACCCAGCTGAAATATTTGTTAAAGTACTGGCCCAGATCTTTTGGCATGCCTGGTCACTGCATAGCTCAGAATTAGTTACAGAGTTTTTCCTTCTTTGTGATCCAGCTCTCTTGCTTCATCTGTGAGGATCAGGAAGCCACATAAAATTTGGAGGATCATCTCATTGCTCTCAAGTCATTCTACATAGAGCTTAAATATCTATGGGCTTTCTCTCACCTTTGTCAGCTTAAAAGTCTTCCTAAACATCTCAGCTTTCTGTGAGATCAGCCTGAACTGTAGGTTAAGATAAATTGTCAAGTTAAATTCTAGCAGAGATGCAAAATTCATGGTTGCCAAAGAACTTGCAGAAGATTGAGGAGAGGGTCTGGAGGAATCAGAAGTGGGTACAATAATGTTCACACTCTGCCTATTTTAATTTGCCATCCCACAAACAGGTCGACTCCAAATCTACCTACACCATCTGCAAATAAGACTGGAATAAAATAGGCTGGAAGATTATTTAGTTCTTTGTCTGGAAAAATATGATGGCTTGTATGGTGTCTGAAGTGTTAGCAGAAAACCTGAAGATCATATCAAAAGGCAACGTTAGGCCTGGTCCTACAATAAACTACATATAGCAGTGCAATTCATTGTTCTACCAGCTGATGACATTATAGAGAGAGAGTCTAATTTTCTAGGCAAGTCAAAAAACCTCTCTTTTCATATTTTAAACATACCACCAGCCTTAGGCTTCTCTGCTACTGGTTACCCTCAAGAGATGACTGCTTGACAATGAGGAAGAGAAATGTTATGGTATGGAGGAGATTTTTCTCAAGGAAATGACTCAAGAAGGAATTCCTGAAGGATACACTGGAATAAGATCATAATTCAGCAGTCTGGAGGAAAGATCACTTCAGAAGGGCCAGGCAGGACAGAAAAATGGAAGACTGCAGTAAAGTATTCTAATGGCACTAAGGATCTTCAGCAAAATCCTACTGGAAAGTCTAAGGGGAAAAAAAATATTTTTAAACATCTGTTTTGCTAACCAGGGCAAATTTTCAGGTGAATCCTCACTGAAACACACCTTATATCACAGTGTGTGTTTACTGACCTGTAAATAAGAGGGGTAAATGTGGCAATACAAAACACATGGCAGCTTTCTACCAGTAGACACCAAAGTATTTGTTTGCTTGTTATTTCCTTTTTTAGCCCTGTATCTTCTCCCATATAGGATAAAACAGTTTCTTAATAAGAAAGAGCTTTAGGGGGGTTAAAAAGAAAATGGAGACAAGGAACTCAGCTTCAAAGATAGGGTTTTAAGGCCTAGAAAAATAAGTTTGGGCCACATCTCAGAACAGACAAGTGTTTAGATCAAACAGTTTCCACAGAAGCACAATACTGTTAGGTCACTAAAAATTCTGAGCTAACCTGTACCATTTTTATAAATGTTTATTATTTGCAAACATACAAAATGCTTCTCACTTCCTTCTTCATCTAAATGAACTAAATGACTCTAGGCCCCATAACTGTATAATGCTACAGGTGTGATAATAAAATGAAAGATACAGATGCTTCAAATTCATATTAGAAAATTATGGTATCCTTTAAAAAATAATGTTACAGCATTAGTTGTTTGATTTAAGCATCACCATTGCCAATATATGTTCCTCTTCAGAGTGAAGTTATAGTTTGGTTAAGCAGATTGGAAATAAAGTGGGAGGGATCTGAAATAGATCCAAAGTGGCTCATCAGTAATAAAGTTTTTGGTTTCACTGTAGTGAATTTTGCTCAAAATCCATTTGCTGTTTTAATTCTCCAAGATATTTAGGTAAGAAGACTAAAAACATGCTTTCTTTTTTTTTTTTTTTTTTTTTTTTTTTTTTATAGTGAGTGGAAATAGAACTAGAAGAAAGCAGCATCTCCTCTTCTCTCCTTGGAAATTTCACTTCATGTTTCAAACTGATGAAGATTGGTATTATTTCATCTGAGTAGGGTATTGTGCTGTAAAATGGCAGGCATTTATGATAAACTTAAGGACAGGTAGCCATGAAGCTAAAATACCATAGCCATAAGCAGAAAACAAGGAAAAGAAAAGGAGAAGCATCCCTGCAGCAAGCAAGTTTCAACAATTTGAGTATACAAAATAGATAATACTTTGCAGAGTGCAGCTGCCAGAGCAGACAACCTGAAAGCAGACAAATTTCCATTCATCCTGAAGTAATAGCTCTGTTAGCACTGGTCTAAGGTGCAATAGCAGCCTGAGAACAAATGGGACTTACATTTCCCTTTTCTCATTGCTCTGTGCCTGCCTTTCTCAGCAAACTCCTCAATCTGTTGTCCTTCAAAGCCACCCTTGCTTCCAATGCATTCTGTGGAGGAAAGCAGTGGGTAAAAGTGGAAGAAATTTTTGCTGTAACTAGACAGCAGTCTGAAGCTTAAGTACCAAGCTGTGCGTTTACATCCTAGATGAAGATGAAGTGATAATTTCTCCACATTTCCAATTGGATTTACTTCTGTAGATTGAAAATAGCTCCTCGGTTAAATTCCAGGGAACAATGCTTTTATCAAAAAAATCCTTCAATATTTTTCTTTGTTATTTTACTGAAGTACAACATGAATAATTGCCTTTGTTCTAGTCCATAATACCAGCAAGTTTTGCAGACTGATTTTCTGCATATATCTTGATACAGTGCCTGCATGGCCCTGGGCAAGAGCACAGAGAACGCTGGACACTTTGATCATCACAGAAATAGTGGTGATTTCAATACCTGAAAAGTGGGGGTTTTTTCATCTCCAGGAGGTGGAAGAATGTCCAGATGTGCCAGACTTGATCTGTGGGAAGTTTCCAAAAAGGATATTGGAAATATCTCTGCAGTTAGTAATGACTGTTGGATACATCTGTGGGTGAGCAGGGCGGCTGTGCTGGTACTGAGAGGCTGTTTGAACACCAGGGGAAGAACAAGTCCCTTTATGTAAATGTGATTGATTTACAGAATGAATAGGGAATGAATCAGAAGGTTTTGATGATATCCATGATTATGGAAGTGGCAAATTCCTCTCTATTTCATGTTACCAGAGATTGCATGAATAAGACCTGATAGATTAGAAACAGAAAACTTTATGTCCTGAATTTTCTAAAATTATTTTCTCTAGGAGAGAAATGAAATCGGCATAAGACAAAGTCATTCCCATATACAACCTATAAAATTCCTAGTAAAATTAGAAAACCATTTTGGGGAGCCAAAGAAAAAATTATTTTATCTTTGTCAAAGCCAGGAAAAACAATTTTTTCAGGTACATAATTACTCAACATAAACACATTTTTCTCTTCTCGAGATCCTAAGTATACTGTAACACACTGGGATTTGCAATATTACATCAGAACATTTAGCTTCTCTGTTTACATGTGTGTTGACTTGCTTAAGTTGATAATAATCTTTCCTATAGCTGGCCTACAGGACAAGGAAACAGAGTACAGAACAGCAATAGGTCTCCAAACCATTTAAATTATGTAACTTGTCAGAACATAAGAGGATCTTCTTTGAAACAGTAATAAAGTCATAAGCTTGATTTTACTTCATTAGATTAAAACAGCACACCAAAGTGTAGCACCTTCACTTGGCATCTGGTTAAGAATAATTACTTGAAAGCACACTCATGAAATTAAATCTACCTTTTGGAACAATTACAACAACTATTATAAAACTGTGTCCTTAGGTTGTATCTCAAAATTAACAGCTGTGGCATCATATCTCAGACCTTCCTTTGGGACTCCAAAGATTTAGAGAAAATGAAGAAATAACAACATGAGTTCCAGCAGCAGCAAAACAAATTTTAAATTCAAACACACTCGTACTGAAGTGAAGGGCTGTCAGTACAAAACAAGTTTAGGAGCCTTTATGAACACATCTCTACAAGCTTCTGCTCAGTACTCACAAGACATCATGAGAGCAGCAGAATGGTAGAATAGTTGGAAAAGGAACATACAATAAATCTTGTTGAATACTGGATCTTGTTGAATACTGAATGTAGTTCTACCTCCCCACATCCGAAAATGGAGTACGGAGAACTAAAGAAATTACAGAAAATCATACTTAAATTAAAGACATTAAAAAATTAGTTCATAAGGAGAGATGAACAAAGACTAGGTGGGGAAAATAATACCCATGGGATTAACATAACAAAATCGGATAAAATATTGACTGGAATAAAGAAAGTACACAGAGAACTGTTCCCTGGATCCCACCATGAAGGAATTTAGGAGACTTGGTTATCAAGTGGCAGGCTTAAAGCAAACAAAAGGAAACACTTTTCACAAAGCACATAATTAAACTGTAGAATTCAGCCCAAGGATGCTGGAGATGTCAAAAGTCTAGGTGTGTTAACAAGCAACTGGAAAAATTTATAGAAGAAAAAATTCATCAAAATCCATCACATAACACGAACACACAAAAAGCCTCCAACTCACAAAATCCCCAAGCTATGCATGGTCTGGCAGAAGCTAGAAGCAATAACAGGAAAAGTTTTACCTTCTGTTTGTCCTGTCCCACTATTGTCTTTCAAAGCATTAGCTACTGGCCACTGACAGAACACTGGTCTACTTAAATCTTTGCACATGTTCTTCTGCTCACCGCTTTTTTTCACAGGGGATGTTGCCTTTGATCTTTGAGTCAGTCACTTGATAAGAAGTAAACAGACTAAAACAGGAGCAATGATCACTCTGCAAATGTTTTTGTTTGGATTTTTTTAGACGCTTGGAGAAGAAGTCTGATTGCCAAATTATATGTTCATCCTAATTTGGAGGGGAACACCATTATCATCTGTCTCAAGACAACTTCACCTAACAATCTGTACCAAGGAGGGGTTACTGCCTCTGTAGCCTGTAACTTGCATTTTTTTGCAATCTGCTTTTAGGTGCATCTCAAGACACTGTCTGCTGGTTTCACAATGCAGCAGTTTGATCAGTCTGGGCACTCCAGCTGATGAACTTCAGTTTCAAGAAAGGCTCTGAAGGAGCAGCCTTCAGCTGCTGAGGAAGTTTTGGGAAGGGTTTATTCACTTACTCTCTGAGCTGACAGTAAAGAGTTGAGCCTCATCAGGACCCTATCAGGTGTTTCTCTCTTGAGATGAATGAATTGCCATTTTTACACTAAAAAATGAAGATATAAAGCTCTAGACCTGGCCTTTCAAGAAGCTGATTTCACCCTGCACTGTTAGGCTTCCAAAGATTTCCCAAGCAAGGTTACAGTTAACAAAATTCACAATTTTTTTGCATGTGTTTCACAAAAGACCACTTTTGATACAAATTTCAAACCATTTTACCAGTACATGTTGAGCAACAAACATTATAAAAGAGTAAGATATTTCAAGGTTTTTCTCAGATTTGTCAAGGTTATTCTCTCAGCCCAGGCCAGTACTCAGTTGATATAAATCAGGAATAATTCACATTATGGAACTACACCTTTTGCACTTAGAGAGGATGTAACTCACTGTAATAAGCCTGACACTACAAGTTAAATTTCATCTTTTTATATTCAATCACACTATTAATAAAAATATTGTTACCCAGATGCTTTGAGGCTATTTCTCTGCAGAAGGCTATTACAAAATGCTTTGCTTCAGTAGCAGACCAATAGTTGCTCTTAAATCAACAGAAACCTGATGAGAGATATTTGAAGGAAGCTGCTATCTCTCTTCAGTCTGCAAATTGCAATCAGAATTTCCTTGGGAACAGCAGCAGAATGATGCCTGATACAGCAAGCACCAGATGTGGAATTCCTTCAGTCTTCAGTAACCAAACTGCTCTTTTAAGAGAAGGAGGCAAAGCACCACACCAACTGCCTGCTGATGTCTATTCCTTTTTTAACATCTCTTCTTCCCTCCCACTCCCATAAAATGAGAATAGATATCAGTGTTTTATATACCACATGTGCATGCTTAAGCACATCGGTTTTTTAAGGCTTACTTGGCTACTTGGATACCAGATCTTCCCCCAGATATGAGCTGTCTACATCTAACCTGCAGTATGGTTACTACACACTGCAAAATTTCTAGGAAGTCTGACTGAATACTGAACATCCTTAGGGAAACAGTTGAATTATTTCAGATGTTGCCTTACCTAACTTGCACCTTCCTCTACAAGTCTATCACATATAAAGTATCATAAAGCAGTAAAAAAAATGATCCCCATAACTTAAAAGACTGAGGACTTTTTATTCCTACCTCAGATAAAACCTCGATTAAAAGTGAGTAGAAATATTCTCTGTAATTTTGACTATTTTGCAATCATAAAAAAATTTTGACTGTTTGTTCCATTAGCTGTTTGTCTTCCCTCCTATTCTCCTTTGACATTCAGGGCAACGTTTAGGCTGAAACCTGCACTGAGGATATTCAGAACCTGAGCTGTGTAACAGGGGGTTAATTTCAAGATAAACAGCAATAAGAAGATAATCCAGGCTAGCAAGGAGATGAAAAGTTCACTAGCAGTGTACAAAAACACAAGTAGAATAATAGCAATGTTGCTAGCAGAGTGTTCACACAGAGCTCATTTGTAGGCTGCAGACAAATGTTCATCTAGCAAAGGGCAGTGACAATTGAAGATTTTAGCAACACTTAAAGAGTTTCTTCCTGCCTCTTCCCAAGGGGCTGCCAGCTCTGCAGCTTGTTGGCAGAATGGGTCATATGAGAACTCCATATGGAGTCAGGGTGGTATTAATCAGCTGATGAAGGGAGTTTGAAAAGCAAACTGACTTTGCCTGATGTGGACGAGGCAAAGCTCTCAGGCTCCTTTGTCTGGCAGGACTGTGGGAATGGGAACTTCCAGCTGGCAGATTATAGGTTTGGAGAGCTCAGCATCCTCACACTGCTAGATCTAGGAGGGAACTTCTTGTGACCCTGTTTAGATTAGAAAGACTAAATTACTGAGAGGCTTTTTTTCACCATGCATTCATGAAAAAAAAAATCGCGTGTGAATGATTAAAAAAAATAAAAGGGCATCACTTTTTCTTTATTTAACCATATTTTATATGGCAGAATAATGTTTGGATGTGTGACTTTCTGCCCCTTCATGATATGAAAAGAAATCTTGAAGATTTTTTCTTTACTTTTTTTAAAAGAATAAAAGTAATTTTAAAATATATGCCTAACAAATTCTTTGTAAATCATATAGGCTGAATTTCTTGGTTTTATCCCACATCTCCTTCATTATCCAGCCTCTACAATAAATGCCAAAATATTCTAAGGAATTAACTTGACATCATTTGGCCAGTGCCTGTTATCACATTATAAAACTAAATTGTTTCAGGAAAAAACAACTTCTTTAATGACAGTACGAGTTGTACTAGTCCTAGAGTTATTTTATACTTAACCTTCAAGCCATCGTGCTCTAGGATATAAACCAATCATCACTGACAGAGATTAACAAGAAATTTCCTCTATGGGTAGAATATTTCATAAGTGCTCACTGCAGGATTTCTTGCATTTTTCTCTAAAGCATCTGGTTACAGCCATTGTCAGATGGAATAAAAAAGCTGTTAGTCTGTTCTGGAATGGCTCCTCTTGTTCTCTAAAGCTTTTGTCCCTGATCTTCCTGCACCTTCTCTCAGCAGTTTGAAAGAGGCAACACAGATATTGTCACTAGAAAAATGTTTACCTCATTCCTGGATACTTTGGTAGAAATGCAGCAAGTGATATCACTGAGAATCATATCTCAGTTATCATATAAAAACTTCAGATACTCTTCTGGACCAGCTTTTGGACATAGTGTTTCAAATAATGAGGGTTAATGTAAGATTCATCTTCCAAGTGTTCCTGAAATTGTTACTGTTCCCAGAAAGAAGACATTATGTAAAAATTTCTCCTACTGAGAGAACAAAAGCAAATAAACAAGGTTGCCAAGTAGAATGACCTACACAAGCTCATAAACTTTTGATTTCCACATGTCAAATTAAATCAGTTCTTCAGCAGATACCAGAATCAAGCATTACCATTCCTTTAAAGCAGTTCTCCACACCATTATTTTCCTTAAGAATTAACTAGTTCCCTGAGAAACATCTCACATCAACTCTTTTTTCTGACTAACCATATTTTGGTTTATCAAAGTGGAGTTCACAGAGAAGCAACTAATTTAAAATCTCACCATGTAAATAAGGATGCTTGTGTACTTCTGACAGTGACATTGCTCTTTAATTCTAAATCTGCTTTGACAGGAAATCTTGAGAAGTACCATGAGGAAAACTACAATCAAAAGTAGCGTATACACATACCTAGACATGGAAATATATATGTACAGAAGTATCTATGACTGTTTCTGAATGTAGTTTCATATACCTGTGACTGCAAAAACAAAACCAAAAAAAGGCCTACATCACAAAAGACATTTGATGAAAGATATTAAGCAAAAACATTTTCTTACCTGTTGCAGCTCAGTTTCTAATTTACTTGGCTAATGACTTAACAATAATCAGTTGCTAAAATTCCCACACTAAAATATTCCATCAGTCTTTAAAAACCATGAAAAACTGTGAAGATTAATACATCAGTTAAAGTTCAATGAGTTTGTTCTGATTGCATGCAGACATTGAAGTGTTTTGAAGAGATATGTCTGGGAAAACTCAACTTATTTTGCATTCTTAGTACTATGAAAGAAACCCATAGTACCTTAGATACTCCTGTGGTAAACACTGGCATCTGTAGAGGAACTTACACAGCCACTGACAAACAACTGAAAGTAATGATGCTATTACAATGCAAGTACAAACCAGAGTAGTCAGCAGTGGTTACAAGAAAACTCAGCTGTGTTTTCTGCTCCTTGGCACTGATTTGCCTGCTAAGTGCTCATGGAAACACTGCTGTCACAGAAAGGACAAATGGGACAAAGTGGTAGCAGGTTTTTAGTGGGGTTCTGAGTCTGTTATCATTGTCTGGGCTTAAAATCTGAGCTAAAATGTTAGTATAGTCAGGGTTCTTGTATGTATGCTGGCTCCCAATGACTGGTCAGAACCAAGAGGGTGCTGGTAATACATAACAATCCTTTTTATTATGTCTGCCAAAAATGCATCAAGTTTTCCATACATGAAGCTTAAAATAAAAAGACCTAGAAAGGACAAAGCCAAAAGCAGGTATTTCCACTTTCCTAATGTCCAATCCACTGGATCATAAATATTAATCCAGCAGAGTTAGCTATTTTATAGTGCATCAAGAGACATTATATTCAGTTTGAATATTTTACAGTGGGGAATTTGTCTTCATAAAAGTGTTGGTGTGTCACTTATGCTAATCAGTCTGGTATGTGTCTCTCTCACACTGCAAATTATTAAAATGCATTGGGATTATGCAATAATCATGAACTCCAGACACATGAAAACAATAAATCAAGAGATCAGCCATGGAATTTTCTCAGATCAGAGATGTTCTTACGTGTTATGGATGATACTTGAGACAAGTGATGCACTGCTCAAAGAACTCAATATTCTTCTTTGTATCATTATGGTTAGAACTATAGGGTGATATTAATGTCCACAATCTAAAAGTTGACATCAACATTGCCATTTCATAAGTTAGATATTTAGTGTAAATTCTTAAAATCTCACTATTTTAAAACTCTCTAGACAATAGATTTACAAGCTCATTTTCTCTGTATAGTTTATTGTGTAACTGAGTGAAAATATTTTCTTTCACCTATAATCAGGACACTAGCCCTTGCAGTTATTTTTGAAATTAGATCTGATGCAGAAAGATTTCTGTTTGTTCTAAAAATGTACTTGGGGAAGTTTGAAAAACCCTCAGCTTTGGCCTAAATTCATTGGATACCAATTGCAAAATTCACTGATGTCAATAAGAGCTTTAAGTCATACTATTAAAAAAAAGAAAGGCTTATGAATCAGACCCCAAAATTAAAAGAATTGACTGCTTTCAAAGTAACTATTTTTTCCAATCATAAATGTATGGATTTTTTTTGTTGTTTTGTGTCTTTGATTATTTAACAATCTATTTTCCCAGTGTTTTGGTCCTCAGGGTTAGAAAAATTTATGTTAAAAAAAACCTGAGATTTCTGCATATTTGTATAAACCAAGGAGAGGAATCATAATGGACACACACAACATAATGCAGATAATACAGAACTGCTGACCTTGCTTCCCTGGGCAGAGAGATCAGCCCACATCAAGCCTTCCTAACAATCCCATCTTGATTATCTATAATCTAAAGGAGAAAATGTTATGGAAAATGTCAAGCAAAAGTATCTTGTGCTCTTCACTGTACAGAAGGAAAGGTCCAGCTACATGTGAAAGCTGAAGTTATTTAATACTGATCAGATTGTCTGCAGGGAAATATTTTAATTGATATTTTGTGTGGACTTCAGAAAAAATCTGTGTCTTCTCCCCATCTCTCAGCCTAATAAAACAACACAGGAAGATTACAATTGTTTTGAAGAAAATTATTTATGTTTTAAAACAGCATTTCCAATAGGTTAATACACGTCAGAAGAATGGCAGTATTAACAGTGATGGAGGGTAGAATGGCTAAAAAGTACACAAAGCAGATGAAACACACTATCAGTATTCTCATATATTCCCATGCTTTGCAAAATTAAATGGAAATTTGGATCAGAAGTGCCATATTAAAGCTTCAGAAACAACCAAATTTCAGGGTAAGCTTTTTTTATGTGCAATTCTGGTAAAAATATCTCAGGTTTGAATGCAAATTCTGCCATCTCGTGGTCACAGCTTTTCCTACAATACTGTGCATTTGGCAAATTAATTTAGAATATAAATACACAGAGCTTTGCAAAGACTCATTGAGAACAGATTTATGCTATAGCAGCTGCAGGATTTATTGATACTTTTGAAATATTACCTAGTCATAGTAATGCCCTTCAGCTCAGTGAAATATTGCAAGCATAATACCTATAAAGATAAATTTATGCTCCTTGCCTGTTTATTCTGCACATTTAAATGATATAACTACACAAAAAGCAGATATATGTAGATTTTATTTATTTAATGTTCCCTGCTTGAAATTTGTTCACTGCACTTTTCTGTGTGTTCCATGAGACATGGCTCTGTTTTAAGTATATTTGGCCATCATATATAATTTGCCAGCAGGCAAAATGCAAACTTCCATCCTGCTTCTCTGTGAGAAGCAGGTTCTGTCTGGAGCTAGAAAAAGTGATGATTATTACAGTCCATGTGTTCCCATCGCTGTAAGATTGGGGAATTACCATTCACTGCTTTGATATTTCAGTACTGCTCCAAGGGAACAGACCACTTCAAGTTCTGAAGTAAAAATTAGAAGCCAGTCATGCTTTTGAACTGAAAGTTCTTGGGAGCAGCAATTTTCCACTTCATCTCTACATTCCCCAAAAGTCTCCAGCATTTGCTACTGCAAACACGCTCAGCCCAATGGTAACTGATTTCTGACACCCCAAGAGTTTCTCACTATGGCTGATTTCCTTTTCTGACTCTTACCTCCACCCTCTGCACATCCTATGTCTTTCTTCTCTCTCCTTATGCCTCCTTTTCACTTTTTCTCTCTTCACATCCTGCCCACATGCCTAAAAGGGAGTGAATGAGCAAGTGCAAGCATGAGGCAGAGTAAGGCATGAATCAGGAGGTGACTGAGTCAAACTAGAAAGAGACAGAGTGGTGAATGAAATCTAACTAGGTATAAAGGCACCTGGGAATATGAGGGAATAAGTAAAGCCCCTAAGTGGGTGGATGAGGAATGAACAATTGTAGCCCAGCTGAAGGAGAGGAGCAAATGACCATGTGAGGGAAAAGGACAAAGAAACAAACCTACTCAGGAAGGTTTCGATGGAAAACTTGGGAAAGAGAAGAGAGAGAATTCAAAGCAACTGGAATAAAAGCCTTTAAAACATAAAAAGCCACCAGGCTCTAATAAAAATAATAGCAAAAAGCTTGAAATAGGAAATACTACAGTAATACAAACCATATAAATAGAAGATTAAAAAAAAAAAAAAAGAAAAAGAAAACAGAAGATGAATGACATGTTCACCCCTTTCTTTAAAATATTTTTTTTTCTATATGAAAAGACAGGAAACTGAAAAGGAACTGGTTCAGGAAGGTGATGAGAGAAACCCTTTCATTCCTCATCTCATAACTCAGCTGCTTAAACCTCTCCACATGAGCCTTTCAATCCACCTCCAAATAAACTCCACACAACAGACCAAGTCCATTCTTGGCATGTAATCTTAGTACTCATTTGAAAATCTAGTCACTTCAGCTCAGCACTGCTCTTTTAACTCTCCAAACACCATTTGTTTCAGCTAATTCCTTGATGTTCCATCCTCCTCATATACAAGGACAAAATAATACATTTTCTTTTAGGTAGATGTTGGGTTTGAATCTTTCTGTTATCATATTCCCATTGTTTTACTGCAAATGTTAAAGAAAGAATTTACACTGTGTGTTAAACTGACACGAAAATAAAGTGAAAGGAAAGCCCAGATAGAGTCACTTGCCTTTTTTTATATCTTTTTCTGTGAACAGAAACAATAAACAGGAAATAGATAATCACTAAAATGACTAAATAGATATGTTCTAGTAGATGGATTTGGATGTACATCTACAGCTTCACATACAGATGGAGAAAATCTCATGACTGCAAACATTTTTCCACTTTGCTACCATTCCAACCAGTTAGTATAATAATGGTATCATGATAACAATGTGTCATGGCCTTTAAAATAGTCTACACAATCCTGTCTAAAACCTTTGGGTAATTATTCAGTGGCTATAAAAATTCTACCATCAACATTCACACTATCTGACAATAAGCACATTTAGATAACTTCCATAGATTCTGTAATTATTAGGAGCCCAGGGCAAGGACATAATTTCCATTTTACTTTTAAAAAAAAAATCCTATTTAAGAAAGGCAAAGAATTTACCCAAATTATTATTTCAATTGGATGCTACAAAAAACAGTGAAATAACAAGGTCTGATTACCTTGTTAGAGTTAGTACACTCTAACTTTCTATAGGTTGTGATGGATTTTTTATCAACTTGACATGTGGATAGACAAATCATTCAATAAAAAGCTTGTATTGACATTGAGTGAAGTGGCAGAAATTTCTACCTGTGAACTGAACTCAAAATAAAGACAAAGCAAAATTTTTGCTAATTTACATTTTAGTGAAAAGTGATCAATAATCCAACCTAGTCTTTAAATACTTAGTTGTAGAGGACAGGTTTTCTAAAACTAATATTTAAAAAGGAATTTCCAGAAGGATTATTAAAAATTCCAAGCAACCTAACCTCAGGGTTAGCTGTAATACATGTGCAGAGCAATTCAGTGACTCAATATTCTTATAATGACAGATTACTAAAGACTAAAGTTAAATTATGAATGCATACCAACCTGGGGTAAAAATGTTGCTTTTGAATTGTGTCTTATGAGGTCATGTTGTTGAATAACCAACTCAGAACATCAGCTACTTAAGGACATCTTGTCAAGCCTATTATCTCCTAAACGTGCCTATTAGAGTAAATGCATTCACTTACATGCTTTAGACATTGAAGTGGGGTGAAGAACAGATTTCAAAATAACAGTATAAGTACACCAGCCAAACCACTTCAGAAACCTTGGAACATGTTTCGAAAGAAAATAAGAGAACTAGAAGAATCTATCAGCTGAAACAAGAAACCTCTACTTTGCATTATAGTAAATCGAATCGGAAATGTATCCTGGAAAAGAAATGATTAAAAGAACAAGTGAAAAGAGAAAAATCACATCTTTAATATATTTTTTAGTAGAAGACTTGTCTCTTCTCTCCATTATGAAACGTTATGGGTGTTTAATACCTGTACGCTTTGAATCATCTTTGTGGGTAAAAGCCCAAATGTCTACTTGTGCAGTAGTATCTAATGACAGGACATGCTGGGGAATCAGATCTGATTTAGACTGAGTAATCTTGTTCAGTGTTGTCAGTTTAATATAAAAAATTGAAGCTAAGCCAGAGGTTATTATGTGTAGTTCAGTGAAGAAAGAAGTGCTGTTACCATTAGGAGACATCAGTTCTTTTCCTGGCTTTGCTACTGAGTCAATCACTGGGCTTGAGCAAATAAACTATATATATATACACACAGTGATGTGTGCATATGAATACATACACATGTAGCTATAGCTTCATGGTTGTGCATACACAAAATATGAATACAAAGTGTGGAAATATAAATACTTCTCTCTAGAGTGCTAAATGCTGTTTTAAAACCCTTTTAAAATAGATCCCAAAGAACAAAGCATTTCAAGCAATACCATATACTACTTACCAGTTTTGGGGTTTTTTTTCTCACCATACTATCTTATGGAGAATATTGGTGCTCAAAAGTCAGTACAAAATTTGTGCATTGCATTGAAATGAATGCTGAGAAAAGCCTCAAAGGAATCAATTTACCCAGCTCCCAAATACTTCATTAATCCAGAACACACTTAAGCAAGAGGTAAATAATAGATTGGCTGTGAACTGGAGACAACATTGAGAGATTTCCTTAAACGTGGCTCCCAAGTATGAAAGCTAACACATTTTTTCTTTGTTCATACCAAAGTTATAGATTTTAACAGCTTTAAGCTCAGGTCATTTCTGGCTACTCTTTTATCTACACAAACACAGGCTGAAAAATTCAGTTTCATACTTTGCAGTGTAGGAAGTATCATATCTATGTGTATGTGTTTACTGAAGGCACACAGAAATTTTGCTTTGAAATGAAAATTTCAAAGCAGAGTAATTTGTTGCTTATATTTTCAATAAAGAAATACTGACACTGATTTGCATCTGAACCGGGGGAAAGTTAACCAAATCAGACTTGCAAGTAGAAAGGTTGTTCTTTTTGGGTTTTTTTAATCTCAAGTTATATTTTTGTTGCTGTCCCAGGAGTCTATTAATAAAACTGAACAGCAGCTCTGCTTTGGCAAGTGAAAAATCAGATTTCATGAAGGACTCGAGATCAATAGACTGCTACTTTGTAGACGAAGTCTGGAATATTAGTCCCAGAAGGACAATATATGTCTTCAGATAGAACTCCCAAGCTTTATTTTCTTTATACTTAAAACATTTATGCATTTTTATGATACAGCCATCTCTAAAAGCATTTAGTATAATGTCTATCTGTATGGATTAGGAGTATGTTGGTGATGCTCTTGAGCAAAATAATGCAGAAAGCTTTATGCTACTAGAGAACTAAATTACATACAAACATTAATTTTTATCAATACTCACAGCATCAAAAGGGGGAGCAGCAAAATGTTCATTAAACAAGGGACACAGGGGGGAGCAAAGAAATAACCACAGTTTATCCTATTTTAGTGTCCAGAGATAAAATAGAAGATAAGCCAGAATTAGAATGTGTTAATTTCAGGTGCTCTGTACAAACTTCACCCATAACACAGTATGTCTGATTGAGGGAAATTTTGTGTCCAGAACAAGTCTTCTTTCCAGGACAACACAAGCTAATAAAACTTCTCCATCAAAAATCAGATAAATCTCACTGAGGCATCCAAATCACTCTATCACTGACAGAGCCCAAAGGCTTCCATGTGTTTTGGTCTTGATGAAAATGTTGCCACTGTGAATTCTTCAGGGCATGGCACTTGGATAAGGAAAGTGACAGAACACTTTTGTATTACTGAACTACTTGGTTTTGCCTCTCAATGTGTTATCCTTGGTGTAGGAATGTGGTTCATAACTCCCTCACTTAAAAGGAAGACACCAGAGAATTTTAGTATTTGTTTGGGCTGCTTAGAACTAATCGAAAATAAATAAAGCAATTAAAAGGTATCTAGGATTGTGAAAAATTAACAGGTCTTTTAAAGCATTCTGAGTCTCTCCAGTTCTAAGCTAAAAGTAAAGAGGCATAAGGCTAAATGGGTTGGAAGGATTAGTAATAAGCTGGGAAAATAGCTTTGATCTCTAGAAAATCCTATCCATATCGTTATCTACTTGAAACTTCTAGGATCCACCTTGTGATCCACCACAAATCTAAAAATAACAATAAATGTTTTATCACTTAGGTACCTATTGTGCTTTATTGGTCTCATTAAAGACCTGATCCAGAGACTCTCACCTCAGCACTAATATATCAAGTGTTCTATCTGTTACTATTGTATACAAGGCATTAATGTATAGTAATAAACATTGATTGACTGGAACTCTGGATGTATGTCTTTAGGCTTGGCTTTAATTAATGTTCATTGACAATGAACTGTCAAATTCACACTATTATTGATATCAAGGGCCTTTTTAGCATGGATAGATGGGTCAAGAGCTTCAACTGACAGACTTTTTTCTGTATAAATGCAAGTGATGGGCAAAGATGAGAGGAAGTCTGGGTTTTTGCTATTATGGATGGCAGAGTTTTTGGATCATTTAGACATATGTTCTAATATGAGAAGCCCCTTCATCATGATCTGAATGGAAGCTAAATGACCAGCAACTGAACCTCAGGGCTTACATAGATCACACTCTCCAAGGAGATGCTAAAGTTCACTTCCTAGACAGTAATGCCAAGCAGCAAAGCAAGGGTTATGCAGTCATTTAATGCATGAGATGCTAGAGACCAGGTTGCTCAAAGCCCCATCCAGCCTGGCCTTGAACACTTCCAGGAAGAGGGCAAAGAACAGAATTCTCTCAGACATCCTGTATAACCTTGGCAATATCTAAATAAGGACAACGTGAAAATAAAAGGTTCATTTTCTCATTCTCTTTTTAGTAAATTCCTTGATCTTATATTTCTCCAGCTGAGTAGAAGTCTTGTCCATTTTGTTCAGTTACTGACACAGCTTTTGTCATGAGTTTTACTTGCATTATTTATTATAATTAATTGTTACACTTCATTGACTATTGAGAAATCTGATCCAAGGACATTCATAATCCTTGAAGTTCATATATCTTGACATTACAAGGATCATAAACCCTAAATTAGGAAAGGATGGACTAATGCACATAAATTGCTCTCGTGTACTTTAGGAAAATAATTAGTTGTCTGTACCAGGGTGATGGTGTTTTTCTGATATCTGTCTACCTGCCACTGATGCCCTTGTTCTTAGCATAAATTAAACAGAACTGTTTATTCCCATAGTTGTCATAATTATGAAGCAGTCCATGCAAGAAATCATTTCAGCATATTAATTACATGAAAATCAGAGAATTTGGTCAAGAAGGAACTACAAGCACTCAAAGTTCCTAGCCTTAAGGCAGGAAATTCCTTTATCTAGTTTCCCCTTAGTATAATCATTAGAGGATATAAAATGATCAGTTTTTCTCCACTGTTCTATTACTATACCCTCACCATAAAACCTTCTTAATTTCAGCAGAAAATGTAGAAATAAAGTAGTCTCAAGCTCTCAGTTTTTCCATTTAGTATTTGCAGGCTTAGCCAAGCAGTGCTGTTTACAGTGTGCAATAAACACAACAGGAGACACAATGCTGCTGAAACCATTTAAAGCTGTATTTATTTATGGCTGGGCTTCAGCTGAGCCTCCAGATGCCTGCCAGCTTCCTTGAGGTTTTGCAGCTGAAAATCTAGCTGTACCTGCAGAAAATGCACAGATCTCAGGGATGTGCTAGAGAAGGGATACAGCTTTAAAGGCAGGTGATTTTTATCAACTCACTTCTAAACTTTTCTGCCCAAGATGATGCTAATACAGCTTTTCAAGCAGGATCTTCTTTGACTCCAGCCCTACTAAGGCAGAATGTTACATTTTTATTCTTTTTTTCTTTGGAATACAAATTTCTCTCCAATCTCTGACTCCATTTCAGAAGATGTGAGGCAGAAACCCTGAGCAAAGGAAAGCAATACCATTTTGCCAGTACTGCACCAGATGATCAAGTAGCCTAGAGACACACAGGTCGATTTCAAACAGTGTTACAGGTCAGTGGAACTCTTACTGGAATAGTAACTAGGCATAATGATTTTAGAATTTTCTTTACTTCTGCTTAGAAAAAAACTATTTTTGGAAAAAATCATTATAGCCGCTCATTGATTTAAATTTGTAATGTTCAGTTTTCCTATGAAAAGCTAATCAATTGAACAATTTACCAAGCTGTCTCCTCAAGAACTCTCCTCCAAATGAAACCAGGAGCTGACTGAATCACAAGACCTCCTTCAAATAAATCCAGCTACCTGAGTAAAGCTGGCTGTCAAAAAAATACTTTCTTCTGGCTGGACATATCAGGGGTTTGTGTGTTAATGTGTCACCTACAAATGTCCTGCTGGAGTCCCCAGGCACTTTGTTACTTAAGAACTACCTTTGTTGAAAAGACCCAAATTGGTCTCAACTGCCAGACCCTGGGATATTCACCAGACCCCATATCAAATCCTCTATTCCATGAGTCCCCAGCTGGGAGAAGATGATACCTCCAGGGCCTCTTGGTGAGCTCAGGTGCCAAGGGCAGGGTGGCATCACCCTTCCTGCCAGAGCTCATCTGTCAGGAGTTGTTCCTTCTCTGCTGTGTTAGTTGATTCAGTATGTTCCTGAAAACCCTTTTTCTTTTCTTTTTTTTTTTTCCTTCTTATTTGGTCAGTGTAGAGAGGCAAAAAGAATAATTCCAGTTAAAAAAAAAAAAAAAGGAAAGATCATTTTGCAATCCTGATTTTCATTTGCTGTTCTTTCTCTGGCATTTATATATGCATCCTATGTTGAGATGCTGCTCTCTGACAGCAGCAATCAATAGACTCTTCCTATCTTAAAAATAATCAAGTAGCACTTCAGTGATTAGGGGATGGACTGCTCTCTGTAGTGTTGTGTGAATTTGGAATAAATGAATTGAAATCAATGAATATATATTTGTCTAAGTGAGATCACAAGCCAGTCTTCTATCTAAGATGATTTCCTTTGCTTCCTAATCATATATTAAGAAAAAAAAAATGGGGGAGGGGGTTTCAGAGATAAAAACTCTCAAAAAATGATTGCTTTTCTCTTTTGAGAACATTAAACTTTTTATATCAGCAACTCAGTTACATCAATATTGCATATGTTTTATTTAGTTTGTACATCATGAAAATGTCTCTGTCCATATAACAGAGTTTCAGCCAAGTAATCTCACCTGTCTCTCTTTAAAAGCACACACATGTAAGCATTTATGACATCCACATATACAGATATGTCTACACACACACACACCACAACATACATAGGTAATATCAGCAGATATATAAGAATCCTCACGCAAATATCTGCCATAGAAGACAATATATAGCAAATATATTTTCTTCCCTCTATTTCCCCTCTATCTTTTTGAACACTTTTTTCTCACTTTCGAAGCTCCATGAAAAATTCAAAACTTTCTTTTCCATAGGACTTTGCTCCCTTACTATTTACAAGAAAGCAGTTTCATATTTAAGCAAATCCCCTTTTTTCTTAGACTTTCATCCCCTTTTTTTCTTAGACTTCCAGATATCTTTTAAAAATTAGTTCTCTTTAAAAAAGTATGGCTGAGAAACATTCAATCATCTGATATTAAATGGGAAAGCTGTAAGTGCAGATTTCTTCTTTTAGGCATTCCAAAGAAAGATAAGGTCATGAGTCAGAAGGGAGGAGACATGCTGTCTGGTTAGCTAAGCATTGATGAAATGGAAACAAGATTTCATATTATCTCTGGCAGATCAGTTCCTCAGCCCATTGAGTGTCTTTCTACTGTCCAACCATCTCATCATTTTTATATACAACTTTACTTATAAGACTTATTCACCACTACTAATTACAAAAAAACCACAACCAAACAACAACAACAAAAAAAAGACAAACCACAACACCCCCCCCCATATTTTTCACCTCAAAATGTTGGCTCTGGAGTTGTGCGAGATAAAAATGTAAAACTGTTCATCACTTTACTCCGAAAGGGTCTGTGTTTGACTACTAAAATCTAGATCAGCCTCCCTGGTCTCAGCTTCCACTATTGATAAAAAAGATAAAATGCCCTGTGGAAATGACACCCACCATCCCGACTCAGCTTCCATTCATCTACCCAAAAGTCAATGAGTAGAACATGTGAGATTTAAGGATGTTTGCATGGGGCAGCCATCTGTTTTATGTTTTATTCTTTTCAGAATACGATATTACATTTCAGCTTTATGTGCATTGGTTCAGATTTATAACACTTTCTGTAACTGTGACCCATCATGATGAATATCACAGATGATGATAGGCTCGTTAAGCACATCTCATTTTAGTCAAACTGCAAGTGGCATTTTGTTTATATGGTTCATTTCGCCAACAAATTAGATTTCAAATTGATTGCTTTCTAAAATGACTTTGTTCATCAATTTCTAGACTAGGCAATTACAAAGACTATACTAGTAATTAATAAGCCTCTGTATCAACAATGTTTTTAAACTGCTTGGCAGTAGTAGTGAAGTTTAAGGGAATGCAGATGTTAACGTCCAGGGTCTATCAGAGCTTCCCAGAATTTAATAAAAAAATAACTTACAGAGATAATTTTTCATAGTGTGAAATCAAAAGTGTAATACCTTCTACTCAGATAAGACCCTCTTATCCTCTATAGCTTCAGGTAGAGAGGGGAGAAAAAGATATTAAACCTATTTTGTGAAATATTCAAATAAAAAACTGCTAATTTTTTCAGTTGCGAGTGAGAAGATTGACAGGACTTAGATTTATGTTTTCATTTGCCAGAGACTTGGTGAATGACATCTTTCAAAAGCCTACAATTCATGCATGTATATAATCTAATCAGGAGGAGCAAGTTCAAGTTAAACAAGATGTGGCAGAATGCTGCAGGGCAGTCAGCACTCTGCTCCTGCTCCTGATGCTAGAAAGAAACCTTTTGCAAAATACAAGTGGCTTGCCCAAAGCCATCCACAAACCTCATGTCACAGTGATATGATTTAACACTTTTAATTGGTGTGTCTGTTCTTAGTTTAGTCGAATAAGGAAAAAAGCATTTCCTACTTTGCAAGACTGATGTAAGAAAAATAGGTAGTTATGAGGCTGTCAGGCATCATAGCAATGTGCTCCATCCCATTAATGTAAATTTCATGTTAAATCCTCTAAGGACAGTTTTTACTGGTTTTGTCTGGGACAGAGTTAATTTTCTTCACAGTAGTTCATATGATGCTACGTTCTGAATTTGTGACCAAAAGAGTTTTAATAACACAGGAATGTTTTAGCTGTTGCTGAGCAGTGTGTACACAGACAGCATCAAGGGCTTTTCTGCCTCTCACCATGTACCTCCAGTAAGAAGGTTGGGGGCATACAGTGAGATGGGAGGGGACCCAGCTGGGACAGCTGATCACAGAATCACAGAATTGTCATGGTTGGAAAAGACTTCTGGGATCACCACATCCAACTATCAATATCTCCCCACCCCAATAAAGATAAAAGAAATGTATATATTTATAAATATCTGTATCAGCAAGCTCAGTAGATCATGTTCTGAAGTGTCTTATCTACACATTTTTTTTAAATAATTCCAGGATGGTGATCCCAGTTGACCAAAGGTATAGTCCACACCATATGATATCATGCTCAGCAATAAAATCTTAATAAAGATGGAAGGGGGCATTTATTTTCCCAAGTAACTGTTACACTTGATGGATTCCTGCTTTCTTTGAAATGGCTAAAAACCATTTAGCCAATGCAAAGAATTGAATTAATTCCTTGTTTTGCTTTGCTTGTCTGTTTTGCTTTTCCTTTACCTATTAAACTGTCCTTTCCTAAACCCACAAGTTTTCTTACTATTACCTTTCTAATTTGCTTCCCTGTCCCACTGGGACAAGGGGGTGAGAGAGCAGCTGTATGACCCACAACACAGGTCAAATCTGGTCTAAGCCATACAAAGCTAAAATTTTACCTGATGTACCCCAAGATCTCAAAAAAATCTCTTCATGGGAGTCTCCTCCTTCCTCTGTGCTGAGTAATATTGCCTTCTCCACTGTGGGACCAGGTAGAGTGGCTTGCAGGATGTTTTTAGGGCAGGGCAGTCATCCCACTGCATGAGACAAACCAGTTCAGAATGATTTCTGTACAAAACCCCAGGTGGTTTCTAAATTAAAATTGTGAAGGGCTTTTAACCCAAGACATAAAGCACAGCCCTTGGGATCTGGGGTAAAAATTAGGAAGATAAATGTAAAGCATCGATTTTCTCAGCATTCAACAGAAGAACAGATACTAACAATCAGCATTTGCTAAAAATTAATGGAAACAGTTCATGTCCTTGCAAGCTCTGACCATCAAAACTATGGCAGCAAATTATTAATCTGTTGTGTTCATGGCAGAGTATGGAGAAGAGCCAGCAACTGATGAAAATGAAATTTTAAAATACTGTAAAAATGGCAAAGGCCCGAGGTGAGCAGTGAGGTGAGGGAGTGACCCAGAAATAACTCTAGCCTAATACACACTAAAAAAAGCAATGAAAATAAAGAAGGCACCAGAAAATGAAACCATTCATTTTCTGGACTCAGAGGTCCAGAAACAGCAGAGAGTTCAGAAAACTGAAGTGCTCACACTTTTATTTCATACACTATTGAAGAGGATTAACCTTGGACATTGAAGACTACATTCTCAGTAACACCATCAAAATCTGTTTAAAGGGCTGATCTATTACAAACAAATACTATTAACCTTAGCCTATTATACCCCACTTTCTCTCTGGACCAGTTTCCTATTGTATTCAACAACAATGGAACAGCACATACTATTGAATTGTCTACTGCATTGAATTCTCTACTGATTTTCCAAACTCATTCTGCTAAACTTCAGAGTTCAGCCCCCTTTAAGATACCCAGGCAGCTCAAGCCCCTTTTACAGCTCCTGTTCCAGGAAAAGAAATGTCATTCCTCTGATCATCTGACTTCTTTCACTGAAAACCCCAGTCACAGTATATAACTACCTGAGCTATCTGCCTACCATCCACTGTCTGCTTTTTTCCATGAAGAATATTTTAGATCCTTCCCAATTAATCCTAATTAACCAAAGGAATTTTCACCAATAACTTCCCTTAAATTTTGTTCCAGGCTTGACCTTCAAGCAGATTTGGTCCTGATACTAGATATTATCTAAACACTAACAAGTTATAATAAACTGCATCATCTTTGTCATGGATCTGAACACCAATGTTTTACATATGAAGCACTATAGACCAACAAGAGAAATCAAGATTAGCTATTATCACCGTGAAAAAATTATTCCACACTTTCTTCAACCTTAACCTGAAAGGAAAATTTCTGCTTAAAAGCAAAATCCTTTTTCCTCATTAGTAATGACATTTCAGCTTTATACAAACTAAAAATGAAAACCATGACTATTATGGCAAGTATTACCAAAAAATATATTCCACTTGGCCTTAATCACTTGGGTCATGTGGAAGACATAAACCAGATTATGAAATAAAATGAGTTCAGTTTTCACTTAGATGAGAATGTATTTCCTACATCAGAAAAGTTTATTTTACATGCTGTATTAGCTGTTTAAATAGACTCAGTGCCTACACTGTAATGAATCCACATATAATACACTGAGGAATTAAAGGCTCAGAGTACTGGAATTAAAGGTTCCATTATTTTTCAGGCAATTTATTTCGCATCACTGTATTATAAGATTGAGGACAGATGCTTTGGCCCTTTGCCTCAACTCTGCAGACGGTTCACCTTATTTATGGGAGGACTTTCTATAAATCCAACAAGTCCCCAGGGTATAGTTAAACATGCACATAATATTGCCGGATCAGGGCCCTCATCTTGATTTTCTGTGCTCACTGGATGCAATTTTTTTCCTGTTTCTGTCAGACTCCTTGTTTGTTGATTATCTTTCCAGATGATCATTGCAGCTTTCCAAGTCCATCTCTGCGTGGGGCCAGATGTACACCTACAGGTAGCTCCTACATATTTCTGTCTCATTCCATAAGCTTGATGCTTGCTTCAATGCATGGAATACAGTTCATTAATTCAAACTCTCCTGAAAACTACAAGCTATTTCTTCCTGACCTCACCTTCTTTCATTGGTCCTAGTCCTATATATAATGCAAAGCCTTTAATCTGACGATATATTTGAAATGAGAGATTTCTGTTACTACATTAACAAGGACTCCAGCAACTTTTAGATATTCTTGTTTATCTTCATACTTTAGTGTGACTTTTTGAAGGCCTGTGAATGACCCTGAAAACTTAGTACATTGCCTTGTGTGAGCAACTGGAGAGTCCAGGGCACAGGAAATAAGAAATAAGTAAAGGAGTTCTTTGCTATTTCCAATCCAATGCCATCATACATAGAGTCCTTCCTTTTTTTTTAGCTGGCATTTCTGTGCTTGATAGGTTTTCTAGCCATTTCTGAGGGCAATATTCTTGCAAATAACAGAGAAATGCCTTGTGCATATTCTGTCTCACTATAAGCATTTCATATATCACTGAATTGTCAGAAAGACTCAAAAAGCTTAATGTATTATTTCTAAAGTTAAGAAAATGATTTTTTTTTTAATTTTTTTTTTTGTTCTGGTTGATGTTTACATAGTGTTTGCAGAGTAGCCCACTTGGCAGCAAGAAACCATCACAGATTTCATTCTTATTGTGCTGCATTAGCATCAAAGTCACATACTTTTCACTCAGTAAAGGAATAAGAAAGAACTAAATTTGTTTTAACCTTGGCAATGTCTGTAGTATATCTGGCTAGGTAAATCAACCACTGTCTTCCATCCTTTGATGTAATATTAAACTGAGACCATGAATATTTAGAGGCATTTAATTTTCCAAACAGCTCTGCTCAAAAACATATTGCAATAGTCCCTGTGTCCTGGCCATATCCAAATAGAATTATTTCCTCTTTTTAACTTCTGAGCTTTTCCAGTAACAGAGAATATAGAAAGAATTGGACTAGACTGTAGGTTTGTCCTCAAAGTTATAGGAAACTAAAACCAGATCAGTTTCTGGGCCTTTTTTCCAAAACACCTCTTTGGTTTGTTTTTATTTTTAATAACCTTTTCATTGACTATTGATGGATAAAGACATGAAAGTTTTAGACTACTAGCATCCCCAGGAGGCTTCAAAAAGATTCTCTGATGGTCAGCCTAGAATTCAGCTTTCTAACACATAAGATGTTATATGCTCAGTCTTAGAATATTAATATTGCCTCAGAATAACTAAAAATATTACAAAATTATTAAAAACAGCCAACACAAAAAAAAAAAAAAAAAAAAACCCCAACCAAGCAGGAAACCCCACCCTGTGTTTGGAGTTCAGCTGTTAAATCCTTTTATCTTACAGGAAAGTAATTGTCTCATTTTCTTATAAGCTAAAAAGTATGTAGCTTTTCTGGACTGGCTGCCATTTCTGAATCTTTCAAAAAAAGCCCAAAATGAGATTTAAGAGACTATATGGAGAAAGACCATGTTTAATATTTTAGACACTTTGATTTATGTTTTTCTTCTTTTAGTCTTCATCTACCTTTACCTTAGAGCTGTATTCCCTCTGGTAAAACACTAATCTTCATCTTTTATTCCATAAAATATTTCTTCATTATTTCTCATGAACAGAAAATTGTAGATTTTATTAAACAGTTTAAATGTATCTTTGAAATTAGATTGTTATCAAATCCTTTAAAATTTCATTGACATATCAAAATCTCCCCCAGAAAGATGTAGCTTAGGGAACTTATAGCTGATTTTACTGATGCTTTAAAGGTCTAAGTCTGCCTACAGTCTAGACAAGATAAGAGAGTCTAAATACAAAAAGCAGACATCAATTTTGTTCAGAAACTATGTTTAGTAGGTACAAAGTATATATAAGATGGAACACTTCAATAACAAAAACAAAGGCATCAGCATTTTGACTGAAGCCAGGCAGAGACATTGCAGAGATAAACATCCCAGTGTTTTTTCCATCATGCAACTCCAGTATACCATGAAGGAACAAATTATCCTTCTTAGGCTGTTCCTCCCCAGTGAATGCTGAATACAAGACTTAAGATTTATTGATTACAATCATTCCACAAAGTAAATATGCTTTGCAGTGTGCCCAGCAGCCTTAGTTTTGATTGACCCTGTCTGGAGGACACACTGGAGCATGCTGTAGGTTTCTCTTAGCTATTCACTCAACTTTCATTTTCTGCATGTACTTGGAAGATGGCCTAAGTGCAGAAACTACTTGCTCAGCTCTTTAGACAGAGCCAATATCAGTACTCTCTGAAAATAAACATAATTCTTTTATTTCCACTCAAATTTGTGGAGTTTTGCAAAGAACTCCCAAGCATAAATAGAAGAAGATCTCTGACAGCTACAAGCTTTGCTATAGTAGGGAAAAGTATGCTGGAAGTATATGTTAAAGTTGAGCAAATTCAAATTAAGTGTATGGTTTTTGAAAGGCTCAGTAGTAGTAACCCTTTGTCTTACATAGGAAGAGGCAATTTTATTACCTGAAAGCCTCTTCTCAAGACAAAACATCTTTCCAGAAGACAGGTTATTTTCACAGAGATAGCCTGAATTCAGGGTTCAGTAGAAAAGTTTCTATCATCTATGAAATACCAGCTTGAGGCAGGGTTACTGCACAAGTTCCTCTGCCTCCAAATTTATAACAATGTGAAGAACATCTCCAAGAACAATAAACATTCAACAGTGATCATGGTCAAAATTTCAGCTACTCTCATTTCCTCCTATTTTGGTGACTCCTAACCCTGGAGAACACAACATACACCAATGACTTCAAGAATGTGGGACCAATTCTTAAACCTGCTGCTGAATCATAGACTGAAAGAACTATTAACTGGCTAAGCCAAAATGTGTCCTATTCCACATCACATTTGACAAAGCAAGATGTTGTGTATATATATATATATATATATATATATGCAAACTCTTTACCAATACTTCACAAAAGAGGTACAAAAATATAGTATATGTGGTCAAGGTATATGTGGCACATTTCTCTATTGCTTATGTGTTTTGAACCTGCACAGACAGAGAAGCCAGTTCTTTAGCAAATATTGACACCATCTCACTACTTTCCATTTATTTTATTTTACTTTATTAATATTGTAGTTCAAACACATCTTGTGAGTGCTTGATAAATTAATACATTGCTGGTTTTATCCGGATTATAGATGTCATGTCACAATCCTACATATTACACAGAATCACAGAATGTTTAGGTTGGGAGACCTCTAAAATCATCCAGTCCAACCTTTGATTAACACCACAGTCAACTACTAAACCCTGTCCTTAAGGACCAGATCCAAACACCTTTTAAATGCCTGCAGGGATGGTGATTCCACCACTGTCCTGGGCCATTCCAATGCCTGACAACCCTCTCAGTGAAAAAACATTTCCTAACATCCAGCCTAAACCGCCCCTGGAGCAGCTTCCATCCATTCCCTCTGCTCCTTTCACAGTTTACTGAGGAGAAGAGGCTGTTTCCCTCCTCACTCCAACCTCTCTTAAGTTTGAAGAGATCCCCAAGGTCTCCAACAATTCCCTGACAAGAGCACACTATGAGTCCTTGCCCCTCCCCATAAGTACAGAATAGATTATGTATAAAAAGGTCTGCCTTAGCAGACTGATTTCATATCACTGATTTCTGTAATAACAGAGCCTGATCAGCTTCAAACGCGTTTCTGATTTCATGCTTGGATTTTTTGTTTGTTTCTGTTTGGATTTGGATTTTTTCCATAGGGCCTATATGTCATTTTTTTAGCCTCTTTCAGTATTTGTTGTCAGACATCCCAAAGTTATAAAAAGTTCTTTTACAAAAAATTAAAATTTTGCCTCTTGGCTGAAATTTAGTAAAATTAGCAAATTAGCTTTGGGAGTAAAAAACTACATGGAGAAATGGAAGAAAGTACAACCACAACGGTGGTAAAAGGGTTGGACTCGATGATCTCTGAGGTCCCTTCCAACCCAGCCAATTCTATGATTCTATGATTCTATGAAAGTAAAATTATCAAGTTATTAATAATTGTAATGTAACTTACTTGTGGTTTGTTAGAAATGCAGAACATTAATAATGTCTCCTTTTAGTTTTCTCTGCAATTATATGAAGCTCATATCAGCTCACACTAATTGTACATTTACTGAAATAGGTGGAATCCACTGGAACAGAGAGGTACAAGCAAGTGAAGAATCAGGTCCTTTATACTTCAACTCATTGTTTCTGCTTTCTTTCCTGCCCCCCAACATTATTTTAGTACTGAGGTAACTAAGGTCAGTATATTTTGCTTTCAGCCTTGGTCATGGTTACATCTTCACTATATTTATAGTGAATGAGACAGATCAAAGAACTCTAAATCAGCTGCAGAAATAGCTAAAGCTTGCTTAAGCAGCTGAGAAACACTTTGCACGCACCATTTGCCCTAACCCCAACTCTGCCCTCATGATGGATGAAGAAATGCAGCTTGCTGGCTGAACAACAAAAGCAGTAGGAAACATTTACCAGTAAAAATTATAATGGTAAATGGAGTACCATGTTCATTTATGAAGCCTCAGACTTTCCAAAAAATTCTCTGTCAACCAGAAAGCAAGCATGGAAGTTCTCAAGCTGAAAATAAACATTTTTTTCCCAAGAAAATGCAGATTACAAATGAAAATTGATGTTTCTTTTGGCTAGAACCACTACCAAAACTCCAGAAAATGAGAATGACTTCTAGATGTTTTGAACTAGATTCTAGGTGCTCACTCTAGGTGTAGAGTGAGCTTCTAGGTGTTTGAAGCTCACTCTATATCTCAAGAGATGCTGTTATCCACACACACATAAGCAAATGAAATAAGTATTCAGGAGAAATGTTTCTCTGACATTTTGGATGCAGTGAAATTAGTACCCAGGGCAAATGGTGGGGTCAGATCACACAGCATGGTCATGCCGATCAAAGTAATTAGTAATTAGTGATGCAGTTCTTCTTTTTTTTTAATTCTGAATTACAAAGTAATTAGTTGATGCAGTTCTTTTTTTTCTTTTTTTAATTCAGAATTACTATTTAAAGCAGTTACCTGTAGAAAGGAGAAATCACCCATTGGCTACTGTCCTTTTCAGATGCATGTGCCAGTAATCTTACAACTAAATGTTTGATGGTTTGACATTCAAGTCCTTCAGAAACTACTCATACACTTTCATAACTTTAAACACGGAGCCTTTGAAGAGCCTCAAGTCTACTGCAAATGCCCAATAAAATTTCCTGTGAAGTATTCTTGGCTCTCAGGAATATTTCTCAGGATATATCTCACAGCATATGCTTAGCATCAGGCATAGACATTCTTCTCAAATCCAGCTAATTCTTCTGTAAAACATTACAATGCAAGGATGAGAGGACAGCCTTAAGCACAGATTTCCCTTATTTTTCAGATTAACATTATTTAAGATGATGAAGAAATATCCACTCAAATGTAGAACATTCACAGTCTGGGAATAGTTTCTAGATTTGTAAAAAGTGTCTCAAAAGTGCAGGAGCCAAATAGATACTTTTTCCCAAAGAGATGCTCCAGCTGGTCAGATTCAAGTGCATTTGCTGCTAAATGTAGAGAGTTGACACTGCTAGAGCCATATCATCCAGCAGGCAAATCAAAGATTTTCTCCTATGGGGATAACATGACACTTTTTATATATTTAGTTGCAATTCATTTGTTAAAGAGGGATTATTTTTTCTGAATGTTTCATTACACACCTTCAGCACATAGAAAAATAAACTGAAATCTCCTCCATTGATCTTGGATTCACCATGTACAGAAATTTCTTAGTACAACTCCTTATTTCTGTTAGCATTTATGATGCTTTTCTTGCCAGCAAAACCACACTGCTGGAATATCTACTGTACATCTTTGCCTTGGGATCTGGGAAACAAGTTTAGGGATTTTCCAAACACTTCAAAAGGATTTAAAGTCGGTTTGCTTAGCATCTGAATATAATCATGCAGCTAGGCTTCTCATTCAATTTGCAACTTCACCTAAAACATTATAAAGATAAGGTTTCTGTTTCCTATCTAGTTTGCTTGTCTTCTCTTCAGGAATTTATATTGAGAGAGCAGATATCTGATGATAGAACATTAATTGATTTTCTTTCTGGTTTTCTTTCTGTTTGTATCTCTGAGATACATCTGGATATCACATAAGACAAAAGAAGTAGAAAAAGAAAATGGCTCAAAAATAAAACTAACTTTTCTAACTCATTTACAAGACAAAGTCTGTACAAACAAAGAACACTGAAATTTTTGTTCTTTGTGACAGATGACCCAAATTTGGTTGATTATGGTTAGTCCAGTCTTACCTATTGGAGAAGAATTGCTGACAGAAGACTATCATTGATGAAAGATTACATTTTCTCCATTTTTTTCTTCCAAAGCAGAGCTCTCACTTCATAGACCCACCTAAACAGAGGATCATGAACCAACCCTTTCTTTTCTGCCAGAAATATTCTAATTCTCTGCAAGATTCTGACACTCAATTTCAACTCTACTTGCATTTGTGCCTATGGGAAGTTATGTTCAGTTGGGTTGGAATATCACTTGTGATGTATGATAGGCCTTCGGATTCACCCAGAATGAAAGTGCAGAAATCACACTGCTGATGTAAAAAATGTAGAGGAACAAAACTGCATTTTTTGATAGCCAAGTCCTTAAAATCTAGTCCCTTCTCAAAAAACTAAGAATCTTGTTTGGTATTCTGTTGTCATTTTTCATCTGAAATGGGACAAGGTAACAGGAGGAAAAGTTTAGGCTTATTTTTTCTTTTCCTCTTGCAACATGGCTACATCAATCTAGGCCTGAAATCACCTTAGCACTGGCCTTCATGGAAGTGAAACTTCCTGAGCTGTATGCCATGGAAAAGAATCCAGCAGGCAAATGCAGAAACCATACATGACATTTCTCCTACACATGAAAAAAAGGAAAAAAGGAGCAGAACCATATTAGCAGCTTTTGTAGCAGTCAAGGGAAGGGCAGAGAAGTGGAAGAAATCTTCTTTGTGTTGTTTGCACTCAAGCTCATTTTCAGACACAAGACTGGTGAGATTTGATCTTGCAGAGTTGTGACATTCAGCATGAGAATAATGATGTGTTTCATAACATTACCAGTATAATGAACTAAATGTAGTAAAGTTTAAATGACAAATGAAAACTCATATGCCAAAAAGCACATGGTAACAGTGGAACAAACTTAAGGAAATAGTGCATTCTGAGAGAGGAAGATATAAGACACAAAAGGGTTGCAGAGAGAAGAATTATGCCTGACACATAGGCAGGAGAATATAAATTATTTGTAGAAATAGTAGTTCCTTCCTACTTCTTAAGGATTTATTGGAATGTTTCCTAATATTTTTAAGCAATTTTTTAAAAATAAATGTCAAAATTTCAACTCACAGACCCTGTTTGGGAAGAAAGCAATGTTGAAATGTTTAAAAATATCTTCAAATCATAGGGCCATTCATGAATGTAAGGAAAGTCATATGGAGTCCAGTTTAGACAGCAAACTCTAGCAGATTCTAACTTCACTCAATGAGTCAGTCTGGACAGTGAAAGAAAATGAGTGTTCAGCCCATCCTTAGACTCTAGGTAAGGGTCTCTTGCTGGTAACAAAAGATCCACTCTATTGAATCAATGCCTTGCACTGCTCCATACATTGATAAAAATAGCACTGAAGCAGTGAAGGGGCTTTTTTTTTTTTTTTTGTCTTGCACTTCCTTAAGAGGTTGAATAAAACTTCTTGGATATATTTGGCAATATTGGAATTATTTCCTGTTTTACTTCAGTAGGAAAATTGCTGAAGGAAGTGTCGTGAATGAACAGCAGGAGCCAGGACACTTAACTGCTGTTCTCATGTTGACGACACCTGAGGCAAGCCAACCCTTCCTGGCTTTTAACAAAGCTGCCAACAGGATACATGATCCAACTCCAGAGAAATCCAGTACAGCTTTCTTACATCTTGCTGCCTGTTCATTTCTCACTGCTTTGGAAACTCAAAGCCTCCTCTTTGCATGCAGCTGTTGTGGGGCACTTTGGTCCTAAGTTTTGCCTTGAGCTTTGGTTCATCTGTCCAGCAGTATGAGTAATGAAATAAGGTAATCAGAGTAATTAATATTTATGGACTACTCCCAAATGCTTTGTATGTAAGTTGTGAAGACCCTCTGATGTAAGGAAAAGATTGTCATGGGAAAAGTTTGGCAGTAGGGCATAAGCAGCTGATGATGACATCTTTACTTTGTCTGAGTTGAAGCACTTAATGAAAAACTTCCATTGAAATTCAGGTAACACTTCATGATGTCTTCCAAACTACCCTCACTCACTGCTCACTTGAGGAAAATCATGATCCTCTGACCAGAAACACAGGTCATTTGCAAATGGGAAAAGTACATTGGAAACTGAGCCTGATACAGATAAAATATCTGAATTGCAGTGGTAAGCAGAGCATGTGGTATTCTCTGGTTTAGGTAGTCCTGTGAGGAGCAAGGAGCTGGACTCCATGATCCTTATGGGTCCCTTCCATCTTGAGATATTCTGATTCTATGACGATGGAATTGCAAAGAGTTTCACAAATTCTCAAGCATTAAACAAAGAATATAGTTTTGAAGATGCATGGCTATTTCCTTTAAATTAATTTTATTTTATATAATAGGTCAGTTACTCTTAAAAAGAGATGCCTAATTTAGTAGTCCTCACACTAAATTCAGAGCTGAAATGGAGCCCTTGTACCCCTGGATGTCCCAGGTGTTGGTGATAGGGTCATAAAACCTATTAGTGCCCTTAGGGTCCTCAGAACAATTATATCTTCTTCAGACTCACAATATTAATTTCTCTATAAAAATATTAAAAGACCAAACAGAAAGAAAGAGAAGCAGCAATTTACTCAACATTCCCACTACGCACAGAGTCACCCAAGATTTCTGAAACCCAGACAGATTCAGATTTGGATGGCCTCCAAAACCAAGCAGTTGCTCACTTATTTTCTATGTCCTAACTGTTTGTGCAAACCTTTAATGAACTTCTCTTTTTCTGTTACAGAACATCCACTAACATTTTTCAGGCACTGTTTATAGAATTCTTTAAAGGTCAAGTGGGATTCTGCTGAAATGCATCGTGTCATCATGTGATGTTGGTCACAGAATATTAAGCCTTTAATTTGGGTTGTTTTCTTTTGTATAATTGCTAAGATGCATGAGAGTACTGAAGGAGTTATTTTCTTGTTTCCTCTCAGATTGAGAACCCCTTCAGTATCTACATTGGGTGGAAAATTCATAGAGAAAAACCCTGTGCAAGACCCCATCTCTGTTAGATTCCAGCAGGCAGCAATCTAGGACTGGATTATCTTCAGTAATTTCTCTGCTTCCTGGGAATTTACCCATTACTTTACATTTTTGGCACACAAATAAAGTTTCTTTGAGATCACTCTTGCACCAGCACTGAAGATTAGTCTCTGGGTATTCCTGACAGGGGTTTAGGCACTCCAGTAGTTCCCTGCAGTACTTAAACACCCATGTAGTATAACTTCAGATATTAGCTCACATAAGCATAAAAACTGAGTTTACAGGGGCAAATGCATCTCTCTGAAATCAGACATCTGCTATGATATCACCCAGACACTCTGACCCACTTCATATTTCAGCAAACCAACTCAAAAATTCATTAGGTAATTAAACTTGAATCTTACTTCAAAACTTGAAACTATTTCACAGCAGAATTCTTGTAAAGAAATGGAATTGCTTAAAACCTTCTTTAACTTCATGATAAGTGAATCTACATGAATGATGCTATCTAGTACACACAGACGACTTTCAGATTATTTTTTTTCTATTGATTTTACAGCCAAAATCTATAACCACTTAGGGAATTCATCCTGTCAAATCCCAAGTACTGATTAATTGTGTAATAAAATGTCACAAATTTATTTTGGACCCAATTTTGGTTCAAAAATCATCTCATCAGGACACCTAGGGTAACTATCTGGACCTTCATATAGCAGATTTATACTAGCAGATCATTTCATCCATTGCTCAAATTTCTATCATAATTTTTTTTTTAAAATTGTCATTAAAAAAAAAAAAACATAGAAATGAGATTCCTAACATGATTTATTATTTATTGAATAACATTTAGAGTCTTCTACTAGAAAGATTAAAAATATTTCTTGATATGTTAGAAACTTCTTGGGTAACTTCAGTTTGTATTGTGGGCTAGAAGCTTTTCCTGTAGATAAAGTCAATGCAGAACTGGATTGGTGAAGAGTCAAATCAAGAAGCAGAAGGCATGGAAAGCACATGTTCTTTTCCACCAGAACATTTCTCCAGTTCTAAACCAAAAGATCTTCAGTCCTATCAAACAATCTGCTCCAGTAGCAGAATACTGTCAGCTCCTACAGAGACTGGAATGGCAGCTGGCCCCAGGAAACTGCCTAAAAGGAAGGGTATGTCCTCATGCATAAAAATATGTATTAAACTTTTAATACCTGGCATTAAACTGAGCTGGCTAATGTCATAATTGCAAGGGGAAAACAGAAAGCACACATCAGCAGAATTAAGGGAATTGCCATGAACAGCAAGTAGCAAAAACTACCACTGGTTGAAAAATGCTGTCCAGGGCAAGGAACCAGGATCTTCATTACTGTAAGAGTTGCAATAAAGCAGCTCAAAAGCAAATTAAGTTAGCACAACAGTTGTGAAACCATTGCCACACTATGTTACCATGGGTCTTTAGGTATCATTCTTTAGGGCATCCTTTTAACTCTACCACATTTGTCCATTGTGATGAAATCTCCTCAGCTGCTGTTTTAATGGGGTTAAGGTTAAGTTTGTTTTCATCACTGATCTACAATTAGGATGGCTGTTATTCTATGGTTTCTGTAGAGCCATATGGTTATCTAATGCTAACAAGACCTGCAGTGCTTCAGATTCTGTATATTGCTTCCTGTCTGGCTTCTGTTTTCCTCATTTTCTGCAGCGATTCTTGGGTTGTCTAAATAAAAAAGGAAAAGGAAATCAAAGTCTGTGTTTATTGTGCTTCCTGGAGATTAATATTCCCCCATGAATAGATCTGAAAAGATTTCAGCCATGCTTGTCTTATTTTTTCTGCAAAAGGATATACCCTAAGAGCTACAAGGAAAACTGTTCAAACTTGCTTCTGTGTATTTGTCAGAGCACTATTTGTTTTATTTTACTGAGTGCACCAAGGGAACACCCGTTAACATTCTTCAACTGATACTGTCACTACAGCAACTCAGGATTTTTTATTTCTTATTTTCCCAACATTTTTGTTTGATTCTTTTCAGTACTACCCAGAAGTTCAGCGTCAGAAAGGTATAAATAGGAGAGATACTTCCTGATCCAAAACAAGACAAACAAGAGGTAAGAAAGGAGGTACAGGGTCAAGGAGGTGATAGGTTTTCACATAGTAATTCAGTTCTTAGTAACACAGAGGTTTGATTTTGGAGAAGGCAGATACCACAGATTTTGACTTCCTGTCCTCTGCCAAGGCTGCAAGAAGAGAGTTTCCTAGATGGCTTTCTTTCCCCTCCCCCCCCCCCAAAAAAAAAAAAAAAACCCACAGCTTTAGGCATTTTATAATAATTTCTCTCTCTCTCAGAAATGAGCTTTTCTCATTTTGCTTTAATATTCTGTTTTACTTCCTGTTTCCTTTGGGTCCAGTTTTTATTGTTTCAGTGCAGCAGTTTCAGTGCCAATGTCAACACAAAGACAGGAGCACTCCAGTTTATGACAGGTCTGACAGTCGTGTTTCCAGTGCTCATAACTGGAAGCTGAACCAGTGGGCCAGCCCAGATGGTTTTGCAATGAAAACATTGATTGAAGAAAGAAAACAGACATCTTGGACATTAACAGGAGACTGGAAAGAAAAAACTTCACATGAGAAATAACCTGGAAATCAGCATCGTCACAGGACACAAAATGATTCATGGAATCCCCCACGAGGAAAAACTTGCCACTAACTTCATAAGGTTAAAGCATTCTGAATTTGATAGCCATTTAAACTTGCAAAATTAAGTTAAAGATTAGGTAGAATATAAAAACAGAAAGGGAAACCAAGGCAATCTTAAATAGAAATTACCCATATGAATGGTAGAAATAAGCTAGAAAATCTCATGGAACACATTAGACTGGATGCACGGTTATAAAAGTAGCCATCAATGTCTCATCAAGATTTCATTTCACTGCATACAATAAATAAGCTTTTCACTAATCATGAAAAAGAAGATTTTATAGGAATACATTAAAAAAAGTTCAGCTTACAAATTATTTATAAGTTCAGGGATTTTTCAAAGGAGAGAAACAGAATTTATTTTCCACTGAATTTCAGTTAACTATGACTGGGAATAATCTCTTTCAAAAAATAAAAAATCTACCCTGCAGCACAGAACACACCTTTTTTGTTCCTCTTGTCCATATTGCTTGCATTTTTAGGAAGACTGATAAAATAAGCAAACTGCTGTGCAATCATTGTGCTTTACAGTACAGAGCTTCCCTCCATCACCACCAAGTATATTGATTTAGATATCAATTTTAGGTACTTCTCTGCATACACACACACACAAACCTTTCCTACCCCACAGTGCAGTAGGAGATAACACATTTATCCTTGCAAATAGAGCAGTATTACTCTTCCCTTTTTACAGAGAATTTAGGAACAGAGGGATTAAGGTAAATATCCTAAGCACAGGGTGAGATGCCTGCCTGTTGGCACTGCATCCTTCCAGGATGTTACCCATAGGCTCAGAGGAAGTCTTCCAGGATAAAAAGGAACTGGCCTTGATTTCCTATAGTCCAGTCTAGAATTTTTATCTTTCATCTATCTTCCCTCTTAATTCCCAACTTTAGGCTCAGAACATTTAAAAGTTATGTTAGGAACTGCAAAGCTAAGTAGCACCTAATCCTCCATGCCACAAAGGGGACTTTCTCCACAAAAGTACAGGAGGCTGTATTGGAGAATTGTTTGGCTTCTGGAAACATCACAAGGGATTGATTTTATTTCCTCACATTTCAAATAGTGCCTATGTAGCAGATTGCCCATCAGAAATATATTTTTAGCATCAAAATTAAAAAAACCAAACAATTTAACAACTTAAAAATCGGTGTTTCCACATCAAAGCAGAGTAAATCAAAATTAGATACCATTCTGTAGTGAATTCAGAGTGTTTTTACTGCTTTCTACAAATTTGGTAGCTGAGAATATGATGGCTGATGATAGCAAGGCCAGTGAACAATAAGTAATCAAATGCTTAAACAAATTAACAAACAAGAACATGAGGAAAGACATTCAGCAATAACCTGACAAATCGGAGTGGACCTCTAATCCCTAATCAGCCCACTGCTTGTGTTGCAGACCCCTTCACTGAAGATTAGAATGCTGTAAATTACACTATCACTGCCAGTAAATTTACCCTTACTATAATTTGAAGAGAAGAAGTTTTACTGTTTCTCAAAAGCTCTTTAAAATCCTGCAAATTACTGAGCGCCACCTGGTGCTGCATGAACTCTGGATGCAGAGGCTTGGGGCTGTGTTAGCTGAATCAAGATTTTATTCAGCAACTAAAGCAGAAATTAAGATTTTGGGATTTCAATAAAAGATGCATTGTATTCTCTTCAAGTAGTGCTAATTTTTTTTTTTCAAGCACAGGATGATTTTTACAAGCATTAGGGAGTAAGGACATTCATTGGAGATTAAAAACATTAAAACATTTAATATCAGAGTCAGAATTTTAATTATACCATGTTTTTTAGTAAGGAGAGAATAGAGATCCTTAATCCTTTTGTATCACTAAACAAATTTAAATACTTTGTTCTGGCTACACTTAAAAAAAAACAAGAAAAAGCCAAAAGGATCAAAAAGCTACCACACCAGACATTAAGCTAACAATTATTGAATTGCATTATGAGTGATAATAATGAGTGACACAGGATTAATTTTTTTAAAGAGATAACAGCCTAGTTACCTAGGCATAGCATAACATCAAATGTAGTTCAGGTAGGCTTCTCCCTTCCTGAATAACTAATTTATAAGAAGTTATTCTTCAAGTTGCAGTGAATTTGTATAATGAAATGGATCAGACAAACATCAAGAATGATGAACTATAGAACCAAGTGTTCCTGTTTTCCCACATTGTCAGTTTCCTTTCTTGCATTCATGCTTGCAAATTTTTCATAGAATTGTTGTCTCTACTCATGAAGCAATGAGAAGCACAGGAGGGAAAAAACCAAAAAAACCCACAAGAAATGCAACTTGGCTTACTGGACATTCTGGACATTGAAGCTGCCATTTGCCTGCCTGTTCCATCAGCTCTTTATCTCTTTGGTGTTCTGCATAGCCTGAAAACAATCTGTGGGGAGCAGCATTCACTGCTCTGCACTCTTATGCTTACAGTGAACAAATCCTAGGAAATTACATGTTAAAAAAAAAAAAAAAAAAAAAAAAAAAAGAGAGAGAGAGATAAGTCATAATATATCCTAGAAATATCGCATGATTTCACTGCTTTTCATGTCCCAGTTCAGGGCAGGTTTCTTGTTCCAGATTTCAGTTATGTGACCACAGTAAGAGTTGCGTGTAGGTCTGACAGTGACAGTAGTGGCAGTGTGGCACAGCTGACAGGCACTCTTTGTCACACAAATGGGCTCACACTGATTTAAACATGTTAACAGCATTACTTAACATCTGGTGGTGGTGCTAGTTTATATCTCCCTGCATTACAGCCCATCCCCAGCACATTGCAGCCACTGCAGTCTTGCAGTCTACAGCATCCCAGTGTGTCCCTTCCCTTTGAGGAACCCTAGATGGGAACTGCAGAGTTTTACCAAATTGTCAAGTTCTAAAGAGGGAAATAGCAGTGTTTGTGTTACCCTGTAATCTCCAACACTGCATTTTAAGGCATAACACGATTGCCAATGCTGGGCCTTTAACTGTGACTCTGAATTTGGACTTCAAACTGGGTAATTTTTCACCCATGGCTTTGCATGAATACAAAGTTTATGTCTGAAATAGAAAGCACACTGACTACAGTGTTACCATCCCTAAGCTTTAAGTGTTCATGAGTCAGACCTCCCAGGAGCTATGACTAATCTAGAAACTAATGTGTTCAGGTTTGTGTTTTTTTTCCTTTTCTATGTAGAAGTGATTTGGTTTTTCCATCTACCTTTTGAATCATCAGGAGATCAATCAGGACACAGCATGTTTCTGCCTTTGGCTTTTGCACAGGGCAGAAAATTCCCATAGGATTTTTGTACTGGCTGGGATCCCAGACAGCTGGGACATGAGAAACTCCTAAAACTCAGTGAAGTTAATCTGAACTTCCATGCTGACCTCCTGACCTTTCAGCTTTCCCTAGCCAGATGGCTTAGATGTGGACAGGTAAGAAAATGGGGCCTTATGGCTGGGAGATATAGAAATCCAGGGCATCATGAGGCACAGTGGTGGCTAGTAATGGTTCAGACTCTGGAAGCCAAGACTCATTGGGACAGGAGGAGGAAGGACAGTATAGCTCCTGAACTCTACATCTTTAGAGTTTTCTCCAAGTGAAGAATGAACCTCTGTGGGATCTGGAGAATCACTTCAAATTACAAAATATTTTTGGAGGTCATCTGAATATTCAAGGCTGCCTACAGATTTCCTGCACTATCCTGTCCCATTGAAAGCATCAAGGTTGTCACTACTTGAATCTCTTTGTAAGTTTAAGAGACCATAGATGATAGATTTCCTTAGAACTCCACAGAAAGCAGAACAATTTTTTGTGTGTGTGAGAGACACTGAAGACATCAGAGAAGTCTGCTCTGAACTGAGATGTTTTGGTAGAAGAAACAAATGACAGTGCTGTCTACGCAGCCTTATTCACAGCACCAGATATTCCTCAAAGAGAGTATTCCAAAACAAGGCCACATCAAAGAGAAGAAGACATGAGGACCTCATCCACATATCTGGATGAATAATAAAGGTCATTCCCATGCTATTGGGGACCCTCAACTCTTCAGACTTATGCTGAATAGCTATTACTGAAACAGGGATTACTCTCACTAATAATGCTAGCACAGTCTAATAGATAAATATAAATATATAATCTCCATTTGTGGACATGCTTAGCTGAGCATAAGAATGGGTTTTCCTATTTAAAATCCTGAAACTGCAGCATAACAAAAACCCCAAACTAGTCCTTTATGCTGATACAGTGGCCAGCTGCTTCACTATGTACCTAATTTTCAGGTGAAAATTCAATTCTAAGGATACTCTGAACAATGCAGACAATGTTTTACTGAATCCAAACACCTCGAAAAACAGGCAGATATTACCTCTTTTTGTTCATCATAGTTAATTATTAGATGAACAGTAACACCCAGAGGCCAATATTTCTTCAAGTAGAGCAGTGCCAGACATCTCTCAAAAACCTTCAGTCACAACACTGTTTGCTACTCAACATTGTGGTCCAAAATCCAATAGTTCAATGGATTTCTTATGTGAGTAACTCACCCAGTGAACCTGAAGTACTTTTCTGCTAGTATTTATTCTCTGCCCCACCAGTTTATAAATCAAACCTCTGTCATGTGCTATGTTCATCCTGTCCTCCCTCTTACTCGTGTTCCAGGTTCTCATCTAATTCCTTTAACCTGAACTTTGTCTGAAAAGACTCAAGGAAGGGATTCAAAGAGGAAATGCCCCATAAATCCTCCATGAGTAGTTCACGAATAGCAGAGTTAAAACCCTATTATGATAAAGTATAGCCAGAGTGTTCACACTAATGGTGGCACAAGTTCAGGGGGATACACAGGGTTTATTTTTTAATTTTTAGCTGTTTATCCAAAACGTCAAGTCTGCTGCAGCAATGTTTGGCTTTATCACCTGTCAAATTTATTAAGGTCATAGATTTAAACTGAATCATCAAACTTTAAGATATTCAAAATTTGAAATCTCTACTTTGAAGTTTCTTTCATTTATGATTCTGGTCAATGATGAAGCCAAATGTACTGTAATGTATCTTACCCCAAATTCTAGTATCAATTCCAAGCCACTTTTCAATGCAAGCATCTTTCCCTTCCTTTATCTCAGATTCTCCCTGAAAGCTTATAGAAACATTTAAAGATCAGAGGTCTTCTTCCATGCTTTCTATATGAAGCACAGACACCCACACAATTGCAGTAGTAGGGCTGTTATTTAAATAAAGATTTCTACAGAAGTGTAAATGGGTACAAATGTAAATTCTGCTTACTGATACAGATTTGAACAATGGACTTGGGAAATGACTTTGAAAGCATCAAAAACCATAGAAACATTTGCTCCTGGTGGCAAGTTTTCACACCAGTTAGGTATCTCATATCTTTTCTATTAGTTCTATTACTAATTTCTCCCCTATGTCATGTTTTGCTTCATGCTCTCTTTGATTATCATCCTTTCCAGTGTGACAAAAGAATTATTTTGACATTACAGTATCGTATTGCAGCTAATGTATCAATCCATGGTGCCTTTATTTGCATGTGTGATCATATTCAAGAATGACAATGAAGCAGCAGGAGGCTTAAGACATGTCTTTAAATCTAATTGGCACACAGAGGATCCCCCTTAGTATGAAACCAGCTTCCTGGATAGGAACAAAACCATTGATAGATATTTTTTGTTTCAGAATTCTTTTTCCCATATAAAGTGGTGTTTCTTTAACACGGATTTTGGCTCCAGTACATTCCTGGTGGAGTTATCCAACTTCTACATGACAGCAACCAACGAAGTATTAAGGAATTTGTAAAATTCTATAGTTAAAGTTCAAAATGTCTCCACCCCCAGAATGAATTTTCTCAAGCGCTGTTCAGTTTCAGTTGATGAAATTGCAGTTTTTGGCAAGACAATAAAATATTCTTGTGTGTATTGTGTAGAGTCCTGACACACAAAGATAACCATTGTATTGAAGCATGTCACAGGATTTGAGCTGCATATGGAAACGATATCTTTTAATATGCTAAATAGAAGGTTTTGTTATTGTTTCAACATCCCCCTTCTCAATCAGTAGATTAAGATACAATGACTATTCCAAAATACTTAGAAAATTTATTACTCTCTGAGTTACACCTTGCTTTCTATCTCCAGTCTTGGTACACCTGTGGAGAGCCAGCGATCCATCCCCTCAGCAGGCTCCCAAGTTGAGTTTAATCCATGGCAGGTAATGAATGGCTACCTGATTTAACTCCAGGTGTTGATGCTGAGCAGGCTGATTCCAAAAAGATGTTTGTTCCAAGATTAAAATTCTCCAAAGGCTGCAAACCTATTTGCATTTATAATGAAGCAAGAACGTTGCAAGAAGAAAATATATGCTGAATTTGTTGGACTGGGACACAAATTTTTCCTCAGTTCAAACCTTTGTCCAAATTTTGAACGGTGGAAAAACTGATGGGTTTGTTTATGTTTAAAAATGACATAAGGACACAAGTAAGAAGTTGCTGTGATTACCTCATCCTAGGTCAGGTAGCAGGTAAGTATGCTAAGGTGAGAGAAACTTCACCACTGGCAGAGAAGAAGGCTTAGGGCAAGACTAGTGCTTTCTCTGAGTGGACATAAGAAGATATTTATAAGCAGAGCAAACCCAGAGTAAAGAGAAGACAAAAACTTTTCCAGTGGTCCCTAAAGTGCCAGATATAATTTGCTGGGAAGTCAGATTGTTAAAATACAAACTTAGGCTGGTGGAGAGGGGAAACACACTTTATCAGGAGTACACAGAGATTTGTTTTAAAAACTTTTGGTTTAAACTTTTCCACTCAACAGATGCAATCTTTCTTTAATACAAGATTTTTCACTACTGAAGTTCAGATGTCTGTGTTTGATGTCTTTTCGTATACATACTTTAAAGCTACAACAGACTGCTGCCTTCTACCACAGTCCTGCCTCAGGATATCAGACAACAAATTATTCAACAAGCAAGACAAAAATAATCTGTCCTCCAAGCAATGAGCTTCTCTGAGTCCATACACAAATAGGGAAAACTGAGCAGTGGGGCATCGTCTTGCTAAGAGAATCTCACCAGTCCATGTCCTGAGAGTCTTGGGAGTCCAAAGTGTTAAGAAGTTCAAAGGGATCAGAGTTGCTTCTCTCAATTATAGTTTATAGAAATTTCTATAAGAAATAAGAAATATATGTGGCATCACTTCCACTGACGTTGCTTGTCACCTTCCATAAACTGAGGTCATTATATACTCATCCTTCTGAATTACTCTGTGTGCCTTTATTTCAAAAGCTCCCCTTAGGGTATATTAAAAAATGCATTTACTGGAGATTCTAAAATAAAGACAAAAATTCTCTCACTGAAAAAATCATAGCTATGCAGTGCTTTTTAATTAATTTTGCATGTGCTACTTAAGTCCCAGACCTTTATGGTTTTGCTACTCAGTGCAATTGATTACTTCAGAGTCCATTTCTTGACTCCATAAAGCTCATCAGTCTGTGGTTAAATTTGTTCTAGGGAGCCAGAATCCTGCACCTGCACTGAGAACTGTTAACCTGCTAAATAATTCTTAGACTTTACTGGGCTATAACCCAAATAGCAATTACAGGGTGGTAAATGTGACTATAGGTGGGGCTGAAATTCAGCATTCGTAATGAAAATTTGAACACCATTATTCCCTTGGATCCCTAACATTTCCATGAGCTACAAAACAAGGTAGCTGCTATATCTGCAAGTGAGTAGAGCAATTTGTATTCAGAACTAGTTTAACATGTAATACGGATTCATCAAAAATAGAAATCCTCTGAAAGCTTAAAAATTGACTGGTCTATAAATCTCAATAAGTTATATTTAAAGAATTTCATTCAGTGTAATGGAATGAGATTAAGCAGAAGAGTTTGAAATTTTCAGGCACTTTAATAATACTGCTTACTCCTTATCTATCATTTTTGTTCACATAGCATCTGTAGGGTGAGATTATACTCAAAACAAATATGACTGTAATAGGATATTGAATATCTCTGTTTATAAGGAATTCTTAATTTCTTCTCTAGCAAATGTCTGTCAAAGTAGAGCAAAATATAAAATAATCCAAAGTACTGAACTGTTCTTTTGCAAAAGGGCTTCATCCAGGTCTCATTTATTTTTACAGCCATGTTTCTTCTCATCTGAAAGCTGAAAATGTGCCCAATTCTGCAGCTGCAGTCACAATGGTAAATAGTTTTGTATAGGAGGACCCATTCTGCTCATCTGTAAGTGATGCAGAGCACATACATAATTTAATTCTCCTTGGTGGATTGTTAAATGTTGCAATTGAGCTCAAGAAACGTAGTCACAGAGGCACAAGCTTAATTTTCCTCATTTAAAAAAAAAAAAAAAAATCACTTTCCTTGATTCTCATCTTTGCTCTTTCCCATCAGACCACCTATGAGCTGTGTCTGTCCCCACTCTGAGATTCATATCTATTTAGCCAGACTATGGCAGGCTGAGATACTCAGATGCCTTTGTCACAATGTTCAAGGCTACCTTCAGATGAAGACCCCATAGGAGCAATGCTAAGAAGAATCTGACCCTTCTCTTCATCTAGAAACTCAACAGTTGTTGAACTAAAAAAAGGGAATTCAAATGTTCCCTGTGTCACACCATGACTCCTCTGGCTTCCTTGATCCCATCCAGAAGTTACAGAAAGCAGAGAAAACTGGAAGTATATTTTTTATTGCACACTCTTAGATAAGAGAGGAGCCACACTGTCCTTCTTTTATCCAACACCAGAGCTCCTTTATAAACATATTATTCTGCACTGGCAAAATCCCAGTAGCACAGACATGGGTTCTAGCTGCCAAACCACACACTTAAATCCACATGGCTTACTCTAGCCAGAGAGAAGAGGAGCAAGCTCTGCAGAGCCAGCATGGATACAACCATATTATGGAGGAGAAAAAAAATGCCAGACTTGTAATAGCCACAGCATGTTAAAAAAAGGGACTTCTTTATGCCTTAGTCAGATCAGCCAGATGCCTCCATCCATCAGTAGCTGCATCAGAAGAGATCTGTACAAATTTAATGTGGATTATGCAAAACTCCTAGAATAATGCAAAACTCCTTCAATAAAGATTGTACTCAATCTTTATCCACAATGTTGCTCATACTGTTTCCAGTGTTCTTATCTTGCCCCACTAATTATTTCAGAGATGAGAACTTTTGGATTTTAACATGTACCTTATGAAGGTCAATGCTTTTACCCTGTCCTCAGTGTTGAATTTCCTTGAACATCAGATCTTCCAAGATAAAATATGAAAATTTGAAACCTAATGGCTGTGAAAGCTGAGAGTTGATTTACTATGGATATGTAAGGGAATTATATTTTGCTCTTCCTCTTTTTTCTTAAAAAAAAACCAAAAAAAAAAAAAAAACCTGAAGAAATACATGTGAGAATTAATTTAATTAATTTAATGATTTAATGTCATTTAATTAAATTTTTTATTTAAACCAAATAAAATGACATGGTTGTAAATTATGAATTTGTTTGAAATTTAAAAAGGAAGATTTGATTTCAAATGGGAAAAGTTTTTCCTTCATCTTCTCCTGCCTCTTATTTGGGGAGGATGCCAAATGTGAGAAGGAAAAGGAAAAGAACTTAAGAACATTAAAACTGCAGAAGATGGGCTGAGCTTTTAAGGTTAGCTCTTAAAAAGGAAACACCAACTGTTGCTTAAGTTCCTCATTCAAAATGCAGAAAAGAAATTCCATTAAAATGCAGAATTCCATCCTCCCACACAAATGTTTGAGTCAACTTATCCAATTCATCTTCAAGAGCTTTTGTAGAAAATGAAAGGGGAAAAAAGAAAAGCTAAACCCAACAAACACTTCATGTCAACCAGCTATAAAACCACAGGAAACAGCATCTTCAACATAAACAAGTATTACATTTCATTTAGTGATGATATGTGAGGACAGGATGCAGCCTGGCTTCCAAACCACCAGCTGAGCTTATCAAGAACATCTTATTTCTTTGATATCCCCTGCTGCTTTCTTTCTGTCCTATTCCCTAAAATTGTAACTGGGAATAGGACATAGAAACCATCAGTTCTCTGTGCAGCTTGAGCAGCCTCTATAGGATCCCTTAGCCTTCTGGATGTATGGATTTGAGCCCAGTTTCCAAAACTCAAGGTGTCCCCATAAGCCAACCTTTCAGGATTTTGCAGCATTAAGCACTACCCACTAGTCCAAGAAGATATTCTTCCCTTAACTACCAAACAAAATCCCCAATCCTTAACTGTTTAATCTGAAGTATTAATCAGTTCTTCCCAATACACCTTTTCAAGAGGAGATGGTATCTGGCCTGCTTGTAAACACTGCTTTATCCCTTCAGATTTCAACAGAGAGTCTTCTTCAATGGAAGCTCAGGAAATTCAGCATTCCAAATGGGATGTACTTTCCAATTAAGGATTAGCCTTCTTTAACATCAGGCTGTCGATTTCAATTGGCATGACTCAAACTGAAATGTCAACCCACTTGCCATCTGGTTTCTACATATCTAGTCTGGAAAGCAGCAATGAAACCACTGAAAGTCTGCTACCATAGGAACAAGTAGAGTAAATGTTACCTAGAGATCTTCTCAGTTCTTACTAAGTATTGTAGCAGTAAACATGTAGTTTAGGTTTGCTTCTTTGAACAGAGATGAATTTAGAGACTATTTAATCTGAAATGCAGTACATTGAGGCAACTAAGATCTAGAAGAAAGAGAATTATTTTTCCAGGGCCTGAAATAAAAGCATTCTAACTAATGAGTCCAGAGGCATAAAACTGGTGCTTTAATCATATATTTCAATTTGTTACAAAGATTAAATAGGCCAACAGAATCTGTTAGACTACTTTAAAGGGGGAAGTCAACCTGCCTTAAACACCATTTCATATGCAATCTGGTTAAATACAGTACAAAAATAATTTGCAAAAAAGAATTGCCAACATATCTATCAAGAATAGATTTTTTTACCTGGGCAAAAACCTGTCATTAACTCATTTTACTGAACAGGACTGGCTAAAGCACCAAGGCTGACCCAGCCACACTGCAATGTCCATTGCCCAGCAAAACCAGTGCTTGGAAGAGATGTTAATAATTAAGGGATAGCAAAGAAACTGAGGTAGGAAGATAAGTTTTCATTTATTTCATATAGGAGGGAATATGGAGTGAAATCCACACGAAGAGATTCTTCAACCTTGACTCAGAACCTACTAATCTACATCTGACCCATTGCAAGAAAAAATTAGTTGCCAAAATTCCTGCCCTCTCTCTTACCACAATTTTGCATCTGGTCACACATTTTGCTGTTTCTCCTATTAGCTATTGCTTCTCTATATATTTAGGGATCACAGAAACCTTTCACCCATACAGCACTAAGACTCACGTGCAAATAACCACATCAACATTAGTTCTGCCAAGTCACTGCTTTTCAGGTGGGCTCCATGTGGAAGGACTGAATGCAAGTAGATTGTCCTTACTCCATGGCATAATAATTCCTTTCTGGCAACATAGTTCTTGTTTCATTTTTTACTTGATATTATCAACAGCCTGAGAATAATATTTTGAGTTTAATTTTAGTTGGTTGAAGTTTGATATGAGCTCTGCCATTTGGTGACTCAAATTCATGTCCTATTACTGTCACTTTCTGTGGAGTAGTGTGATCATTATAGGAACTGATTCAGAGGTTGTATCCTTTGGTTCAATACTTTCTAGTATATCTAGAAAAAAAGCAGGATGTCAGCTGTATTGGGGGAAAAAAATAACATTTACATTTAGATGTTAGGAACTCCAATATTACAGTGAGAATATTCCCAAACAAATAACATTGGTCTATATTGTAGTAAAGATACTACTAAATTAGAACATATTATTTGAAAAGATGCCACAGTCCCTAAAGCCTCTAGTTTTCTCTCAGGTTTAAGATATTAATGAACTAAGCAAGTAATTTTATGGATTGAAGGCTTCACTGGGATTCAGGCAGAACAAATTTTCTGTCACAGAAGGCAGATGTTATTGAGAGAAATCCAATAGCTGTAATTAAGACAGGATCATATCCTGGAAATCAAATTCACTGCTAACACTGGGAAGAATAGACAGAAATTGGAAACAGCTTTTTCCTTGGTAGGAGATTAAGTTTTAATAAACAAGCAAAATTAACACTAATGAAATTTCTGATTCTGCTGAACTGCACAGAGCTCCACAGAACTCAGTGGAAATTCATCACAAAGACCTCAGCCCTGCATTACTAGAGTCAGTTGAGGTTACCTTGCCAAGCAGGAGTAAGATCACCCTGCAGGAGATCACAGGATGCACAAGAGAGACAGAAGTTGTTGGCCAAGACTACAGGAAACAGTTTGGTCCCTTAGCACTTCAACTCAGAACCCAAGCTTTATTTTAGAAAGTTCAAGGAACTTCTTAAAATTTGCAATGCTTATTTGCCTTTGCTAAAACCTGCAAAGAACACAAAGAACACAAAGATTCTCAGAACACTGCAGGTAACAGACACTCAAACTGTATTCAATCAGGCAAGGGTGCAAACTCCAGAACTAAAAACCTGACAGTGATATTTTGAATTTAGGAGGGTAACACGAAATTCATAGCCAGAACACAATTTACCTGGAGAAACTTTTCAGGCCTCCCAGGTCCTAAGGCTCAAAAATTGTCAGGTTTTCAAGACTAGATTTACAGCGAGATGTTTGTATTTTTATTGTTACAAATCCTGGTGTCATAGGCAGATTAGGAAGCTAATCCTTTTGTCTTTTCCAGTTGTTGCTCGGCCTTCAGCCACAAGATAGCAGTGTTTTCCAATTCTTGCTGTTTGGAAACTTTCAAGCCAAAGCCATTCCTATTTGAGAACTTCAGGGAGAAGAGGTATGGAAAGCAATGCTCATCATGCAATCCTGGCCTTTCTCTACTACCCCAAGAATTTATTTTTTTTTTGTATATGTATCAAACAGGAGATAATCAACTGTTCATTATAGTTCATTGTACCAGAGAAGGAGTTAAAAGGGAAAGCCTTTCAAGAAATACTGCAAAAGTAACTTCAGAGAAAGAAATAATTGTGAGAAATAATTGTGAGATAATAATTCCATCCTCTCTCATGTTCCTTCTGCTCTTTTCCAGTCTTTTACATCCATAATTTCCTTGCTAAATTCAGGCATGAAAGCTGGTTCAGCAGAAGCTATTGAGATAAAAACACCAGCAAGGTTTTACTGTAACTGAGAGTTCAAATTTATCAGGAAAAAGCCTGTGTCTGTTTCCAGTTTCCAGCCTGTGTCTCTCTTCTGTCTGTTTTCTCCTCTTTACATCTCCCACATACACACCCGTGGGCCTCTTTGTTTTGTGGTTTTTGTTTGTTTGTTGGGGTGGGGTATGTTTGTTTTTTGTTTTATTATTTCTTTCCACACACAGAGAAGTTAAAGTATTATTAAGGGCCAGGAGAAAAGAAAAAAAGCACGGTTTAATAAGAGAGACTTTTCAAATACCTAGAAGTATCATATGCATACTACTGAACATGTTCACTGGGCATTTATTCTGTGCAAGTCTTAGAAACCTAAATATACAACTCCTTCCCATGTTAGGTTGTGCTTTGAAGAGTATGGTTACTCCAACAGCAATAGCTGGGGTAGTCACATCACCTAACTTAAGGCAAAGAGTCTCAAGAACCAATTTGGTCTTTAATAAATACAGATAGTTCTAATAATAAAAATCAGAGCACCACATTCTAGATCATCCTACAGAGAAGTATCTCTTACTCTTCTACCATTCAACATAAAGAGTTACCTGACTGAGGGTAAGTGCATAAGCATCAGAAACTATTTATCCCTCTTAGATCAAAACCAATGAGCTTCAATAATTATTCATGTATTACTGAAAGTCTTCATTCAGTAGGAATCTTCTTTGAAATCTAGAAACCTGGTTTTCAGGAGCTCACAGTGCTTACAACTGCCATACAAAATGTCCACACAAAATGTCCTTCTGAAACTAGAAGCCACAAAGCCCCTTCAGTGGGCTTCCCCAGCATTCCCTTCTGAGGCTCTTCCCTTTGTATAAATTATTAAATGTTTTCCAGCCCAGAGACTGGAACCCAGGTGTCTTAACCCACAGGCTAAAATGTTACTCACATCTCACACTGCCTATTTTAATGAACATTATTGTATGCAAAATGGATAAGTATCACACAGGAGAGGCTTTTGATACCCTGTAGCCCTGTGAGTGTAGAACTTAGCTGAGAAAACACATTCAAATTCACTATCAGTTCATGCCTAACCAATACAAGCTGTGTTAACTGGGCATGTTTTGGGTTTTTTTTTACAAGTTTCTTGAATAAAATATTACGTTTTGGCAAATATAACATTTGACACAAGGAGAACCAGCCTATGTGTCTGAGTTGGAAAAAGCTTCCACCACAGAGAGTAAGTCTTATGCTTAAGACTCCAACTATCATAAATGGTCTGACTTAAATTTTGGTTTCAGAGGAAATTTCACCCTATATTTAAGGATCTGTACAGAGTAATTTCCTTATATATTCTTAATAGTTACAATAAAATATAAAGAAAATAAGACATAGTAAAGCAAATATATATTAGACATGTATATTAAATAAAACCTTGCTAAATACAGAAAGAAAAAACACCCACACCCAGTGAAAGGATGTTTTATACTTATTCCAAAACTGAAGTTAAGCTGAACTATGAAAGGAGAGCTCATATTTTCTTCTGTAATGTTTATATATTGCTAAGGAAACCATATACAACAATCTAAAGTACACGTCCAAGATCAAGTTTATGATTAAACAAATATATGTAAATATTTTTATACTTACAAAGCATTCTAAAATTCTACTTCTTGTATTTACATCAATCTAGGCCAGTGGATAGTTTCACTCTACAACAAAGAAATCCATTGTGTAACCATATACTAAAAAAATTAAAATAAGGCAATATTTCATAGGCCTTTTATTTTACATTTCTAGTTTAAGAATCTTTCATTACCTATCTGAAGACCTAAAATGTTCATTGATCCTATTTTGCATTTGGTGAAGAAGAAGGCAGTACATGGAGAGTTAATTTTTTTTTTCCATCTGAGGCACAAGTGGCTGCATAATTAGTTACACCCCTGCTTTCACTTGAGCATGTGATTGGAAACAACTGGCTCTCCCATTTCACCAATGAAAGGCTTCCACATTAAATTATAATGCAAACGAGAATGTGTGAGAGCATGATCATGCATTCCTCCATGGTAGTTTTGTTACATGTGCAGTTGTTAATAGATCCTTGCTATATGTTCTCTTCTGTTTTGGTGCCTATTCTTTACTTTAAAATATATTTTAGGATTTTATTACTTTAATTTTACATTATAGCTTACATTGATTTTAATGAAAGAAAAAAAATTGCCACTCAGAAATGTTCTCAGGCAGTCATTTTTTTTTGCCAGATCTCTTCTGTTGTGATTCCAAGCAGCCCCTAAAAGCAGCTAACAACAGAACTGCATGTAAGTCAACAGTTTAATAATATTTTGAAGATCCAATTTCTTAAGCTAGCAGCACAATGGCTTTTAAGCAGCTGCTGTCTCAAAACATTTTCTTTGGAAGAAGTGCAAAATGCTGTACCTGGGAAAGTCACAAGCACAAAGGCAGCGAGAGAGTCTGGGAAAGACCCAAACAATAAATGTTCTTCAGGTTCTTACCATACAACAGTTGTTCATTGTTTAGAGTTATTTATTATTTTGTAAATGTCAGCTCTTTGGGAAGCACTTCACCTAGGGCTAGATCTGTCATGGGGTACCATTATCCATTCTTAATACACAACTGCTAAGCAAACTAAGCATGAACTCTCTTTAGAGTTATATCAATCAAACTGACAGCAGAGAGGTACAAGAAATTCTGCTTCTCTGGCTGCAAGGAAAGAGAACAGGTACTAATTTCCAAGTATCCCCTTACCTGATTTTTATCAGCAGCTACAGAATATTTAAAGATATTCTTGTTTCTCAAAAGTCTCAAATTGTCACTGATCCCTGTAACAGAATTTCACTGACTCTGATGATCATGCTTTGCAGAGAAAGATGATACTCTATATTTTTAATTACTGCCATGCCACTTCTGCTTTTCTTTGCTTTTTAATGGCCAACTGCAGAGTATGCAGGAACATTTTTCCTTTTACCAGTTAATTTTCTTTCTAATATCCTTTTAGTGTATTTCCATAAAACACTTGAAACCACATTCACTTTTTCTCTTCTACTTCCTTCTATCTGAAGGTTATAGGTGATACCTTATTATTCTGATTCTGTGCTCTGAGTTCTGATATTAAGTAGCTCTTTCTAAAAGAAATTACTTTCTCTTTTGGCAGTGTATGTGCTGCCACTATTCTTTCACAGAAAGGCTTCATTCCAACAAAATGCAGAAACCCTTCTTCCCATTTCACAATCTGTGACTTGGAATGATCCTATCAGTGGGTGTTACACATTACAGTCCTAACCATCCAACTCTCTCATCTTCTAGAGACTTGAGGCTTTTAATGAAATATTATGGTTTCACTCCTGGGCTCAGGACCCTTCAAGCTGTCCCTGGTAAGATTGAAGCAGTGTGGCAGTCTGCTTGCAGAGCTGTTGTCCCAGTCAAAAAACTGGATTAATCCATGTATATATATATATATACACACACACACATAGATACTTATATATTTATATACTTATATATAGATATGCATGAATGTACCCACACTGATATGTTGGAGGGAGGCAGGACTTCCTTAAAATAGCATTGCTTCCAAAGCTCTCATGTCCCCAGTAACAAAACTACAGCCTGATCATCACTACATCTTAAATCATTTAGGATTTGGATCTTAATATTCAGGCCACCAGAGCCATGGAGTCTTGGAAGCGCAGTGTGAAGCACATCCATCCCAAATTTAGCCTGAAGTTTACAGTCTTAGAAAGAAATCTATGTTTAGAAACACACTTCTACATATCACCTTATCTGAGAAATACTTCTGAGAGAAATTAGACCCACTCCCATCCCTATGGAGCCAATATATATTCAGAATAATTCCACTGGGAAAGAGCTAATTTTGCAAACTTACGAGTGTTTAATTTACTTCTGAGTGCAGTCCCATTGGAATCAGTGGAAGTATTCACAGTCAAGTTAAATGCATGCAAAAAGTGCTTTACTTCTGAAAAATGGCATTTCAAAGCTGTTTTTAAAGAATTTTGCTTTCAGAAAGCTGTGGTTAAACTGTTTCTGTGATTTTTCTAATAACTTCATGCATGAACAAGGTCCTATTTTTTAATTTTTGGTGTGTAACACTGGTGTTGTACAAGGGCGAAACTTTCCACAAGTGTGTAGTCCAGCTGCTCAGACTGGACTCAGCTGCCCACAGCTTTTCCTGGGCTAGTTGTGTTACTCTGCTGTGTTTCACTGCATAATACTGGCTCAGTCCAACTCATTTCTGTCAATATTAAAAGCCCAAAAAGATCCAGAGAAATTATGTTCATTCAAGCAGGCAAATCCTTGGGCCCCATGGAAGCCTCTTTGTACAAGAAATCAGTGATTCCCAAGCAAAACCACAGTAGCTAATGCCACTAAAAATATTTCTTTCTTTGTCTTTTTAAAAAACATTGCAGAGGAAAAAAATAATATCCTTTCAAGTGTGTTTATATACTCAAGGAATAATTTACAGCTGAATTTATTGACAGTTTAAGACTCACACCAATAACACTGAGTAACAAATTGATAATAATTTGAAATAATGTTCATTTTCCTGTTAGCCTTCAAAAATCATGTTTCCAGAAAGCTTTCAGTCAAGTGACAGCAGTGGAAAAGCAATCTCGTTGCAATTTCATTCGTCTCTTAAAAATGTTTTAGGAATTTTTTAGGGGTTGTCTGCAGCATCTGGGAAACCAAGACCAACCAGCACAAAGGAAGCCCCAGGGAATACTTTGCCAGTGGCAGGACCTGCACTTGCAGAGCATCCTCCTCCTGGTTTCTCCTGCATGGGGGTTATGACCACCTGAGAGCAGAGTCTCACAAGACTGTACATGCATTAATCTGCAAATTCATAAATGAGCTGTAAATCAAATGACAAAGGGACAAGTCACAGTACTGAAAGGAAGAACTTCCCCTACCTAAGGAATTAGGTTCAGAGGAAATCCTAGATTTCAGTGGTCTACGTCTTTCTGCAAGGCAGCTTAGCCAGGCTCCACCACTTTGAATCCAAGTGTCTCAGCAGCATCTCCACTTGAAGGCAGATGGATACTTTGCATGTGGGTGGATGCTGGGGTTGTGGTCTAGCACTGGAAGGCTAAAGCCCCAGGAAAATTGTCTCTGCTCAAGCACACATTCCAAAAAAACTACAAATATCCAGAGATTTTAGATAGCCCAGTTCACCCAATAAATACTTTGCAGGACAAAAAGAAATTAGTTGAATTATTTGCATTTTTTTTCAAATGATTGACTTCATCTGCATTACATCTTGTCATCTTAAAAAAAAAAATATCCCTATGAAAAGCTGCTCTCAGCTTTGCAGAGCTTTTGTTCCTTTTCTTCTGTTCCCCACTCATATATTCCTATTACTCCAATGATATTAAGGTGGCAAAGTTTTATTTAATGTGCAATAATATAAAGTATGGATGTAAAGTATCTTTTCTTCATTAATATTCTGAATTCCTCTTTCCACAGCTGCAACTAGAGTTTTTAATCCCAGAGAGCTATTTCAGTACAAAGTGGAGTAATTAGCTTATAAATGATCAGAAACAGATCTGTGCCCAATTTTTTAGCCTGTAAAAAAAGAAATGAGGTTTTTAAATACCATTTTTGCAAGCCTGCTGAGGAAAGATTTTTTGCTTCTTCTTAAGGGCAAATTTCCCTTATTATGTGCTTTGTGTGTTTATGTTATTTTAAAAAGTTCAGGGGAATCCTAATGTGCAAAATAATCCATAGCATGAAAGCAATTCTCCTAAAATGTGTATTTAAATTATATGTTTACTATCTTTTACACCCTTTCAGCTGAAACCAGGCCCTCAACTCAGTTCCACTGCCATTCAAATTAAAAACAATTTAAAAAAACCTTTTCATATATTGATGAACACTTTAAATGAGACATGCACACGAAATATGTTCAAAGAAAAATAAAGCTGCAGCATCAAGAAAACAACTAGAAATTCCAGAATTAATCTGAAAAGTCCATTAAATTCTCTTTTGAATAGGCATTAAGACAGATTTTAATTACTTGATCACATATTATTCCTCTCTAGTCTCAGCACCTTCTTCAGCAAGTCACTGCATCTCTTTTCCCCAAACTGTTCCAGTCTCTGGTTAATTGATTCTCTCACTTGCTCTCATTAGAGGCTCTCCTTCCAGTCCTACTAAGCTTCTCCTCTCATCACCTGCTCCCATCAGGTCTTTCATCTCAAATAGACAAAAATCAAGCAGCTATTATGAACTGCTCAACAGTAGAAGGTGTTTGGCTTCACCTGACCATACAGGACCACAACTTGATCCAATTTTGTATTTTCAGAGTGTTGCCAAGATGTCCGGGTGAGTTTCAGAAGTATCTGAACACTCCAGTGTTTCAACCAGCAAAATGAGACAGGGTTCTGCCTCAAATTTAGGTAGATTTGTCTGGGCTATGTTTGTTAACTTCTTCCTTTTCTTTTTACTGAAGTGGTGTCTACCTAGATTTTCCCCTGACAAGGGTAGTACTTCACTCCCCCAGAGTCTGCCAGACCACCACAGGGCTTGAAAGCCAATTTAACCTCTAAAAATCAACATCAGAAAGCAAGGAATACTTAATTTTTTTCACAAGGGTCCCTCATTTTCCTTGGTCTTCCATTTACTGCTGCTGTAGGGTGTTGGGCTGACTTTTTCAGGATGCTAGATGCCCAGCAAGCCACTCTCCCATTCTAATCCTCAGCTGAAGAGCAGGAGAACAGTGCAACAAAATCTTCACAGGTTGAGATAAGGACAAGGAGATTCAGCAACCTCTGTCATGGGCTAGACAGGCTTGACTCAGAGAAATTAATTTATTTTACTGTCAGGCAAAACCCAGAATAGAATAGTGAAAAATAAAAACAAATCTTAAAGCACTCTGCCCTCACCCCTCCCTTCTTCCCAGGCCCAACTTCATTGTGGATTTCTCTGCCTTCTCTTTAACCCAGTGTAAGCAGGTGGGCAATGGGGGCTGTGGGCAGGTCAGAACAAGTCAGACTCCAGGACATCCAAAAATAGATCCTGCTTTTCCACCTGTTGTTTCCAAATGTTGCCTCACTGATCACCAAGACGATAAATTATGCCAGTAATCTGTATCAAATCTCAAAAACTTCCACACACACAAAAAATTTGCAGTGGTTTAAATTTTATATTAACTTCTGGAGACTTTTGTTACTAATGGACTCTGGTTACAGATCTACCTAATTTCATTTTTTAAATTAATAGCACCAAAGTCACCTGTCAGTGCTGCCTGAAATGGGAACATTCCTTTTTTAACAGCCATACACTGTATATGATCCTGTGGTGTTAAAGAAATTACTCTTTTGTCAATTATTAACTTACCTGTTCTGTGGCATATGCTATCATCTGGCACAAATCTACTTTTTCCATTAATATTTCATTTCCTTTGAGATCTGTTCATTTCAGTTTGTTTTACAAGAAACTGAGTGGAAATGCAAGAGTTTGAAATGTCCTAGGAGGGTATAAATGCGTGAACCACAGTTTGTGCACAGTTGGTATTATAGTTACTTCCAGCATGAATTATAGCTATTTTTATCTTCAAAGGAAACACCAAAGGAAACACAGAAAAAAGAATTCCTATCATTTAAGTAGACATGCAGTGTATTTAGATTTTTTCCACTCCTCAAGTCTGACTTTGATGTACATAATCTGAGTATTCCATTTGTTCAGACATTCGTTTCAACAACACCACTTTGGGCACTGAAATATTTTTAAAATTATTTTTCTGGGACTGTTTATCAAATAATTTTTTCTGTACTTTGTAAGAGTTTCTCAGTTAAATAAATTACCAAAAAAATAGTCTACACAGTAATGGAACAGGAAACTGAGTAAAATGTTCCCAAAAGAAACAAGCATAATGTAAAATATTAAATAAGCATAGCAGTAGAAACTTAGTTATTGGAGCATATTTTGGCTCTTACAGAACTGTGTTTTTGTTTTATGTCTTTTAGAAATGCTGGAACAGTTTGAATCACTTCGTTTTCAGGGTCAATCTCAGATAAAAAGAGAGCATGTTCTAATATGCTCTTAGTTGTTTCACAAAGCTATCACTTTCTGAGTTTCCTTCTTCAATTTGCACAATGCCACGTGGCCTTATTTCTTTCGGATGAGATTACAACTATTCATGTTGGCAAAATCACAGATTTCTCATAAAATCTTTTGATATTTTCCTGCCAAATGGCATTTCTGAAATTCAACCTCTTAGTAGGAATTACTGTGAAGAAGATATAGAGCTAAATAAAGCAGGGTTTGCCTCTTTCTACTGGTCTTATTTACTGAGAAATGCACCATAATTGGTCCTATAGGTTCACTCTAATAGGAAAATTGTAAAAGCTGTATGACAAAGCATCAGAGCAAAGCAGAGAAGGAAGAAGATAAGCTCTTCACAGCAACCACAGCATGCCTGCTGATTCCACAGAAGTTTGAGTAAAGGACATAAGCAGGAGTGCAGAAGATGTTATGCATTAAACTGTCCTATTCTTTACTAATTCAAATTAGAAGTTTTTGATGGTTACAGCTACACAGTATATAGAGCTGGTGCTGCTCCATAAGGGATTCCAATGGGAAGTGATGTTGTGTAAATCCAACTGTCCTCAGAGTTATTCCGGGAAGAAATAGCGAATGCCAGGAAGAACAGCAAGAAATTCTTATCAATTACCTTCCACCTTTATGGATCATTTTTTTATAGATACAGCAGTCTATGAAATTTCATAAAGGTAAAAAAGTTGAATTAGAAGTTTTCTGGCTCAGGCATTTTATCAAGTTATTGTGGGAACATTGTGTGAGCTTTCAGAAAGACTCAAACTAGAAAGCACATGTGTAAATGTGTGTTCTGTTCTGAGATCAGAAACATTAACTATTGCTTAAGTATTTTCATTTTCTCATCCTAACTGCTTTAAAATACCCAGTCGTTCCACCACTGCAAAATTAAAAAGACTTCCATTAGCCTTTGAGTTGTTATAGTCAGGTGTTTCAATATGAACTAAGATGATAATTTAAGATTCATGACATGACTTTCCATCAAGCTCAACAGCTTTAGCTCTTATTAGTCTGATGATATCTCTGCAGCCATTTAACAAGGCTTAAATATTTGGGGGGAAAATAAACTCAACAGGAGCAAACAAATGGAATTGTGTAGTTCTTGTGTGCATTCATTAAGTTCAAAGATCATGCATAAATTTTACACAGTTCACGTGCACTTTATCTCTTCAAAAGTCCACTCAGAAAATTATGTTGGATTGTGCTACATTATTCAAGGATTGTTGCTGCAATTCTTACCAAAATTTGTAAAATTTACAAAGTGGAAAATTTCAAAAGTAGCTTTTAAACCCATGCATGATGAAGAGTTAAAAAAATGCTTTTAGCATGCAGCACTGAGATCAAGCAAAGATACCATGGACATTACAGCAGTATAACAGTAGGGAAAGGGGGCCTACAAGAAAACTGGAGAGGGATTTTTTTTTAAAGACTGTGTAGTGATAGGATGAGGAGTAATGGTTTCAAGCTGAAAAGCAGGTGGATTTAGGTTAGACATTAGGAAGAAATACTTCAGTGTGAGGGTGGTGAGACACTGGAACAGGTTGCCCAGGGAGGTTGTAGATGCCTCCTCCTTGGAAGTTGGATGGGGCTTTAGCAACCTGGTCTAAGGGGGGGTGTTCCTGCCCATGCAGGGGGGGTGGGACTAGATGGTCTTTAGGATCCCTTCCAACCTAAACTACTCTATGTTTGTGTGATTCTGTGAATGCAGAACATAAATGACATTTGTGTCTTACACATAAACTGTGTGCATCCTTGAGGATGCACAGTTCACCTCAGTAATATCTCCACAGCTGTTTTCTTCAGAGCAATTGATATATGGAAAACAACTTATTGCCTGCTATTCTGGTGAACATTTGGTGCGGTTGCTGAAGAGCTCAAAAAACTGGACTGCTAGTCCAGCTTTCCTTTTAGCATTTAAGTGATAGAATCAGAGAATGGCTAGGGTTGGAATCTAGTCTCCCACTAGATCAGGTTGCTCCAGGCCCCATCCAACCTGGCTTTGAACCTAGAGAACAGATTCTCCTCCAAGAACATATTCCTGTATCTGCTGTGGTATGACATCAGCTGTTTATCAGTAAGTAGCAACTGTAGTATTATTATTCTCTTTAAGGATAAATATATGCAAGTAGTATTTGTTAAGTGCTGAGAACCTGTAAAGTCACTTCATTAGGGGGCTGACCTGCTGGAGAGCAGTGTAGGTGAAAGAGACCTGGGGGTCCTGGTAGACAAGAGGATGACCATGAGCCAGCAATGTGCCCTTGTGGCCAAGAAGGCCAATGGCATCCTGGGGTGCATTAGAAAGGGTGTGGTTAGTAGGTCAAGAGAGGTTCTCCTCCCCCTCTATTCTGCATTGGTGAGGCCGCACCTGGAGTATTGTGTCCAGTTCTGGGCCCCTCAGTTCAAGAAGGACAGGGAAGTGCTTGAAAGAGTCCAGCGCAGAGCTACTAAGATGATTAAGGGAGTGGAACATCTCCCTTATGAGGAAAGGCTGAGGGAGCTGGGTCTCTTTAGTTTGGAGAAAAGGAGACTGAGGGGTGACCTCATCAATGTTTTCAAATATGTAAGGAGTGAGTGTCAGGGAGATGGAGTTAGGCTTTTCTCAGTGATGACCAGTGATAGGACAAGGGGTAATGGGTGTAAATTGGAGCACAGGAGGTTCAAGTTGAATATTCGAAAAAATTTTTTTCCTGTAAGGGTGACAGAGCCCTGGAACAGGCTGCCCAGGGGGGTCGTGGAGTCTCCTTCACTGGAGACATTCAAAACCCGCTTGGACACGTTCCTGCACGATGTACTCTAGGTGGCCCTGGTCTGGCAGGGGGGGTTGGACTAGATGATCTTTCGAGGTCCCTTCCAACCCCTAGGATTCTATGATTCTATGATTCTATGATTAGAGAGAGATACTTCATTGTTCCAGCAATGCACCAGCCCCAAGAAACAGAAGAATGTGCACAGCTTTTAGACTATTCAAAGTTCCATTGAAAGCCTCAGAAAATAATCTTCTGAAAAAAAAGAAAAGGGTTTTTCCAAGTTGTTAAAATGAAACCTGTCACAGCTAGGGCTCTGTGCAAACAGGTCCTGGAACAAGGCACAGTCATTAATAATATTCTCATCAATTAGATTGTTTTCACTTGGAGCAGTAAGGATGAAAGGAAGTCCAGTGCTCCTCAGAGAGATGCCCTCATGTCCTACCTACCTCAGATTTCATAGTCTAATGCAAAAGCCTCAGCACATATGTGCAATCTGTAGTGATACGATGGCCCTAGAATAGAAATAGAGAGAACAAAAAGACTGAAGCCATAAATACCATTAAAGGGAAAATGAAAAAGCAATTATCTTATGCCAAAGATGAATTAGACTGTTAACTTGCTCTCCTGTTTTAAGCGGGGAAAACTATTACCAGTTTTGACTTTTCCCATCTGTTCTACTCCAGGCTTGCCGAAAGGCTGATATTCTGACAGCAATCTGAAGCATGGTTTTGCCAACTGTTTCTTTTTGGAAGTCCATGTTCCATATGTTCCTTTTATGCTTGCTTTTATTGCCTTGAAATTACACAACTAGGAAGGAAAAAGTTTACTGCTTTGTACAGTTATGTTAAATATATATTTTTTTTAAGTTTGTGGAATAGTTCACGAGAATATATTTCTTTCTTTTCATGAGTTACACCCTTGCCTTGTCATAGTGTATATTCCTGTCACTTATAACAATTGTCTGTTAAACTTTACATCCAGTATGCTTGATATACACCACATAAAGTCTCTACAAAAAGTTAATGATTTAGAACAAAGTAGGCATTAGAGTGGGGTTCATATCCTCTCTTTCAAACAAGAGATTTAAATATGTATTATCTGTCAGAACTTAAGAATAAATACATCCATAGCCTACTCACAGTACATATTTCCAACAGCATTCCTAAAATATTATCACCTTCCAAGTAGCTGGTCTTGATCACAAGAGTTTAAAAAGCAACAAGTCCTGAATGCTAACCTCATGGTAACCTCATAACTATGTAGCAGAAAGCATGATCATAAAAGCAAGGCATTTTAGCCAATATTCTTATCACTTCTCTGCCTGAAAATGTTACCCTTTGCTTCATAGGTACCAACCCAGTCACCTTTTCTCTCAGATTGTCTAATTATTTAATGAAATTACATTAAATTAAAAGCAACTATTCTCCAAGTATATTCAGCTTGGAAATTATTTTTCTATTTCAGACTCGGAGGAAAGATTTACAGGACTAAAAAAAATCTAGAGCTGAACAAAAGTCTACAGATGAACCAAGTGGGTCTCATGGAGACATATCTTGTTCTACAAAAGTAATCTTATTTATTTTTGTTATCACATGCATAACAACAATAATACTATTAACAGACAATTAACCCTGAATCAATAATCCATCACTTTGAATCTAGGAGACTTAGTTTCCAGATTGTTAACTAGTCTTTAGGTGTTAGAAATAAATAAGCTGTCAGAATACATCATCCTTATGATGTATTTATTTATTACATGTATATTGTATATTTATGTATATATTTATATTGTATGTTTATGTCTATATATATTATATATTGTATATTTATGTATATATATATATGTATATTTATTTATTATATGTATTATGATGTATTTATTTATTATATGTATATATATTATTTGTAATAAAATAACATTTGGAGTTTTGGGACTTACAATCTTATTTTATGCAAATAACTGAAAGCTCTGAGAAACTGCCTGGTGTTTATTTCCATTCAAAGCCTACTACACTCCATAAAATCACTCTGTCTGATATCTGAGGCTGTGGTACAAGTCAGAAATTATCAAAATAATCACCCAAATGATTTCATGGTTCCCTAAAGCTACTCTGAACTTCTGTCCCAATCTGGACCCCCTGCTGCTTTACTTGGGCTGTGGTGCTTCTGGGATGACCCAGCTCAGCTGATTTGTCCAAGTGAAAACATTTTGCTGGGGAGATCATCTCCCAGCCAGATCAAGAAACTAATGCATCTCACCACAAAACTGCTGAAGATAATGCCAATGGAAAAGTAAGCAAATGTGTCCACAGGGAGTAATGCAGCCTTAGAAGCCATATCTGGCACTTAGCTTTACTAAAAGCTATTTGTGAAAAGGTTCTGTTAACAATAAGCTTGAAACTGATGTCACCAATAACACTGTTTAAGCTAATGGAAATCTGCACAGTGAAAATTACTGTCCTGGAGGGAAAGAAACAAGCAATGTCAGTAGCCTTCGTTTGTATTTCCTTACATTTTCTTCATTTTGATAGATTTAAAGTGACTATTTTTGTGAGTGGACTCTTCTGTTTACCCAGTTCTGACATATATTACCTCAATTGCACACAAAAGTCATAAAGTCTTTGATAGAGGAATTCAGAAGCTCAAGAAACAAGGACTCTAAGATATAATATTCACGCACACATGCAACCTGGGCTGCAGATGAGCTGTGTTTTGTTCTTGCCAGACAAACCATTTCTTTTATGATTGGCTATAATACTGATTATGATCTGATTAACGACCAATTTCATGATGAGCACATTATTCAAATTTATAGCCATTTGTTTGTAATGTGGGCTATCAGAAAGCTTTGCTCTTAATTACACTGATGCTTTAATTGTACAGTTCTACAATGCTGATTGTAATTGTAAGTTTGTGAATATGATTAATCTACATTAATGCTAAGCATGCAGTAATGTTCTTCTAGTATGATGGGAACATGAGTTGTGTTCTCCCTCTTGATTCTACTGTATTTAATTATTGTTAATAGATTTTTTTATTGGAAGCAGATGGGCTGTTCAATAGAAGCATTCTTGTGCTGTGTCCCTGCACCTACCAGAGCAATCCAGACTGTGACAATGTGTTAGAATCACACTGTTGAGGTTCTGCACGTAGCTACTGATTTAAATCCAATGCAGGGTAGTTGGCTGCAGTGGGGATATTCTGGATTTGTAGAATATTCTCACAGCTGAACAGCAAAGAAGAAATTATCTTATTGATGCTCTTGATGGTATATGTGCAGCAGGCTGAATGTTAAACAGTAACTACAGTAAGACCCTCTGCTCTAATCTAACCTTACAGTATCAGTATTTGCCTGGTGCCAGTTTCATCTGACCTCACTTTCAAAGTGTTTATTTAACCTGTGCATTTAGGCTTGTTGCTTTCTTATCTGTGCTATGCTGAAATGAAAGACCCTGTTCAGATAGCTTATGTGAGAATGAAGTATCAGTGCTGATACCAACCACTAAAAAACTTGCTAGTACTATCCATTCTTGGACCTCTAGCATAGGCTCCATTTTTCTTTTTTTAAAAGGTTTGCTACCAAAGGAAGCCAAATGATCTACTGAAGAGTAGTTAATTTGTTAAGAAGTCACAAGGAGATGTTTCCCTCAAAAAGGAAAGATTAGCCATTGTAAATGATTGAAGTCTGAGGACTGAGGACTACCTTTCTCCAGTTCAGATTTGTATCTGCTGTACTTTAACATCACCATGCAAAAGCTCTGCTTGGGAAAGCAGCAGAAGTAGCCTCTGACACACCACAAAAAACAATCCCACCAGCACTGCCAAATCACCTCTACTTGAGATCCTGGCCCAACTCTAAGAGTACAAAGGGAGTGACATAATATCCTTAATGATTTAAAGATCAGATAAATCTTTTTAGTGGGAGAGAATAGTTTCTAGCTACTCTTCTTCCAAAGACCTTTAATGGGTCAAGTCATGGAGAAAACGTCAGGAACATCTCCTGGTTTCTTGACAACTAAAGCATTATATGGTGCTGAAAGCAGGGCTTTTTTATCTCTGGGAGCAGTCTTTACCAGTTTTATCCTGCCCCAGATGGCAGGTATCCACATCCCTATGCTAGCACCAATACTTCAGCAGAATGTAATCTTTCACAAACACATTAAGTTGCTTTTTATAAATAACCAATCAGCCCCGTGTGTGCTTATAGTGTTAGATATAGAAAGCCATGGGCCAGCCTCACCCACTCTCCAAACTGGCTGGATGCAAGCCACAGCATGGCCAAAAATCATCTAGCTACATTAATGCAGGACTATGCCTGAGCTATTAAGACCTGCTGAGAGTCCCAGTATTAGTACAATTATGCTTTCACAGCAGCTTGTTTTCCTTTTAGCCTAAAATATTAGATCACACAGGCTGACGATTTCATTATTTACTTCAGAAACCAAATAGAGTTTAATATGTATAGAGAGAGTTTATCACAAATAGGAGCTTAAATAGCCAATATAAATCTTCTCCAAAGTGGTAATAATGGATTTAGAGGCTATGTGGTAAGCAGAGAATTAAAGATTTCATTCCACTTTTCTTGTATTTGTCTTTAAGCTGACATGCACCATAATTTTGCTGTTCACAATAACAACCTTAATTGATAGACTCCTTCCTAGTATTTTAGTCCAACGAATTAATGTTTGCATTTAATATCCTACTGTCATTATCTTGTTTCCTCCACAGTGAGATTTGTCTACTTTCTGCAGGTGCAGAGACCAGCTACATACAAAACAGCCCCCCCTCCTTTATCCTTCTTATCAGCATACACAATGATCAGCAGTTATTATGCATAATTACACGGCTGCATGTATTAAAAGTTGTTATATTTGATGGGAGCATCTTTCAACAGTTAGGAATTCACATCTCAAAACTCTTATAGGTGTTTTAGTCACATTTTGACAGGCAGCATCTTTTTCCTGGAATTAAATGTGGATTTTAGCACAAGTTAACTTATCTAATAAGCAATATGAAAACATAATTAAGTGCAGAAAAAACATGTTTTTCTCTTTTCTGGTTCACTGGTAACCTAGAAACCAGATTTATCAGTTACTGTCTACCTGAAGGAGGAGTGGAAAGGGGAAAGCAAGGTTAGTACACAGCATTTATTTTAACACAATATTAAAGCATACTGGAGCTCATATTGGAAAGTTACACAGCTGTATAGAAAAACACAAATTCAAAAGAGCATGAACAGAACTATTTTTAAGAATACCATGTCAATACTGATTTTAAGAGGGATTACTAGTCTAGGGACCCAAGCAGTAAAAACTTAAGATGGAACTTAAGTTTCTCCATCTATATAAAATGGTAGGTTGTTTCCCATCTTATTTGCCAATATCAGGAATTTCTGAGTCAAGACTATACTCTGAAGAACAACAAATATTTGAAAATGTGTAAGCACCTAGGCAGGACGTCCTGTAAACTAAAACTAAAAAAACTTTGCCAAACATCTAAGAGGTTTTTTTACCTATTAATTATCCCAGAATTTCAACCTGCACTTACAATCGGTAAATACAGCTAAAGATACACACTGGTCTCATAACACAAACCTACCTTACTCCCATCAGCAGAGGGTAGATTGTCAGGAAAATACAGTTCAGATGAATGAAGATAAATATGGATTTAAAAAAAAAACAAAGGAGGTATTCTGCATTTTGGCAATGAAAAATAAAGTTTTGTATTCATTGCTGTATTACTGGGATGCTGAAATGTGAAGACTGCTCAATGGCAATTATGACTTGTTGAGAGGGTTTTTTATCATCTTTCCAGAACTTCAATACTTTAAACTTATACAGAATTTATGTCAAGACCAGAAATAACCTGAATGAGAAAAGAAATTGAATCAGGTTAATTGGTGGCAACAGCATAGGAAGAAAAATATCAGAAGGGAATGAGCAGGAACAGACTGACCTCATGTTTGTATCTTAGTGATTTACTGTATGTCAAGGCATTTTGATTTTAAAAATCAGTAGCCTAAAAGATTTTCATGCTCTAGAACGAAGCATCCACTAAGGTAACCTTAAGGATTTGAGGAAGAGAGGAAAGATTCTCTGCAGAATTAGAATCAAGTTAAAACAAACAAATCTGCCTTACTTTAACAAAGCATCTCTCTAGGAAACTAAGTGACAATATTAGTGCATTGTAAAGTCACAAAATAATTAAAAATTACTATTGCCATATTTCTGCATTTTCACAGCCAATGCTGTGGGTGATCAAAGGATCAAGTCAGTAGAAAAGGGCAGAGGATTAACAGGTGTTTAAGGGCGTGTAAGAGAAATAAAATGGCAGTTTCCGTGGCAACAGCCAGGAAATTAATAAATAATAATTTCCCTGAGTTTTAATCATCGTGTCCCCAGCCATGTATCTGTGTTGAAGGAGATAGCAGTAAGACTAATGCCAAACTGCAGTCTACCCACCATCTACAACCATCTCCTGATCAGACTGGGGTTTAGTACACTGCAGACTATTTGCAGATATTAGGATAAAATACCCCAACTAGAATGCCCTAACTGCAGCTTATTACAGTAAGTACTACTGAGAGACTTTTCAGAACAAGATGGCTGAAACAATATGAAAGGTAACCACTGAAAATGAAGAACTTGGACATCATTTCTTTTTAATGTAATGAGATATCTTTACATGATCTTATACAAACATTTTATTTTAAACGAAGTCTTTCCAAATGCAACATGCATTTAAAACAAAAATAATCTTGCATGTATATATTAGTTATTGATTGAAAGCACAATATTCCCTTTCTTTTTTCTGTTCTTTAATCTCCCAGACCTTGGAACAGATTGTACAGAGTTTGGATAAGATTATGTTACAATGCAACCGTAAACTGACACCTAAAAAAATCGGAACGCTGCCAAGTTATTCACAATTAATAGAACCAAGAGTTCACCAAATGTTTTCCTTTGAATCGAGAAAAGTATCAAATTACATGCCAGTTTTATGATCTATAAATATTTATGGAAGATTAGCTGTTCAGTTTTATATTTCAGTAAGCAAAAAACTGCTGAACGTGTACAGTCTCTCAGAACACAGAGCAAAGTGGGTTGGAGAGGAGTTTGTAGGCCCTAGAACTGTAGTGACTTCCCTAGAGAGAGAGGAATCACCTATTTCAAAGCCAATATTAAGGCAAGTTAAAAGTTGACTCAAACCCTGAAAACTAAGCTATATTCAATCCCTTAATATATGTTTGTCTTTTTATAGAAATACACAGAAATATACAAACTCTTGAACCTCCTCATTTATCATCATTAAGTTGGTGCTTGGCATTAGTTATTCATTTGAACATCATTTTAACTTGTGATAAAGGTATCAAAACCCCACAGTTCTGCTCACAAGTATGTCACAGACTTGCTGCTACAGGCAAAGAAATCTTTTTTCTTCTTTTTTTTTTTTTTTTAGCATTGTAGATAATTTGATTTGAAATGCATTTTAATTTCTTATGGTTTTGCTTTCAAATATGCTCATGAATTCCCACTATGAATGCTTGAGTCTTATTAGATGCATTGAAAAACATGTACACTAAAATGTACTGTTCTTTTCCTTCTAAAATATTAATCACAAATTGGATTATAAGATTTGTATCTATCTAAACAGAAGTCTAAAGAAATAACTTGACTGCAATAATCTGACTGTCCTGACCAGTCCTGTAAGGAAGAAATAGAGCTCAAATTTCAAGCAGTAAGTAATTTCTATTCAAACTGTGAATTATTAAAAAAAAAACACAGAAAAATAAAGATTGACAAATGCAAATGATGGTTCACAGCTTGTTCAAACTGTGAGATAAAAAATCTAGGTGTAATTTTGTACTTGTTCACCTCAGTAACTTGTCTGCAGGAATGTTTTAAAGCTGTAAAATTTCTATTAAAATAAGTTCTCCTCCTAAAAAGACATTAATAAACACCTAAAATAAAGACATAGTAGCTGTGGGGTCTCTTGTGTTTTCAAATATTTCTTAAATTCTAAAATGTAGGAATTTGGGATTGATCTTCATGTCTTAATTTTTAAATTAAAAGAATACTAAAAGCCATTTCAAAGAGATTCCTCTAGCATCTTTCATTTGCATTTGAGCCTCCACTGGCAGTAAAAATATTATTGTTTAAGGGAAATATATCTGATTATCATTCTCAAGAGTTTATGTAACAGTGAAGTCACTGGAAACACTGGTATGTAAACACTGATATGTAACTAATTTCTGTTACCTAATCTAATCAATTAAGTACTCATAAAAAAACTTAGTAGTTATAAAAAACAGCAACAAAACTTGGAAAACCTTCCTAAAAATATCAAGTCATATAATAAGTTTAACTTCTTTGGATTCCCACTTGTGCTGACTGTTCAGACTTCACAAAAATGAACACTCTGCACATAATGGGAAAGAATTAAGGGATGTTTTGGAAACCCTGATCAGATAACAACTGGAAATTTCATGTGGAACAAAGAGATTTTTTTGTTAGCTACAGTAAAAGATATTCAGTTATTTTTTCAGATAGCAAATCACTCCAAAGTTTTTATTTAAAAATATGCATGCCAATTTTTATAAGAGCTAATTAAATAATTCCCACCTAGACAAAAAGTCTAGACCTTTTGTATTTCCTCTAATTTCTGTGGTTTTCCCACTTCTTTTATATCTTTCAGTCTTTTTTTATTTCATTGTTAGTCTGAGTGAATGATTCCTTGCAAGTAATTGACACGAGCTATTCATACTTTTGCTGCTTGCTGGTAATTCACTGGTATTTATTTTTCATGTTAAACTAGTCATGTTTTGGCAAGTTCTTGGGGTTTTGCTTTAACAGGGGGCATTTTTGTATGAGTAGATCACAAAAGTATGAGTATTGGACACTTAATGTCTCAAAATTCAAATTCACTTCTGTGCTGGAAAAAGGCTGTTGTGTCTGTTCTTGAATCTTCAAATTATAATCATACTGTGTCTTGAAGAAGTCAAACCTTTTGGGAAAGAATTTTTTTAGAGAAAGATTGCAAAAAAAATGGATACAGGGAACATTGCAAAAAATTAACTTTATCTTTCCAGGCTACATTGGTATATCCCATGTAACTCAAATAATTGCAATAAACATCAGTGGAACATCAGTGTCATCTATCTAGTTCAGGTTTTTAGTCTTTGGGTTGCAAATATCTGTAGGCTTATGGATTTCTTTTAAAATGGATTGTGAAAAGCAAAATAAGAAAAGCTAGTCAGCTGTTATTCTGTTTAGAATTGCTATGAATGGATGTGAAAAAGTCAAAAACTTCACAGAAATGTGCTACAAGCAATTCCACTATTCCTTCTAGACAAAGTTTTCTAGAAAAACAGATAAAAACACATATAAATGAAATATGTACATGTTATATATACTATATATACACAAGTGTGAACTAGATGTAAAACAGAAAAACATTTTTTCCACATAAATCCTAACCTAAAGCATATCACAGATCAGTTTAAATCCATTATTCATTGCCTGACCTGAAACCAAAAGCCCTGAGCTGAGCTGCAGACCTCCCCTTCCCACGGAGCTGCTTCATGAATGCCAATTCCATTTAGCAGCTGTAGGGTCAGGGGGAAATGTGTGGTTTTGGAAACACAGCATGTCAGTGTTTCCAAAACATTTTCCTGGAATTTCTTTTTCTTAGAGAAATTTTTCTTTAAAAAATGGATTTGTTCCAATTTGAAGCCAAGCCAAATTAAAAAGAAAAAATATAAATCTGTGAACTGTAAAGCCTGCTATTCCTCCAGCCTTATTGCTCTGCTATACACTTTTTTCCCAAACATTCTGGCACCACAAGGGTCTGATTCCTGTTCTTCCTTTCTCTTGAGTCTTCCTGATTCATTCAAACAAGACTTTTTCCCCCTCTTACTACTCTTGAAGTTTTACATTAAGCAGCTTTCTGTTCTCTTACCCATTCTCTGCTTCCCATTGCTCTTTGGTGTCCTGTATTTGGTAAATTAACCTCAACCTCACTAGGCTGAAAAGGAGAAGGTTGAAAGATCATTGGTGATAATTTATTTATTTTTAACTGAGTCTTCCTTTACCTAGAGAAAAGGTACCTTCCTTTACCTTTTACCTAGAGAAAAGCAGCCCCCATACCCTTTTTTTGAAGTGTCACACAAACTTTCAACTGGCTTATCATAAAGTCATTATTATTATTATTATTATTATTATTATTATTATTAAAGATTTTGTGAACTAAACTTTTCACCAGGGTTTTTTGGAGTCCCTGTGTTCCCTGAGGAAAGATTAAGTTCCAGTAATAATCAATAAAAAGTGGTGGTCATTTAGGATATGACAATATTTCTGACTTCAGAATCATTAATAAACCTTCAAAGCTTTGCAAATCCTGCAATAAAATCATAATAATTGCTAATGCTGTTGTTGTTATTATTGATAATTAAGTCCAAGCCTTTATTCTGAAATTAAATCAGCACCACAATGCTACACACTGAGGTGGATGCACAGAATGCAACTATGACAAACTTAAATAGGATAAGGCAAAGAGATGTTTCTTTCTAAATAGCCAAAAGGACAGAACATTGAGTTATTGAGCTTCACTGTCATCTGAATTCAGTTTTTTTTTTTCTAACTCAAGTATATTACAGGGTTGGTTTTTAATGACAGGTAGGCCCATGAACTCTTTCTGTTGCTTTCAAAACTCCAGCCCACTTCTCTCTCTATCTGAGGTAAAAAGCTATAGAATGCAGAGTGGAGAACATCTGAAAATAACAGCAAAAAGTGGTCACTGCTTCACATGTAACATGCCCTTGGACTGATGAATTTCAGCTTGTGAACACACAAGGACCCTCCAATGTGAAACTACCAATTCAAAATTATAGTACACAGAGTGACAGAATTTTATTTTTTTTTTTTTTAATACTTCACAATGCAGTCAGTTAAAAACCCTCAGTCAGCTTTGAGCTAAAAATCACTTTGCCCAAAGCACCAGAAATCTGCAACAAGTTTCTGCCTGTGTGTCTTGTTCTGCTGGCTGTAATTCCTGAAGTCAGATGGCTCTCTATCAACTCAATTAATATGTTCCAGCAGGTCATCCTTTGTAAAGCCTCTAACAACTAATTAAAGTTTCATTTCAGACCTCTAATAGCCCAATCAATAATTTAGGCAGAAAAGAAAACATTTTCTGGGAAAGCATTAGCATAAGATTCACTGAAGCTGTATCACTCCTTCTGGCCATATTTAATTTCAGCAAGATGAACAAAGAGACAACAGGAGAGCTTGATGCCATACAATTTGTGTTGCAGTGTCAGTTTTGGGTCTTGGAACACTTGTAAAGAGCTTTTCTGCTAACGCAATACTCAATTAGTACTAAAGCACATCTGTAGCAAAACAAGATGTTCTCCTTGGAACTGGATCAAAATTACATTTTGCAAATGTTATCTCATTCCACTTTCATTTGAATACTACAATTAAGTAACTTACACACTTCAATTCCAGATTCCATTGGATCAGTGAGATGGAGTTAGAAAATTTTGAAATAATAATCTCCAGAGGGAATCTTGGACTTCCAAACTTGCTTACTTTGACTCATATATCATTAATATTTCAGGGTTAGAGAAACTTTGTACTGATGCCTAAATGCCAGGAAATTATTTGGATTTTTTTTTCTGAAGGAAAAGCCTATTTAAGCATTCAGAACTGCATCAAATTGTGGACAAGAGAAAAAAAAATCAGTTAAATGGACTGCAAAACAAACTTGTGGAAAAAATTAGATAAGCAATGGACCCAGGTACAGTTATTAGATGGGAAAAAGATCACACAAAAGCTATCTGAAATGGCTTCTATGTTATTGTATATAGAAGTATAAAAGTTATAACTATAATAATAAAACCTGGTTAAATTAAGCAGCTGGTTAAAATGCTAAATAAGTATAATGGTTTACTATACAAGAAAATTATGATATTATAGACTGATGAAGACTTGGTTGAGAAAAAAAGGGCAAAGAGGAATCGTATATTCAGTGAAGATCTCTGCTTAGCCCCAGTTTAGATTCAGGCCCTGTATCCATCCATGGAAACACAGGCTGGGCTCCAAAATCTTTCACTCTGGTTGGCTTTGCATCAGCTCAGCCATGGGGAAAGTCACCACAGTCTTCAAAAAGATGAGAGAGATTCCCTACCTCAAATGTACTCATCCACAGTTGAGAGAGAAAATCCCTGATATCCTCTCCCATTGTACCACTAATAATGAATAGAAAATTAGAATTATGGTTGGGAAGGACCTTCAAGATCAAGTCCTACACTACCATAAGCCCTAAATCATCTCCCAAAGGGCCACATTTACTCATTTTTTAACACCTCCATTGCTTTGATAGAAAAATGAATAGCCATACTTAAAGAAATCTAGAGGGCTAGCCAGGAGCCCCAAAATCCCCCCTGTCCTCATTTCAGAGCTGATGATGCCTGGCATCAGTCTGCCAGCTGATTTAAAGAGAGCTTTAGACATTCAGATAGTGAGGACATCGATCTTCTTGTGATGCATGGAACAGGCAGAATCTGTCATTGGTAAAGGGGAAGATCTTGAGGAAATCCTCTGCTCTAAAATTAATCTGCTGATCCTAGAAGCCTCATATAGCCAAGGATTCTAGCTGTCCATGAAAGTGATCTCTCATATGTTTTGGTACACAGAAGGAATAAGTTCATAATGTACTCTGAGTTGAATAAACAACTGAAGGCTTTTGTGATTGGGTTTTTTTAAAAAAAATACATTCTCCAAAATGTCTTTCTTCTCCAGCTTTGCTTCCAAGTTTCTTGTTTCCTGGACCTATTTTTCCTCTGGGCAAAGGAACCAGACTATTGGATCTAGTCATTCCTTAGATTACTGTGCAATCTGGAATGCATAACATCCTACTGAGAATTATACAGGAGATATTAATTACATAGGTCTTAAACTAATTTCTCTGGTATTTTTTCTCTCTCCCTTTTTTTTCTTTTTTTTTCCAACAATCTGACTTCCTAGCACAATGACACTTGAAATACTGATTTACTCAAGAGAATAAGCAATTCTCTGTTAAAGCAGCTTCCATGTGAATAAAATATCCTCAGTTTAACATCATTCATATGTCATTGTCATTTGGAATTTTAATGAACACAACAATAAAGAAACTAAAGCAAATTAAGACAAATACAGTATTCACAGCAGAGTTTGTATGTATATGTAAAGAAATACCAAACCAATGAAGTGTATAAACCTTGTGTAGATTGACAGGATAATAAGATTCATTTAATAAAAACATTGCAAGGAACGTTTAAAACCCATGTAAAAAGCTGATCTTTGTTTATTTAAATTCAGCCATATTTTCATCTCTGAATTTTATCAAAATCTGCTTCTTCAAAATTCTGGCTCACTTCAGAAAATTTTAGAAATCTTCTGAGTACTCCTTCCAACTGATAAAATAATTTCTGTTTCACTATAGTTCCTGAAGCAGTCTGACTTAGCACTTCAGCAAAAGGCTTTGATATGAAGATGATCAGAAACAAGGAGCAAGGTGTTTATTATCATAGATGTCTGGTTGAGATAACACAAAGAAAAGTTCTGAAGTGCACATCCTGTACTTTGATAGATTTGAATTTAGTTTCTTTCCTTAAATAAGAAAGAAAAAAAAGACCTTTAAGGTCTTAAGCAGTTTGCATCAAATTTCCCAGCTTTCTAAGAGAATAGAACTAAGTCAAGAATACTTAGTAGCTTCTGCTTCAGTATCAGTTAATTTTAGCTGCATCTCTACTGAGGCATACCAAGTGTTGAGCAATATTCCATAGATATTTTTGGCCCTTGTCTTCAGGAGTTTAGTGAATGTTCAGACCTTGCTGAAAAATTTCTAAGTAGGGATCCTAGCTTGACTGTTGAATTAAATAACCCAGGTATTTATTGGGTACAAGCAGCATAAACCACACCATTTCCCCTTAAACTATACAACTAGGATTGCTCATGTACCTCAAACAAAAATACCAGGACTAAGATCATTGGAAGATAAAAGGCAACTTTCTTATTCATAGTCTTTATGTTTTTCTTTTTTCATAACCCATGTACCTGAAAAGCACTGCTTCTCTTCTATCTAAGGAAAAATAATAATGCTTTCTGCTGGTTGGGTCTTGACTTCCAGGTATATCTCATTTTGGCAGAAGACAGAGGTCCTCAAAATCACACACACCACAGCTGAGACCCCTGGTAATCTTTCCAGACTTTGGAAGACAATTTCTTCTGGTTCAGCTCTAAGTAAACAACCTATTCCATCTGCCTGATGGAGCTGTGTTTGTACAGCAGCCTCTCAAAGATCTCTGACTGAAGCCACTATGAAATCCTTTTGCTGAGACATTTTGACTTAGATCACAAACAAGACTTGAAGTTAGGGCTTATCTATGACAGAGAAGTTAAAAGATTAATGTTGGGTGTGGGCTTAAAGCTCAGTAGGCACTCCTGATAATTCCATGTGTGAACACTTCTGTTCTGGCATCAGTCCCTCCATCCTGGTTGGCTTAAGTCACTGTAAGATATTTTATTATGGCCATTTTTAGATTCTCATGAAACACAGCTACAACGTTTTACTTGTGACAGTCCCATGAGATTACTAACTACAGAAAGACGTATAAATTGGAGATTTTTTTTCTATTCCTGCAGTCAAGTTCCAAGGACATAATGCACAATAGGTACCATACGCTGGGCCCCTTTCATGAAAACACTAATTATAGGTTGCTGGCGTGGGTCCAAAGGAAAACTGGCTATCATTACTGGCTGAAGGTTTTCATCTACCTAAATTCAGAAAAAAAACAATTCAAAGCAGACAAAGCAAAGTAATTACCATTATCAGGAGGAAATACAACAGTACTAGGCAAGGTCTTTGCTCTCCACAAGAGATGTGTTCTTCTGTTAAGAAAACGGTCTTGACCTCTGTGCTAGGCTAGAGCACATGTGAATATTTAGCACCTTTTTCTTTCCTGACAAACAATGCTTAGCAGGGCAAACATCATATGTTTGATGTCTCTCATTAACCATAAATTTGAAGAAAAAGCACCTGCTCTTTAGCACTAGCACGATTCCTCTGTGAGTATTACCCATTTGGACCTAACTGCATTGTATTGATAAGGTGATTTTCATCTGTTTTTTATAATGAAGCACTTACTTAAGCTGCTGTCATATAAAATAATTTTTTTTAAGTGGTATAACCAAGTTTCCACAATTATTCTGAAACAGTAGTAACATGCATGCACAAACTGACAGAGACAAGCTTGTTAGAACAAACATTAGGGAAAAAATCCCTAGAAAACTTTCATTTTGTGCAGGTGAAATGTTCCTCTCCCTTAAACTCCTGCTCTTAAACTCCTGTACCCTCTGATGCCAACTGGTGAGAAAATTGCTAATTACCTGAAAGTTTTGTTGCCATTTAATAACTGTGCCTCTAGAGCTGTAGGAAGATGTTTTGCTGCCTGTGGAAGTCCAGCATCCCACACACAGTCATTTTATCAACTTGATAAATAAATCTCAGTTACCTTTAAAGGCAACTCCCAGAACATCATCCAACAGCTGGTGAATACTGCACTCCCAGAATGGTCCCAGTTCAAATGCCCAGGATAAGAATGGGCTCTGCTGGTGCACAGACAGTCCCTCTCTTTGAAATAATACCATCCTGATCAAATGCAAAATAACACAAAATTCCTACTGGTAGTAAGCATGGTCTACAAAGAAAGGAGATGGAGACCCTTCTCCCAGCACTGGGCAGTTCAGGCTCATTTTTTATCCTCTTTTGTTTGGCCCTTGCAAAGACCATGGAGTCACACTGGTATGTTTAGCTTTCTGAAATAGCTGGTGCATTACACTGAATTTCAGAGCAGAAGAAATGTTTTAGCTAATAAGAAAAACGTTGTGTTCTATCCCCAATACTTTCAAATTCTATATTTCATTCAACATAAAATCTAGGAGAGACTTTTCTCAGATTAATTGGTTTTGGCACAAAAGAAAATGGAAATATTTTGGGGCAAGTGGATTGCAAAATGCTTCCAACACATCTAGACTTTAGCTTTGCACATTACTGAACTACTGACCTCAGCCACCATTAATTACAATTGCAAATTTTCCAGTATTGTTTTATAACCTGATAAGGAAACACATTTCCTGTCCTTCTGGGAAGAGGAGATGCAATTCAGTAGAAGGAACACAGCACCAGCCAACTGTTCATGGCAAGAGACTGAACCACTTCAGCTTCTTTTCAAAAGCAAAACCTGTAAGCTTTGTTTCATGAAAACTGTTTTGTTATGTTTTGGTTTGTTTTCCTGCATGTTTGGTGGTTTCCTGTGTGGCTATCGTATTTCCTTTGTTGCTTATGTAAGGTAAGATTTTTTTATAAAATTATTTTTTTAAAATGATTTGGTAGGAGATGAAACACCATGTTTCATTCACCTTTTCACAGGAATTTTGGAATTCTTTAGTAGAATACAAATACAGATATGCTTTCATTCTCTTCCAGAATGAGGGACTTAGGTGAATTCTTAGCATCACAAGGTATCTTTCTTAATTATTTTTCAAGGAGAGGTGAATCATTCTTCTCAGTGAGTTCATGAATTATGTATTGTATTGAATACTATGCTCATTCATGTGATTATTAATACCTCTCACACAGTTCTTAATCATTCAAGGTTGTCTTTTTTTCCTAGGCAGCTGCATAATTTCTTGTATTCCATCTGAAGGTTTTGATCTTCCCTGCAGCAGTTTGAATTGTTCAGTACTCCCTTGGGCCTGAAGGTGGAAGCAGCCAGCCAGCCAGTTCCTCAGCACCTCCTGGGACTACTGAGGTCCCTTGGGCTACTGAGGTCCCCTTGCCCGAGTTGTCATTGATGCCAATTGGCAGGGAAGTGCTGAGAGCCCCCCAGCAAGTGCACAGAAATCTGCAGAATATCCAGTGGGCTAGGCACATGTGTTAGATCTCTGATTAAGACAGCAAAATGTCCCTCCTGGGTTTGTCATTTGAAGCAGTAAGTGCTGTATAAAGAGCAAGCAGAGCTGATCACCAGCCCACACTTTTTTTTGGCTCTCAGCTGGGGTGACACTGGGAAGCAGAAGATCCCTTTGCTGCTCACGTGTGTTCAGCAGTAATACAAAATCTCCTTTTCCCGGAGGTCCTCGGGATACCTGGAGGGATGCTGGAGCTGCAGGGCCCCCTTCAGTAGCAGCCCCAGGAGCAGAAATACATTGCTGCTGATCCTTCTTGCCCTCACCCTGCCCACAAATGATCCAGACATTTTTTCCACCCAGCCCCATGCCAAACTGTGACCCCAAACTTTGTTTACCTCAATGGGTCACTAAAATCTTTGTCCTGCCACTGATTTAGCAGGCTTGGAGGCATTATCCAAAGAGGCTAACAAATAAGTACAATAACTTTTTAAGAAATTGTCTAATGCATTAATAATTAAATTTTTACATCATTTTTATTAGAATTGAAGATTTTAGATAAGAAAGAGGGTAGCAAAGGAAAATTTTTATTTCTCTCCTCTTTGCATCTCACAACAGCAGCAACAGACCATTTGTTTGTGATTTTTTTTTTTTTTTTTGATTGCTTCTCCATATTTTGAAGCCAAATTCAAAGCCCAGAGTACTAGCATATTTTCCTTACTGGGATATAAATTATATTTATATTAAGAATATAAAGGAAATGTTCAGAGAATTTCAGAGGAACCTAAGGCAACAAGGAAAATAAAAATCAGTATTGTGATGGAATTCACTGCTGACAACTAGAGCTAAGTACAAAAGGACAACTATTTCCAGATTTAAGGATTTTGAAAGTGTTGTTTTCTTTCAAAGACAGTCAAAAAAGCATTTTCTGAAAAAATTATATTTTCCAAATATATTGGAAAATCACCCATAGATCATAGAATCATAGAATTGGCTGGGTTGGAAGGGACCTCAGAGATCATCGAGTCCAACCCTTGAACCACCGTTGCGGTTGCTAGACCATGGCACTGAGTGCCACATCCAGTCTCTTTTGAAATATCTCCAGACACGGAGAATCCACCACTTCCCTGGGCAGCCCATTCCAATGTCTGATCACTCTCTCCGTAAAGAAATTCTTTCTAATCTCCAACCTAAACTTCCCCTGGCACAACTTAAGAACATGCCCTCTTGTCTTGTTGAAAGTTGTCTGGGAAAAGAGCCCAACCCCCCCCTGGCTCCAACCTCCTTTCAGGGAGTTGTAGAGAGTGATGAGGTCTCCCCTGAGCCGCCTCTTCTCCAGGCTGAACACCCCCAGCTCCCTCAGCCTCTCCTCATAGGGTCAAATGCCATTTGTGTTTTTTTTACCTTAGACATTTACAACCCACATCACTCACAACCTCAGGACTTGAATGCAGGTGTCTTAGGTTACTAATCTGCTAATTGTCACACATGGCAGTGAGTCTCAGACTCCATTCTTGTTTGACTTCAGCAAAATGAGGTATTCTGACAAACTGAAAATACATCAGTCAGCTCCATTAATCAGTGCAATGCAAGACAAATCAAAAAGAACAGTTTGATTTATTTATACATTTTGATGAGTTTCAAATGAACTGCCAAAAAATAGGGAAAATAAAAATTAAAATGGGTCCCTCATACAGAGCATAGAGGGGAGAGGGGTGAGCTGAAGCTCCTTGTTCCCAGAGAGGGAAGATGATGAGATGATGTCCTTCTGCAAAGAGAAGTTCCAAAGCCATTGCTCCACAGCCCTCTTTTGCCAAATACAAACACTGAACTAACCAAGGAAGAGCATATAGGTAGATCACTTACTGCAGGATCAATTTTGCCCTTGTAACAGTAACAAGACCTGTGAATATATATAAATTTCATATGGGTCTGATGTGTTTTCCCATACTCCTGGAACCATGAATCAGTGCATGGAACCACAGGACATATCTAAAAATATCACAGCAGTGAGTAGCATTAGGACACCTGATTTCTGCATGGAGCATAAATCTTCCTAAAAATACCTAGCTAGTGCAGATGTTGTTACAATCCAAGCAGGAATGACCAGTACAAGATAACTGGGATGTTAATGGCATACCATGACAACAGTGTGTCCTGATCCAGCCTCTGGCCTCTCTGGGTCACCTCTGCCCCTGACAGCTGTTCTGCAGAAAGCTAAATCTCTGTAAAAATTAAAGAATCCAAATGATATTCTTGCTTTTTCTGAAACAGCACTGGTGGTCTGAGGGTTTTAGAGTGCCAGTCCAGCTAGACTGCAGGAATGAAATATTGGTTTAGCCAGCAAATAGGCCATTACAGGGAGCACTCCAGGCTCTTGCATGGCCAGAATGAATTTTGATAGCTACAGCTCTGCTTATTTTGTTCCTGCCCATTGCTTGATCAAGAGCATTTATAGCTAAGTCTCTGACTGTGTTACCAGCTTATGAAGTAGGTCAGTTAGTTAGGAAATTCAATACAGGCACTGCTATTAAGTGGTTTACCTCTGCAGAGTTTCTGCATTTCTGTTTAGTATGCTCCCATTTATTCCATTAAATGTACCCTTCCAAACTGTGTGGAATGGTCACGTGGTAAAAATGCAGCCATAAATGCCATTTATAAAAACAAGCTTTCATTAAACAATGGTAAATATAAATCATTTTTTGGGGTCTCTGCAGAGCCTAGTGCAAGCCTGATATTCAAAGCATCCCAGCACTCAGAACTACTCTGAATAAGGCTAATGGGAAAAAAAGAACTGAACACCCCAGAACTGAGCAGAGTTCACTTGGAAGAAGGTTGGTTTTCCAGACTCACCTTGCCAGCCTTTTTTCCAAACTCACTTACATTCAATAGCACAGAGACTGGGATGCCTGGCTAAGTTTTGATGCAACAAAAATGCTTTGCTCCTCTATGAACACAGTAGTTTCACAAGCTGATATCATACAAATCACTCATTATTCCAATCACTTGAAGAAGTTTTGCATATCTCTGATTTAAAGAGAAGTTCTGTAATTTTAGAGATGCTTTCCTCTTAATGGAGGCAAAACCACTTGTTAATATAATGTATGGCATCATCTGCAAATAGCATATTGCTGAACTAAAAGGCTTTAATGTGTTAGACCAGTGGCCAAAGAACCAGTCTCCATGGCAACTCTGTATTAAGTTTCCCTGCTACAACAATTGTGAAGTCTATTCAATCACAACTCATTTGAACTGCATTCTTCTGTATTTCTAAATGGCTCTCATAAATATTTCCACTTCCGACATTTTGTCTTAGTTTTAGGAGAAAAGAAAAACACAGGAAAATGAAAGGCTGAATGAAAGGCTGACTTTGGAAAGGTGCATATCTGTCCATTGTACATCCCTGGATTAAATTAAAAAATAAAAAATAAAAAAATAAGAGTGTAAGTATGTTAAAATGTTAAATCCAGCACCACAGAGCCCCAGCACGGTCCATCAGCTATTGCTGTGAAGATTTTATCAGATCAGGTTTTTGACTCTGAACTTTCATATCTGGGGGAGAAATTCTCCTTAAAGAGCAAAAAAACTTTCTTTTCTTATCACTGAGTGTCTGTACCCACCTGTGGATAACAGCTTTCTTATCACATACAAGCAGAGCCATCCCTCAGGATGCTCAGTGCCTAGAAGGGTCAGCAGCTGGACCAGTAAAGGGATTTACCTGCAAAGTGGAAAAACACCTGGTACCACCTTCCTTCTGCACAATACCCCTTGCTATTAGGGGCTTCTCCTAAAAGCTTTTCAAGTCCATTTGCGACTGGATATACAAACACACTGCCTTTCCCACTTGTGGGCTGATGAAATCCCTTTGCTGGTTCAGTTTGGAAGGAGTTTGAGTGGTGTGAATACCCACGTATGTGATTCATGTGTTGGATTATCACAACACATAAGCAGGGAAAGAAACTGCCTGTTCCTGAGGAACCTCCATCTCACACAAGTGCATCTGCCCACCAGCTGAGCCACCATGAGCATATCCCAGCAGGGCTCCAGTCTCTGAACTGAGTCCCCATTAAAGATGGGCAAATGCACAGTACCTCGCAGCTAATTGGGCTCTGTCTCAGGGCTGACCTTTACAGTCTCAGACATCACCTCTCTGTCCATGACTACAACTTTCTGTAGCTGTTCACCCCCACAGCAGAAAGCTAAATCTCTTTAATCTGCTCACCCCCACACCAGAAGCCAATAGTTGACAAACACAAACCTGTCAGGATAATAGGTAGGGCTGTAGAAATAATTTCTGAAGAAAAAGAAGGTAGTCACAGGACCTCAGAAATGATACTGCCTTCCCCATTTCCTAAAATCAGTAACTGGCTGCTCCTTATAGACAAAAAGCAACATATAGAGGAAGAAAAAAATTACTCCTGCATACTATCTGTGTGGATCAAACATACAGATGTAAGCCTTCTAAGAGGGCTGCTTCTATGCAGAGAATAACACAGGTGTACATAACACCGGTGTGTTATACCCTTCTGCAAAACTCCTGCTATGATTTCAATCATCCCTGGTCCTGAATGTCAGTCTCAAATTTCACAGCAGCAGCTGAAGTGGGACTTCCAAGCTTTACTTACTTTCCATATCACAAACTACTAAGAAAACATATGTTTATTTTTTATGGAACAGAGCTCCCATTGCTTCTTATGCAAGTGTACACAGCCTGTAACAATGATACATTAATTACCTGAAAGGGTGTACACCTGCTACCACAACACTAATAATTAATATAAATATTAATGAAATTGGAGGTTACTGTAGTAGATGTAGCCCTGAGGTTAAAACCATGTATTTAGCTAAATTTATTTAAAATTGGGATCAGGTTTTAAATCTATTTCATGTTTTAGTGCTTTGCTTATAAAACAGGCAGGAAAATGGTTTGTGGTTTCAGGTTTCCATTAAAATACTTAGCACATATCCATTTGTGCTTATTAAAAAACCCACACACTTTAATCTGACCGTCTCTAAAAGACATAGGTGGGATGCTTTTAGTTTCCAGGCCACATCTAATTATTTTAATGAATTGATACTACGAAGCAACAACAACAATAATATCCTGAAACCACATCAAGCATCCCGTGAAATTAGAACTTGAGGTTGAGTCATTCTCTTATCATTACTGATCTTACCAGTCATCTGAATTTCCCCTTAGTCCTTCTTTCCTGTAATATCTTAAGGTTTGATTGCAATATGGAGGCAAAGTCATTTAAAAACATGAGACACCAAATGAATGTCTACAGGTAAAATATCTTATAGCAATGAAGTGTCCATTTATTTTAAAAGCAGCAATGTTTAATGGAACATTACTGAAGCTTTTAATCTTCCTTCAAGATATTTCAGGCCTATTCTCCTGGGAGCCTTCTCTGCAGGGATCCCAGAGTTAAATTGTAGTCAAGTTCCTATTTCATAAAGGGCTGGGGTAGTACATGCTCTAAATTAAATTGCACAACCCTCACAGCAGGAAACTACAGCTACCAAAACAAAACAAAACAAAAAAAAAACCCAAAAAACAAAAAAACCCAAAAAACTTTACATGAAAGCCTTTGCCTTTAATCTCTTTCGTTAGAAGATGAGAAGTTTAATTACAGTAAAGTACAGCAGGGCCAACCCCACTTCCACTGGAGTTAAAGAAGCTTCAGAGGGACCAATACTTTGCCATGAGCATCAGCCCAATACATTTTTGTATGGCTCTTTACTTTAAAATCTCCATTATTTAAAGAGTATTTGATTATCCTAATAATCAAAATATTTTAGCTTGCATCCACTGGCTCAGTAAGTATGGCTACACTGCTTTTGGGTTAGAAGTGAATCACAGATTCACTCAGCTAAATCTCAGATAAAAGCCCCAGAGCAGACAGTGTTTGCAAAAGCTTAACTGAACATACCCAGGGTATATTTTGTATTTGAGATGCAGGTACATAAATGGCCCAAAACTTCTCTACTTACCAGCTCCTAGGAAGCAGCACCTTTGCTTAGAAATTAGGCTGTGCCTACACTAGTTGGCTAAACAAAAGCCCAGAACCTGTTCCCAGGAACACAATCACATGTACAAATAAATGGCTAAAATGGTCCTTGCACACTTCTTTGCCAGCTCGCAATTTCCCAAGCAGTTCCTGGGTACAGGTGAAGAGGCAAAGCTTTCCCAGAGCTGTTCCCAGGGAACACCTAGGAGGGATCTGTCTGCAGGGATGGAGGCTGTTCTACTGTCCTTGGCTACCATATCCAGGGCTGTTCTCAGAGATACTTCATTTACTAATACTGATGTGGCCTTTAAGACTAAAAGCAGGAGGTTACCATAGCAGATCAGTGCCACCCTGGTTACCCTGACACCTGCAAAGTGCCATGGAGCCTGAAGGACTCTTTGAGCACAAGGCTCTTCAGATGACCAGGTCCAAGAGTGAACCCTTTAGCTCCTGGGCAGGTTCCCTATAGTGGTGGCAATAAATCAGGACTCCACGTTTCCATGGACCAGAGGAAAGCCCAATCTTTTGTGAGAGCAGTCTTAAAACCAGACCATTGTGTTTACAGCTGGGCCTGCAATCAGCCAAGTATCAGATTCTCTCTTACAAAGGGTCACTGTTGCCTTCTCCCTTTTTCCCCCACTGCAGAAATATTCCTAATACCAATATTTCCACTTAACTCAGCGTGACCATGAGAAGGTAAACTCAGCAGCACCTGCTTTTCTTAAAACAAGAGCATATGGGGGAAGAGCACTGTAGCACAAATTATAGTGTTCAGAGTACAGTATTTTTTAAATGAGCAAGTGAAATATCTCTCTTATAGCTAGATGATAGGAGATTTTTCATCATTATTCAATCTTTTTTGAAAGATTACTCTGGGTGTCTCTTTGGAGGAAGCTGTTGGCATGCCACAAGCAAAGTACTCTCTAGGTTGTTTCTCCTGTGATCCAAGTGATTGGTTAATCAATTGAAGACAAACATCTGGAATATTTACCAAGCCTAATGAACAGTGTGTTTTAGGAGCTATATTTTAATCACAAGGTTTCTCTCCAAAAGCAGTTTGCTACAAAGACAGTAAATATAATTACACAAATAACTATGATGTGAATGAATGCATGATAAAATTCACAAGTGCAATTTGGATTTAACACTACTACATAATGCAAACACATTGGGAAATTACCTAAACTAAGCTAAGCACTGTATTTTTTTAGCTTCATTTTTACTTCAATCTCTCTTGTCTTCCTCTAAAGACATCTGTAATTTTAAAATACACTTCATGATTAAAATACTGTAAACCACAGGCCTTATATGATCAAAACAGCACTTGCAAATGCCCTTGTAATTCTTTAGATCATATACTTAACATTCTCATTTTATTTTCTGGGTGAGGAAAGTCCAAAATAAAAAAACTATTTGAAGATTATTATTCAAAATCCCAGAGTAATTGAGAATGCAATGCAGAACCTCTTAAGCTCATAAGTGCATGTGTACATATTTGTAAATACATGTAAATACATATTCATAAAAAACATTTTAAAGTTAACAAAACATTTGAGCTTTCCTGCAATAATGAGTAAGCAGCTACTATGAGTTTAAGGGGCACTGAAGATGCAGAGTATTTTCAGCTTCAGGGGAAGTCAGTGAAGGAGGGAACTTACACATTTCAGAGGGGAAACTGGCCACTCCAAAGCCTATTGCATTAGGAAGGGTGAAAATCCACACCTTTTTTTCATAACAGCACTTCAAAAATGAAAAAGCAGCAAGGAAACCTGAAAGCATTTTTAGATGTTATGGATGAGCTTTGAAAACCCTGTGAAACACTCCAGTTGTCTATGGAACCCTTGGTTTACATCCCTGTAGTAAATACCCTGCTCAGGGAGGAGCAGTTGCATGGCACACAAGCAGACCATGAGACAGGGGCCCTGCAAGGGTGTACACCTGCTACCACAACACTAATAATTAATATAAATATTAATGAAATTGGAGGTTACTGTAGTAGACTTAGTCCTGAGGTTAAAACCCTATGTTCAGCTAAATTTACTTAAAAATAGAGCTACATCAGAGCTACTTTGGACATTGTGCCTCTCATTTGGGCATCCTATCAGAACACCACGGTTAAACAGCTTCCAAGGTCAAAGTGGGCTGTGTTGAAGCACAAGCCAAGTAAATACTTTACTATTATCTGCACCATTAAGACCTATGTAGATTTTATCACATAAAGATTAATGCATAGATGGTTTAGCCTTTCCCAGCATGTGAACAATCAGGTTTACAGAAATTAAAGTCTTTATTCTGCTGAAAATCTTCCTTTCTCTTCTTAATTAGCAGTTCAGTGGAAGATGTGTTTATAGGAGAGACTGCCAGCAATCTAGACTGAGGAATCCACCCTACTTTCTGTGTGGCTATATGCGTATAAACAGTCACAGCTCAGATGACACCAAGGTCACAGATCTAGATGAACTTATTTTTACAGCCTGAATTGGTCCAGACACCAATTTAATTAACCTTTATATATACACCTCCCACAAACATTCTTACTTTGAACTCTGTATTCTCTTTTTCAGTTTGTTAAACCACTAAATAAAAATCACCAAAAAAAAAAAAAAAAAAATTAAAGGAATGGAGTACTTTTTTTGTCCAAAAGAATTTTTTTCATACAAAAGAAAATTTAATTAAATCAGATACTAATCCAGTTAATTAGTGTTCAAATTGTGCTCAGACAGCCCTAAAAAGTATTTGTTCCAAAGTCTGGATCCATTTAAGAGCATATTATAAATCATTTCATTTTGCTTGTCTTCTAACAGTAATAATTACAAAACCAGAGCACATTTTTCTAGTAGCTATTAATACTTTTCAGGACAAGGAAGAATTATTATCCCCATTTTACAGGTGGGGAAATCTATTTCCCATTTCGTTAATGATCCCCTTTTTCTTTGCACCTCATTAAGTCATTCACAGGTTATAAAGGGAATCTAAAATAGTGCCATGGTAGTACCTATAGCATGTGCAGTTTTTAATCATTTTGCCCTGGAAGGACTACTTCAGTGGAGTCTTAGATCAGCTGTGAGGACTGAGATACTGAGGTTTATTGATGATATTCACATCTACATGTGACTAAATAGTAGTTAAATAGAAACCCTCCACAGAGCAAAGCCACAGGGAGAAGTCCTTCCTAACTGAAGTCTCATGAATGGCAAAGAATGGAATGCTAGCTATTTAATTCATAAAATTTCAGAAAGGGAATGTAAGAGAAGAAGAACTTCTTTTATTCCTCACAATACTTCACAATTTTTAATCTAGCTCTTGAAAAATTCCTAACTCTTATCTTGGTCTCTAAGATAACAGATCATCCAGAGAAAGTGTAGTGCTTAGCTGACTGCCCTCTTAGAAAAAATAAAAATATCTGCAGGATCCAGCACATAGATAGGTGTCAATTCCAGGAAGCATCATCTTCAAATGATGCCTGGATCCCAAGATAAATAGGCTGTTCACCAATTGAACTTTCTGGTTATTTTAGCTCTTTCAAACAACTGAAATTGCTACCAGAGCTGTTGTAACCACAGTTAGTTTCTGTGTTATTTCTTTGAGTGACAGCTGTAAAAATGTCACAGTAACCTTGAAAACAGAAGTGGTGTGGGAGCACTGTGGAAAAGACACCGAAACAGGGAGCCTGTTTTGGATGGCTCCATGGCAGACACTGTTATCTTCCATGCTGCTCTTTACAGCTAGCAGGGAGTGGCACCAGATTTTCCTTGAAGCCTTCCCCACCTTTATGGCCAACAAATTGTAGAAGAGACCCCCCGTTTTCCCCCAGAAAATGGGGGAGTTCAGTTTTAGGGGAGTGTGTTAAGGAATATGCTGCAGGTAAGGATGGCAGCACAGACACCCAGTCAGTACCATAGAATCATAGGGTGCTGCAAGTCCACCCAGTCCAACCCCTCTGCCAATGCAGGATCACCTAGGAATGCATCCAGGATGGTTTTGAAAGGAGACCTTGCAACCTCTCTGGGCAGCCTATTCCAGTGCTTCCAGTGTTTTTCCTTGTGTTGAGGTGGAACTTCCAGTGTTCTACCTTAAACCCATTATTCCCTGTCACCACTGGCTGATACCATTGGCTTTCTTGGCCAAAAAGGCATAATGAGTACCTGAATGCACCAGCTCCTGACAAACTCCCTTATTGGCTCTGCCCAACATAGAGTCTGCTCCCAGATCTGGCATCCTCAAAATCTGCTTCTCATACCACTTAAGCAATTCCCTCATGGAAGCTAAAAATATTTTAAGAAATAAGATGAGAAGAAAATGCTTACCATTTTCTGTTGTAGAATTACATTCTGTATTAACTTGCCCACTTTTAGGCATCCTGTGTCATGTTTAGCAGGTAAGAAGTATTTGGCACAGAGAGTGTATTTATGGGCTTTTTCATGTTTTGCACACCCAGGGTATTTTACAGAAAACCTGCAAAAGGTTTGCAGTTATCATGGACCACTGATATGATTCACTGGTAGGATAGCTGCTTATGAACTATACATCTACTTGGTGGGTTTTTTATTTAACAAAGCTCTAGTTTTGAGATGTCACATTTCATTCTTTCAACATGAGGGTGGTGTGCTTATTCTCAACAGGGAGAAATCTGGCAATAAAAGTATAAATTTCATTTTATATATTTTAATGCCACAATATGGAAGCCCATATTGAGTTAGATTATATCTTTTTTTGGCATTTATTTCCCATTCTAAACATTCTGAAACTGCATACATGTAGAAGCTTTGGATTTTTAAAACACTTTTCATTCTTAGAGGCTTCTCAGTTCCTGTCAGAAAGGATTACTCCATAGGCAACCTTACAAAAGCTCTGTAGTGGGAATAGTAAGAATAATTAACTTGAACTTAGGTCATAAGGTGACAACAGACTCCTCGTGGAAAGGTAATGCCTTCTGTTAAGTCAATATGTAATCAAAGAACATATTGGCAGCAGGAGTTAAAAAATCCAGTTGTGTGTTTAGTTTCTTGCTGCTGCTTCTATGATTATGTGGTGCAAGTAAAGTTGCAGTTGTAAAGATTGATGAGCATCATTAGTAAAAATCAGTATAGAGAGTAAAAATCTCAGACATTTACTGACAGTTTAAACACAGCTTGGTATAGTACAAATTACCTTTCTAAACCACTTCTCTGGATAGATTTATAATCTGTTATAATTGTAATTATAATTATATATGATTCTCCTTGAACTGTAATTTTGTCATCTTTTAGGAACTATGCTGATGAGTGTTTTACAGAAATGAAGTAATACAAGTATTGGACAGCATTTTATTTCTCTGCCACATCCCTGGTAAAGATTTTAATGCTTCTCTAAGCAATACAAAAAAAGTTCCACATATTTTCACACAAGGCCTCATGAATGGAAGTGAGAGAGCTCACTCACACCTACCATCTGCTCTGCAAGTAGAAATCCTCTTAGTGAACTGAGATACTGCCTTCTCTCTTAGCCCATAAGTACCTCACAGCATAAAATTAGTCTGCCTGGAATTGCTCAGAAGAAATGCCACTTGCTGAGGTCAGTTCAGGCTCCAATACCTGAGAAATTGAGACTGAGAGTAAGATGAGTAAGGGTTATGTGGGCACCAGGGAGCATACAAATTGATTGCAACAGATAAGAGAAGGAAATACAGTTAAAAAAAAAAAGAAGAAAGAAGAAAAATGAGATTTTAAAATGCTAAAAAAGAAAAAAACAATCAATGTGAACAGTTGGAAAAGTTACATAAAAAATAAATAGACATGGAAAGAGATGTGTATTTTCTGTCATTTTCCATCTGTTTCATGTTCTCTATTCTATTAGCCACACATGTAGCCAAACTTCTAGCATGTAGCCAAGCTGCTGTAACTAATTGCCTTACCTTACAGTCTCAGTTAACTCAGATTTTTTTTTAATTCATTTTTTTACATTTGGTTAAATTGTCCTCTTTGAATTGGAAGTTAGTAAAAAAAAAAAAAGTGCATCACCAATCATGGAAAAAATATTATTCTGCTTCGAAAAAATTTTCCTACAAATCACAAACATTTCCCTTTAAAATACTTTGAAAATATGCAGAAAAAAAGTATTCTATCCTGTAAGGAAATTCAAGGAGTTCTATATTTAAATAGGTTCTTAATTTTAGATTAATACTTGTCCCAAACCAGGAGAAGTATATAGTGCTTAGCATTAGTATTCAATATTTAATCTCTGCATTCAGTGCTTCAGTAAATTATTTTCAAAGGAAATAAAGTCTCTGAGGAGTTGCATTTGGACATCACCCCCTTGCCATTTCATGCTGCTTCACCTCTCACCCACTCTGTCTGCAATTCAAACATAAACAGAACCAGGCATTTCCTTGCCTTCCATCCTTTTCCACCAGACATTACAAAAATGTCTTTTTGGCTTTTTGTTACTGCTAAGAATTAAGATTCAAAGGTCCAAAAGTACACTTTGGGTTCTTTTTTCAAATTTGGGAGTTTGTGTCTATTTCTAAGGCACTTTGTGCTCATATGACTTACAAACATCCTGTAACACAAGATATAAGAAGCCTTTAGGGACTATTTAGAGACTTACTTATTAACTACAGGGTGCTTTGAAGCCACATTTTAACCAAGGTAGCCTATTTCCAGTTATTTATTTATTCATATATAAATCATAATCATGTTTGAATTGTACTAAGCAAAATGTCTTAATTAAACTTGTGGCAAGGACTTCCATGGCTAATTTTATACCATACAAATAACTATTTATATAGTTATAGCATAAATACCAGGCTTCTTTTTATAGCCATTTTTGTTGTCACTGAATATAATTTTTTTCTTGCTCATCAATATTAATCTATACAGTTATATAAAGCCAGTAATTTGTGGCCTCTAATTGGGATATTTATATAACTATGGACAGCTTTGTACATAAGTGCTTCATCATCTTTAATGGATTTCCTGTTAAGCTCCTGGAAGTGTTATGTATGGAAGTACTTTTATCTTTGCTTACAGAATAAAAACTAAGCCACAAAGTTCCTGTCTACACCATATCAATCCATGTTAGGAAACTGAACACGTTTGCAGCCCTTCCCAGGCACTGAAGCTGTGTAGACCAACACAGTTTGTGCTCATGTTACTCAAACAGGATCCCACAAAAGCTGATTTTTAGATACAGTCCTCTTACCCCAAAATAAACCCCAAGTAAACCCCAAAGCTGTTCAGGAAGATGCTGGTTAGCACAGAACAAAAGCAGGACAGGGAAAAAATGAAAAAGCAGTTTCTGGATGTTAAGAAAAATTCTGGTTTTCCTTTAAGATGAACAGCATGAACCCTGCAAGACACAGCAAAGGGCAGCTGGATCTGATTGCTAAGATGGGTGCAAGAGAGAGAAGTGGCTGGGAAACAAGAAGGAAGAGAGAGTTTTATTCCCATTTCCCTGGTTCAAAAATCTCCCAGTACAGAAAGAGTGAGGTGCTGGAGGGAAGTTACTTCCTTCAGAAGCATCATAAGTGCTTTGGCTGGAGTCACATCAAGTTCCTTGCTTTTGCTGAGGTTAACACAGAAAAGCTGAGTTTCTGCATTCCTCTTTTTTTTTTTTTTTTTTTTTTTCTGGAAAGAGACATTTTTGAATTACAAGCATCAAAAGCTGTAGTATTTGGTGAGTTGGCTAGCAGGAAGCCACAACAGCCTACACCACAAAGCTTTAAACTGTTCTGATAATTACAAACTGCCTTGGGTTTACTTAGATCTTGACTGAAAGCAAGCTCAATTTAAGGGGACATTTCTCCTGCTTTCTTTAAATCAAAGACTAAGCCCACCTTTGGTGAATCAGTAGCTAGACTGAAAGCTGGCCCAAGCACCCAAGCCACCAGGCTATTGATGTTGTGTCACTGGATATGTATTCTTCAAATAAATTCTGATCCTTTGCTGCCTCAAGAGGAAGTGTTTTTTTCTTGCCTGGGTGTACTTTAATATGTTATGGGGGACAAACAGGTAATACTCAGGAAACATTAAAAATGAATCTGCTCATTCCTCTTTTATCATAAAGGTAAAATATTATTACTCTCATAGATTAATACTTAGCTTAGAAGCAACTGGGACAATAGGGAGGACCTGGCAACCACAAGAAATGGAAAATAAGACCTGGAGCAGAGCCTACAAAACCAAAATTAATTTGATTGTTTTAATTTAGAGAGAATACTGAGAGTCCTGCTATGGAGCAGGTTTTTAGCTATCAACAAGCAGCTGTATCATGATCACAAGACTACTCTAGGTAGAAAGGTAATGTAAGAGTTATTTGGTCAATGGAAAGGCACCTACTAACTTCAGTCATTTTTGGAGCACAGACTTAAATAAGACAAACTTTAAACTCAAATGATACATTCAGATCATGGAATCCAAGGATCATCTACACAAAGGCCACTTAACCAAAGCTCCAGTAAAAAATGAAATAAATATTTCTGGTTTATAGTGAAGGAGCACTAGGATAACTATGGACTTCATCTAAAAGATAAATGTTATCACAAGTTTTGATACAGATATAGGCCACGTTAATTCTTATTCTGCTGTTAAGTTTTATTCTAAAACAAGTAATTAAAAGAAATAAGATGAGGAAACTTTTCTAGAGCACATGAATTTCAATGTACCAATCAATGATTTAAAAAGACACTTGCATTCTGTGGATATCTGGACACTATAGAGTCATTCAAAGTCACAAAGAATTAAAATACATTCTAATGACTTTTCTGAAGATCAATTCATTTGATATACATTTCACTTGGGCTTTCAAAACTAAGAAAACTGTATATCCTCTGCTGCACAAGTAGGACTTGGCAACATGCTATATTGCCATCTGGTTTTGTTTATCATGAATTTAAAGTATTAAACATTTATTGAAGAACTTATTGGTTAAGCCACTCCTCAATAATTGTGGTTATTATTTATTAATCATAATACATCTACATAATTAGTTAGGGCCTCCTTCTTGTATCCTGACACTGAGTAATAATTTACTCCATGATTTACTCCAGTAAAACAAATAACAAGTCTGGCTAACGCTCACTACAAATTTAAGAAGAAATCTCATTTTCTGGTGGTATTTGCACAGTGTGTATTAAGTTAAATGCTCAGAGGAATGCACATGTGTATGTGTGGGTTTGTTATCTGAAGAGTTGTGTGGTTCTGTGTAAGAAGTTCAGTTTAGAGGTGTGTATAATTGATAGTTTTTCTGAGATAATAAATTATCAGGAAGAGCAGGTCAAGATTTATGCCTGCTAAGGACCTGATCTGTGTTATTAACTCAAATTCTAAAACATAGCTGATGATCCTTAAGATACTTTATCTGGTACCTTGTTCAATACTTCCAGCTCTCTTTGCTTATTTTATTAAGCAGACTGAGATTCACAGCTTTTTTTCAAAGAGAAGAGTACAACTTCGTATAACTTAGAGTTGTGAGCATTGGATGGCCCCCTTCATTTAGTCATCCCAAAGCTGAAGAGAACAACAGGAAGCAAGATACCTCTGAACTTCTTTCAAGAAAATTGTTACTGGGTCACTCAATAAAGAAAAACTGTAGCAAACAGTTTGACTTAATAAAATCAGAAGCTGAGCAGCCTTCAAAGATGTTTTTTCAGGGTACAGAGGAGCAGGTAAAAGTAAAGATAACAATGTATGTACTCAGGAGGAAGGGAGCCTGTCTTTGCACATATAATCAAGGAAGAGATTATTTTGAGAAAGCAGCATGTAACACGATTAAGAGCCCTTGAGAAACAAGACATCAGGTCTCTGCTTGCCATTTGTGAATGAGCAAGACATGCCACAGCCCTAATGAGTCTGATCCAGACAAGAGATTAAATAAACCATTTTCTTACCTTAGGCTGGGAAAACTGTAAAGGCCAGAACATTTCAACCTTTACAGCATATTGGATTTGTGTTGTCATACACAGATGAGAAACCAGGGCAGCAGAAAAAAAAAAAAAAAAAAGGCAAAAGTTTGTTTTCCTACTTTCTTTCAGTTCTCAATGATGAAAATGATGCTAGGGGTCTTTTTGATTAATATTATCTGATTTTGTTAGTTTGAGCATTAATTCAGCAATTCCTATCTCAACAGAAATTATAAAATCCTTGCAGAAAACACTTTAAAGGAATAAATATGTAACTGAGCTAGATTCATTTGATTTGTACTTATTTATTAGTAAATATGTGGCCAGAGACATTGGAAGAGATGGGAAGACAACACTGTTTGTGTTTGGAGAGGATTTCAGTACTCTAGGAAGTGCAGTGAGTGGAACCTTGTCTATATACAGAAGAACTGAGACCCTTGATCATGGGGTTTCTCAGGTGGAAATGAATTTAGCAGAAGCATTCTGGAATTAGAACAAGTAGATGCTGAGAATAATAGCTTGCCCCTTAAAATGTCCTTTTGTTTCTAGAGGTAAAATTCGGTTTCCTCCTTTTTTTTTTTTTTTCTTTTTTTTTTTTTTTTTCCATACATATTTCACCTGGTCCTTATTAAAAACATTGTATGTGCTATATTAAGATTAGAAGCTAGGTTTTCCTATTGTGATTAACACAGGTGGCAAAAGCTAAAATAAGCAGAACCCTCAAGGGCTATAAGCAGACTTGGAGTATATCTTAATTCATTCTCACCAAAGAAGTCTTAACCATGAGCACAAGAATTAGGGTTATGCTGAGCTTTGGGTACATACCATAAGGTAAAATGGATTTATTTATGTTTAGAGGTTGTGCCACTAGATAAGGCAGACACTGCTAGTGGAGACAGCAGCCTGGGCTGTGCAAGTTACCAGAGTAAAAAGCACAGACCACTGACCTTGTGCCCCACTGGCATGGACTTCAAAATGCACCAGGACCTGAGAGAGGATTCTTTGATAATTTGCACACCAGTTTGATAACTTCTCCAGCAGCAGTGTCCACCTTGTCTAATGACAACCTGTATTTGTTGTCTTGAACTCCAACTACATCAGTGACAGCAATTCAGAAAGCAAAATGAGTACTGAAAGCATTTAAGGGACCTATCCCTTTATGGTTCAATTTTCCACCTCATAAAAGCAGAGTAGTGCTCCCCTTTTCTTAATGCATGGTCTGCATAGTAAAATGCAAATAATTTCAAGATTAGGGGATTCATTAATTACAGCAATAGCACAGTAATAATAAAGCTCAAAAAAATCCAGCCTTTGTTACAACATTTTTATATAGAGACGTTTCAAGCCAAGATTTTGTCCCATCCTTAAGCATGTTTGTAAAAATTTAATAAAAACTGACTAAAATATAAATTACAAATAGAGTATTGGCTCTGAAAAGATGTTTTCTCACATATATATGTGTTACTTGTTAAGAATATTCATTTAAATATTTTTTCTTTTCTACTGAAGTTTTTTTAACACATCATTTAGAGTGGGCTATGAAATGTCATGACCATTTAATTTGTACAGAAGAGTAAAAAAAGCATTACTACAGTAAGCTTTGTGTTTATAGATTAAAAAAAAAAACTATGGGATGTTTTTGCTCTGAGAAATCTCATATAATCATATAATCTCATTAAAGACAGTATTGTAATACATATGCTCCAGGGGAAAAAGTAAAGGTCACTTCTAACTTCAGCATTTCCTGGCTTTGAGAGGACAGTGCAACAACACAATAGTTCAACAGTGAACACAAGGTTTTTACTTTTTATAGAGTATTTATATTCAAGTCCACAGCAGCATCTTCCTAATTGCCTTATTGCCAGTTGTCATCAGATGTTAAGCTAAAGGCAGAATGATGTGTAACAGAAATGTGCTGCTACAGGAAGAAGGAACACAAATCCCCCCTTGCCATAAGTCAGTAACTTAGTGAACCATGAAGTACTTGACTGTGCAATAATCCATCCAGGTCTGTCTCACCAGGGGAAGGATTGCAGGAGCCATTCCAAAAACAACACTTCTTTCTTTTTAATGGAAAAGAATATGGATAAAATTCAGGCTATTCTTGAAATGCCATTTTCTAGCTTGCTTCCAGCTCAGAGAATTCTTAATACTTGGGAGTGCCAGACAAAGCTTTCCAACTGATAGAGGATCAACAGACTAAATTGACTGCAGATACTGAGTCATAGAATGGTTTGGATTGGAAGGGACCTTAAAGACCACCTTGTCACAACCCCCCCTGCCATGGGCAGGGACACCTCCCATTCTCCTCCTAACCTGTATTTGTGCTCGACAGGTCAAATATGTTTAAATCCATATTTCTAAATAGGCTTGGAATAGCTTCGTGTACAAATCAATTCACTTTTTGGCTATTATTTTTTAAATTATGACCTTCTTTAGAGAAAAATTTATGTCAATTTCTCGCTCCTCTGTTGCACATTTGTGTTTCTGGAAAATTAGCAAAAATAGGAATCTAAATAGGAATAACTAAATAAATAGGAAATAGGAATCTAAACTCAAAAGGACTTGCCAAAAACAAAGCAGCAATTCCTTAAATTATTATTTAAAAATGTACATAAAGCATTTGTCTACAAATTTAAAATAACATTTAGAAACTTAATTGTCAAATTCAAATCTCTCTTTCACAAATGTCTGCCTTAAGCACTGAGGCAATTAAAGAGGAATTTTTAAAAATCTCTGCTTTTTAGAAGAGAAGCTAAACTATAATCTCAAACTGCCAGATTGTATCCTCTCCACATAGGTGATTAAAGCAAAATCAGAATGCACTTTACTTTAGGGGTATTATTTTTAGTGCTCATAGCTACAAACATTAGTACGTGCTCTTTCATTCCTCTCCTGGATGATGTAAAATTGAATCTGAACAATTAAAGGTGTTTTCTAGAGATGTAATAAGTTTTTTTTAACATCATCACATTTTTTTGCTAATGCAAACTGAATGTTCTTGACATGACATTTTCCCTGGTGTATACCTGTTTGTTAGAGGCACCTGGTTAATTATTTAATTGCCATAAGTGCTATTTTACTTAATAAGAAAGAACATCTCTGCTGTCTACTGTCATGTTACATCAGGTATCATGTGAGAATTGGGAGCACTTTTCTCAGTTCTACAAATATTTTTTCATGTTTCATTCAGCTTTGGAAAAGCCTTATAAATTCCATAGGAAACACTAAAAAGATGAGAAAATCTTTTTAATGCTTTCTGTATGTGTGCACATATATATGCAAATATAAAACAAACACTAAGTTTGGGGTGAAGCCCAGTAAAATCAATAGTAGTTTACATATCTTTTCAGGTTTTTTTGTAACCAATCCTATGTATTTTATTCCATTACAAAATTGCTAGGTCCCCAGAACGAGTGATCTTTTGTTGCTGTGTTGACAAGTTGCTTAAGAGTGGCAATTTCTATCACACAGGATAATAATTTTAAAAGAGTTACATCAGAACCTCCCAAACAGTGTAAATTATTATCCTGCTGTTCAGACCTCATAATAAATAGTGCTGACTCTCCACTGAGAGCATAAGCTAAACTGAATAAGGTCTCTGTGGGGCACAATTTAGAGCAGTACAGATGTCTGACTCGATTAATGGCTGCTTGATTAACAAAAGGGGTGCATGAGATCAGAATGACAAATTAACTTTGGCTAGGTGAAAAGCCATGCTTTTCTTTCCTTCAGCCCTTTTAGTTCAAATGGAAAGCACCCTTACATGGGTTTTGCCTTCTGAAACTTGACAAACTTCCACAGGTTTCAAAGAAAAAGTCAGGATTGTGTTACAAAGGTCTGCACTTCCAGTGAGTGTACTATGATGAAAAAGAATTCTGTGAGCATGTCAGAATTTTTCTTCCAATGCAATTCCATAGAAAACAAAAACTGCAGGAGAAGGCAGAAGGACAACATCTCAGTCCCAATATCTATTGTTTTGTTCTGACAACTTTTGCCTAATAGTTTGGGATAGATATATCTTTATTCCAAATAGTTTGGGATCTCAGCACAGGAGAGATGCTGAGATTCCATGTGCTTAAATCCAAAAACAGATCTTCAAGCAATAATGCTTTGGCATTAAAACCAAGAAACATCAATTCTTCTGTACACACCCCCACACCCCTTCCCTCAGTCAAGCAAAATATGTTTCAAGGTAGCATCAGCATCAGATAACATACAGCTCGTTTCTTTCCCTGGAAAGTTCAGGAGATAATTATTTTATGCTTCTGCTCAATTTTACATATAAGTGTGTGCTTGAGGATCTGTAGGTTTTACCTAAACACAAATATCCCCTTATACATCACTTTCTTACATCCTATAGGAACCACACATTGAAGTACAGGTCTCTGATAAATCACTACTGAAACGTGCTGTGGTGTGAAATTCAGTAGGCAGCACTTTTGCTGTTCCTAAACCTGCAGGCCAGGGGTAGAAATAAGAAAGGGAAAACAAATGATCACCACCAAAGTGAACAGCACTCACAAGACTCAAAGAAATAAGAACAAATAAAAATAACAATAAAGCCTAGGCTGCATTTTATCAGTACATCTCAGCACATGGAAAGTGACACAGTTATTTACAGCAAGCAGCCCTTTTCTGTTTTCCACCAGCTTTTAAGTTTAATAATTGCAGTGCAAAAATCATAAGTGTCAAACTCTCACAAGCCCTGAGTCTAGACCTCAGAAAGTAAGTATTCTGCTAGCTTAGTGTTCTTACAGCATGGCTTGGTCAGAGAATGTTTCTTAGGCATTTTCCAAACCTTCAAGATAATAATCAAGCTCTTCTCCCTAGAACTTCAGGCTGTTCCAACACTTTTCTGCCATTCCATTAGCTCTGCCTGGACTGCTGGCTCCCAGGGTGAACCTAGAAAAGCTCAGAGACATCACCATCTCCCTTGAGTCTGCATAATCCTGCCTGCTGCAGTGTATGTGGGAGAGCTCTCTCCATCTGTAGCCAACTCTCCAGTCATTTAAGGAACACAATTAAAACAGAGATTGGGGGGAGGGGAAGAAGAATCTATTTCAAGCTCTCATGTATACTTCTGAATGCACCTTCAGCTTACTGGCCACAGTCCTCCCTCCTTTTGCAGCACTGCTCCATGGTTCTACTTTGCAGGGGAAGGAATATTGAAAGGAGAAAAGACTCAAATAACAATTTCTTTAGCAATCTCTCCCTAATATCCCACCACCAAAAAGAGAAAGCCTGTGGAAGGCTTTGTGGCTCTGTTCCCATCCACAATACCCTCTGAAATCACAGGTCACAGGCAGCCACTATGATTGGAGATCCTCAGGTAGGAAAAGAGGCATAGGGGCACCCCAAGTTAGTGTTGAATTCTTCCTCCAGCTTTATCTGGAATGACAGATAAATTCAGCTTAGAGACAGATTAAATCATTTTACCACTGAAAAAAAGAAATAAAATGGCAAACATTCATCTGCTTATTTAGAAAGGCTGATGGAATGACATCAATCACTTTCTCAGCCTGAAGGACCCTCCCCCCCCCTCAGAAACATTAGCAAGATAAGAAAAAAGCAATGATTTTTAGAGACAAGAGCCATAATATTCTTGGCAATTACAGTAAAAGTGGGCAAATTTATTTCAAGTGCACAATGTAATTGTATGATTTCATTGCTGATAAATGGCACTTAGATTATTTTGTCTTTAATGTATAATCAGTTTATATTTAGGCTGTTGGTAGGGAGGAAATGCACCATTTTTGTCATGTTGTTCATTGAATATATTCATTGGAAAACAAATATTCTGGCAGTGCCCAGCTCCGGATCCTGGCAGCCCTTTTAAAGGTCAGTCCAATTTTTTATGAAAGAATCACAATATTTATGATTACCATGACCAAACTGAGAACCAGACTCTCAGTAGTATCTCAGACCATGAGGCCTCCAAGGGGAAGAAGGAGGTGAGCTTTGTACCTTCCTGAGAGATTGCAAGTGGGGGAGGCAATTCTGAAACCTTGTCCTACAGTCTAAGAGGTTTCAAGATGCAGGTCACCTCCCTCCCTTTGGATGTAGCAATAGTCTGTAGGCTACTGCTATGAGCAACAGGCTTCAAATACAGATTTCAAAGCTCTTTACCAAGGATTACCATTAGCTGCATTTTACACAGAGGAAACAAAAACATTTGGGAAGGAGATATTGTCTAAGGATGAGAACAGAGAAGAGACATAACCTCCTTAGTTATCATCTAATACATTTTCTGTTAGACTATCAGAAAAAAAAAAACAAAAAAAACCCCAAAAAAACGCCAACACAAAATGTGGTTTTTTTAGCAAACAGAGAGTTTCCAGCATAGTCCAGTGCTGCAGATGGAAAAAATTGTACAATTTCCTACACCCTGGATAAAGAGGAGGACCAGAGGCCCAATGGGTGCTAATAGGTGCCCTGAAATGCACTGGCACTAATTTATACCAGCAAATGAATGCAACTGTTACCCACAGAAGCTCAAGTGATGATGATGAGTTAAAAAGTTTCTTTAAATCAAATCTTTATAAAAGCAAAATATTCTCTCCAAAAATCTACTTGTTCTAAAGATTAAGTTTTGTTCAAGTATAATTACTGAAAGCAGAAAATCATCTTTATAGTAAGTAAATCTTAGCTTTGGAAAGACAGTGTCCCCTGTAGCAACTTCAAGGAAGCAACTTCAACACCTTTCCAGAGATTAACCATAGGTCTAACATGAGGACAGAAAGCTATCAGTGAACTTGACTTTCTCTTGAAAAATATCTTGACAATATAAAACTGTTTTGTGCTGGAAAGGTAATGCTTTAGGTGACTTCATAAGTCCTCTCCACTTCTATCCTCTGTGATTTGGAGAATTTCCAAGGTTACCAATATTTCAAACAGGTCACAGGAGCCAAGAGGAAGCTGAGTATTTTCTTAGTTCCTTTTTTTTTTTTTTTTTCTGGGGGGGGGTTGGGAGTGAGAAAAATGTTTTATTCCTCACTAACATTTCTAATTTCCATTTATTGAAGTGTTTTTTATATAAAGAATACACAAGACATGAGACAAGAGTCTCATGATAAAGTTAGCCAAAATTAAGGTGTGACGCATATTTTCTGCACATCCCTTTAGCACCAAAGCACATGAACAATAATGCTTTTTCTTTCACTCCCTTTCCTCTTTCTGTTCTGCTCTCAAAACACATGTATTTTTGTGACATTATAGCTACCATAATGGAATATGACAGAACAGAGGTGGGAATGTCACCGTTTTGCCATGGTAACAGACAAACAGTGTTTATTACTGGTAGTTTTAAGCTTTCACTCAAGCACTAGAAGCACTTTTTATTTCTTTCTTCTTAGGCAAACATATTTTTGTTGGTTTTTGAAATCCTTGCTGGCTCAATGAGGTGAAAATTTAATGGCAGTTCTGTGGGTCAGGAAGGTCTCCTGCTCCACTGAGACAGAAATCACCTCATGGTGACAGATTGCATTTCCCCTGCTACCCTTGTCCTCAGTCATGAGAGGGGATGGGACCTTTCTATTCAGTCCAGCAAATGTACAATCACATTCTCATGGTCTCCCCACTCCAGAGTCATTCAAGTTTATGAAATCTTAAAACAGAGTTGAACTCAGTGCTTTTATTTAGCATGTCTGACAGCAGCTTTGAAACCTGTGCTTTAACTCTTGCAAAGTCTTACTTGGGCAAAGGCTTTATTGACATGCTGTCCAAATCAAGACAGATCTTTATTTCATGTACTGGCATCTTACGTCATTATTTGAACTTCTGAATTGCCTATACTTATATTGATCCCACTTAAGTGATTTTCTTAAGTGAAATGTAAATTATCCCATAATTTCAATTGCCAGGATTTATCATAAGGATCAGCATAGATGGAAGAGCCTTGGGAAAAATTGATCCTACTATAAGGAAGTCAAATTAATTAGCAGGCCAAATAGTGCTTGTGATTTGACTTAGATTCTGTAGCTAATATTGTATTAATATTAATTTCTTTTTTAAAAAACGTTCCCAGTTTATTTTCACCAAAGCTTGTAAAGTTAACTATTGGGAATTTAACACCAATAAAGCAAATTCTAGTTTTAAATATTAACTGGAATAAATTGATACTTTCAGTATCTGCTGTGACCTAAAGCAGAAATTTAAATGAGTGAAGACATTGAAGCCATAAATGTTCTTTTGTTGTCCTTGTTCTTTTGGCTCTTAAGGTAAATTTTGCCTACATGTATGGAGTCCCAATGAAAGGAATGCTACAGCATCACTTAAGATAGCAATAGCTAATCAAGGGATTGGAGGAGACCTCAGGCATTTATAAAGTTCCCATAACCTCATCCAGAATCAATTATATATTACACCTGAGCAGTTTTTCCAGCCTGCTCCTAAAGTCTTCTAGCAATGAAGACTTCTTCCCTGGACAATCCATTCTAGTATTTCAAGGGCCTGAGCAAATCCTTTCTACCATTCCAACTAGTCTGAAAACTAAACAACACAACAAAATATAAATCTAAATTGCAAATAAAGCATTGATTGGCTTTTGAAAGAACACTTTGAGATATTCAGAAGAATCTGCATCAAAGAATTACTGCTTTAAGCTTGGTGCAATCTTTTAGTTGCTTTTTAGTTGCCTGTACTGACTGCTGATTTCTCTACAGTAAGACACTCTGTGATGTACAACAGCTTGAAGTGATACTCATCTGACCCCCAAGACAAAAACACCCCGTCCTTCTCCTTCTCTCTTCCTTGGAATTTGCACTCCCCCAGGTCTGAGAATTATGGCCATTTTGTTTATTAAGACAAAGCAATTTTTTTAGGCAGAGAGAGCTCACCAATGTGATAGACACCTATCACTATTGACATTTTGCAGGCTATCATTTGTGGAAGGATCAAAAAAAGGTTAGAGGGAATAGGCAATTGGAAGAATATCCCAACTCTTAGAAACAGTCCTTATTTGTTCTTAGCAGTTCATTTTCTTTAGGGCTAGGAGAGTGAAAAGCCTCTGTAATTACTAACTCCAAATGTTTATATTATCCAGGGATTTGCAAATTCCCTTTAATTGCTTACAGCATTTCAGATATTTGAGGTACAGGAAGTGAATTGTAGTGGGAATAAAGTCAGTCATTACAGGGAGTTCTCATTCTTACATCTTAGGGGGCTAGAAGCTGGATGTGAACACAGGGACAGTACAAGGACAGTTTAGCAAAAAACTTTCAAGAAACTGAAAATAAACCAGCATGTTGTGGTATCAAGCTCATCTGAAAAAATCATGAAACCCCACCACAGATTTCTACAAAGCAGATGATAATTCACCTATGTATATCCAAGCCTTTTGGTCCACAGAATAAGTATGCAGTCTCACCAGGCAACATTTCCTGTTTGCAGTCAATTTACCTGCCTTGAAAATCCCCTTTGCACACAAAATTAGGTCATACTACTGCCATTTGCTTTCTTCCCTTAGTAAACTGCTTGGCAGACAAAACCCCAGCTATGAATTAATACCACATCTTCAGAGCCTCAGCAAACCAAACACCATGGAACTTGTGACTCAAAGTGTTGTGCCTCAGCAAGGTATCCCTCACTTAGAAATGCATCTTGCATTTACTGCATTTTACACACAACAAACAATATTGAAACACCTCTGAGCTGAGTCTTGTGGGGAAATAATATTTAACATCAGTCACCAAAAGCACACTGTAACTATAATGTAGAAATGTAAATGCTTGTTACTGGTTCTGGGAATTTTATTATAATATTCATGAACCACTGTATTTATCAAAGAATTTATCTCTGCTTAACTCGTGGAACCCTGGAAAAGATTTCCTGAGGATAATTAAAACCTGAAATCCTGGGGAGGATTAACATCAGCAAATCCCAGCCCTCTGTGTCTAAGGGATTGGTCTGAAGCTTCATAGATGTCCTTTACACAGTCATTAGTGTCTCAGGCTGCCATATACTAACAAAAATGCCCAGTACAGCCTTTTGACAAAGTGAACAAAAGCAAAGTGCATTAGGAGGGTGGTCAGGGCAGGGAGTGAAGCATTTGATTTACACCTTCATTTTGCTTCTGAGATGGCTCTGCTTTCCCCTAGCATTTTCCCTAGTCTTTGCCTAGGTCAGCAGGGCAAGCTTTAGAGTGTTTGTTTTCTTCCTGTAGACTCTTCCACACACACCCATACTGTACATACCAGTTATAAGGAAAGGGAGGGTGTGAGAAAATTCCAGATAGTAGTAGAAAAAAAAGCCAAACTCCACTTACTGTGAAGATTCATTACATTAGTGCTATGCAGTATTGTAACAATATTTTTTGCAAGATTTGGAGAGCTGCTGAGATGGGGAGATGCTGGGGCACATGGCATAGGTGGAGAAGCTGAGGGTGTTTGTTCAGCCTGGAGAAAAGGGTCTCAAGGGATAAATTGTTGGTCTCTGCCTCACAGGGCATCATTGGCAAGACAGAGCCAAACTCTCCTTGGAAAGGCAGAGAGAAAGGATGTGAAGCAACAGAACACAAGTCACAAGAAGGACAATTCCATGAGGAAAAAAGTGTCTGCCAATGAACAAAGTAGAATCCTGGAGCAGGCTGTCCAAAGAGATGGTTGCTGTCCTCAGAGACATCTAAAACCCTCCTGGATGTGGCTCCAGGCAACCTGCTCAACTGCAAAGACTTTCTTAGAGCATGAGACTGGACCAGATGACCTCAGAGGTCAAATTCTTCAATGCCAGGATGGCTGTGCAAGCTAGGAAGGTACAGAGACATTTGCAAAAAAGCAGCAATTTCAGAGGAGGAAACAAAGGCAGGAATATAGAGGAGCAAACAACTGAGTTTAAAATTTAGACACTATAAAATACCCTTGTTCATAGCTCTTAAAGCATTTAAAAAAGAAAAGAGATTGGGAAATTCTGATTTACAAATTAATTGCATTTCAGAATAGGAATATATAAAGTAAGGAAATGGTTTGAATACTCATAATTTCTGATTTCTCTGGAATATGAAGTACAAGCAGAATTCCCAGCTGGGTAAGGTAGCAAAGATGGAGGTGGAGAGAAACACTGATTATACATTAGCTCAGTTAAACTTATTCATGTGGGACTGCATCACATGAATTGATGAAATAACTGTTACTGTTTTAAAGGATGGAAAAAACAGTAAACATGTAATCACTGTACAGCCCTCTCTGTGACAGGTAGCCTGGATTTGTAAATGATACAGTAAAAATAAGACTCTAAAAGAAATCAGACCTGTCCAGCCCACATATAGCCTACAATTTGTTCTCCACAGCAATTAAGCTGACAGTAAAATCAGCTGGAAAAGAGCACAAACATCAACTGCAAACAGAAGGCAGCCCCTAGGAACTTCCAGAAAAAGTGAAGTAATGATAACTCTGGGGGACAAAACATCATTTAATTATACAGAAAGACAAATTAAGTCAATATAATCAAGATGTTTCACTATAGCGAAAGGGAAATAACTTGGATGGTAAAACAAAAGATAAAGAGCTTCTGATCCAAATCTTTAATTGGCGTAAATCCTACAGCTCTAGCAAAGCCAGGGGTAGATCATGGCTAAAAATACAAGCTTCAAGATGTTTATTTTGGAAGAAAGTAAGGTATAGTTCATATCCCTCTATTCACATTGAATTGTGTTTTGTTCTTCAGAGTTCTCATAATTCAAAAAAATTACAAAATAATATCCAAAGAACTGAAACTTCAAGTTCTAGAAGAAATTAGCAAAAGTGAGCAAACCAGATAGCCCTTTTGTGTCCATAACCAAAGCAGCAGCTTCTGCTCCCCTGAGGCCTAAAGAATGTGCTATTTACACTGCATATCATTCAAAACCTGTTCAAAACCTCTGAACACACCTGGAAAGACAAATACATTTCTGAAACTTTGATAAATGCCCTTTTTTAATAAATTAAATCAGAACAGATTATCATAAGCAGGTATTTTTAGGATAAGCAAGATTCATTACTGTGAAAAAGTACTTCTAAGTGGCCTATGTGATTATACTTCATTTATAGAGGTCACCCTCAGTAATTCTGGTCATTTATTTCAGAGTGTATTTACATAAAACACAAGTGATCCCATCAGAACCTGTAGGTAGCACTGAAGTTACCATCCAACCTTGGTGGTCAGTGTGAAGGTTGTTCTCTCCTCCACAATTTCTCCTTTGTAACACTGAATAAATAATAGACCTGTATATTTTGAAGGCCTGACACAGAGGTTTTGTGATAAGCTTCTGAATCTGATCACAGAGTCTGGTTTTGTTCTGTAATTTAGCTAGAATGCCTTTTAGAAAGATGTCACAGCCTGATTTTGAAACTGGGTAATGGAGAATACATGACTTTTTTATATATGTAACAGTCACTTACCTTGAGCTTAAGAAAAATAAATCTACATTTAAACAGGAACTGGATTACAGCCTTTGAAATAAGTTACTCCATTGCTCTGGGTTTCCTTTTCCACCTGTAGCATTTTGTTCACTTAGCCCAGACTGAACCAACATGTTGCCTGCCAGCAAAATTCCTCCTGAGTGATTCTTCCATCTCCCCCACACTTAGTTTTTTCCCCAAGAAAACTCCTCTTGTGCAGATCCTTGTGCAGTACCAGTGCAAACCAAGCTGCTACCTCAACCTAAACTAAGGCAAGGCAGGGAACAGAGTTTTGTCCACGTGGAATTAATTCTGTCTCAGGGGTGGGGAAAAGCATCCCAAGTCCCTTAGGTCCACCTTCCTGAGCAAAAGCACAGGGGCATGTGGGGTGCAGAGCTATGCTATTGCTCCACAAGTGCCTGCAGGGGCATTTCTGCATCAAGGGTTATCACCATGCCCAAGAATATTTTGGAGGTAGGGGAAGGAGCATCTCCTGCACAGGCAGTGTTTTTGTGAGAGCTGGAAGAGGAAGCTGAGCTTCCTCCATAGCATCATCATCCTCAGTTGTGCTATGTAGCTTGGGTAGCTGTCACCATACTGATCAGCAGAGAGGGTCCCAGACCCACACTGAGACTGCCACATTTTATCACAGGTACAGGAAGACTCTTTGTCTGCCTTTACCACTGCTGCACAGTGTCTGTTACAGTCTCTGTTACAGATAACACACCACTGTGTCAGCCAAAGAGGATAAAAAATACTAGTGCTGACTTGGAATGAATTGTTATATTTCTTCTTATAGCCTGTTGCAATTGAAATTCCTGCTCAATGGTTGTTATGTTTATTTCTAATTTGTGTTTATTTAGGGAACAACATTTGAGGGCTTAGATGGGTACCTTTCCTCCCACTCTTTGCATGGGACTTTAAATTATTTACTTTCCTAGCTAGATCTTTCTCCTTCTACTACACATGTAAATGTCAAACAGGAATCTTGGCCAGGGTACAGCAGATAATGCATGTTGACTCCCCTTTTAACAAAATAATGATGTATCTTTGGTAAGATACCACTTTCTCAATATTCATTTTCTCTGAGGGATTGGATTCTTTCTGCTGATTTCAGCAACCTTTGTTCTCAGCCACCAGCTGCCACTGTTATATTCTAGTAAACCCAACATCCTGAAGCAAGGGATCGACCAATTCTAACAGAATTCTGGCAGCACTCAATGACTAAAAAAAACTCAAGGAGATACCTGAGATGACAAAACATTTTATATGTTAGGAAATTAGGACCTTAGCACAGCTGCTGCCATGTCTAAACAGAAAAAATGATGGATAACAGAAAACTTCACATCATAATCAATTATTTATATCACAAACAGTATTGCAATTTTTATAACAGGTCTGAAGTGGAAAGAAAAAGGTAACATGTAAAATCTTCTTAGTGAGCAATTAAACACAAAATCCTGGACCAAAAGGAGCAAGTCTCACTGAGCCAGATCTTACCAGCAGCTTGCTAGCTGTTACTGACAAGCTGTCTGTCCCAGGGACATGAGCTGATGAAACAGGGGTGAAATATTTAGGTCTGAGTACAGCCACTCACTTCTTATCCCTCCCACTGAGCATCTTGGCTGTGGAGCCCTTGGATTTACACTGGCTGTCCTAATTCATAGACTCTTCAAATGCTCCTTTTGCCTTTGCTCTTCAGGAGTTTATAGTCACTCATAAGGGTATAATAAATTATTTACTTAAGTGAGGAGGTATTCAGGTGCTTTGTGACATAGATACCTGCTCTAAAGAATTTTCCAAAGCACTTACTCAGGTAACTGCCATATCTAACAAGCATTCAGGTGTTCAGTATCTTGAAACTGATAAATTTCTTTAAAAATCTGGACTATATTGTTGCTGAGGTCATTTAACACCACTCAAGGTGAGCTATTAGGGAATCAAGCCTCAAGTGGGCTGTATTTTTTGTAGTTGCAACATTACCAGGGAACTGGAAGTAATACTGAAATAGAGATGCTAATTAATCTCCTGGTGCTAAATCTTTTAGGCCAGCTGGTCACCCCTTTTGAGTTGTCCTGTATATTCAGTAAACTGTCCAAAATAATAGAGATGGGACAAGTTTTGAAAATGAAGAAATGTGCTGAACAGAATAAAACCTTATTTCACTCTGCCACAACACTGGGCTCCAGAGAAGTTGTAAACAGAAACCCCATCTGGGCACAAGTAAACCTGAATCCTCTGCAGAGAGTCAGTCTAAAATTCAGCTCATGCCATTCCCCTGGGATGTCTCCTGGTATAAGGAAAACTCTGGTAAACCTAAATGATAGGAAATAGTTCTGGGAACTGGACCCATTTGTTACTAAACCACTGATTCAACCCCCCATGAAGATTCAGCAGAATGAAAAAATCAGTAACTTTATCTCAAAAGTTGTTTTTGACAATAATTGTTCCTAAAACCAAATCTCCAAAGGTAAATATCTGAGTATTTCACTTTTTTTTTTTTAAATCCCTTATGAAAACCATTTATGATTTTATTCCCATTTCAAATGCCTAAGAACACTCATTATGAAAAGAAATGCAGCTCTGCAGGATCCTCACACAATATGTTGATTACAATTCTATGGTATTTATTTTAGGCTGAGAGAAATGTCCCTGGCATGATGCCAGCATCTCTCACTACTGTCTGAAGTCTGTATGCAGAGTCTGCAGAACTGCAGAGGTTAAAAAGGTTCAATTTTGGGTACATTTTCTTTCTTCTTTAATTAAGAGAAGAAAACACTAGACAGTGATAAGATTCCTACTGTTAAAGACCTTTTTATCTCCAAGGGTAACGAGAGGCTTTACTTTTTTATATAAATAATTATCTTTATATAATGCTGGAGTTTTTACATGTCAAATTTTGTATTCATTTCATAAAAACAAGACATTGTAACACCAATACATGGGCACTATGCAGAGATGATAAATTTAAAATTATTGATAATTATTACATGTACTTAGAAGTGTTCATATTTATAATAAACAATAATCTCAAAAAAGGAAGAACATTAAACCCACGACTTAATATTGTATTGTCTTCCTATAAGATCCTTCTTTCTCTTATGAAATTATTCCTATACAAGCTTGTAATTAAATATGACCATTTTTTTCAGCACATGGTAAGTAAATTACAGGCTTTTTGGTAGCATCTTACAGTCTTTTTGTTCACACTGATAAAACACACGTCCTGGCAAGTAACTGAATTTTTCAACATTGTGATTTTTGGTTTTCTGTTCTGTTGGTAATCTGGTAACTGAATGTTTTGTGCATGGCTGAGCTGTTGTGGCAGTTCATCCTCTCTGTAATATTTAATTATTTTTTGTATGTATATGTGATGTGAAGACATTTGTGCAGTTTTACAGGGAAAATTAATTTAAATAGTTGCCAATCTGTTTGAGGCATTTTGCATAGAAAGTATTTTTGTCAATATTTTTACTTTTATTTCATAAAATAGTCTCTTAGTTTACTTGGGTTAGATTTAATAGATATTCCAGATTTTGGAATGCCATGGTATAAATTAAAGTGTAACAAATTTTGGTAGATTGATATAAATCTGAGTTTCAGAAATGTTGAGTCCCCAGTCATTCCAGTCCAAGGTAATAAGACCAAACAAGCCTTTGCTTCTCAAAAAAAAAATCAGTCTGTTATGCAGATGGTGATTTTTAAATGAGCACCCACAAATATCTCATAAAAGCTCAAGAAATAAAAAAGAATATGATAAATTGAACTCATTCTGTTAATGTGCAGCATAGACTTGCATTGATGCCCATAGCAGAAAAAAGGTTTTAGTATGGAACAGAACCAGGGTTTTTTAATTTATTTTAGGTAACACTACTGTTAAAACCTGTCACCTCACGAGTGAAATGAGTGAATGTGTGCAAATGCATCTCGGAAAAAATGCAATAATAAAGATGTAATAAGCCTCTGTGGGTGCTCACATAGACAAGGTGAATCTCACTACCTCTGTTTGAAAAGCAGAATAGCTCGAAACATTTTTTGCTTTTGAAGCCTCACAGACCCTTTCCCTTTCTTCATTCCTCACTGTCTCTCTGGGGTGAAGGACATGAGGGCATGTACATTGCTGACAGGAAATCTTTGTTTAATGAAAATAAGCTGAGTTAAAGATTCTAGAAGAAGGATACCTCAACACTGAAATGATATGTATTTGCTTTCTGTGCATTTTAGCACCAAATGGATGAAACACTGGTGCCAGCAACTGGAGTGTAGATAAGGAACAGATCAAGAGCTTTTCATGTGGAAAGATTGCATTAGCCTAGGGAACAATAGTCTCCAGATACTGCTGAGCCACAGTGTAAAGAGGAAATATAATTTAAACAAGTGAGAGCAGGTATATATTACCCACTGACCTGCTGCCATGGTTCTCATTTCTTAACCTTTCCAGAGAAACATCTATTTGTTGGAGGACAAAAGAATGAATGGTCTTGGTGTAGAAGAGGATGTGACATATCTCAACCCCCCCCCGTAAAATATGGTTTATATTTATGGAGCATTCTTCACACAAATTAATATACACATACAAAGCCTGACGTTACTCATCTTGGTTTTTTCCACTGAAAAGAATTAAAAAATCAAAACAAAACCCAAGTGTTTATATGCAAGGGTTTTAAATTAAAGTTTCACACAAGAGAAGCAATCTTCCCCACTTTCTAACTCCTATTACACGACAGCAGACAGGGTGACTGCAGATGCCCTTAATTCAGTATTACATTTTATCATCATTATGGGAGTTTTGCCTTTCACTGTAGTAGTTAGGGCTCACCCCACCTCTAAGCAGAGTAGAAAGAGCACATTCATCTCCGTGTCCCGGTCCCACATTGCTGCAAAAACCTCTTCATCTCAGGCTAGAAACCTGCTGGGAGGGTAACTGGGAAATGGGTTAGCCCAGTTCAGCAGTGTTCAGCTAGGTGAATCTCTTAAAATTACCCCATGGCAGTTCAGATAATTTTTGCATGCTGAGATTATTTTTTATTTATATATAAACATATCAAATAGCTGTGGGAGCTTTTTTACAGGAAAACTCCATGAGCAGACATGGCCAAAGGAGGGGCTGCTCCCTAAGAAAAGGAGCAAGGGCCAACAAAACTCACCACAGTCCGAGCATTAATGCATCCTTAGAAGCCAGATGGATCTGCTAAATGTGGTGTTAGAACAGTCCAAAGTCCTGACAAGGATACAAAACTAAGTTTATTACACTATTTAATTTGTGTTTTAGAGTTAAGCTCTGCAGAAAATGGGTGACTGTGCATCAGTGTTCTCTTTCCAATAGGTTCAGTTTTAATAGCATTATCACTATCTTATCTTGTGAGGAATTTTAAGGAAATAGATGTTATAAAAATACTAAACAGACAAAGGGCATTAACCTGGAAACTCCTGACATCAACAGGCCTACTTGTATACATAACCATTGGGTACTACAGAATATTTTCAGTTTATATTCCAGCTATCAGGAATGTATCACCTTAAAATGAAAGTCTCCTTACTGAATATTACTTAAGACATAAATTTGTTTGTTTGATGTCCGTATTATCCTGTAATGAGCCCTCTGAGACAATCTTCTTTCAGCACCATCTGCTACCAGAAAAGGCAAGTACATACATGTACACTTTTTCACATCTTCATATGCAGTTAATACTCTCCCTTGGTACAGCAACACAGTCTACAGATAAAACCCATAACCTGATGAATTTCATATTACATAATGAACAGCCACTTGCTGAGTTTTATGCAATATTTAAAATAAATAGCCTACTATATACCATTCTAGAATACCAGAATACAAGAATCCATATTCATCCTCTTAAGACTAAAAGCAGTCCGAGTCCTCCTGAGACTAAAAATGTCATTTAAATAATATTTGTGTGTATATTAACCTGTCAGTTTGGTCACCTCTACAATCACAGCAGAGAAATTACTGACTTCCTAATGAGAGGAATTATGCAGCACAAGCATTTACAGGAGAACATAGCCTGAGGAACATGCATTCCTAAAAGTTATTCTTGTTCCCACTGAATGGCTTCACAAACTGCCAGAGAAGCAGGACTATTTATTTGTCTTTATGTGCACCTTTCAATGATGCAGGCAGAACCTAATAATTCCTTTCAGATAAATCCACTTTTCATAAGCCAACTTTCTGTTTCATTGTGTACCACAGCTACTTTATACACTATGGAAGTTATAGAGCTTCCATATGGGGAACCAACTATAATTAAGAAAAAAAGCTATTTTCAAATGACATCTTTAAAAATAATACTTTCAGTGTAATTAATAGATCTGTGAATTAACATCAAGGTATTTTCCTCCTTAAACCAAATTATAGTCTGAGGTAAACATATGCTGCTTCTAGCTAGCTCCATAAAGTACATTGCATGCATTACTTAAAACTTCAGTAGAGCAGCAGTTTCTCATGCTCTTCAGTGTGTCAGAACCTGATCTTGCACCTATCTTCCAAGACACACAATTTATCTCAGATTATTGCATTTCTCTAAGACATTAAGTAGAAGACCATCAGCAAAACCCATAACTCATCTTTCCTCTTTGTTCTGTTAATCCAGGAATTCCAATATTAACATGGAGAGTTGAAAACAAAAAAACAAAATAAAAAAATGAAGTAGTGGAAAATAGCCAGGAAAAGCAAACAAGGGAAAATTGTGGTTAAAAGGGAAAAGGTTACCCACCTCATCTTACTTTCTTCCTTTCTCTCTTCCCTCAGTACTCATCCTCAGGTATGGGTGGCTTATCGAGACCACAGAACAGTTCCTGTCACACACCCATGTTTATCCACATAAAATGTGGAAAACACAAGTTATTTTGGTTTTTTTTACAACTTTTTGCTGTTTTAAGCAAAGTTTAATATCTCATGACTGTGAGGCACATTGCACCAACCAACCAACACCAAGGGACTCTGTGCAGGAAAGAAGAAAGTATAACTATCTCCATCAGGTTATCTGAGGGCACAATTTTTTGTTCCAGCTCTCTGGAGCCCATCTGACCTGCCCAGCCTCACTCCCAAAACTCCTGCCCTATCTGCAGGGGGGAGGTTCCTTAAGCCTGACCCTGATTTTGTGCAGCTTCATTTGATGGAGCCAACAAAATCTGTGATTTTGCAGAGTGGTGATCTGCTAATATTGAGTCAGCTGAACCCTGCAGCTGCACAACTGCAATTTCCAATCAAGGGGAATGGGCCAAAAAATGGAGAGAGGGAGAGGGATATTTGTTTTCAAAGCTGCATGTGAGACCCAGGCTGAGATGGGCATGACATGGGTAGTGCCCAAAGCTGGTGCAGGTCAAGGTTTCCAGCCCTATGGTTGATGTGCTGGGAGATGAAACAAGCAAATATTGCTATGAAGAACTGAATGAGAGGACTGGATCAAGTCAGCTGTGGTTTTAGGCAGCCAGGTCATTTGCTGAGTGGGGATGAGCTTCATGTTTAAATGCTTCACCTTAATGAACTTAAATGATCAAAAGGAAAGGAAACTGAGGGGGGGGAAATGCAGAAAGAAATTCTGATGTTGGGAGAAACAAACAAAAAAAAAGACTTTTTATCCCTGATCTTCCTCCACAAGGGAAGGGAGGGAATAAACAATCCACATTTCCTGATCTATTGCCAGCCATTGACTTGGCTGTCATACTTATCACTCTTTTAATCTGCCAAAAATTCTTTTTTTTTGACCCCAAAGCACAAGAACATCATTGCCAGCAAAAATGTCTTCTTCCTTCCTTCATGGCCCAGAGCACACAGAGTACACACCATGCCTCTGCCCCTCTCTGAAAGCTGAGTGAGGTGGTGGAGCCCAGGAATGTGAGCTGCCTTCCTTTCTAAAATTCACTTTCAAGCCATTTGCAGAAAATAGAGGGAAGGGACCAACAGAAGTATGGTTTCCTTTTCTTTTTCCCTCTCCCAGCACGTTCACCAAAGCCAATGCAATCTGCATTGCTCATAGAATTAGCACTGCCTTGTGCTGCTCTAATTATCCACTTTACTTTCCCCTGCCTCTGCTTCTCCTCCTCACCTGACCATGTATATTGCCATGCACCATTTGAAACTGGTAGAACACAAAACACTCGTGTACATTGCAGAAAATTACACATTTACAGTGCATGTCCCAGCTTTTTAGCATGGGTGACAATGATGTACTTGAGTTACAATCGAGAGCATCAACAGATTGCATTACAATCTGTCACACATTCTCAGGAGGGAGAAATTGGCAACTCATTACACTGAAGAACAGTAATCAAGCATCTGGAATATTACAGTGCAAGTAGATTTTATATGATCTGACTAGTTGAAGCAATTTATAATAATGACTTCTTAAAAATGAGCTTGCCAACAAGAAGTCTCTGTAACAAGCTTATGTTCATATTGACACCAGAATACTTAATGGATGTGTTTCTGTGCTCAACAGTATCTCTCATCTGTTTTACAAATGGAATTGTTCTAAATTATTTGCACCTAAAATCAGTGCATCTTAAAGGCAAAAATAATAATAATTTTTTAAAATCTTGGTGCTAATCTAAAGTAATACCCTGGTTTTAGAGATGCTCAGGAAGAACTTTAAGAATGCTCAGTAAGCAAAATATTTGTGTCATTTTTTGCACCATTGGCAAGTAAAGCATAACTGCTTTCTCTCATGTGATGAAAATGACATACTGAACAATCTGACAAAAAAAGGAAGTCTGTGAAAAAACAGCCCAAAGGGGGAAAAAAATGGTTCACACATAAAGTCTGAAGAGCAGAGAAGGAAGAGCAGAGAGGGAGCTTTCCAGAGCACTTGGATTTATGAAAAGTAGAGACTCCTGTAAAAAAGAAAAAGGGTTAAAATCAGCTCTTGGGACTTGTTTTGAACAAGGGTAATGTCCTTAAGCTAGAAATGTAGCAACCCTTGGACCTTCCAGTTTAAAACTAGATGTTGTAGTTAAGGTTGGCAGAGAGCCCAACTTAACACGCAGATGCCTTTCTTCTGAACTTTCCACCTTTGTTTGGTTGTTTAACTACTGTTCTGTTTAAAAATGACACTGTTCAGGCTCAGAACACTAACCCTCTATTCTGCCTTAGAGATCCTAGTGCCTGCAGACCACCTATGGGGTGCTTTGTGAAAGATGAGGGAGGGAGAAAAAGGGAAGCAGCAGTGCATGGATTCAGTCTGGGGGGACATAAACCAGCTGTGCTGAATGGAAATAGTCACCACAGAGCATCTGGGGAGAGCAAGTTGTGCCTAAGGGCTTCCCAGTGATAGGGTCCCATAAGAACACAGTGTGGGTGATTCAGAAAATGCCAAGGAAAAGGAGGGAGAGGGATCAGGGAGAGCATCGGAGTCTGATGTCCGTACTACACAAGAGCTTGGCACCAGGAAGAGGAATTTGGTGCTGAAGTCCTGGCAGGCAGAGATTGTTTTAACATCAAAAGATCGTGTGCTACAGTAGCTCATTTATTTGTTTTTGCAGTCTGGAAGGCTCCACAGGGCTAATTCCTGCTCTGCTCCCTTGCCAAGGAGGAAGCCCAGCACACATGACCTCTGATAGATGTTCCTCCCCCCATACCCACACACTAGAGAACCATAGAACAGCAACTTTCAGGTCAGGACATCCACAGAGTCATAGCTAATCCTGACACACATATAAAGGAGCTTCACAGCTCCCTGAAAGCAAGAACTTTCTTTAGGGAGGAAGCCCAAATAGTTGCTTGAAGAGCAGAAAGTCATAAAATACATTAAGATGGGGCTTCTTGGTGGAACAGCTTGAACACGACCAACAGGACTCTGTCAATAACTCTGTATAGAGGCAAAGCTGCTGCTCTGCCTTTGAAGCATGAGGAACCACAACCAGCTGTTTGCATTCATTCAAAGGGAAATAAGAACAAGGGCCACAAGTACAGAGCTCAAAGATCAAAAACGCACCAAAAAGTGAAGGGAAATTTTGAGCTATGAGGCAAAAAAAACACCACTATATAGAGCACTCTGTAGTACTCAGAGTAGTAGTAGAAACCAGTCCTCTTGTTTTGAGACCGGGAACAGAAAAAAGACAGAAATGTTGCTGAAATGTGATGGAGCAGTGTGAGGGCCTTCACATTAAAGAGGGGAGAAGCAGACAGGGTGCTCCTCTTTGGGAGGAGGATTAGCAGATAGACAGCTGGAGCTCGAATAGCGTGACAAAAAGGAGAGGGAAAAATTCCTGGTCCAGATTTTTGCTTAGGGGGTTAATGCTGCATTCCTTGAAGCCTTGAACAGACCTTAGTGGACTGAAATGTTGATACTGATTTCACAAATCAACTTCCTGATGAGGTTTTCTTAAGTTAATAGAAACTCGATCACTAAAATCTACCAAGACATTTTAAAATTCAAACCTATGCATTCATTGGTGTAAATAATTTGGAATTGTCTTGTAGATTAAAACAAAAACTGGTGTTGTTTGATTTGATTTGGACAGGGGCTCACTGCTATTAATGAATTTCTGTTGCTCAGGGCACTCTAACCAACTTAAAATTTTCTATCATACCCAAAAACTTATATTTCCCAAACCATTTCATTAGAGTTTAGAGGAAAAAACACAGTACATAAACATAAATTAATTTGATTTCCTTGTTAGTTTCTTAATAACCTTTCCAAAAATGTCTGCTAGAATATTTTCTTTATATAATGAATTCTTCACAGAGGAAGATTTGACTCCAGCATAGTGTTTGTTATTAAATATTCACACTTTTTTAATGTAGAGTCTGGTAAAGTGTGAATATGAAGTACTCAGCTTTATGAATATGTTTGGTTTATGAGCATTATTGAAGGGCCAGGAAAACCTCCTGACAGCATATTGCTTAAGAAATCAACCAAAGCATTCTGGTTTTTGGTCATGATAAGATATATTACTTCATACAGCAACAAAGCCAAAAGCAGATTTCTTAACATCCATCACATCATTTTTCAAAACTGCTTCAGAAATGTGAGCTCAGTGTTGGACACTGTAACACTTTTTTCCATTATGTGTGAGAATATAATGAAACAGTAATAAAAGTTCTTTATTTGCACAGTAGCTCAGCAGTACTGCTTACCCAGGATTCCTTCATCCTGTTCCATTTTTAACAGTTGCAAACACAATGCTGATTTTGCAGCTGATATAGCAAAGGACAAGTCATGTCCAGCACCATGTCAGCTCTCTGTACCTAAACTCATTGAGAATACAGCCTCAATTTGAGTGTATGATCTGATTACTACCAGAACTTGACCCTTTCTACACCACCTGCAAGATCACACCGAGCTCTGTCAGCTAACTTGTGCATTAAAAATTACATTGAAGGAGGATAATATTTGCACTGTCTCGAGCTACATTTCTTTTACTCAGACAGGAATTCCTCCCTAAGAATAACACATTGAGTTTCAAAAATTAAGCATTTTCTCATCTCTTATAAATTACTCTCAGCTACAGCAAGATACCATGACAGCTCTGTGAGATGTGAACTTCCATTATTTTCACTTAAAATCAGTTCTTTCATTTTTCTACATCAATTCTCTGCACTAATTAAGAATAAGAAAAAAAAAAAAAAAAAAAAAAAAAAAAAGAAAAAAAAAGTAAAACCAGCTCATTGTTTCAGTTATATTTCATTGCCAATTCTTCCCTCTCCTCTGCACACATATTCCCATTGATGTATTTGAGTGTTCAATGAGGCTTTTGGGTCTAAAGCTTAGTGCTCAGCAAGCCTTTTCTATTTGCTCTGTCTTCATCTGTTGCCCTAAAACAATATCCTGGGGAGTTTGAGCCCAAATCTGTTCCTAGAGACCAGAGGGTAAACTGGCTGTGCTGGTTCCCACTCTTGCCCCCAGCTGCCCCATCTGAGGAGGGAGGAGCCCTCAAAGGAGACAGAGCCTGGAATTTAGGGGCAGGAACCATCAATAGTTTGTAGGGACAGTTGCTGCTCAGCAATGCACCCAGATAATTTCATTTCTACCTCTGTGAGGCACAGCAGAACTGCTACAGAATGCCTGGGATCCACTGAGCTGCTGTGATGCCTGAAACACTTCAAACTATTGAACAAAATTCACCCTGGGTCTTTCTGAAACTAATCTGTGGCTCCTCCCTAAGGATAAAAGAATACTGCAAGGATCCAGATCAGTGGTGCCCACCCAACACTTCAACAACACACTACTGCCTAAATGTTTTTAAGGACTTTTGTATAAATTTCCTATATTCTGTGCTGGAAAGGCTGCAGACAGCCAGGTTGCCATGGTCAGAGTTTGCATTAGTGGTCAGCAGAGGCCACTGATAATCTATATTAAATCCTACTGGAAACATGATAACAAAATGAAGCTCTCCAAGAAAAAAAAGATATTCTTAAGGAGGTCCTAAATTCAGCTGACATTGAGAACATTCTGCACTCATTGCATACCTAGGAGTACATGAAATACAGGTATAAAATACTACTAAGTTTGTCCTTGATATAAGAAGAGCCTTTAAAAACAGCAATGCAATCTTTCAGTTAATATATGTTTAATCAGAAAATGCCAATTTATTTGAATCAGGAAAGAACAGACCTTGAAAAATCTGGCAAATCACATTAAAAAATTTTAGAAAACTTTGAAATATTTCATCCTGGTACTTTGAGGCTTTGAGATTTTAAAATCAATTTTCCTGAGCTAAAAATAAGTTTAGAATTTGATTATAATAAAGAAAAATGTTAAAAAAAAAAAACTCACAGTCAAATAAAGGAGAAATATTTGAAGACATTAAGCATTTCAATTTACTTTATAAGAAAATTTCCTCATTTTTGGTTGTGAAATCTTCTGAGATTTTGATACCACGTTCCTTTTCTGAACAGGGCAACACTTCAGGCTCTAAAATGCCACAGAAAACAAGAAAAAAATCCTTCTTATCTCAAATGAAAGTTAATACTTTAGGGAAAAACTTACAGCTGTGCTTCTTTGGCCTGGTGAAGGGCTACCAAAATACTCTGTGAAGCTCCATTGTTCTGCAGTGCTCAGAAGAGTCCAGCATTCCCCAACACTCATTGTTCTGCTTTCACTGGATAAAGCTCTCCAGTTTCTTTGTTTAAAAAAAAAGCAATTATAAAGAATACAACCTTTGTTCTTCGAGTATTCTTCAATCACTGAATGTTACAATAACATTTTCTTTCTTACCATGGATGCTGAGCAAAAGCCCTAACCTTGCTGGAAACAATTGATCTGCCAGCTCCTGTTGAAAGGATGAAGAGAGCTGAAGGAGGTGCAGCTTGGAGGTACAATCCACCAGTACCTCCTCACAGCTCTCTCCAGCCTTGTGATGCTTCATGTATTTATCTTGTGGTAAGGCTAGTGAAGATGGCTAAGCAAGGATAAGAAAGAGAAATAAAACATGCTAAAGGGCAGACTGACACTCATAAAAGTGCAGATGGAATATTTAAGGAGGCCTCAAGGAAGGGAAGGTTCCTAATCTTGTTGATTTGAAAGGGACTTGGGTGACTAAAATTTATTATATTAGTAGCACAAAAGTTTATATATTATTTAGATACCTAGATTCTATACTTTTCAAGGGAAATTAAAGATTGTGTGGACTATGCTGAGCTGCATGATTTTTGTAGACACTAAACTAGATCTGGACAATTTGCCCTAGAGCCACATCTAAATGTTACTGTGGTCCCACAAATCCCACATGGGAGGTCCCAGCAATGGCTCACTGCTAGAAATTCCTTCCTAACAGAGCTCTGTGGCAAGCTGGGTTAAGCTGCCTGAAGAAGAGGCAGCTCAGGGGAGACCTCATCGCTCTCTACAACTCCCTGAAAGGAGGTTGGAGCCAGGGGGGGATTGATCTCTTTTCCCAGGCAACTCTCAGCAAGACAAGAGGGCAGGGTCTCAAGTTGTGCCAGGGGAGGTTTAGGTTGGACATTAGAAAGAATTTCTTTACGGAGAGGGTGATCAGACATTGGAATGGGCTGCCCAGGGAAGTAGTGGATTCTCCGTTCCTGGAGATATTTCAAAAGAGACTGGATGTGGCACTGAGTGCCATGGGCTGGGAAGTGCAGTGGTAGTGGATCAAGGGTTGGACTCGATGATCTCTGAGGTCCCTTCCAACCCAGCCAATTCTATGATTCTATGATTCTAAGCTAAATTATTTAAAAAGAACATAGCTTAGAATATCACTGCATATGGAAAGTGATTGCCTGTCTGGTCTATATAAAAGGCACATCAAGAGTTGTGGGGCCAGAGCAGCATCTGCAACAATAGAAATCCAAATAAATTGACAGTAAGACTTGAGTGACACACCTCAAATGCTCACTATTACTCTTAAAAAGACCAGTAGAACTGGGACTGAGAAGGAATTTTCTTGTATCAGAGTCTACTGGGATTTTTGCTCATATGTATTTTTTTTTTCAGGAAGGTTTATTTAATTAACATATTGCTAGTGCACTGGCAATGACCACTCTCATTTTATGTTTAATTTGTATCTTCTCTCATCCCTTACATGTTTGGAAAAGATGGGTCCACATAGAGCACAATTTTAGGGCTAAAGAACTGATCAGTGAAAAAGGACTTCATTACAACAGCTCGGCTGCTTCTGTTCTGGTATTTTTTTCCTTTTTTTTTTTTTTTCCCTTCCTATTTTTTTTCCCACAGGGACAGATGTCACAGCCATGGAAATTAAATCAGTAGCAGTTGATTCAGAACATTTGAATTTGATTCTCCAAAATGCTAAACAGACTAGCCCTAATCCCAGCAATTTATATACGTACCTGCATAACCTCTGACATGTTAATAATCACAAAGAAAGCTTCACTTTGCATATGAATATAAAGTATTATTTTAATTTATTTAGTGAGAGTTGCATAGACTAGGGAGAGTAGTCTTGCAACATGATAAAATCCTGTAGCACTCCTTAAAGCACAGATCTATAAATCTTTTGGTGATCATGCCAAGCCAATCACTAATCTGGTGGCTTAATGGAAAAAGAAAAAAAAATATCACTTAAACCAGTGAATCCCAGCCTTGGAGTTCAAGAACTAATTGGTTTCCTATATCCTGAACTCTATTAAATTATGTACTCTGCATTTTTCAGATTTTTTGCCTTCTGAAAACAGGAAAAAATAAAAGCAAAACCAAAAAAACCCCACTCAAAAATAACAACAAAACCAATTTAAAATAGCATTATTATAAAATCAATGTAATATTTCAATGTGTGAGCTATATTTATTTGCCACATCTGTAGATATTACACCCTATTCTTGGCAAAATAGAAAACTACTGATTGGACAAAATGTATTTTAAAAATTAATTTGTTAATTTTGTCCTGAGAAGCATTTCATTTTGTAACATCTTCCTTAATTGCAGACATGAACTACAGTGTTCTGCCCAGTAAAGTGTAACTTGAGGTTTTCCTATAGCATCTATATGTATAAGGAAAAATGTGCTGATGTTCCAAGGAAGCCTTTAGTGATGTAGCACTTCTCCCAGGGCACACATAATCTCTTCCATCCATCAGATTAAAAAAGATATGCTAGCTATACACAAAGAAAGCTTCCTCTGCATCCTGGAGAGAAAGCTCTGCCAGAGAGGCTTTATCTTTTTTGACCCTTTAACCCAGATTTGTATGAACTTCATGCTACAGAGTCTGTTTGAAAGTGTAGGAAATATTTCTGGTGTCTGGTGTGTTCCCAGAGATTTGTATCACGGTCTAAACTGTATTATTAACTTCCTTAAGGATGGGAATTGCTTGTTACCTATGAAATATCTTTGTAAGTAATTCAAATGTCATCCTCAAGAGAACTACTTTTGACAGAAATATGTGGAATTTGTAACTGCAAGTTTCATGTACAGCTCAATTATAGCATAAAACATCTAAGGGAGAAATAAGAGTGAGTATATGTCATAAAAATTAAAATGCTTTTAAAGGGAAAAGTCCTCTGCAAAAATTTATGGAACCCTTGAGAATAAAGCAATCCACCCTTTCTACGTCAAATGAGAGCAAGAACTGCTTTAGAAATCTCCACTTGTGAACGATTCTTGGTGGAGAAGAAAAGATGCCTCATAACATAGACACTCAATAATTTGGTATTATATGTTCCATAAAATACAAGTGTAAAAATAGCTAATATAATACACTTACTTATTCCTTCTTAAAATCGTAATCCAAAGCTTCCTAAAGCACTGAACTCAGAATCTTAGTTCTTCACAGAAAACCTTATCAAGTTCACAGACCAAGTTTCCAAAGAATCCTGAAACAGTCATATTCTTAATCAAATGTACCCAAAAGCAAATATTTCTGCAGGCATGACTACATAAAAATAATTTTAAAAAACCACAACCTACTAATGTGTCAGGTGCAGAATTATTTCCTGTGATTTTTTAAACAAGTATAAAAGATTTGAACAAACTTAGTAACCTCAAAAAACACCTCTGTCCTTAGTGATATTCTCTCAGCTTCTCTTTTAAGCTCTATAGAAAATTTTCTCTTTCTCCTCCTACTCATTTTTACAGAAATGACATATCTCTTCACACCTTTGCCTACCCATTTTTCCCACAAACAACTTTTTTTGGCAAAATTAGTCATTAAGTTTTACATTACAAACCCAAAGAAGTTATTACAGTCATCATTCATCAAGAGCCAGTTATGTGCTGGTCTTTGATAGTTCCATCCACTTTCACCTGATTTTCTTTAGATTTTTCCATTGTATTGTTAAACTCTGTAAGCAAACTCACATCCATCAGATTTAAGGCTCAACAGAAATATGTAAAAAAACGTGTTTATCTCCACTTCCTTTCCCTTCATGCAACCAATTCAGATGGAGATGCAGCCCTAATTAATTCTTTGAGCAAAGAATTTGTCTGAGATCTGTGTTGGTAGAAGGGTTGAAGGCATATGCTTGCAGCCATATCAGAACCTAAGGCTTAGTGTTTGAAGCTGAAAAACTTTATCTCCTTCTAATGAATCTGAAATTGTCAGTAACCACTTATTTCATAAATCATGGAGAGTGAGTGCTTTTTAACTTTCCCATCCCCTGATCACGTAGAAACATGAAGTAATATCCTCCTTCACTCATAAAGCTCAGCAGCAACTGGTTTCTAAAATCTGTTGGTCAACTTCTTCAATGTAAAGGATTTGAATTTTCTCCACAGCTTCTATGCTGTACCAGCATCAGGTTTCTGTAGGTCATTTCTTTTAACAGATATTCATTGATTCTTTCCATTGTTTACCTCCATTTTTTACATCAGAGTGGAACACCAACCCCATAAGGGGCTCACTGAAGCCAGTATGGAAAATGGAATCAACTCAAAAGAAGCAAGGATGTGTCTGTAATTACACATACTCAGTCACACAGATTTCTTTTAAATTCAACTTGAGATATTATGTTTCTTATAATTCCATACCATGCCATTTCATTGTCTCTGTAACCTGATACAGAGCTTGTCTTTGTGAGGGAGGATACTGTAGTCATTTGCCACTAATCTTCAACATTTTGAAAAATTGAGTCATTCACGTTTCATCACTTTAAGTGTTCTCTGGTTTTTTCTGCCTGTATTTGCAAATGTGTGATTCTTGCAAATATAAAAGCTACAGTTAGCTTGGTGTAACTCAGATTTTCTCCCACAGAATTGTGATAACCTCCATTACCTCCTGATTATGTCAAACCAGCACAGTCTTTTCTTAAAATTTCCTAGAACATTAGAGAGTAGTCAGCTAAAAGGAAAAATCTGGAGCAGCTGTAATTTTATAAGCAGTTATTCTAAGGTACTTGTTTTAACAGATTTCAGTTAATTGAGACAGAAGACTGCTATGAAGTTGCAATTTTGAAAAGTTTTGCCTTGTCCCATTAAATGTAAAATGCAATTTATGTTTTATGTAACAGTTCAAAGAATAAGGAAACTGTTTTTTTTTTTATTGATAAGAAGCTGAAAAGCTAATACTGATTAAACTTCTGCTAAAGGAGTAGGGCATAATTGGGATGTGGTATATAGAATCAGTGGAGTCAGATTTATTCAGTGGAATGGGATTTATCCTAAAACAGTAATTGGATCTTGTCAAACAAAGTCACCCAAATCAGAGTGAGGTTTATTCAAGCTAGATGATGTTCTGATGTCATGCAGAACACAAAATACTACAAGAAGTTAACCTGGAAGCAGGCAAGCAGAGAGATTTCATCTAAGACTACAAGAGCTGCACTATTGCCATTTGGCCAAACAATACAACCCAAAATATGAGCCAACATTTGAAAGAAGAAGTAAGGCAGTAAAAGCAAAGAGATGAAAGCCCTTTAGCTCAAACACCACTTCATAGGTGTGACTCACAGAACTGCAGGAGCAGATGATAATATTAAGAGCATTGCTGCAAAGGATGTTAGCTTTCTAGAAGTGCATTGCCAGTAGGGTGCCAAAAGCTTTTTTATTAGTTTTTAAAAAGCCTGGTGTTTTCAAATTTATATTGATAGTAGTCAGGGTCATAAAAATAATACTGTCCAGGTTAAAAAAAAAAAAAAAAAAGGAACTTAATCTGAGAGTAAATAAACCAGAAAAGATGGAATTTGCAGTGGTTCTTCAGGGGAAAATATTAGTATATCTTAAATGAATGAGTATGTTTTCTGAGGGACATAGGTGTGACAATGACTGAGGGAGACTTTAAGGAGACTTTCTAGGTGGATATTTTTCTTTTCAGAGTTTAGAATATAGGTAATGGAATTCTGAGATCTGAACTTCTATTAAAAGGATGAGAATTGTTGGGCTAAAATTATGGATACAGAATTATAGACAGTGTTAGAGAACAAATTGATTCCATGATTCTATAATACATCCAGTACTCCTGAACAGAAGTGCTCCTTGAACAGATCCAGCTAAGGAAGCAAAGCAGATTCCCCTACAGGACTGCCAAATCTTCACATCTCCATCAGCACATTTTGTCATCACTGATTTCTTTTTTATTTCTTCATATCATTTCTGAAATGCTGAAAGAACATGGAGCCTAATACCAATCTGAGGAGTACCTCACTGGGAAATCCAACATTTGATGGTGATTCCCCATGGACAAGTACTTGAAATCTGTCATATATCGAATCTTTGGTTCACTTATTAAGTGCCTTTTTGCTGTGTCACAAATCCAATTTTTCATCAGAACATTATGAACCATAATTATAACCAAAACATTTCTGTTCTCTATATCTGTGGGAATTTTTATGCATCATACTTCAACACAATTTTTAAAACATCAGGCCTATTTGAAATTACATTTCCTTAAAGGCACATTAGCTACAGCAAATTGTATTTTTATTCTTTAATATCTTTATCAGATAACATTTTTCACATTATTTCATTTGGTTTGGATCTCAGGATAAACAGAATATATTTACATAGCTATATCTCTTTTGAATTCCTGGCACAAACAGGGTTATTTTTCAACTACATGGATTCAAATGTTCATTAAAATTAACACTAGCAGAGCAGATATCTTAGCCAAATCTTCAAACTCTAGATTCCAGCTACTGATGGCAGCAGCACTGTCAGCTCTACTTCTGTGAGCAGGCTAGAAAGTTCTTCCTTGTTCTTATATATCTCCTGTCCATCAGCCTTTCCACACATGGAATAAGAACAGTTGTTGAATATTTCCTGAGTAATTATCTTCACTTTAGCCATGGCAAATTTCATAATGGCTTATTCCATTAGTAGGATCTCCCTTTCTCCCAATGAAAATAAGATTCTGTTGCTCTTTTTACTGGCAGCCATGACTTTTTGTGCAATTCTTGTTTTATTATCAAGTTTCTCTTCCTTCACAGGCAAGAAAAAAAAATTTAGGGCTCACTTCACTGACTGCAAAACTGATGGCAAATAGGTACAAGGATACTCAGGTACCTTATTAATAGATCTTTTAAAACAATAGAATATACTGAGGCTCATTACACTTTGATTTCAGATTTGTATTTTGGAGAAATTAGTGAGAGCTCATACTGAAGGAGAGCTTGTTCATCATTTGCAGCAGAGCACAGAGTTTTTATTCTTTCTTCTCCATTTGGCCTTTGCCAAAAATTATGACCTCACAGAAGACCAGAACTCCAGTTGGTTTTAATAAAGGTGGATATTTTGCACTGCTTTCTTTTCACTTTTTTATCAAAAACTGAATGCCCTGATAGAAGGTATGAAGACCCCCACACATTCTTGTTTTCAGCTATTAATTTGATCTGAGTGAAACAGCATGTCTTTGGCAAATACAACCAAGGATTAAACTCTATGAGCTGGTTCTAATGTTACTCTGCTCTTGCATTCTCATGTTTTATTTCAATTAGTTATTTAGATTTATAAATAAATGCCATGTCTTCTCATCTCACCCCAGGCAATCAGGTAAACAAAATCTAAGCTTAATTATGGTGTGCTTTCCTCCCTCTGCAAACTCTTTTAATCATTCCCATTCCAAACTCTAGTGTTATGAGTACCTGGGTAGTAAGAAAAAATTGGTCTGTTATCATATTTTCTGGACATTTCAGCTTTTGATTCTTGTAAGCATATTAAAGGTTGCAGCTGACTTAAAAAAAAAAAAAGGCTGACTTTGTACTGAAAGGCATTCAAAAATATAAACTTCTGTACTTCACATTTTAAACATGATTATACAAATTCTGCCTATGCTATTTGATATCAAAGGAGGGTGGGATCATGCTGTGGTTTAGGATAATACAGTGTGAAAGTCAATTAAATACAAGACACAACCTCATAGGAAACCAGATTTCATTAATTCCACTGTTCATGGAACTACTTATTTAAACACACACTCAAAACAATATTTCCCAGGATTATGAATTATTATTGCTAGGGATGCAGTCCATGCTGAGTCTGACAGAGCCTCCTGGATCCACCTCAGAAATGACAAAACAGAAATACATTAATCCCAGGACAACTCATGCCCAGAAACTGTTCAGCTCCTTTTCTGTGACACAAAGGCTGAAGTTATAAACTCAGAAACCCTTATTTTGCTCCTGGAGAACCATCTCAGTGCCTGAGATATAAAAGTCAAAAGTAGTGATGTATATTTGACAGAACTCTCCACTATTTATTTCTCTTCTGTATTTATAATGAAGCAGAAGGAGATGCTGTAGCCCATACGATGCTAAAGATGCAGTAGAAGTTTACCATCTGTTGACAAAGAAAGATGTGAAGGATCATTTGTTAAAATTAATTATTTCAGTTGAAATCCAATTCTTTCAAAACAAAGATGAGGTTGCAGGGCTTTGTGCTCTGTAAACTGCTTCTCCAAAGGAGGCTCCTCAGATTCCCCATGCCCACAGGCAAAGAGTAGGACAAGTAGGACATGTTACATGTGTGTTGGAGGATTTATGCTGTCTTTCCCCAAACTCTCACTCCTAGGACATCTTGGTGATGTTTACAATATTCTTACATAGTCATTCCAGAACAGAGGTTTTTGTTGTTGAGCTATAGTTGAATTACAAGCTTTGCCATGAATGTTATCCTAATGGACTGTAATCCTTATGATACAATGGGTTTGTGACTGAAATTACCACCATATTTACCCCCAGCATTTTTTTATTTAAATATACTTTTTTCTCCCTCTGAAAGCAACACATCACTTGAAAAATAGAGATCCAGGATCCTCACAGTAACCAACTGGGGAGCTCACTGGAAAAGTCTAAAGGACTGAAGGACTCTTGGTGTACTTCCAGTGTCAGGCATGGTCAAGCTTGAGGGTGCATCAGGGACTCCAGGCCAGCACCCACTCTCTGCAGCACAGAAGGGCTCCCATGCCCAGCTGACATTGCCAGGAAGCAGCAGGGTGAGGGTACAGACTGCCCACTGCCCCTGGGATGGCTACAGATGCCTTTGGTGGGATGTTGTGCTCCTGTTTCTTGCAAGCTTGAGAAGCTCTCACCAGCAAGGGAGAAGCAGCAGCAGGCACCTTCCTCCACGAAGTCAACATCCCAGGAGATGGAAAAAAAGCCAAAGCAGGATGCATGGATCCATGGTGGGAACAGTGGGGAGGGAGAGTGTCTTCTTGAGGACCTGGGATCACTGTAGCCCCTGGTAAATCACCACCTGCTAATTTTAAAAAGAACTAGAGAAGAGTAATGCTGGTCTGGCACTCATGTAGTATTTTATTTATCAAAACTCAAGGGATTCAGTCAGTCCCTTAACTACATTAGGGAGATTTCCTTCCTTTCCTCTTCAACATGCAACTGAGATGCATTTGAGGGAAAGATTTATGATAATGGTCAACAACAGAAGTTCAATTTGCTTTCTTTGCAGCTGTCCACTTTCCTATCATGTCTGACTGAAGCATTCAGCTCACATGATTGTATCTCCATTACTAGATTTGAAAAGTGAAAACTTCTGCTGCTGCTTGCAACAAATCAGCCAGAACAATTGCTTAGTCTCCTGGCAGAAATCTTTGGGGGGGATCAATATATAAGGTAACAGCCTTTGAGATGCAGGAAGTCACACAGGGTGATCGGTATACTGTGGCAAACTGATTTGCTGAAAAATCTGATTTGCATATTCTCTTCCTAATGGAACAGCCAAGAACTTGGACAGAGAAGCAAAACAAAACAGAAACACAGACCCAGGTATGATGGAGTCACAGGCTCAGAGGCAGAGTGAGTGGTCCATAAAATGAATTTCATGGACCACTGTATCCCTAACTGCAGATATTCAATAGAAAAACTAATTTAAGAGGTAAGCTTTATTCTTTATAGTAAGCAGACTGAGAAGGATTCATCTGTCTAAACACAGGAGGAAATTTTAGATGCTCCAGAAACAGTTGTCCACACATGACAGACTGGTAAACTCATCACTTTCTGTAGTTGTAGTCAGTAGCAATAGGGAAGATAAAATGAAAAATATTGCTGGACACATGAATACCAATAGGTAGCAAAAGCCTATTTAACAGTCATAAATTGTTTGGGGTCTTAAATCTTTCTGTCATTCCTTGGGAGACTGGATTTTCTGTATTCATTGGCTTTCTTCTCAAGGATATAAGGTGTCCCTACAACAAATCATTCTGCACTGCTCCTGAAAGTCTGAAGTACTGGGTTAGGCATCAGGCAATAAAAGCAAGACCCCAGCAGTAAATTATGCTGCCTCTTTTTTCAGATTCCCCACGCTTAACAGTTTGCCCACAGACAACAACACAGCTACCATGTATGGCAGAGGAAAAGCAGAATACCACTGAGTAAGACAGAACCAGAAGTTATAGTTAACTTCAGTCATAATAAGTAACAAAGCTTAGGCAGGACTTGCAAGCCCTGTCATGCTGCTAGAGGAGCCATAGAGTATAGCACTTGAGGGGTCTGATAAAGAAGGAAGATAGAAGAAAACCCATTATTTTCTATATCTTTATCTTGTTTCTTCCCTTCCACTTGCAGGGAAGAGGACAGATAAGTCAGTCAAGCCTGACAAGTCATCAAACAAGCTATTAGCCACTTTTCTACACCTCTGCCTGCAGGCTTGGGAACAACCAGGGAAAGAGAACTTGAACTATTTTCCTTCAAGCTTCTGTTCCTCACATCTCTCCCTCTTCAGATTTGCTGAGCAGCAAAGCAAGTTTCCTTCCTCTCCTGGAGTTCCCAAGAGATTTTCCTTATTTTTGATGCATCTGGATTCTGGAGGAGTGCAATTTCCCAGCTTTTAGTTTGTTGTCTCCACTTTCTTCTCTCTGTCTTTTATGCTGTTCCCATCAAGACCCATGGGCTCCCCAGGGAAGATGAGTTTGTGGGGTTTCTGTTGTGCTTCCAGCAAAAAACCAGCAACGTGTCCTTTGTAATCTCTGCACCACGGGTGCATAAACAACAGTTTTATCCTGAAAATGCAAACAGGGAGTGACACTGTTGATACAAATGGTCCATAGTAGCATATCATATGTAGTCGGAATGGACCTAGCATAAAATTATTTGTTCTAGCCAAGTGTGTATTAGCTTTTTTTTTTTTTTCTCCTCCAAAGTATTTGTCAAAGCAAGAATAACATTCACCTAAACTGTGATTATGGAAAATAGCTCTCCATACAATACAGCCAACCCTGCCATTAAAATATTATTTAGCAAATGATAGCACTGAAATTTCAGGTATGTTTTTAATACCTAATTTACACATTTCATGTCCTCTGAGCTGTAGTTTACTTTGTAAATAGTTACTAATCTAACAAAATACCTATCGCCAGCCCCAGGTCATAATTCATGCCACTTTATAATGTGACTCCCTCATTTAATTAACTCCTTTAATCTGTTAGTACCAGACTTTTTTTTTCCCTAGCTCTTGTGTTTTGGGTTGTGTGCCTAAAAACCTCTGTGTGCCATTCAGCACAGGGCAGCTTCCTCCCTCTCTCATAGCAACAAATTCCTGGCTACCTCTGAAGTGGATATGATAAATGGGAAGGATTTCCTATCGTCTCTTGTCTCTCTAGATTACATGCACAAAATGCCACAGTTCTGCTCAGAACAAAACAAATGGTTGTTTTTTGCAGCAACAACCATTTTGTGTGTGATGGTAACCAGTTTGCGATCAATGACCACATCTACTCAGTAATGAAAATAGAACTAGGCTGTTGCACGTTCACTCCTAAGTCAGTAATGCATGGCATAGAGAGACATTCTTTTCCCATTTTTTTTCTTTCATTTTCCAGAAGCCATGCTTAAAAAGCATGAACTTTCATAAATCTAGTTGTTAATCTTGCTTAAATAAGAAAGATTCCATTCTTGTCTGGATGCTCCACTTAGAAAAATGCTAGCACTTTCTTGCACCAATACCTTAAGCATTACAATTAGCATTGTAGCCATTTTTCTCTGACAGAACTTACACTTTTTGCTAACACAGGGTCAGTCCTGCCAGCCTGATTCAAATTACTTCATGGGAAAAATCTTAGTAATTTCAGCAAATCTATTTGCATTGGTGCTGTTCAATATTCTCCTCTGGCTTGCTGAATCAGAGCATTAGCAAAGATACACAAATGTATTCAGCCATAAGAAGCCTGTTTTTCCCTCTTTCTAAATTAATGAGCTCATCTTGCAGGATAAACAGCTTGTACTTTCCACCAAGCTTTATAGGAATGAACGTGGTCAAGATTAAGCCCTCCCTTTAACATGACTTTAACATCTGTTATTTTTTTCCTCATCCATTACTAGATTTTGTTGGGTGCCCTGCAAGCAGTGAATATTTTGTTGCTTAGTCCTGGGGTAAAAGGATTTTTTCTACAAGGCACAACTAAAGTATCTCCTCAGCAGTTTGAAGGGAGCAGCTTCTGAGCTCTCTTCACTTTTAATAAAGTACCACTTTTTAACAATGATGGGGCATTTACTACCTCTCAGTAGCTTTTATTCTACTTCTGACTTTAGCAGAACTAAAACTGAGTATAAAAGTGTGCAGGGTGACAGCTTTGACAAGAGGTTCTGGGAAGAGTATTGCTAACACACTACTTACTCCTAAGAGCAAAGGCAGGCAATGTGGTGCATTGCTGACCAAGCTGCTGTGGTATGTCTAAAAGAATAATTGAAGTTAGAGGGATTTTTGACCTATGGTAAAAGGAAAAATTAAATATATTGACTTGTCTGGTGTAGTAATACTGCCCAAATCCATCTACCCCCAGCTACACCCATCTGCATTACTGTAGTGATGTTTCTTTCTGTCTAAGTCAAAATTCTGGTTTGATACCTTTGCTGGAAGGAAAATATGAAAAACAGAAGGCTTGGTGCAGCTCCAGGGAAAAGGAAAGATCAGGACCTCCAGTGTGACTGCAGTGTGCATTGCCTGAATTTTCTTTTCCATCTCCTTGGACAAATAAGAGTGCTTCTAATCTAGGTTACCATAGTTTCTGGTTTCCTTAGTAACCCCTTTGAGAGTATTCATGTGTTTGTGTCAATAAGAAAGGGTGTGAGGAGGTCTAAAATGGAATAGAAACCTCACCAACTTGGAGGAAAAAAATCCTTAATTTTCCTCTCAATCAACAAAACCAAACAAAACTTAAAGCAAGCAAAGTCTGTGGAAATCAACTGAAACCATCATGGCTGGGTGAAATTAAAATCATGATGTAACAAAAGGACAAGTTTGTTCTCAAGTCAGAATGATTTAGGGTCTCAAAGGTAAACCTGGAAGCAGATCTGTTACCCCCAGGATGGGAAATTTGTGTTAGGAACTTTGACTTGCAAGCATGCCTCCTTTGCAGAAGTTTGTTGCATCAGAATTACAAAGAAAGCAGTTACCCACTTCAAGTGTAATATTAACAAATGAAAACAAGGACATTAAGAAGTATATGTTTTCTAGTAACTTTGTGTGAGTATAATGGAAATGTCAGAATAATACACCTGGTACTACCTTGTACAGTACTTTCTTCACCTAAATGGCACCAAATACCAAAATAATGTTTTACGACTTAATGACTTGATCTTGCCTTTTTTTTTTTTTTTAATCTGAAATGATGTATATGCTGCTTAGCTACTTGAGAGTTTAAATTTCTTTCTAAATTTAGAAATTTATTTCTGTTTAAAGATGATGAATTTTTAAAAGTAGCACCTACTGATCCTTAGAAAGAAACTTGTCAGAAAATTTGCTCTTTTGATCTTATTCTTGAAGAGCCATTTTGTGTTTGAAAGCTTGAGACACTTAACTGAAGCAGGTCTTAGCTAAAAAGCATTTTAAAAATGGATTTAAGAAAAAAACATTTTTACTTTAAGTGTGGTTGAACACTTGAAAAGGTTGCTCAGACATGTCATGGAGTTTCCATCCTTGGAGATATCCAAACTCGACTGGACACAGTGCTGGGCAATCTGCTCTGAGCAAAGGGGTTGGCCTGGATCTCCAGAGGCCCCTTTCAATTTCTGCTGTTCTGTGACTCTGGGATTCTGTGGTTTTTTTTTCTACTGCCTGGTAAACTACCTGAATGGGAGAACTAGAAAAAGTCCATGATTCAGATATGGAGGCAACTGCACATACAAAAATGCTTCACAAATGTAATACTCTACCAAATCATAGTATTTGAGACTTTGGGATCTAAGTGATTTTGAAGGTATTTCTCTATATAAAAAAAAAATACAGAACAGTAACTATGGCATTGGTATAGAATAGGTCTAATATCCCAACAAAAACTTGGTTATTATAGGATTTGGAATTATAGGAATTTGGGTAATTTAGGAGAATTAGAAGTTACAGTTGGAAGAGTTTTACTTTTATATGGCATAAGATACAGCTCTTGTCACACAAAAATGGGAGAAGGATGAAATAAAAGTGCATAGACAACTTGAAAGTAATATGAAGGATGAAATGCTGTTAGAAAGACAAAACCATAAACATTTATCTTTTTTTTTTCTCTTCTTTCCAAATTCTTGTACCTAAGCTGTCACTCCCCTGTACTGTGGATGGCTTGCTGTGTTTTTGAAGGCTGTAATGGCAAAGCTGCTGATAATGCTTTTCCAGTTTTTGAGTCCTGTGCCAATGTTTTTTAACTTCTAGTAACAGACTGTAAAATAGATTTGTTGATCTTTGTCTAACTGGTTTTCTAAATCCAAAATAAAAAAGAATTACACGGGCCAGCAATGAATGGTTTAGTTTGTTTCTCTGAGCTTCCACTCAGAAGTGGTTTGAAAAGAAATTGTACATGAATGGAGCATTAGCGATGGCCTCATTCTAAATTCAACACATTACACACCCATCTTTAATCAGGAAAAGCAGCTTCAGTGGGTGGCTCCTAATGAGCTATTTGCTACATTTCAGAGGTGATTTATTGATTGAGTTTCCATTAATTATCAGTAGGAGCTCTGCCCTTCAGTAGCTATATCTCCACTGGCCAGTTTATTGTCCTTAAACTATACTCTGATCCTACCTTTGTTTGATGGTTCATTGCCTTGAAGCTTGTAGAATATTTACTTCAGCACAAAGAGTAGAATCAGGACAGTAAAGTTTTGCATCTGTTTTGCTGAGATGAAAGTAACTACCTCTTCTTCACATCAAAAAACAGTCACGACCTTTTTTATTCAGCTAAATGCCAGTAAAAACACAGGGGATCACAGTGCACCACTTAGAACTCTGACTCAAACCTCAGTAAAATCAGTGGGAATCTTTCCATTTGGTGAATAAACTTCAGATTAGACCCTAAATATCCCTGGTTTATATTATAAGCAAAGAAACCTTTTCCCTCTAAGAAGCAGAAGTGATTCCCTCGTGCCTTTTAATGCTGTTTTTGCAAAGTAGAAAACTGTAAAGATGAGACTGCAGAACAACAACGAAATAATTGAAAATACCATTACCACACTTTACTTCTTAGCTGTTGACCACAAAATTCAAGATCCAGCTTAACTGGAAAGAAAAACAAAAAAGCAAAAAACCTACAGTGAGGACTGTAGTTTGTGCACACCCATGCTCCTGGAAAATTTTCCTTCTCATCTTAAAAAGTCTGGACTATAGGGGCTACTTAGAATTTGGGCATCAGTCATGGTTTGCAGATGGAAAATACTCAAGTATTCAGTAGAATTTTTTTAACATGAAATACAAGTATAACATGCTAATGCTACAGCTAAGACCAGCATTTTTATGAAGATATATTATTGCATATTAACAATTTTTCTTCTTAGTAAAGTGGATTCCTTCCAAAACTAGAGTTTACTATCAAATAAGATGAAAAAAACAAGTGTTACTATTTCATATAAAAAATATAATGAGCATTCTTTAACAGACAAAAAAAAAATCTAGTGAAGTTCTATTCACCCATTAGGTCTCATAATAAAAGTCTTTTCTAACCCAGAAACATTCATAATTATGATACTAAGAAATTATGAATTGGGTAGTATACTTATCTTGTACTCATCACAGCTACAAAATCATGTACTAAGTATCCATACTTTAGTATGGTACTAAAATGCTTTTCTTAGGCAGATAAATTTAAATTTCAAACATCTTTCTGCAAATACATTTCCATAAAATTTTCAATCAGATGTCTCACAAGACTGGCAAATCAGTGCCTATACTTTCAGTTTCAGGTATGTGATTCAAGTGTCAAAAGATTGTGGTTATCAGAACGTGTTACCATCTGGTATTGTTTTACAGCTCATATAATCCAGGTCACACTCTGCATCCCCACAACAAAAAAGAGGTACAAGGGGGCACACTTGGTGACAACCTCAGAGTAAGAGTAATAGATGCTTAAATGGTCTCAGCATTCAAGGTGCTACTCCAAACCAAAGCTGAGGCAAAATGATGCAGGGAGCTGTTCATTGGCAATACCTGGTATTGGAAATTCATCATAAAACCCCTACATTACCATGAAGAAGAGCACAGAAGATACCTTTTTTTTTTTTTTTTTCCACTATGGCTATTTTTAACAGTTCTTATTCTTGAGTGCTAGGTACAAGTACAGGGATAATCTCCAGTGAAATCAAAACAGCAATGCAGTATGATATTTATTTCAGCAAAAGCTGCCTTGTAAAGTTATCGGCGAATCAGTCAGAAAGATGTCTTGTTCTGATTAGACTGCTTGTTTCTAGTAAATTTTGTAATTTGTTCAGGTTCAGGGGCAAAGAAAGAAATTCATGTTCCTTATTTTTACCCCCAGTCGCCCACAGGCTTGGTGTACTTTTCCTTTAGAAAGGGAAGCAGTGAATTTGCAAGGTAGTATTAAATAGAAGCATTGTCAGTAACACTAGGAAAATCCCTACTCTTATACAGCTAATTAGTCTTGTTACACTAATTGAAAACCATTCAGAGCTGAGATCTGAATGGAGGGCCATCTGGGAAAGCAGCCAAGCTGGGGTTTAGAGAGTGGTGCACAATGTACCCCTCCCCAGCTTGCTGGAGACACCGGATGCTGCCTTCATGGCACTCACCATCAGGCTGCACTCCTACTCAAAAATGTTGCTGAGGAGCCAGGTATTTATTTTAGGCAATCATTTTCAGTAGTGGTTGTAAGAATCAAAAAGGTGCAAAAGGGAAAGTCTTTTAAAGGGCTTTCAGCAATTAAAAAGCAAGGAAATTCTCTCCTTCTAATGACATTATGGGTAACAGGCAAATGCACTTCAGGAAATAGCTGTGCCCTCTTGCAGGTGTTTGCAATGCTGTTGCCTCTTCTGGTTTTTGTTCCCAGTTTGGTTCTTTGATTAATGGAATGTTAATAAAATAATGATAGATCACCAGTAAAAAAAAAAATAGATCAAATATTCTGTTCACTCATTGAAACTGACCTCTGAAGTGTGCCAAACAGGAAAACTAGGACTAGGATGAAAACATTTTTATGAACTGGATCGTTGATTAATAAGAAATGCTTGTTCAGCTCTTTCTGAGCTTCCACTTCAGAAGAAAAGATAAAATAAAATACAAAGTATTTTACGATGGCCTTCTCTTACTAAAAAAATACAGAAATATAGAAAATCTGAGATTATATGCACATTTTAAGTCCATTTTATGGAAAATCAAAGTACAGCACACTTGTCATAAGGTAAATAAATGTGTCTGTAAACTAATCTTGGCTAAGGACCAAAATCCCACCCAGCAATTCTCTCAGTCCCCTTCTCCAACAGGTCAGGGACAGAAATTAAGGTGGAAACACAGATGGGGATAAAGACAAGGAAATTGCTTACCAGTGACCTCCACAATGACAACAGACTCAGGAAAAATTAATTTAACTTAATTAAAATAGAGTTGGGTAGTGAGAAACAAAAATAAAAGTCAAAACAATATTTTCCTTTTCTTTTTTTCCCAGGCTGGACTTCTCTCCTTCACCCCCACCTCTTCTTATATTTCCCCAACCCTGGGTGATGAGGAGAGGGCAGGGGAATGGGTTTCTGTAGTCAGTCCATAAAGGTTCCTCCCTGCTGCTTCTTCCTCCTCACACCTTTCCACCTGCTCCATCGTGGTTCCTCCACAAGCCCCAGTTCCTTCAGGGAATATTCAGCTGCTCTGGCAAGGTCTAAGCTCTCAGTAAGGACAGCCTCCCCTGGTACCTTTGGAGGGAAGAACAAAATACTCCTAAAGGGTTTTTAATATGGTTGTGATAAGAACTGATCCAAATGAAATCAAATCCTGCACTGAAATTAGTAGTAGCACTTGGTTTCCTGACAAATGCATTCTTCTTCAGAGAGACAGCTCTCACAGTGTTCTCTGGAATATGTTGATGAACAGCTGGAAAAGATTGAACTGTTTGGGGAAATAACACGGATAACAAGGATAGTTTTGAAAGTCTGTGTGGAAAATAAAGATATGCACCTGAAGGCTCTCTTTTTATCATTTTGTGGCTGGACTGCTACAGGTATCTTTCCTTTAAAACACTGGGGGGGTCAGATTACTGCAGAGTTTTTCCAGTGTTCTGAATACCATCAGGTTTTTCAGGTACTGTCATAAACACTGTCATTAAACACTGTAATTAATTGTTATGGTGTATTTGCTTTATTGTCTTTTTCTTTTTCATCCCATTCATACATCTGAAGCTATTCTAATTCTAGTTACCTTATTATAACCACCCTTATTTATTCATGTGCATCCTCTTTGACTTTTTGCTACTGTGACGTTTTTTTTTTTGTTTTTAACTACAGATCACTTTGTGACCTGAGCTCTTTTTGTAATAATGGAAAAGACCTGATATCAGAGCATGCATTTAGCAAAGATTGATGCTTGAATTATTCAATACAAATCTATTCCCATGTGCAGTGAGAGACAAGTAGAAAATGGAAGCTCTCTGTAATTTAATTATAGTACATACAATAATAATCTGTTGTCATTAGGAGCATGATTTTCACTGTGCTGTGCAAATAAAGAAATGCTCAGTTCACAAAGATGATGTGTTGTGCAGCTTGTTGTGCAGGACTGGGTCCTTTTTTGTGCAAAAATTAACTTTTTATTTATTTTTACCATTTATTTCTTGTAAGAGTATGTCACTCAACTTTTAAATGAACACACTAAATACATGACACTAACAAGTATTATAGCTAAAAGAATCCCTAGCTTACAAATAATTTGTTTTTAATGCAAATCAATAGATGGGAATTTTCCATAAAAAAAGGAAGAGCAATATTTTTCTTATTATAAGTGATTCCTGTTCAAATTGTGAGCTCTTGCTGCTATTTTAAAATGCCGTAGTCTCAGCTCCCTAATGATAGGAATTTGTTGATCATTACAGATCTTTAAACACCACTCAGGCACAAACTGAAACAGATTGATAATGCCAACTGGATACAAACTGGAAGTGTTAAATTCTGCAGCCAGTTTCAGATGCTTTAAAACACTTCGAGAGCAGAGTTCTGGTGGCTCCAGGCTGAGGACTTTGCTAAGCACCACACACACATATATAACAAAAGGTCCCTATCTCAGCCATCTTACATCCCAAGTGTAAAAGATTCCTGCTGCCCAGACAAATGCTCAAGCAACACTGGGCAAAGGTCACTAAAAAATTCAAAGCCTAATTATCATAGCTGTGCAACTGCTATGGAAGGAAAGATTTCCATACTACATTGAAGGACAAGTGAAAGTTTACTTGAGGCACAATGTAGAGATTGATGTGCAACCTGGAAAATACCAGAAATAGCTTTCGAACATATATAGCTTGTACTGAACTTGTGTTGCTACTAATGACTAGGTTTTGTGTACATGTTTTGCATATTAATAAAATAATTAACCAATTAAAAAGAGGCACATGGTGAAAATTACAGTCTATAGGATTTTATGTAGGGAACTGATCAAAGGTCTGTGCAGGAGAGATGCAAGTTTGGCTCAGGTTGCTGAACAACTGGTGCTATGGTGCTGGTGAGAATAAAGCAGCAAAACACTCTCAAAGTTTTCCAGTTGCCATATGGCCTTAATAAGGAAACCCAAGAGATGAACCTGGTCAGTCTTGAGCCACTTCTGTCAGACTCTGTGGCTAGGCAAGGCTGAGCAAAACTGGTCCTGAGAATAGTTTGGATTAGTAGTGGGGCAGTGAGTGGTAGCCTCTGGCAGAGCCTGTAAGCACCTGGTGAGTCGGGGTAAGCAGCTGTAGTGGCTTTTCTACATCCACCTGAGACATACCCAACCCCTCTTTTCCACCCATCTTCAGTCACCTGGTATTTCTAAACCAAACATCTTCATGTTCTGTATTACACAGTCTTGGTTTGGAGGTTTTGTCAGGTCTTTTTGTAAGTTTTGGGGGGTTGGGGATTTTTTTTCTTTGGTTGGTTGGTGCTTTTTTTTCCACAGTTTTCACCCTCAACAGAATGCCCAGCCCTGCACACTGAGTATGTTTACCAGTTCTCACTGAAACTGAGAAATGCTGCTTTTCAGACCACCTGAGTTTTCCCATTCAGTTCAAGACTACCTGAAAACCATACAAAAAACAAATGCCAGATTCAAGACAGCACCCCACTGTTTTCATTGTATAATGAAAATCACAACACACAGCTTGCACAGGAGCCTGATTGCTGACAATTTCACAGCCACTTTTGCCACACATCATAGAACTTTTAGTAAAAAAGGGGTTTTCTTAAGGCCTTAGCTCTCAAAGTGATAACATGAAATGAGACTTGCCACTTGCAACTGAAATCTTGATTTCAGGCTGTCATAGTTACAGGTACATTCCTGAAAGCAGGACTCAGGTGTACCTTGTGGGACAACCTAAATGTAGACCAATTATTGACAGATCTGGCCTGCAGCTTCAGAGTGCTTGGAACAGCCAAGCCTCCTGTCCATGTCAAATACTTGAATGCCTTTTCTCTCCCTAACTAGATAAGACTGCAGCCTGAATTTCTAAGAGTGCCTTAATCCAGGACTAAAATAAGGAATTGCATACTGGTCAGACTAAACCTACTGAGCCCAGAGTCTATCAGGGACCAGCACACTCCACTCAAGTCTGCTACAAGGAAGGTTTTCACCCCAAGTAAAGCACAGAAACTATTACTGTGTCCAGTTCTGGGCCCCTCAGTTTAGGAAGGATATCAAGGTCCTGGTGCGGGTCCAAAGGAGGGCAACCAGGCTGGTGAAGGGACTCGAGCACAGATCCTATGAGGAGAGGCTGAAGGAGCTGGGGGTGTTCAGCCTGGAGAAGAGGAGGCTCAGGGGAGACCTCATCACTCTCTACAACTCCCTGAAAGGAGGTTGGAGCCAGGGGGGGTTGGTCTCTTTTCCCAGACAACTTTCAACAAGACAAGAGGGCACGGTCTCAAGTTGTGCCAGGGGAGGTTTAGGTTGGATATTAGAAAGAATTTCTTCACTGAGAGGGTGATCAAGCATTGGAATGGGCTGCCCAGGGAAGTAGTGGATTCTCCGTGTCTGGAGATATTTAAAAAGAGACTGGATGTGGCACTGAGTGCCATGGGCTGGGAACTGCAGCGGGAGTGGATCAAGGGTTGGACTTGATGATCTCTGAGGTCCCTTCCAACCCAGCCAATTCTATGATTCTATGATTCTATTCCATGCCTGTTCATTCTGTTTCTTTTTATGAAATAGGTTTTCTACAGTATTTGCCCAGATAATTATACATTTATGCCATGCTCCCACCATATTTTTTTAATTTACAATTATTTTTTTTTTAATTGCTTACTTACTTCTGTTATAAGGGCCATTTAGTGCTTTGGGTGATGTGGAAGCTTTGAACTACATTTGGTAAGTGCATTGTCAATCCCTGTAGGCAAAAACTGAGCTCTGTATCACCACAGAATTTCTCTTCTTATAAGGAAGAAAATATTCACCAGTTAAAAGACAATTCTGCAAGCATTTCAATTCTGGAAAAAGATACCTTTCAGCATATAGTATCAACAAAAAGCCTATCCTCTTTTCATCTAAACATTTGTTTTCACATCTGCCATACCTGACTAAATACAGCCTGATTCTGTGCTCCAGCACCATATGTTGCCAGTTTCTGAGTGCAGCAGAAGTGGTTTTAGTTTTAAAAGGTTCTATGCAAATTCCAGCTGCTAATGGCACTCATTCTTAGGTTCAAAAGGGGTTTACTGCTTTATGCAGATGTATAATTTCTACTTGTAGTTACTTAAGGTATATTCAGACATCAGGCGGCACTTGTCCAAACTTTGTATGGGATCATGTGCACCTGCAAAAGATTCTTGAGAATAAGGTACAGACAGCTACTTGCAGAAAATGTTAGTTCACATTGATCAGCACATTATGAAAACATGTAACTCTTTGCTTAATCTCACAGCCTCCACATATTCAGTCCTTACAAGTACATCCCGTTGGAATTAGAATTATGGCCTTATTATTGCATGCTTTCATATGCAAAATAGAGTGTTCTGGGAAGAAAGGTTAAGGGAAAGATTTTTGGGACAAGACTCTTGCCCATAATAACCTTTACATGCAGACATCTTTAGGTGAGGCACAAAGTAAATACATAGGTAAATACCATTCTGCACATAAAGTGATAACATTTCCCAGTATAACTCAGTAGAGTAATACTCCCACAAACGAGTCCCACAGAGTGACTTTAACAGAGGAGAGAACCTGTGGAAAATTAAATATTACAGACTCAAAAAAGTGAGCACTTAGACAATGTTTAAAGCATTTCATCTCACTGGTGCCTGCGAGAGAAGAATCAACCTTTTCATACCCTTAATTCTACTCCAGGAACACTACAAACTCAGCAAAGGGTTGAATCCTTAGTTCTGTTGTCCAGATCACTTATTTTGATCCTGATTCAACCCAGCTGTTCACTGGGTGGAACATTTTCACTGAAGCTCTCACCTTGTCCAGATGTTGCCTTATCACAGCTTTTCAGATAACCTTGCAGACCTTTCTCAGCAGCAATTTTGTCCTTTTTTCCTAGACATTTTAGGCCCTGTGAAAAAGCCTGGCTGTTGGTTTTTTAATAGAAAAAGAGGGTACAAGAAAAAGTTGCTACTACTACATGTAGCAGAATGAGCCTTTCTTGCTCCTGAGGCTCAACAAGCTACTGACCTCTCCATTGCCTCACACCAGAGTGAGCTTCTCTCTGTGGGTGTGTGTCCCACCTTTATTGGCCCCCTGGTAATAGGGGGCCTGCCCTAACCAGGCACAGGTGGACTCACACCCACTCTTTGGCAACTCAAGGCACCTGGTTTATCTTTCTCTACAACTACAACCCATATAAAATACATTTTCCAGCTTCCAGTTATGTCTAGTAAGTATTAACAGCATCTTTAATACTTGATGACCTCTCTGAGAATTATGCTTTTATTACTCTGCAGACCCTAAACCAGGAAATTTTTTACATGCAGTCCAAGTTCCTGTTTATTTTAGAGTGTCTTCACATTCTTCTGAAGCACAGAGTTTTCTCCAAAACTGTGTTCAGAGTAGGAAAGAGGATTTGGAAAACCAGTATAACTATCTGGTGTTTTATAATCTATATTCTCTATAAACTGACAAGGAACACCTGAAACATATGGCAATTCAAAGACAAAACATTGCTCAATATTTTAAAATACTGATCAACCTTTTTCTTAAACAAGGTAAAAGACATTAGTGCAAAACTGCAGCTATGACACCCTGAGGTACTTTATCTTCAGGAGCCCAAATGGAAATGTATCAAGTGCTTTGGGTTTTTGGAAGCCCCAAACTCACTTTCTGAAGACATTGGGGATTTCTTGTCCATTCAGAGTCTTCAAGATCAGCCAAGGTTGGCTTGAATTTTCTTAGTTTTTCAACTAAGCTGATAAATTGTCATTTGATCTTCTGAAAAGGTACATTCTAGGATAATGTACCTGAAACTCAATCAGGCTCCAGCAATGAATTATATAAAACTGTTAATCCAGAGCTTGTATAACTTGTGTGTAACTATTAACTTGTGTAACTTGTGGAACAGTTACATCATCCTAGTTTTGTATACACTTTTTTCTATTTTATGTAATTAAAGACAGTGACATGAGAAGACCATTAAATAAGCACAGGGCTCATAATGATTAAAGGTTTTATAGCCATGATTCCTGGAAGAGTATGTTCCTCACAAAGAATTTACACAACTCTTGCTCTGATGTGCCAATAAAATCTGCGTTCTGCCCCTTCCCCACCCTTCCACATCCACACACATGCGAGCACAAAATTTCATCCCATATTTTACAAACATATTTTGATGTCTTTTCAGAGTTTGAGCCTGTTTGGCATTCACCTGGTTTGTTCACTATTCTGTATCTGTATGAGGTTTTCAGTAGTTTTATACACATACCATGCATGCCTAGGTATATGTAAATTCTTCATTTATGCTACCCCAACATTTGGTACCAGAAAAAAAAAATATTTAAAATATTTTAAGTCAGGCTTGGAAATATTCACTGCTAGGTCATGCTGCTCTGTCAAAGAGCATAACTGGAAACTTGTGGATTATTGCATTGGACTACTGGGATTCCAGTCTCTCCCAAAGCTTTTAAAGCATTTGCAATAAACTTCCTAGTTAGAGAATCATCAGTCATATAATCAAAACATGCATTTTTAGAGATAATCCTTTTAATCCATTTTGAAGTTTTGCATTTCACAACAGAAAGCACAGGATGACATAGTCAGGCAGAAGATAAACAGCCAAACTGTACTGCAGATTTTGCAAGGGATTTCTTGGGTCAGAGAAGGCAAGCAGATTTCTGTCAGATTTCTGGTTTCCTCTGAAGTAATGAATCACAGTCTTTCTCACAAAGCAATTCAGATTTACAGGCTAAGTGCTTTTTTCTTTCTCCCTCCCCTCTGCCCTCCCCAAAATGGAAATAAAAGTCACAAAATAAAAGGGGGTTTCTTGATCAGAACAAAGACAAAACCAAATAAAATCAGACATTCCCATGGAGCTTATTACAACGACAAATACAAGTTAACAAAACCCAAGAAATTATTAGATATTTGGTGATAGAGTTTCTAATATATATTAATTAAAGATACTCTAAAACTTTTGGCTGAAAGACCATGGGGGGAAAAAAATCCTAAACTAATGGTATGAACCAATTACTGTTTATTAGAAGCTAGGATGATATTTAATCTAAAGGAAGGGTATTTTTTCTCCGGCTGCTTATTGGAGTTTTTTGGTATTATTTTTTTCAAGCTGTACAGATGCTCACTGCCTATTGGAAAAGTCTGACCATGGGTTTGATCCACTGTGTCCATCCCAGGATTTTCATTCTATTGCTTGTTACATTGATAAAGTACCACATCCTCACAGACTACAGAGACAAAAGTGCTACCTAAACACATTAGCAAAGCTGAAAAAACAAAAACAAAAAAGCTTAGAGTGTTTCGTAGTTCTGTTTCATCAGAGTATGTGCAGTAGGGGTGAATTCCTCTGAGGTGGCTCATAAATTTGAGACAAAGACTTTGCCTCCTATAAAGTCTGGAAGTTGTGGCTGCCGCCTTCTGTAAATATTAATAATGGCACCAGAGGCAGTGCCACAAGCAAAGGGCCCCTCAGAGCCTTCCCAACAAAACCCTCACTACCAAATCAGCTCCATATCACTTCTTCTTGGAGCTTCCTGTAAGATTGCAAATGTAAAGGAAATTTTCTGCATATATCACAACACCTGGATTAAAGGCTGTGGTTACTCCCTCGTTGCCAGTAGCATTCTGGATCTGGATGTTAAATTTAAACTTTTTTTTTTTGCAGCAGCAGCAGTCTGGAAGCCTTCAGTGTGTTTCTGAGCACTTCCAGTGCCTGACCCAACCCAAACCACACCTGTCCTCCAGCCAGTCTTTTCTAAATGCCCTACAAAATGTGCTCCTCAACTGCAAACTGCCTGAAAGCAGCCACATGTAATCTCATTTACAGATTAAAATAAATAAATAAGTAAAGTATAGAACTTTTCAATCATCATAAAATTCACCACCCTAAATTCTGCCAACAACCTGACAGCCCAAGCGGGTGCCCAGCAGAGATGCCTTGTGGCTGTGTTCCCCGGGTAACAAGGACAGAGGCTCAGGAATGGAGCATGTTGTTCCTGCCATTCCATTTTTTTTTTAATTTTTTTAATTTATTTTATTTTTTAAAAAAATTTTAAATTTTTAAAAATTTTTTTAATTTTATTTTTTAATTTTTTAATTTTTTTTTTTTTTTTTTTTTTTTCTGTTCTGTGACTTTAAAATACCTCCCAAGCATTCTCTGTGTCGAAAGGTGGCTCTAAAGGGGCAGAAATGGCCTTGTGTGCATTCTCCTTTTGAATCCAGGACAAATCAATGATTGTTTATTTATCCTGAATGAAGCAAGTGATGGGGTTTTTTCTCCAAATTCTAGCAGACAATTCTCCCATCCCTGAACCTGGCATGACACGTGTCACACAGAGCTGGGAAGGGGCACAGGACTAGAGCAGTTTAGAAACCTGCTGCCTTGGTCACGCAGAGAGCACAATTACTTAATGACAGCAATTTAGCAGTTTTACAGTTTGCAGTGCCAAGGAAATACTGCTTGTGACAGGGGAAACAAATCAAGCCAGAAGTGGTTATTTAGCACAGAAAATCAGAGCTAGTTTTAACAGCCAAAAATCATGGAATTTGTTTTGGTGCTTAATGAACGCTTTGGGTCCCCAGTACGAAGTAGATTTGCTGGGAAATTTGGGATATTGGTCTATTTAAAATAAGCAGAAATTACAGATTAACCTGTCTTTTGCTTCTTCCAGCTATTAACTTGATGCTGGATTTTTTATTTTTTTTTTTCTAATGATTGTTCACTACATGACATTAGTCCTCCAACTGTGAGAGTTATTTATTTGTGCTGTTTTCCTAAGCAACCCTGCTAATTCCCCTACTGAAAGATCACGCATACAATAGGGCTACTGAAGCTGGCTGAAGTCTTTCATTTCCAAGGAGAGGACATTAAGGAAGAAAATGGTTGTTGAAGCCTCTCAAGGCTAGATTAATATCTTCACCTTTCCCCATTAACTGAGTGCTTTTCAAATCTAAATTATTATCAGTTGAGCCGATCATACAGAGAAATGTGTGAATTTTAATATCTAAAATCACTTAAAGAGAGAAGGGGCAGAAAAAAGGATTTTTTTTTTTTTACAAATAATGAAACTCACACAGTCCTCTCAGTTTGTAATGTCATCAGTGCACAGGAGGGAAAATCCCAGATAATATGGGATTTTTTTCCCCTGTTATTTATATACAGCTGAAGTGATGATTTATTTGAGTTATAGGAAATTAATGGGTCAAAATTAAAAAAAAAAAAAATTAAAAGAGTTAATTTAAATAAGGGGTTGATTTTTTACTAAAAAATTAATTAGCAAAGAAACTGATATGCAAAGGTTTTACAGTTGAATACCTTCCAGACCAAAAAACACTAGAAATCTATCAGTGCTTTCTGACCTACTTTCCATGGTCATGGCTAATTCAATCTTCTTGCTTTTCATATCTCTCTGGCTCTGCCAACAGACAGATGAGCAGTGGAAGAACAGAAGAGGCAGGTTGAGGTAAGAGGCCAGATCAAGACAAATCATAGCACACAAGAATCAGAAGATTTCAGAGACCTACTCCCTAAATAAGCAGCCATTACTCTTATTAGGATGGAGTCAAAGGATGTTGATTATCACAAACACAGTGTGTCTCATAAATCAACAAAAAAATGTCCAAGTGAATGATCTATGCATGAATAATTGTAATGTCTGAAATAAATTACATACCTATTACAGGATCAAATCTAAATTCTACAAAAATTCAATTGAATAAATAAGTTAGAGTCTGTTTTAAAAACAAACACAGAATAGGGGGAGGAATGAGTACATCAGACATTTTCTAAAATAATTGTTATTATTAAGTATTTTTTTTTTATTTAAATAGAAGTAATTTATAAGATGTGAAATAGCCCAGAAATCATACAGTTCAACTGATTTCAGCCTGTTTTAACCCGACCTGAACAAGAGAATGCTTTTCTGGTTAATATTTTTTTCTTCCCTCCCTAATAAACTTTCCACATGTCCCAGTTTCTATCCTGAGCCTTCCACAACAATTTTACACTGATCTTCCTAAGTAAATGAGGTTCAGGTACCAGCCCTTGTCAATTGCCACTATGCTACCCCCTTGTCTTTCCAGAGCTTTTCATCCCACTGACTACCATATAATACAGATTATATGAAGATACAAATATCTATAATAATGTGTCTGAGAAAACTGACAGCTGTCTGAAGAAGACAAAACCCAAATTCATGTCCCTGTTTGAAGTAAGGTAAATGTAACTCAGGAGTTTCCTCTAAGCCAGCAGCATATACATTGGACTAAAGGTGGACTAAAAGCAGCCTCTTACATCAGCTGGTACCTAGCCCCAGCCCAACTGGGCCAACCCCAGCCATGGAAGTGATTTAGAAGCTAGGAAAAAAAATAAAAACCACCAAAACCCAACCAAACATAAAAAAGAGATGGAGAGAACTGGAGCATTAGAATGTCAGGATGTTCTGTGAGATGAGAGAGGCATTTAAGACAGAGTTCAAATGAAAACTAATCTCATCAAGCTTTACTTTTGGTTTTTGCCTCCTCATTTCTTTCAGTTTAGCCCCTCAAATGAAGTAGTCACTATTTGCATACTTCCAATTAAATAGTAATAAACCCTCACAGACAAGCTACACAATAGAGATCCAGAATCTAAACTTCAGATTATTAGGAGAGTTTGAAAAGAGGCACCCAACATCTAATTACACTGTCAGAGAATCTGATCCTCTGCTTTGGCCTAAGTGTCAACCAAGCCCCCAGTGTCTATGGTTCCTCAAGACAAGTATCAAGTCTTTCCATGTTTGCTTCTAATAAACATGAAGCACATTGCCTAATAGGGATTAATTACCCTTTTTGAGGTGTCAAGCTATTAAACATGAAGATGTCATCCCAGTCCTGTGTTTGTGGTATAACACCGTTTTTTAAGGAATGTTGCCTTTGACTTTTTTTCAACCTTAAAGAGGAGTAAATGGACTTTTAGCATTTCAGTTTAAACCATATAGAACCTACCTAACAAGTTGGCAACCAACCTAACCTAAACTCTCCTCTAAATGGTGAGCTATTTCGTAACGAGGAGCTGTGTTGCTCCCCTCCCACTTTGAACCAGCCAGCGCGTCGTGTACTAGTGGCAAGGTTCCCTTTTAAGAAAGCTGCAATATTGGAAATAACAAATATTCCCAAAGGCTGTTGCTCCTCATTGCTATCCTGCTCCTTTTACAATCTCTTGGGAGAAAAAAAAAAAGATAAGTGTGGAGGCAAAAAATGACTCATGTGAAGACTTTTAATTGGAAAATACTATGAATGAATGAGATTTTCAGTCCTATGGGTGCATAATTTCATCTGGTATTGAGTAAACCCAGTTGATACCTGAAGGGTTTTAGTCACTGTGAGGAAAGTCATAAATACATGTTTGTTTTTCTTCCCTGAGACCAACAGGAAGAATTTACTTATTTATTTATTTATTTATTTATTATTATATTTTACCTTCTACTTCACGTGGGCTAAAAAATATCATCTGAATTTGCACCTTTTTAAACAATAAGAATTGCTCATGGATTATGGCATTACTTCAATAGCCTTCTAAAAATTGTTTTAGAACTTCTCTGATAAAAAGTATGTGTCATTTTAAACTATAAGAATGTAATAAAACATTTAGTACAAAATTCTATAGCTCTCCACTGAAAAAAATTATGAATCTTCAAAGGTCAGCTATAAATACCTTTTCTAATGCCTTTGTCACTGAAAAGAGCTTCATAATAATGAGTATAATCTTTGTCTGTCCAGAATTTCTTTTTCAAGGAAATCAGAAATTGGTAATTTCTTTCTATTAAATGGGTTTCTTTAACTCTCTTCTTTACAGGTGTTCTGTAAGATTCACCCTTTCATAGAAAAGGAGAAAAAAAAATCTGTTTAAAAGGAGTAGCTGGCATCATTGCAAGTATCCTGAAAGGCTATTTTCAGGGGGAAAAAAAGTAGAACTTTAGGAAGACAGGATTTGGAGCGGGGTGAAGGGGAAATCAGTTCTGCTTCAGTGTGTGAAGCAAACTGAAACACCTCTTGATTAATACAGAGAAACAGGAAAACCAGATTAACAGATGGGATTTCTGTTTTCATTGTTTCCTTAGCAAGGCCTCCCATACAGTCACTTGCAACACCAGAACAGATGTTAAATAAATCCTAAGGGGCAAAAGAAACTATACATAGGTGAAATCTATAATAATATGAACAGGTAGTAAAGTCTAAGACATTGCAAAGTAGTTGTGCAAATTCATATTGTCTGCTTCTTTAAGAAATTTCATGGATTATGCCTTTCTCTGTTTAGTTTGTGCTCTCTTTGATGCAAAAACCAAACTAGACACTAAAATACCAAGCTCAGAAAACCAGAGTAAGGTCCATGCTAAATATAAATATTCCCAACACCTAGGGTTTGTACTTGTTTGAGTTTTTATTAATTATCATCCCTTTCTTGATCTGGGGTGCAAAAACATTATTTATTTTCTGGCAACAATCATAGAGAGAAGTCTATTGACCTTTCTGGAACAGAAAAGTCTTCTGCTTGTGTCTCTCTACTCACTTGGCTTTCCTGTACAGCAAAAATTCTTTGACATATATATATATATATTAATTTCTCTAAGCATTTTTAAAATTTATCTTAGATAAATATATTTATATCCTTTTTATCTTTCTTAAGATAAATATCACCAGAAGACAAACTAGTCCCAAACTACATCCCTTTCTTGATGACTCAACAACAGTCTGGAAGGTGCTTGTAACACACAAAAAAGGAACTATACAGATAAAAGTGACAGACTTAGAAGCCACAGTTTTATTTGAGCTGACACACAGAAAACAGGTCATTTACTCTGTATGTGAAGACATAGAAGAATATAAATTTTTATGCCTGAGCTACGTAGCCTTTAGACCCCCAGGGCACAGGAGTGTTTTTCAGGGCACTGGGTCAGACTTCCATGAGAACAGGAATCACCCTTCAGGTAGGTGCAATATGTACACTTATTTAACTGCAAACAAAGGAGGAAAATCACGATTTCAACCTATTTCCTTCAGTCTGACTCAAAGCCAGGCAGAAGAGTAGGGGGGGGGGAAGGTTGGTGTGTTTTGAGAAGTAGTATCCCAGATTATCAATTGGCCCCAAAAGCTTGATGTTGAGGGTCTGGTAGCAACAAGTGGTGCTTGGAAGGTGCTGAGTGGGCCCAAGAGATCAGATCTCACCAACCTGCCCAAGGTGTGACATGAATATAGAGCCAGGAGCAAAAAAAAACACACCTCAAAATAACACACAATGCAAGCCACCTAAGGGCTGAGTTATCACTGACCACCACATGATGCTAGGAACATCAGGAAGGATGATCAGGAACATACATAAAGGAAACTTGGACACAAATGGATCATCCCCAAACACAGCTGAAACTGGATATGTAAAAAAAAAAATCAAGGAGGTGAAAACTACTAGTTTTTAAGTACAAGCAATGGGGGCTACAAAAGACAGATTGACTCTTACTTTTTTTCCCAATGTGATTTTAAAGCATTCAGTGCATGCAGATCTGTGAAAGAAATCCTAGGATTATTTCACATCAAGGAAATATAAAAAAAGGTACTAACTGAGAAAGAGTGCTAAGTACTGTTGCTTCCAGTGCTCAGGTCAATGCAGCAATGATTTATTCTGCCTGAAGTGTTGCAATCAGGAATGCAGCACGATGCCCTACGCCACGATTCCCCAATTAGTTTAATTCAGAATAGATCCACACCACTGCTGTAGGTTTTGATCCTCTCTCCTTGAGCCCATCCCAATTCTTTTTCCCTCTCTTGTCCAAGCACCAGCTCTCAGGAGAACGTGGTGCACAAGAGATCTCATTCCCATGGAAATTACACATTTACTTTCTAACTGAATCAGTGCCAGATCCAGTTCACCTTGCAGCTGCAGGAAGGGGCAAAAATAAAATAAAATAAAATAAAATAAAATAAAATAAAATAAAATAAAATAAAATAAAGCTATGCCCTTCAGTAACAATGATGATTTATGCCAGTTAAAGTGCTTCTGGATCCCCAGGTAATGGTTGGCACAGAAAACCTCAGTATGGAGCAAACAGACTGCTGCCTACTGCAGCTTTGCATAGGATCGGTGATGAACACTCAGACACCTCTCACAGTTTCTTTTCTGCTTGACACGTCATATATTTTTCTGTTGTTTAAGCTATTCAGTTGCAGTAATAATAGTTATTTCAGCCTCATTAACTAATAAAGGAAATTGCCTATTTTATTCTCTCTTAAATCCCCTCTTTTCCTTTTTTTTTTTTATAGTCATGCTTCTTGCAGTCTTTCTCTCCCCCTCAGTTGAAGAGGATGAGTTGATTTCCATAGCATCTGCTAGAATAGGACGTTGGCCTAATAATTATGGATTAAATCCCTGTCCAAATTAAATCAAAACCATCTCTCTTTCATTGCATTGCCAGTTCAATTAACTCCTTGCCATTCAGAGGCAAGAATTCTGCTAGGAGAACCCCAAGCCTCTGTTGTTTTCTGTCTAGGAATCTCGCACTGTAACTTCCCTAAATCACTGCAGATTTTACAGTGCCTCGAACCCACTGTGAGGGGAGTTCTATTTCCCACCCAGCAAGCACACAGATTTTCCCCAGCTGCCCTCAGACTACTTTAAGGACACCTGGAGGACTTGACAGAGACTGTGGCAGTGCAATGAATGGGACCACTGCAGTTGGTAAGGTCTTCATGAGCAAGCCCATATTACAGTGTCGTAATATAAACATATAGCTAATTAACTAAATAACGAAGAGGAAACAGAGAAACAGTTTCTTATGCCTGGAGAATTTTAGAGCCTGAGGCTCAAATGGCAGTTTTAAATAAGTATTTCTTTGCTTTGGTTAAGGCAAGTTGCTTTATTTAATATACATTTTATATTAAAATTAATTATAATGTACATTGGACTCTGCGGTTCTGATTTGTATTTTCTGCTTTATGTGTCACTCTCTCATTAGTTTCCTAAATAACAGAGAACACAGTCAGTTGGCATTTTCCAGTGTTTTAATTGCCTGCTGTGATATAATTATTGTGACATTTTGGGATGTTTTTAACATCCTGAATTAAATATTCTGACATCCCACAGAGCACTTCATGAAAACAGCCAAACTGTATTCAAGTCATTAGGAGCCTACAGCTGTCCTTTAATATTAAAATTATTTTTGACACAGAAAAAGACAGATAAAATTAAACTATTTAACAACACACATCTTATCTCTGTTTTCCTCCTTAAAACTGTAAAATGTTATTAGAATCTAATGAGTAACAATGCAACTCAAAATACTGCATTCATTTGTTGTTTTGTTTGAGGTTTTGTTTGGGTTTGTTGGTTTGGGTGTTTTTTAAGTATCTATCAAAGAATGCTACCCATGAAACCCTATCTACAAACTTATTTTTCTGAATTCTCACACTAAAATATGCCACATTTATTTTCTTAAATAAAATAAATAATTTATTCTACTATTTCACAACAATGGTTGCGAAATACAGCACATCTTTAAAAAGTATTTTAGTTGCCACAGAACTGGTTTATGACACAATGTAAAATGCTTTGACTTCCAGATGAGACTTTCCTTCTGCAAACATTAATTGCTTAATGCATCAAACAAGAATGAAATATGTCAAATAAAATTTTGTGAACTGGCTCCTAACAAGGTGCAAGAATATCTAAGAATGAGATTAAGTCACATAATAAATAGCCATTTCTCTACCGTGGTCTTTTCAGCTCTGTTTGCAAATAGACTGAAATTTTCCTGGTAAGTGCTGGGAGAGGGGAAGAGGTTTTGGAAACCACAGAGCCAGTAGGGTCAGCTCCATTCAGCCCTCCAGCCCAGCCCCACAACTGATGCAGAAATGTGTAGGTCTTGTCACAGATAGAAAAACAAGTCAGGAAACTGATGAAGAGTGATATGGCCCACAGACAGCCTGCAATTAATATCTCATCCCTAAAGACTCAGGTGCTGGCTTGTAAACAGAATTGTTTTGAATTGCAGTGCAGTCAACCTAAGAGACCAGAACCTGATACTTAACTGCCCCATGTGAAAATATGGCTCTAAGACACAAATTGGGCCTATATATTAAATACACTTTTAAAGAGTGAGTCAACATGTTTAACATGTACCTAATGCTTCATTTATACCTAGCACTGATACCCTTGAGACTCAAAATTCTCAGTTCATATTCTTACATTTCAAGGTCTAAATGATTATTTCGTTCTTAACTGCAAATTTGGTGAGTCCACAATATCAATCAATTCCATTTCCAAAGACTGTATGAATTTTCATATAACCAAAATTATAAATAAATGCAACACTCTAACACTGAAGTAATATTTCACAAATTTCAAATGTAATCACGTGTGTTTATAAAAAAGATATTTGATTGCTGAGTGACCAAAACAAGTGATAGAGTCAGGACTCCACAGCTTGTGTGGAAAGGCAGTAGTGAAACAAGAGTCCTGTGTTTCACAGCAAGAATATAGAAAGTGATGTCCTTCTTCTTAGGCACAACACAGCAAAAATCTTCTAAATCACATCAGTTATCTGAAACAAGTGAAGACATTGACAGCTTTTCTGAGCACAGTCTGTGCAAAATTAATGTCCCTCCTAACTTTAGTGAGAACCTGGAGAGAGAGATAAGGGAGCTACAACTAGGGGACAAATCTGCAGCGAGGGAGTTACTTCTATGTATAGAGTTACCTGTCTCTTCTATGAGTTACAGCTTTACTTATTGAAGTACTTATTTGCTTTATATCTTTCTGATATTATACTGATGATTCATGTTGACTTGAGCATGCCCCAGCATATTTTATTACAATAAAAAGCACTGAAACAATAGCAATTATATGATCAAAATCTTCCATAACCCAGCTGACATTTAATGCTGACACTCCATCTTCACATTAAATTTCTATCCAGACTTGAGAGCCTGTTTTTATTGAAATCAAATCTCCATTTTTTAATATGTCTTTAAAACACTTCAAATGAGTTAATTACAATTCCAAACATGGGATATGAATTTTAACAGCCACAGGGTTTGCTCTATCTGGATATTTGCTCAAATACTCTGCTCATTTGACTGAAACTTCCTCTCTTGCAGAGCATCAATACAGAACCAAAAGAGACAAGAGACTACGACTAACATGGTTAAAATTAAGCTCACATAAACTGTCACATAAATTGTAGCCAGGGACAGATCAGCACAGGTCTTATTTTATCCCAGTTCTGAATCACTTTTTAGTAAGTGATAAGATTGGTGGAAGCATCATCAGCTACTGATCTCATTGAAATCAAAAGTTCTGCTTTATTTTAGCTGCTAAATGTATCTCCACTGAAGAGAACAGATAAGTACCATGTGTTGTGCAGTCAGACCCAATGCAGACTTAAGTTCACACAATGAATAACATAATACATGGCCCTGGATTTACATTCCCTTTTACTTGTAAGTATCACCAAGTATGAAGATGGTGACAAATCACTGGAACTGGGAAAAGAGCATCCAGAACAGCTTATTCAGCTGTTCATTTTTCAGCCATAAAACTGAAGGGAATGAGTTGCTTAATCTGAAATTCAATGAGCTGATACTGTCTTGAGTAGTATTAAAAAACAAAGAATAAACCAAATAGCATTTAAGTGCCAGAGGCAAGCATTTAAAAGGTCCTTCTAAAAGTTTTTTGAGACTTTTCTTTTTTGCAGGAATATCTACTAGAAAAAAAAATGTGTTGAAAGATGCTAAAAGGCTATCTCTTGATTTCACTAGAAAATAAATATCAATTTAACATTTTGTTCATAACTAGCTCTGAGATAGCATGGTGTTACCAGATTCTCCGTCCCTGGAGACATTTAAAAAAAGACTGGATGTGGCACTCAGTGCCATGGTCTAGCAACTGCTCCGGTGGGTCAAGGGTTGGACTAGATGATCTCTGAGGTCCCTTCCAACCCGGCTAATTCTATGATTCTATGATTCTATATTTACTTACACAGTTCTTTCAGATATAACAAAGTGATACTTGAGTAAAATTTCACTCCTATTTCAACATTGTCAGATAAGATATTTCACAATTAATTAATTGGATAATTTTCTTTACTGAAGAAAAAAATTTTTAGGACCACCCATATTAGCCTTTTAGTTCACTCAAAAATTAGTATTTTCCAGCATGTCTTCCACTCATTGCTCTGTATTATACTGTACTATACTTCACACTAAAGAGCTGGTTTAGAGTGCAAAAGCTGCAGTATTTTCAGACTAAACTAAGCTAAAAAGGATGTCCCAGATGCACAACCAGTAGTGTCTTCTCCTGGCCAGACAACTAGTTCATGGGGTGAGATTACAATGAGTCCAGAGTAAGCCTCCAAAAATATAAATGTTGGGGACATAAAACCTGATCAGCAGTGCATAACTCCAGAAATTCAACAGACAAAGCTATTTACAGATATGACACAGCCATGCTGCCCACGAGAGTGCCATGGGAGGTTTGATGTTGAAAAATACAAACTGCTCTAAAACAAGATTTTTTAAGAGAAATCATAAATGATTTTATGACTGAAATGGATGACAGCAAGTTTTTTCTCTTTTTATGAAGTGAATAATAATTCAGTGCAATATCATGTCCTCCTTTGCCAATGGTTCAGCTTCTAACTCTATGGCATTCCCAAAATATCCAGTGCTAAGCCACCCCTGAGTCTTAATCCTCCAGGTTATCTCTTGACAAATCCTTCCTGTGAATGTACCTTCATATCTAAAATAAAAAACCCAACAAGGTTATCCAAACTCCTGCCTTTATCTGCAGGGATTTAAACCTGTCCCTCTCAATAGATCTGTATAACCACAAACCTTTGGGTAATTCAGGGGAGAAGGTGCTCTCTATCCAGCCAACTGAGACAACACACAGAAGGAATTTGTGACAAATGGCACAGAAAAGAGGGAGATCAACTCTAACCTATCCAATAGGATATTTCTCTTAAGGATGGGATTACATGGTGTCAGCATGCAGGTAGTTGTAGCTGCCACTAGAGAAAGTGATCCCTACAATTAGTTTGGTTTTGAAATAACATTACAGCTGCATTGTGCTAAGGGTCTAATCCTGTAGTAAGTATTAGGTGTGCTCTGTGAATGCCTCCCAGACCAAGCTGCTTAGAGGATTTGGTAGAAAAACTCTTCCCAGATCTATCTCTTCAAGACTGAGGGAGAACATAGACAAACCCCCAGCACCCTTGGACACACATAAAAATAAAAGTCTAGACACATTGGCACCTTTAAAGGCAAAAAAAAAAAAAAAAAAAAAAAAAGACATTCAAGTGCATCTAGCATGAAACTGCTACTGAACAAGGTCTTTCTGGATCATATTTTAGGGTTCACGATCACAAGCTCTTTATTTGACCTACTGTGATTCCTCCAATTTTGAGGCCCATTACTAATTTCTCTACAAAATAAAATAGCAGGATCTGGGAAAATAACAAAAGGCAACTGATCTCCAGAAACTCTGGAGGCTAAGAGAAGGCAGTGCAAGCAGCAAGCTGCATTGCTTAACAGGCTTTACCAAGGCAGCTGGAAGCCCTGGTAAATCAGTGAAATCACCCTGAGCTCCAGGCAGCTGTGCTTATAGAAGGTTTCCAGCCCTTGAGGAAACGGGTTTCACACCAGCTCAGACAACTCTGTGTTCTGATCAACAGGCAGAGCATCCAACCAGCACAGGAAAGAACTTTTAGTATGAGCTTAAGTTCATTTCTAATTAGGAAATGGGGTAAGTGGATGCTTGAAGTTAATCACCTACTTAAGTGGTTCCCTGAGTTACAACCCTACAGTGGTATAACTGAATCTTTATGTAGATATAAAAATAATTTTATTATTTTATTCAGAAGCAGAGGAGGGGAGTATTCAGATTAAAGGAAGGAGAAAGAAACTGGGTAAATTCCATGCAGAGTGGTTTGGGCTTTCTTAATGCTGCCATACCAGCTTGACCTTTATTTAGAAATATGATTTTTTTGTCATTTGAGATTGATGTTTCTAAGCAATAGACTATTTCTGGAAGAAAAAAACCAGTTCTTCCTTTCCCCTTTGCTTTTTGTTTTTCCTCACAGTATAACAATTTGTACCATTTCTTATATCTATTGCTAAATAGATACAGTCTTAAGGTTTTCAGTAATTTCAGTCACAGCTGAAGTTCAGTATATACAGCAGAGAGATGTTTCCTGTCCTTCCCCCTGATGAAACAGCTTCCTGAATCAATATTTACAAAGAAATAATTTCAGTACGGTGTAATTAAAATGGTAATTTTTAAAGAATGAATAATACATAAAGACAATATTATTAAATCAAATGTAAAAAAAAAAAAAGTTAAGAGTCTGTATAATCCTATTATTGTAAGCACAACATTTATTATTGAAAATTATCACTCAGCACAGAATATTTTTTGTTCACTGAATTCAGAAAGAAACTTTTCCACTCCTTTGTCCTTAGTAAACACTCCCCAGCATGCCTCGTGATAAGTGGAAACAACATTGTCAGCTAGTCTGAAAAAAGTCCAGGTTTCCATTCCAGGTAGATACATTCCAGGTAAATGCAGCATATTTTGCTCACAGAATCAAGTCAGATGCAGTTCCAAGATGAGCACAAACTTAGCACAAAGTTTGAACTTCATCCTCTGGGAGTGTTGTTCAGATTGTTAAATACTCCCTGCATTTCATTGCTGGAGTAGGAAAACCATCCCTGTGCAGATTATGGTTCAGACTTGGTGTTACTCTTTTCTCCAGAACAAAAGATAACAAACAGATAACAGATATAACAAAATATAACACTTACATATTTTAAAGCAAGCTTTACTAAAGCTTTACTATTCTCTCTTGAGTGCTCAAAGTCCTGTAATTTCCCCCTAACTCTTCTACAAATGTGTTACTGGTTGCAAATTCACTGCGTCCTTCTCCTCAAACTCTTTCTCATACTCCTAGAAAGACTTTTTCTCATCGTGTAGTAAAGAAATCACTTTTTGTATTGATCCTACTCTTTCACACCTAAACCTCCTCCCAGATACCCCTGGTTAACTGCTCCCAGAGGAATATCTCCTTCTGCCCTGGGGACTTTACCTGGCCAGAGCAGCACAGGTAGGCAGCCACTCTCTGTGCACAGTCACATACTCATTAACAAAACATAACATGGAATAAACTGTGAACAAAATGTTCAGTTGGATAAAAATAACCTTTGTGTCCTATCTTCTAGTGTGAAATACGTTTCTTCTAGAAAAGGAGCAATTAATTTTTGTTTCACATTATCAGTGCTCATACTGATATGAGTGGTTTTTTTCCTCATATTCTTTTGAAAGGATAACATTAAAGTTCTTTTATTCTATGTTTTTGTCTTTTTTTTTTTCTTTTTAATTTCACCAAAATCTGTTGGTACTGCCTACAAAGCAGACAGCATGTGGTAGACATAGGAGCACTGATTATGTTAGAGGCAAGTTAGCAAACCTTTAATCAATCTGGAGATCAATAAACTACAGGATCCTTTCTCTTCCTCAGGATGAGAAACAAGATGACTGCCAGATCACTTATTATTTTGAGGAAAGATGATTTCTAAGTCTTCATTTCTCAAGTCAGCTATATAAAAATGAAACGAAACATTCACATAAATGAGAAGTCAAGAAGTTTATGTAGATTGGAGTTTCTGTAGCTTGTACCAAGAGGGTGTCCTTACAACCTTTTCCTCTTTGCCTGTCACTTACTTACACAAAGAACTAAAATTTGTTCTCAATGTACAGAAATAAAAGTTGTCCTAATGACCCTTTCTTTATATACTTCTGGTATATAACTGGTGAGACCACACTTACCTGTCTGTCTAATTCTGTAATATTTATAAGAAGCAACATGAAGGAGGAAAAAATATTTATTCATATGTTTCAATATTCCTTTCTTCTTTCATTTCTGTACTGTACTTTGCTGGCATGATGAGGGATCCCCACACTTGAGTGTCTGTAGATAGGGATGTGTGTGTGTGCCTGCACACAGCTTTCTTTCTAAGAGAGAAGAACGCATTGCAGGTCATCCAGATTTGCACAGAGTTGAACTGTTTCTTCACCTTTAAGGTTGGTTGGTTGTGGTTTTTTGTTTGTTTGTTTGTTTTTAATGCTAAAAACTGGCATTTTGAGGAAGCATATTGGCTCTGGAAGACTTGTTTTACACCTGGAAGACTTGTTTTACACGTGTTTCCCTGCTCCAAGGCATGTTATTGCTTGACTGAATAGCACTGCAACTAAGAGGAAATGTCTTTCCAGATGACCAAAAAAAGGATGACTGATTTCCCATGTCTAGAAGAACCACTGTCACTTAAATTTCTGTCTTTACATAGGTCTCCCACATCAAATCTGCTTTAAGTGGGAGCAAAGCTGTGCTTCCAAGAGTAAATTCTAGCTGTAGATGGTATAGCCACATCCTATGCTGGCTGGAATTGTTGCATCAGCTACTGTGGGAAGGGTCATTTTGAAGTGTAGAGGAGAAAAACTTATTTTACAAGTTTTATTTTTATATTAATTATATTATATGATATTATATTCATTAGAGTTATATTATGGTTATTATTTTTATTGTATTATTGCATTACTTTATTTTATTTTTATAAGTATAGCCAAGAAAAAGGAAAAATCCAACTGGAAGTGATGCCTTAAACATCTTGAGTATATCAGATGTTTTTGACAAGTGAGATAAAACAAAGTTGGGAAGAAACTTCACTGACCTTTAGAGAAGGTCTTAGTGGTTATTGAATTTATTTACCTCCTATATTAAGTCCAGAAGCCCAGATTTTCAATGGTGACTGAAATTTCATGTGTTTTACCCTAAAGCATTTTTTACCTGTCATAATGGAAATTATTTAATGTTCTATTTAATAATGATTCTCTCTACATTAAACCACGTATAAAGTTCTTAACTGTTGAAATAATGAGGGAACAATTCATAAATTGTGATATTCTATACTTTTGTATTTGACTGTCTTGAGCGACATGATTTTATTCAAAATACAGCACAATGTTTTTAATCCTCATTTAGAGTGGTTAATGAGGATTCCTTACGAAAAAATTTGTTTAAAAGGTCTCAGTAAAGGTTGACAGAAGGCTCCCACACTATCTGATATTTTTAGAAATGGATTGGTATTTTGAAATTTTCTTTAATGATCTGAAAGGAAACAGAAAATCCCAAAGATGAAAATTTCCATCTGATGCAAAAATTGTTGTGTCTGTGAAGGATGGTGAGAATGAGCTTATTGCATTGAACTCTGCTTAGTGAATGAAATGTGAAGCTCAGGATACAATAACACAGACCCAAAGAGTGCCTCTAGAAAGGCAAATGTGATTCAGAAAGTTATATTCTAGCAGGGGAGTAATGAATATCCTTTTACTGAAGTAGTTTTACTTCCAATATCTCACTTTTAAGTTGTTGTTTTGTTTTTTTTTAAATTTTGCTGCCTGTTTCTATGTAGTGAAATGAGGCAACCAGGTGCCACTAATTGCCAGGGAGTGAGCATGAGCTTGTGTCAAGCCCACCTGTGCCTAATTAGGGTGGGCCCCAACTGCGCATGAGCAGAACCAGGGGGCTAATCCTAATTAGGCACAGGTGGGCTTGACACAAGCTCATGCTCACTCCCTGGCAATTAGTGGCACCTGGTTGCCTCATTTCACTACATTTCTGTTCTTCCTTTTTGAGTGCATAGAGAAGCTAAAAAAGAGGCCAACAAGGATCATAAAAAATAAGAATTGACCACAAGAACATGGCTTACTTCGTGACTGCAATGTAGAAATAACTCTGTGCTTCCTCTCTCTGATATGAGTGACTTGGAATTATACTCAAAATATTTCTGAGGCACTACATCAAATCTGATTATCTGCCTTTCACTCACTTAATAAACCAGACTCTAAAATATAATTCAATATATTCCACGGTGAAGCATATTTATAATTGAAAGTTTTCATTGTTTGCTTGTTTGAAAAACACAATTTTGAGGACTATCTGAAAAATCTCACAAATGTTGATCCATTTCCATTGAGGATTACAGGCCTGAGAGTGATGATGTTCCTGAAATGATGCCTTCATGGGCTTTTAACAAAGGCTGGTCATGAGGTCATGAGGTCAGCTCAGTTATTTGATCATGTTTTCCTTCCCAAATAGTCTATGATGTTCCTCTAGATCATGAGACACACAAAGGACATTATCCTCTGCCCTTGGGAAGTACTGAGAAGAGCCAGACTGCTCTTGTACCAGAGAGGGCTTAGGGCAAGGCTTGCTTGTCTGCTGGCTCACATATTCTTTCTTTTTACAGCTGCCCACTTGGTATGGATTAGCTAAATAGTCATATTGCCTTTATGGTGTAAAACAGCCTCAGCTTTTTGTCCTCTTCTCTGTGTATGCTTATCTTCATACCCTAACATGGTTCTTGTTTTATCTATCTCATCACTAAGAGAAGCATTTTTTAATTGGCAAACCCCAATGTTTTGCTTCTGTGAAACAAATAAAATGCATCCCAGGTACTGTTTGCTGTACAAATTGGTGATAGAAGTGGCACAATAATATTTAAAACCTAATGTTGAACTCTCTTCACATCAAGATGGCCTCGGGCAGCATTGATTTGTCAGTGGGTCACATGCTGTGTGAGACTTTGAGTACCTCTGAACAAAATTGTCATAAACAAATTTAACAAACAATCAGGCCACAGATGGCAGTTAATCTAGTCTTTGAGTAAATTAATTGTTTTCATAATTGGGTACACATTGAGCTGCTTAAACATCAAGCACAGTGCTCTTAGGTATCTCTAAAAAGAGAAAGTACAGCTGGTTTAGCTAAATGCTTTGAGTGGCTGAGAATGTGTCACAGGAAAAAATACAAAACAGAATTCTGTCACCAAATTTAGCTCTTCAGAGACAAGAAACAGCAAGATTAGGATTGGTATGTTTGGTTGAATTTGAGAAATGTTTTGTAATTGCAGAGAAGCAGGGAACTGGTTCCTATTATCCCCTCACTGGGCACAGAATTAATTTCAATGTTTCAGAGATAACACGTTCTATCATTTTCACCTACACTTAACCAACTGATTGCCCACATCAGAAAATAAGGGGCAAGGAATTTAGTTACTGCTTGCACAACCTTTCCAGTGCTGGAGTGTGCTAACCCTGCAGAAACTCTGCCATCCTGAGCCCAGGGCCCTTTGTGGGAAGGATGGTGATAACTAGGGTGGAAACATGAAAGTTACACCTAACATAAAAAGCCAACTCCACTAGAAGTCCTAATATCCCTGAAAGCACAGTGAAAGTTCTGTTACTTTGACTATTTATATTCTAGCTAGTATGGTCTTCCTATCCTTTCCTATTCTACAAAGGAAATAGAAGATGTTTTAAAATACAGGATTTTCACTGATTAGAAATATTGATCCTAGCTGTGAAAAGATGCTATTTCTAATAATCTGTTGCCAATAAACATGCAAAACAGTTGTAAAAGGTCATTGTGGAAATGGAGCTGAGATTTACTTTAGAAGTAGCACTCTGTAAAAAAGGACCACTAACAGGCTGCTTGGGAACTTAATGAGTTCTTTGCATCAGTGTTGGAAGTGGGAGAAGCTATGGACATCCTTATGCTGAACTCTGTATTTGTGGAAGAAGGGAACTTGGCAGAGTTGTCTGAAATCCAAGTGGCTATGCAAGAGCTACAGAACAAATTGCTAAAATAAACACTAAAAATAAATCACCAAGACTTGAGTAATCACTTCAGTTTTAGAACTCCAGATTGAAATAGCTGAATTACTACTGGAAGTGTAGGGCTTCTTAGAGCTTTTTCAAATCTGAGGACTGAGGTTAGCAACCCTAGAAATCTGCTACTCTCAAAATAAATTAAACTTTTTAAAAGACCAAAATCAAGATCAACATTGCTTTGGATTTTAAAAGTTTGTGCGTTTTCTACAATGAGTTTGTAGCTAAATCTATTTAAATTTCATTGTCCTGTAGATATAGTGATAAAATATTAGAGCCCACTTTAATCACCAGCAACCAGTGCTATTGGTTTAAGACATTCCCAGCATCTCCTTTGACTCTCCAGTCTGAATGACTTGTTGAATCACATCAGAATCTATTTTTTGGCAGCAACACCTGGTTGATAAATGTTGGGAAAAGCTGATTGTGAGAATGCCTGAAAGCACAAGAACATGGAAAGTAAACTACTGGGGAGAGCTTGTTGCAAGGGTATGAAAAGCATTCAGCATGAAACCTTGTCAACCAAATCTGATGAAGTGGTGGTACAGCCTTGGTTTGTAACAATATTTGTGTAACATTTAAGTCCATGGTTATTTTTTTTTTTATTTATTTTTAATAGTAAAACACCACAGGTATGATAAAGTCCCTACCTTAGATGATAAAACATTTCCAGCTCTCACACTAACTCTACAAATTCTGCTATTTGGAGCAGAAGGAATGAACACAGGAGCCTCCTGGCTTCCCTTTGAAAGAAATTACATACATAATTGTACAAAAAGGTTGAAAACATACCTTGACTCAACCTTTAGAAGAAAGGCAGGAAAAATTGCACAATGAAAAGTAATACAATAGACTGGATGTAGAAGGAATATATTTGAATCACTGTGGCACTGTGCCCAACCTTGGAGCAGCAGGATCTTGGAGCAGCTTTGTTCTGAAGGGGTTACAGCACTTCCAGATCCACATCAGGTTTTTATCCATCTTGCTCTGCACTGTAGGGAGGCATTGCCAGGGAATACAGACATCTAACTGTGAAAACATCCTTCAAGGAAAATGATGGGATCATGAACACAAATTTTAAACCAGAGGAGGAAAGGGAACAAACAAATGTTTGAGCTTTTAGAGGAAGGGGATTTGCATAAAGCAGTGGAGGAAAAAATTCATTTTGTTTGCATCTGAACCCAGGAATACTTGTAATGAAAAAGACCTTTCCGGGGATGATCAAATTATGGGAAAGGACAACAGCAATGCTATGCTTTTTCCTATGATGATCTGCAGTAGATCTACTCTGCTGTCTGCTTTTCTCAGCAGGAATCCAACAAGGAACTGTTCAGTCTGACATATTCAGCCTACTGTGACTTCATTTCTTTATTAACTTCATTTCTTTATTACTCCATGTAGTACCAAAAAGGAATAGTTAATATGAATCTATAATTTTTCTGTTAATTTGCTTGCATTAATCTCAAACAAAAATGTTTTTAAAAAATTAATGTGAAAATTGTCAATGTAAGAAAATCATTAAATCAGGTTCCAAAAAAGCTACTTTAGAAATAACACCAAAAAAACCCAAAAAAACCCCCTCAAAACATTCCATGTGTTTGATTTTTAAATCTAAGTATGAAAAAAGGTAGAATAAGAAAATTGCTTTTTTATGTTCAATCAACTGCCTTTGTAAAATAGAAATGTTATTTTCAGTCCTTTCGCAGAACTCCTGGGATTGATTAAAACCACATGGAAAGATACCTATTGAAAACCAGTAGAAAAAACACCCAAACATTTCAAGAATGCAGTTATGTGAATAAATAAAAGTCCACAGCAAACTAAACCTCACAGCACTGATCTAGCTTGTAAAATAGTTGCATTTCAAGAAAACCAGGCCTTTATTTTCAAATTATTTGGGTTTGAGAAATCATTTTGCCCTCCATTTCTTTTGCTAAATGGATGGTGAATTTTGATTTTATTTTTTTTTAAATTCAAGATGTATAGATTAAAAAAGGGAAAGATGGAATTGGTGAGAAAGGAGAGAGAAGAGGGTTGAGAGGGGGATTCAGAAGCTACCACAACCTAAACCACTGTCAATTCAGCTAAAAGAAAGGTGAAACATAAAATTGATAAGCTGAAGCTTAGACATGAAATAAAAATAGCTGTTCTAAATTAAACCACAAAGAGCTCTTCTGCAAGAGGCAATAACTCTGCAAGTAACATTACAGGAAATAAAATGCTCTACTCAAGTGACCAATGAGCCATGCAGTCTCATTTCCTACCCCCTCACGAGGTGGATACTGGTTAGGTTGACTGTAAAATCCCAACCTGTGCTGGAAACCACAGCTAGAAACAGTTGCAAAGGACTCCAAAACATGACTTTCTGCCATAAAGTCAAAAGCTTGTTACAAGCATACACCTTTCTCCTCTCAGAATCACACACAGAGCTGCTCCTGGGGAGATGATGGAGACCTAGTAGGTGGTACCCTACAATCTTCTTCCTGGGCAATGACTCTAATAGAGTCTGTGAACGGGGTGTTGCTTATTCAATATTCTCACTCTCTCTTCAGGTTGCAATCCTTGCACACCTTCTGATGCTCCAGGTGTGCTGTAGCTTGTCACATACTCTGCTGGTGTGACTGTCATAAAGGGAAACCCACCCAATGTGGCATTCCACACAAAAAGGAGTAAGGGGGTGGGGGAGGGAATTTGCCTCCCTATCTTAAACAATCATTAATCTGTAGTCTGCAGGAGAACCAGCAGCCCTACTATTATTTACCTCCAGCAAGTACTTAGCTAGTGTAATTGTAAAAGTCATTCATGAAGACAGTAAACAGTTCTTTGCCTTTTCAATAATAGTGTTCAAGTCTGGATTGGCAGCGCATGCTCTGATGGCTGGCTCAGTATTTCATCTCTATCTGTAATATTAAGCTGCAATTAGTGATCTATTCTCTCTGGATTTAATAGCAGTATATTTTCAGCTGCAGAGTTGCTCTGGTGATGGCATACTTAAATTACTTGGCCACTTGGGAAACTTTAGAGAGAGTGAGTGACATTACTCAGCTGTGTGGAACGTAGGATAACAGTTTAAATGGGAGGAAAAAACAGGCATATTTGATAGATAGTGCTATGGAGACATCACTTAGGAGTATATATTGGATTTTACCTTCCCTGTAAATTTAATTTAAATAGTCAAATAATGACATGTTAAAACAGCAGTTTCATCTGCAGAAGGCTAATTTGTTATTTTTTGGCATTTCAAGCTGGCTCTTTTTACTTCCACACCTTCTTCTGCCAGGCTAGTACTGAAACATAGTATATATCATTCTCATTAGAACACTTTAGGAATAATAAATATTTTAAATTAGTACTGAACAAAATTTGATGTATTTCTAGTTGCAAAGTATTCTGATTCTTTTTTTATAAGGTAAAACCATGGAGTCTTCCATGCAGTTTGCACACCAGCATTTGATTTCACTTTAAAAGCTTATACTGTTTAAAGCCCCATGTTTCTGGCTTACTGTGCACTGAAACATCTCTGCTTTGTGGAGTCATTCTGTAAAGTAACATTTAGATTCTACTCTGATCAAATGTGCTCACAATAAAAGTTGTGTGATCTTTTTTTAGCTCTAGGAGTTTGTCTCAATGTAATGCACCTTTCATACACTTGTGCTCCTATATAGTGCGTGTGATGAGACCATGGCCCTTTGGCCACAGTATCACCAGACCCTTAACTTCTAAGAGTAGTGATAAACAAAGATCTGAAAATAACCTACAAAAATTCTGCTGCGTATTCTAAAATGCTATAAACCAAAAGCTCTGTTCACACTTTACTTACCCATGTAAAACCAAATGCCTCTATTATATAAACATTTACTATAGGTTTTTATGATAATGCTTGCTTGCTACAAACAAGGCTAATTTGATAGGTGGAAGTGACATCTCTATTAAACATAGAAGACAGGACATGAAAAATATTGGTGTTCTGGAAAGCCTGGATGCCTTTTGACAAGTTAATTGGATGGTCTGATAAGAAAAGATATGTCCAGATACTAATTTTGTTTAACCTATTTAGATCCTCACTACTGCTAGAACATACAAGAAGAAACATTTCCCCATTTTTCACCTTCCTGTACAAGGGGTAAAATTGTGGAAACTGGTCATCTGCCTTCAATAATCATGCTTCAGATACTTATGAATTAAGTCAATAACAGGAGTGCAAATATAGCTGTGACTTTATAGGCACAATGTTGCCTTTCTCCTTGAGGAAAGCTTCACTTCATTAATTTTTTCCTACTTTTGTCTTAGGTAGAGATTCAAGGAGTAGGTTTTGAGTAAAAAACATTATTGTGCACATATAAATTCCCCTTGTCTAGCTTTCTGTTAACCTGTGACTAGATACAGTTGTTCACATTTACTGAAAGGCAGTGGTATCAGCTACTGCTGATGAGATTGGCAAAAGCAGACCCTGTAATTAAGAGACAGCAGTATTTTTCACCTTAAATATTGCTGAGGTACACAGTCATTAAACACCAAATATTATATCCCTAGATTTCAGATGTAAATGTGCTATTTCTTTGTTCATCTATAAGATGCTTGGTATTAAAGCCTCTTTACCCATCACCAATTGTAAACTATCTCAAATTTTAAAGTAGCACAGGGACATAAAAGGCCTAAAACTCTGGAGACTGGAACACTTGCAGATATTTTTTCTTGATGATCCAAAAGCCAATGAACAGACCTAAAGTTGCCTCAATTTTCTGCCCTATTAAAATAAACATTCACCTATGTGTGAAACTTCTCCAATTGTTCTTATTTGAGTTTGAGCTTTAATTTTCCTCGCAGAACTCATGACAATGCAAGGAAATTTGGGGGGATTAAGTTTCAAGGCTCACAGAGCCCCTAACCCAGATGTCTGCAAATAACAGTGGAGGCTTCTAGCTATTTTAAAAATAATTTTGTTTTTTAAAGGTATTTTTGTGTAACTTCACGCTGATTGAGGCTGTGAAAATTCAACATCTAAACTGTTTGATTAAGCATAATTTTCTCAGCTGGGCAGAATTTCTTGCTTTCACAGGCAGGGAAGAGGTAGATAATGATCAGCCTCTCTCTCTCAGCATTCTTTTACTACACAACAGCTACTGGCCCAGCTTCTTCTGCTGAAGGTTACCTTCCTCCTCCCCTGGAGGAGAAAGAATGGGCTGGATATGAAACTTGGAAAATATCTGCTGGCAGTAATGAAATAGTACATATACCAGTAATGCTTCAAACCATATAAATCCAGTTCCAGTGGCAAAATCATTTTTATTCCCTAGCTGTCTGCACTTAACTCTCTTTTGGAGACTGCCAACCTATTCACTCACAGCGTTTTACAGCACAGCCCATCAGTTTAAACCTCTGACATTCATGGCATTCTAGCTGAAGAGTTTGTGGTTTTTTGCATCTTGGTAGACTCTCACAAAGCTGTGGGGCTGTCCACTCATCACAGTCTGGAGCTCAGGGTGAGATTGTGCCTGAAAAATCCTGTTGCTTTCAAATAGGTGTGCTTTTCCAGCTCCTGACTCTGAACTCCATTTCCTGCAGGCAATTCTAGAGTTTTTGACTACCTTGAGGAGACTGCAGAGATTCTGCCTTCAAAGCATGAATAAAAGCACTGCAGAATGCTGAAGAGAGGGTTTGCATCTCAGAGCTTCTTCAGAGGAAGCTATGTGCTAAGTTCCCTGGCATTTTAAGATAAAAACCTCAGTGATCAGTGAGGAAAAAATGATTATTTTTTTAAAGATGGAAAAATGGTCTATATAAGTGATTGCTTAAAATTACATTTTTCCTACATCTGACAGTGCAAAAGAAAGTGGTATATCTTTTGAACATCTCTTAATTCTTTATAATCTGCTAAACAGTTAGAAAATGGATACTGCAAATAGGTTTTAGTCATGTACTGGAAATCTAGTATTCACACTGATTACTAAATAACCCTTATTCCATTTGGCTAGAGCCTGTGTCTAAATATTCCTGTGTAGTATTTATGATGAAATCTCTAATGTTATATTTTTTCCCCTTCCTTTTTTTTACTGTGGTTTATTTTTCAAGTACAAATGATTCTCTGCAATACTCACAAAGACACAATTCATCATTTAACTCTTTCTCAACAAGAACACTGACAATTTCCAAGTATACAAACTGCATTCATGTGGGACAGAGCTCACCACTTCAGGATGTATTCACTGGAAGATGGAATCTACAAAAGCCTTACAACAGGGTTTTGACTGCTCGAGTTAGACTGTTTTAATTACACTTCATCCTTACCCCCAGTTTCTGCAAAGCAGTACTTATGTGACAGAGCCATGCAAAGCTGTCTGTACAGGAGTGAATTTCACCTTTGGGGATTAATTATAAAGAGTTTTTGGTGAGGAATAATTCTGCAATGTTTCAATGAGATAGTTAAGTCTCCCCAATGTGTGTTCAAACAAAATTAATCCAAAATCTCAGGTTTTGATAGGGTTGTGGTATCAAACTGTAAGCATAAGGGCCCATTTTAATTTCTCTTTACCCCAGAATTAATATGAGATGAAACATACTGAAAGAACAGCAGTAATAATTCCTGTAGCTTCAAACAAAATTGTACTGGACTTTGCCTGCAGAGCTGTTTCTAAGTGACTCTCTTATCCCATTAAAATTAGCTAGGATAGGCAGCTAAAATTAAATAAATTGAAGTTATCACTCACTGTTCCAGCTCCTGCCCTCGATCAGCCTTGGAGTTTTGATCCAACCCTTGTTCAGAGAAGTGGAATTGCTTCTCTAAAATCAAGTGCAAATCCAAGTCAGAAGTGATCTCTTGGCTGGAAAGTCATTTTCATAGAGAAGAAAAACCAGCACAACTAATGTAAAAATAATACCTCTGATGGTTTCACAAAGCAGGATCCTTGTGCTCAGTTTTAAGTTTGGAAGAATAAAAATTCTCCAAAGGAGGGAATGATTGAAAACCTGGTCTCTACAGCATATCTGATGTTTAGGCAGTATTTTCAGAAGGCTTAGGAGTTCAAAATCCAGGCAACTATAAAAACTCAGTCTAAACTCTTCCTTTCTTCCTCCTGCTCCCTAAAATCTGTCCATCAGCTTTGTGAGCCAAGTTTAATTCCTTTTTCTTTCATGCATGGAGAAGTCTTTCAAATGGGAAGAACCTTGAAACTACCACAAAAAAGTGTGTTAAATGAACACAAAAGGGGGTGGGGGAGCAGACAGGGAATTTTCTTTTCTGCTCTTTATGTAATCATAGACATATCAAAATAAAACTCTTCAGATGCATGGCATTTGTGTTTCTACAAAACTGATTCATGTCAGATAACCTCAGGGATTCAGTTAAATGAGCAGTGTTTAAAATTCCTCTGTGCTGAATTTGTTTAGCTCAATTAGGTGTTTTACAGAAGTGACCAAGTTTTTAATGAAAATTCTTAACAAAAAAGATGTGACCCGTCATCTCTTATCAAAGTTTTGTTCTTTCCAGTGGAAGCAGAACAGATCTTCAGGGCTGTGATCTACAGGCAAACCCTGAATATGTCCTCTCCCCCCCACAAAAAAAAAATAAAAAATTTAAAAAGAACATTTTTAAGAAGTTCAGAAGGAAATATCCTTTATGAAAGGCTTGCAGGAGAAGCAAATACATGATGGATTTTTAAAGCCTATTCTGTGGCAAAAATTAAATAAATAAGTAAACAAATAATGGCATTCTATCCAATTTTCCAGTTTAATTTTTGTGGGCTTTGACAACACTTCACTGGAGTTTCCTGCTTTTTTTAATGTTTCTCTGCAATGAGGCTGATAATTTTTTGCTGCTGTTTGGAGGTCCAGTGCAAATAAGGGAGCCGAGGTACAACACATCTGAGGTGGAGGAGGCAGCTTGACAGCTGTGAAGCTGCTGCTTGCTGTGTAGTGCTGGCTGCTGTGATGGAAAGCTAGAGGAAGCAATAGGTTACCTTTCCACCTGTGCTTCCAGTCTTGGCATTCTCCTGAAATGCTCCACTGAAAGGTGGTCAGGGCTCCATCCCGGAGCAGCCCTGGTTGCACTGCCACTCTGTTTAAGTACATAGAGATGAATGAACAGCTTCCCATGCTTTGTTCAGGGTTCAAACCCCTATGCAGCTTTGACGCAGTATCACTGTTATTAACTCTGTTCATCCTCATCCACAAGAAATCAAATTCTCTCTAGACAGGGGTAACAAGATGATTTCAAGAACAGCATCTTCAACTCCTATTGGGGAGGGGAAAAACAAAGGTACTTTTCTGCAGCCTTACTATGTGTTGTTTTCTATCACAACCTGCAAACAGGCACAGAAAATGCCATTTCTTGCTGAAGGAATGCTGCATACAAACAGTCCAAAGGAGGGGAGCATGGGGGAGGAGGAAGCACTAGGATCTGGGAAAACGGTGAGAGCTTGTTTTTTCTGTCAGGGGAATTGAAGACTGCTAATTGCTCTCTTGCAAGGCACGAGTACCAATTGTCACATTAGAATGGGGCTGAGGGATGTCTGCCTTGTCCTGGAGCCCAGGGGTACAGTACCAGAGTGACAGTGTGAGCAGAGCAGCAGAACTGACTGTCCTGGTGGTCATCAAATGCTCCAAGTAATCCAGTTGGATATTTGTGTCCTAACTTTCAGGCAGTTATCTTAATCTGAATTTAGTTCTGAAGTAATTCTTAGGTTGATAATAAGCTTTCTCAGGCATGCTCTCAGATACTGAACTAAACTGACTTGCTTCTGGTTTCCATGCTAATCTTTTCCACGGGGTGGTGGGAGATGCTGCTGGGTTTTTTTGTGTGCAGCTCAACAAGTCCCTGTCAACTCTACATGATCAACACCCTTACAAAAAAAGGTGGCTGAAAGCAAAAACGCTCAAAAATATCCAGGGAACTAAAGAGTAGTTTAGAGAACTTTGCAGAATCTCCCAGCTGAATAAATTTGGCAAGCTAATTAGGTCCCTCCACGTCCACACGGGTGACAGGACAGGGGACAGAAGGGGAACCGGCAGCGTCCCCAGAGCGGGCAGGTGAGGGAAAGGAGATGGGAGAGGCTGCAGGAAGAGGCCCTGCTCCGGGCGAGCAGCCTGGCAAACGGCGGGATGAGGGGGAGACCTGCCCCGGGTTTGGTGATCCCCTCACCCAGCGCTGCCTCCGCCCGCGCTGCCGTGGGCCGAGGGTCACCCTGGGTGTGGGGGCTCAGGCAGCGCGGAGCTTTTGGAAGGACCATTGGCGGTGTCTTCCCGGTGAGGAAAATCTTCGAAGGGCGGGAAGGCGGGTGCCCTTCTCCAGTCTCCCCACGAACTACACCTCCCGGCCTGCATTGCTGCTGCCTGCCCCGGCTGGGCTGGAGCAGGTGGGGCGCGCTGCTCTGAGGGAGTTGTAGTCCCGGGGTGGGAGGGTAGGGGCAGGGAGGGCGTGTATGTGAGAAACACGGCACACGGGGATGGGGAAGGGAGGCGGTGGTGGGGCGGGAAGGAGGTGTCCGTTTTCGGCCCGGTTACCGGACAGTCCCGCTGCTTACGGGCCCAACCCGGAGACCGCCAGGGAGGCGGCGGGAGTGGAAGCCGTGGAGGGGGATAGCGGGGGGTGAAGGCGGGGCGCGCGGCCACGTGTCAATCATCCCGCCAGGCGGTGCGCGCGCTCCCCGCCCCGGATGCCGAGGAACGGGGAAAGGGGAGGGAGAGGGAGGAGTGGGGGGGGGAGAAGAGCGGGAGCGCGCCCGACGATCAAGGGGGGGGTGGGACGGGGACGGGGCGGGAGGGAGGGAGGGAAGGGGGGACGGGAAAGAGAGAGAGAGAGAGAAGAGAAGGGAGAGGAGCGGGGGGAGCGCGCGGCTCTCATGGGTGGCGCGCGCGCTCGTATGTAAATGAGCGGGCGTGAGGTCAGAGGCAGATGGAAAAGGGAACAGACAGAATGGCCGCCGCGGCTCCCGCTCCTCCTGCCGCCGCCGCCTCCTCCTCCCAGTGCCGGAGTCCCCGCTGCACGGCGGAGCGCAGGGGAGTCCGCCGAGAACTCGACTCCTGGCGGCACCGGCTCATGCACTGTGTGGGTAAGAGAGAGCGGTGCGAGGAGGGGAGCGGGCGATGGGGTATCTCGGCCCTGCTGTATGGGACCGAGGGGAGGGGGGAAGGGGGAAAGAGCAGCGGGGTCCTTGAGGGGGAGTCGGTAGGCGAGGCGCGGAGCGGGGGCTCCGCGGGAGGAGCGGGCGAGGCGCTGAGCCGGGGTCTCGGGTGGGTGGAGGGGAAAAGGGGGAAACAGGGATGGAGGAGCAGCTCCGGTGGTTTTCTCGGAGGGCGGAAGCGGAGACAGGGTCTGTGGAGGAGAGCGAAGGTTCTAAGCTGCCTCCGGGCAGCAGAGGGTGGGTGCTACGGCTTCGGTTGGGTCCACTCGGTCCTTCTTTCGCCGCCGACCGAGACCCTTTCTCGGCTCGGGTCCTTTTGTCTCGGCTTCTCGCCGTTCGCGCGGTGAGTGCCGGTGGCTGCCCCCCTCCTCTCCTCCTCCATCGCCAGTGCCTGGGGGGCGGAGGAGGGGGGGGCTGGTGGAGGGAGGGAGCCCGCCTGTGTGTGTGTGTGTGTGAGGGTGCGTGCGCCTTTAAGAGGGAGCTGCTCCTGCACTGACGGTTGGGATTTGAAGTTTTCCCTCCCCCTGGAAGTTGTCATGGCGACGACGGCAGTTCTCCCCTCACTTCCCCCCCCACCCTACCCCCTCCTCCTTGCAGCTCCCGGGGCTGCCCCAGTGGCTCCCGTGCCGTGAGGTGTCTCCAACCCCCAAACCCCGGGTCACATGACTCCCACGCGTGTCCGTGCCGTTGGCGGGGGTGGTGGTGGTGGTGGTGTGGAGGGGGGAAGGTTCGAGCCCTGGCGGCCGCCCGGGGGGGAGTCCTGACAGGAGACCGGCGGCCTGACAGGATAACGGCTCAAACCGCCGCTGCCCTCCCTTCGCTGTTCCTTCCCGGCGGCTTGACGGGATAACGGCTCCATTTACCGCTGCCCTTCGTTCCCTGCTCCTTCCCGGCTGCCTGACGGGATAAGGGCTCAAACCACCGCTTTCCTCTCTTCCCTGCTCCTTCCCGGCTGCCTGACTGGATAACGGCTCAAACCGCCGCTTTCCTCCCTTCCCTACTCCTTCCCGGCGGCCTATCGGGATAACGGCTCCATTCACCCCTGCCTTCCATTCCCTGCTCTTTCCCGGCGGCCTGACGCGATAACGGCTCAATTTACCGCCGCCTTCCCTTCCCTGCCGCTTCCCGCCGGGCGGGCTGCCCGCTCCGGCGTGCTGGCATTCGTACGTGTGCCGCCCCGGCTCTGCCACCTCAGGGCGGGGGAAGGCTTAGGAGCTGGGGGTGGGAGCTTTGTTGGGAGCTGTGTGTAAAGACTGAGGCCAGGAACTGCTTCCTTGTGTCGTTTGGACAGACTTTGCCTTCGTAGGGAAATAGATAAAATGCTTGATCTTGAAGTAGTAGTAGGCTGGCGTCAGTACTGGTCCTGCCCGATGGCTGCGCGCTGGGACGCATCTAAGTGAAGCTGGGAGTCTAACCAGCAATTCACCCCCTGTTTCTGCGAGTGCCTGAGACGAAATCAAAGAAGTATATCTCGAACAGGCAGGTACACTGTAGCTACAGGCAATTAGCTTTGGGTTTGTGGGAGTTTTTTTACATATTTTCATTAACCTGGTATCTTATTCATGCACAGATTTTGTTCTTGATAAGTTGCCTAAATAACACCTTTTAAGCACCTGTTCTAGCACTTGTGTCTATTCTATGATTCCTGCGTTGTCTTTTTAATCCTTCAAGGTATAATACATTTTAGGAAAACAGTATTTATGTATTTCCATATGCTAATACATTATATGGTGCTTGTGGAAGGGATGCAATTTAATTATACACATAGGGAGAGCTAATTCATTGACATAAGTGCTGTAATAAAACTGTTACATTTGATGAACTGATCTCTCTCACAATATGTAAGTGGCTGTTCCTCTGGTTGCCTGTTGTTTAATGGCATTCAGTTTTAAATTTATACTAAAATTGTGGAAGTCTGCTTGACAACAGATGACTGAGGGGACTTTTTAAGGGGGTAATGGTATCCTGTCAAGATGTATTTTGACAACACAACTCCACATCAGTAGGAACAGATGAGGACTGCAAAGAAATTTAACAAATTGCTCTGTAGGACAAAGTTTTACCATTCAGTGGGTCGTCTGCAGGGCAGATGAGTCGTGTTTAGGGAACTTATCCAAAGTTGTTTATTTTGGGTTTTTTTCCCACTGAGAGTTGCAAGGTGTAAAACCGAAATATAATGACTTATATTTTAGATTGCACTGTGGTGTTGCTTCATGCTCAGTTTTGTTGTGGTTTTTTTTTGTTTGTTTTTGGAATAAAAGTTAAATAGGGTATATTTCTTCGTATATTCATGATGCAAAAATCAGTTAATAGAAATGAGCTCTGAACTGATTAGCAGCTGCTAGGAGGAATAACATTGGTTATGGTTTAATAGTTAGTCAAATGCTATCTCAGTTAAGGACTGTTACTTGGCATGCCTCTTGAGCAGCCCTTATCGGAGAGAAAGTGTAAACAAAGTGACAAGAAAGTGAATAGTCAGAATAATGCAGGTAGATTACACTTAACAGGTTTGGGGTTTGTTGTTTGGGTTTTTTTTCTTTACTCCTTGGAAATTCAGTAGCATTAATTTTTGTAAAATAACCTCCTACGCTAGCTCAAATTAACTTCCAAAGTAAAAACATTTAGTTGTTCTCACTCTGTATAGGATTTGGAGTCTAATAAAGTTAATACTAATTGCAACTGCTGAACACTTGCTAGGTTGATGGCTGAAACAGCAACGTGGTAGGGTGGAGGAGTGGTGAATATGATGGATTTAGTGTAACTTTTCTTTTTCCACCCTTTCAAAGAATCATACATTTGTAGCAAAGTGAGGAAAACAGTGTGGTAATTTTTGAACTAGCTTACTGTCAGTCCTAAACCACAAAAAACACTACCAACAATTGCTCAGATGATTCTAGCCTTGGAAGTTTTGTCATTAAGCCTGTTTAATGAAATAATACTGATATTCAGTTCAGTTCAGTGGACTATCATTTGTCAAGCTTTTTGTTCAGAGTGTGAAGTAAGAAAGTACACTCTTTGAACACATTGTTTCTGTTAAACCTTTTGAATTAATAACTTTATTTTGATGTCTTCCATCACTTCATTGATACTAGACTTGATATTTACATTTCTGTAGTATAATCACCTGAGCACTTTGAAATCCTTTATCTGTAAAGGATTTTATCATCCAGTCACTTCATGGAAATGGTAAATTGAGTTGCACAGAATGCCTCCAAGACAGTGACTGCCCATCTTGAGGCTCTTAGTCAACAGATTGTCCATATGTGCAACAGTGAGACAGAAATAACATTCAGTTGCCTTCAGTGTACTGTTTGCTTGAGGATGCAATGGTGAGGCACCTTGGCTGGACTGCTGAATTGTTTGTTTGTCAAAAACTAGTTGCACACTTGAATATTTGCATGGGCTTTACAGTTAAAATCTTGGGTTGCCAGACTATCATGCTAATTTTTGACCTGCAGAATATAGTTATAAGTTTCAGGTCAAAATGTTGTAGCATTTAAAGAATTTGAGAAGAAACACAATGATAAAATTTCAGTGGCTTTACTGAGAAATCTCATATTTGATATCTAAACATATCCAAAGATAGAAAAGACTTAACATTGTAAGTGAACAGAATAGATTTACAAAAATTCTAAATAGGTGTTCAGTAAAAAATGGCTGTTCAGATGGTAATCTTGGTGTTCATTATGTTGAGCACTAACATTCCTAAGATGCCTAGATTTGTGCTTATGGATATACCGAACTCTTGCATGACCTAATCAGAGTTTAAGACTATATACTCTTCGAAGGCATCTGTAGATCTTGATTTTATCAGTGTTCTTACAGCATGCAAAAGATGTGCTAACAAGTACTGTGTACAGCTGCACTCACTGCCATGTTTTGTGGGTCTGTGTGACATAACTAGCAAACCAAATACCCTAATTCTAAATTCTGTTCTTATGGAGAAGTGCCAGAAAGTTCTGTGTATTGGAGTACTAAACTTAGCCAGCAACCAGGTTCCCTGGTGGTTTAATTTGCAAGGTATTTTAGAGGTTAATGTTGATAGAATACTAAATAGAATAGATTGGTTTAAAATCAGTCTTTGGTGCTCTTTGATTAAAACTTTGTAATGTGAATTGGTTAAATGCATTGCATTGGATTGAGAGGCTTTGGTAGGATGGAGCTATAAAGGTAGAACAGAGCTATAAAAGTCTAGATTCATACTGTGGTTAGCCTTAAGAAAGGATTTGTACAGTTTTCTCCCATGCATTGACCAATTTCATTTCAACTTCACAGGTAGAGCATTGGCAAGTACATCGAGTCCCCGTAACATTCATGAATAGGCACAGAGGAGAAACCTAGTAATTGCTGGGGCTTAATTCAGAATCAGGTGGTACTTTTTACTGCAGGATCATGGTATCCTGTGGGTAAAGCTGGGAGCAGTAACTTGAGGCTCGTTAATGAAAAGTGTCAGGTAACTCCAGTCATGGAAGTGGGAATCTTCTTGCTAGGGAGTTGCATTGTATTGTGAAAATATAAAGGACTGAGTGAACATGAAAGGTTTTTTTTAAATATTAGCTACTATTTTAAAAATTAATGTATTGCTTTTTGGCAAGGAGGGGAAAGGTAGAAGTTCTACTGTTCCTCTACTGCAATTCAGAGACAGGCATTTGAAAGGTAACAGCCTTAGTATTGCTTTCTTATGAAAACTGAAATTGATTCGTGAAAATTCATTTCTGTGTATTTGTGGAATCTAGCATACAAATACTCCTTTCCTCTTATTTTAGAGGGGAAAAAAGTCTGAAAGATATAGGATACATTAATGCATCTAATTCTGTTTCAATGAATCTCGACTTTCAGATTTTTAAAAAAGTATTAGCACTTCTGCTTCAGTTATTGACCATGCTGTCTTCCCAAGTGCACTTTTCAGGAAGACTTTTCCTCTCTCTCCCTCTCTCCTTGCCGATAGAAGATTCCTAGCTACTGCATTTGATATTATCCCCAGGCTTGCAGTACTTCTTTATGAACTACTTTACTACTTTGTATCTTTCTTAACATATAAAATTGTTCTCACTTTTACTGTGTCTGCAAGTACTTTGCAGCAGGGTAACATCACTTTCTTTTCTTTTTTTTTTATAGTACTACTGTGGTTGTGATTTTCTGTATTCGCCACAGTAGTAGTAGCAGAACTGTGCATCCATAGTGTTCTTGTCTATCTGCTAGTGGTTGTTTTAGTGACTCAGTGCTCTATTACCTGTCACTGCATAATTGATTTTAAAATATTACCTGCTTTGAACTTGTTTGTTTCCTTTGCATTACTGCCTCTTTAAATAGTGAACAAGCTTGCAATGGCCAAAGAGCCATGATCCAGTATGGTGGGCAGCAGTACTGGTGTAGTGTTCCTGTGGACCTGTTGTGTTTTGAACTGTGATGGGGAACTCTTGGTATGATTCCAACTTAAAACAGATCAGGGGTGCAATCTCGGTGTTACTGCAGTCACTGGAAGAACAGAAATTAGATCAGAATGACAGCTCAGGTTCACAGGCAGTTTTTGATACAATGAAGGAAAATGGTATCATGTAAAGGATTGTTCAGGTGTTCAAGTCAGCATTAGCATTTAACACCATGAAAACACAGCCTAGGAATACAGTAAAGTGCCATCATCAAGCCTCACAGAGCTATTGCCAGAATGGAGAAATTGCTGTCCCGACTGTGCTACTGCTGCTTGTGTACTTGTATCAGCATCTATTGGATAGCTGTCTGATCTGCTTTGTTGGGAGGAATTAGCAGCTTACAAAGAAAATAAAAATCTGATGGATGCTGGTGCTAGCACAAGGATGGGGGTGGGACTGTGTGATGGAAGCAGAAATAAGCTATTGGATTGGTTTAGCTGCTTATGGTACAGTCAGCTGCCAGGAATGGAACAGAGCCTCAAATATACCATCCTGATTTCACCCAAAGCAGGGTAACAAAAGAGGAAAAAATGGTCAGTGTGTATGTATGTCACTGGAAGTTGCTACTCTCTGTATATATCACGTTAACTGTCTTTAGACTGCAACAAGAGGAGACACTTGGGGTTTGTTTTGCCTTGAACTATCTTTGTTTCAAATATGTAGTGTTAAATTGGCTTCTTTTCCATGTCTTCTCACAATCAATTTCAACTCATCAACTTTTCTCTGAGAAAGAAATAATTGCCCACTGCTGTCATTGTGTTTTTGAAGGCATATCTTATGTTTTACTCTTGAGACAAATTTTTACTTGGGAAACCAGTGCAAGAAAACTTGGAGTAATGACACCCGGAGGCTTAGTTTAAAAGGCAGGGGGAGGAATTTGTTTCTAGCAGTACATGCAGTACTAGTTCACTGTTCTCTTTTGAACCTGCAATTGTAAGGATGTATGGAGCACAGTGTTATGGAAGACAAAACTGTACCTGCTACACAGATTAACTCTTGGACTGTAAGCAATGCTTTGCCCTCAGAACAGAAGTGTTGCAGAGTATGCAAGCTGGTATACATATCTCCAACAGTGATAAAACATGTGATTATGTTGTTGGTGTTCCTAATGTCTGGGTACTGCTATGTGGAAGCTGTTCAATTTTTAAGTGTTCCAGGAACTACCATGATCTTTGTCAATGTTTTTAGGCGTAGCTTGAACTTCCTTGTTGTATGCTCTTATATGGTAGCTGTTTACTTTTTATGTGGCTGATACTGAGCTAAGAAATTCAAACTCTGATAGTCCTTCTAAATTGCAGGCATATGATTTTCTTAAACTGGCACTTATGTAAACTAAAAATGTGAAGTACAGATATTGTCCCTGCAGCACAGTCTCAATTATTCCCTTGAATTCAGTAACACTGTTAATGTTAGGTTGGTGACTTTTGGGGGTGGTTTTTTTATGCATTAGACAATCTTACTGTTTTTCTATCCGAACCCATGGTACCTACCTTCATGACTTCAGTCAGCTGGTATTTATTATACAGTTCAACAAACTAGACTGTAAAACTAATTACCTTAATACTAAACTAGAAACCAGGAGGGGAAACGTGGCAGGAGGAAGAATAGGAAAGAAAAGGTCAGCTCTAGTTTAACTTGGATCAGTTTCCTGATCAGGTTGACTATATACCTGCTATTTCTCCTGAGTAAAGTGTAGAATCATAGAATGTTAAGGGTTGGAAGAGACCTCTGGAGATCATCTAGTCTCCAGCCACAGCAGGGTCACCCAGGGCAGGACACACAGGAACGTATCCAGGCAGGTTTTGAAAGTCTCCAGAGGACATTCCACAACCTCTCTGGGCAGCTTGTTCCAGTGCTGTGTCACCCTCACAGTAAGGAAGTTTTTCCTCAAGTTGAGGTGGAACTTACTATGTTCTAGCTTAAACCCACTATTCCTTGTCCTATTACTGGGTACCATTGAAAAGATAAAATGTGCTTTACTGCAGAGAACAAGACTTCTGATATTCAGTAAGGGTTTATTTTAGCAACAGTTTTTTTGGAGGCTCAAAGTGAGCTAGAAACTAAGTTGGCTGTATGGCATTCTGATCAACAAGATTGCTGACAAGAGCAAGACTACAGTACCATTAATTATAACATCTTTCCTGTTGTTCTCACTTTGTAGTGGAACTTGTTTGATGCTTACATCAAACTGCTCTTTCTATGTTAAGTTAGTTTCTTTATTCTGTGGTAATAAATACTAATAGTTGTGTAAGGGAATTAACAGGAGTGTATCATGCTGATCAATTTGTCAGATCCATGTATGCTGTTGAAGAGCTGCATTCCAGCTGCTGGCAAGTAGCCAGAACTTGTTCTGCCTACAGCTGCAATGGGAAAAATTAGTACCTCTTACCCGCCCTCACCTTTTTTTATTTTTCACCCATTGTAGGGGTGTTTTTTTACAGACAGTTACAATGGATCTCTTATTCTTGAATATGATTCAAGTGTCATGGCTTCAAAAGATTGTTATTCTAACCTTTAGAGTTCAGTGTGTTCATGTAAAGTGTAGAGGTCACCCAGAGCTTTACCTATCTTAAAATTCTTTGTTCCACTTTGAACCACTGTCTTACTGTCTTATATTATTCTTGAACCTTGGTCTCTTCCATGTGCTTAGAAGGAACTTTGATAAGATAGGTTGGAACACTGACAGAGGGTGAAACAGAACTGAATTTGTGCAATTCATGTCTAGTATCAACTTCTGAAAAAGAGAGTGGCATAAATTTAGCTGCTGTATGTTAAAGAATCCAACTAACCTTGCTGGAGGATTTAAAGTTACAACGTGATACATATTTTTTCCCTGCTACTAAGCTTCCACTTTATCCTTCCCTTTACCAGAGGCATAAAGAAGCCAGGAAGAAGGGAGGAGAGAGTAGGGGAGATGGATGGTAGTGCCTCATCTGTTTGAGCCTCTAAGGGGTTAGAAAGCATATTACAAAAACTTAGGAGACTGAATCAGCAGAAATGCTTTGAGTGGTAGAGGTTGAATTTTTATTGGGTATGGTCAGCAGCATGTCAGTCTGTAGAATAAAGACCTGTGTGTCAGGTTGTCATCTTTCTTTTTGTGTCCACTTCTGGTACAGACCAGGTTTCTGTGGAGTATCTAGAGAAGCTGAATTAGTCTTGTTTTAGAGAAATGTTTTATTCTTTTCGAAGTTCTGCTGGAGTCTCATTCAGCTGCCACTTTTAATTGTGCTTGGTTCTCAACAACCATCCAGCCTTGCATCTCCATAGCAGCATGTGTTGTATTACAGGAGTGAGAGTTGGGCAACTGTCACTAAATGTGAATTTTACCATAGTTTTTGAAGTCTGTTGTTAAATTAAAACTCTCTGAATTCCTGGCACTCTATATTCCTCAGCTTTTAGTCTCAATTTAGCTTAGTAGAATCCTGCTTTCCAATTTGGAGGCATCCTAGCATTTGTGGCATCTGGGGATTATTTGTGTTTAAAAAGCTGCTCAGTGGAAAAAACTGTTGTTTTGCAATGTTTTTTAGTCTAAAATGCTTAATTTTCAGATTATAAATATTTATCTTCCTCATTCCATGCTTCCTAGCTTCTTCAAATCATTTTAATTAAAGGCTAGCTAAAATCTTATGTATGAATAATAGTTTTCAATATCATAATTCCACTGTTTTATAAGCTAGCTTTAGTGCCTTTCTAGTCTGCTGAGGGTAGTCAAAGGGTAGTGCAATTAATCTAGCGTTGAATATTCTGCTTTTTTACATAATTACCATCAAAAAGCTTTGTACATCTAATGAAAAGTTTTCTTTTTTTAAAGTACTACACTATTTTATGATGCCAGGTTAAAACTCCACTGGTGCAAAGCTGCTGGCCTTCTTTTGATTAACAGTGAAGTAAAACTGCTGCTGTATATGATGAAGATTATAGTATGGAAGACTGCTTTAAAGAACTCCAGCTTGTGACTGTAGCTGCCTGGTTGGCTCATGGAACAGCAAGTGTGCCACAGCAAGGCCCTGTCAAATGTGAAGATTTGGCTTTACCTGAGTGTAGCTGTTAAGCCTCCTAAGGTGAAAAAGGGGGATGATTATCAAATAGCTACTGCTCCATGACCTGTAGTTCAGATGCAGGTCATTCTGATGAAACGAGAGGTTTAAATTGCATATTAGGAAAAATTTCTTCATCAAAAGGGTTATCAAGCACTGGAACAGGCTGCCCAGGGAAGTTGTTTAGCCAATATCCCTGGAGGTGCTTAAAATGAATACATTGTGCTGGGGACACAGGTTAGTGGTGGAATTGCTGTTGAGATGTACAGTTGGACTCTTATGATCTCTAAGGGTCTTTTCCAACCTAAATGATTCTATGTTTCTATGTATGCCTTTGCTGGTATGGTGTCTGTCTGGTAGGAGTGTATATGACAGTACAAGATAGGCATACAGGGTTCTGATTGTTTCTTGTTGATCTGTGTTGTTTTATGCCTTTCCTGTCCTCTGGTGTTGAGGTAATTAGCTTGTTTATTTCTTCATACCTATTCATTCAGGTGTATCATCCTCAAGTTCCTTTCTATTTTGCTTGTTGTTGTTACTTTCTTATTTTGTTCTTGTCAAGGAGAGGAAGCTTTATTTACTCCTTAGAAAAACTGATTATAATATGGCTGGGTCAGGTAGGCCCCCTGAGGAGCAGAAGAGGCCACTCCTTCCCTGGCATCAACTGAATTTTCTGAGCAGAGGGAAGGACTTAGAGGCTATGGGATGTAGTGGACCAGTAAGTTTGTAGCTTAAATTGAATAATGAGTTAAATGTGGAGGGGAAAGGGAGGAAGAGAAAGAAGAGTTGGCTGCTTAGCCTGAGGAGCTGAAAGTGAAGACTTCTGTCTCTCAGGTTTTACAGATGCCACAGGTAGTATTCAGGTGACCAAAACCAAGCTTAAGTGATTCAGGACAATGGTTGTTGGGGAAATATGGATTATAAGATCACTTTTACCATCTTTCTTATTTGCTTTGGAATTCTAACATGTCGTGTGTTCCAGTCTGTTGTCTTCCTCCTTTTTTGTCAGTTTTATGCCTGTGTTATGTGTTGTGCAAATTCCCATCAGGCTTGAAGAAGTCCTGTCTTGAGATGCCAGTTCATATATCTGCCCTAACTCTAACTGCTGCCTGTGCCAGACACTTTATACCTCTTTGCTATAGTGCTGTTCAAACCCATGCACTTTTCTTCCATGTCATCAGGTCCACTCAGCTGTCTAATATGGAGCTGAGAAATGCCAGGTGGCTACTGATTTCAGCCTTTCCTTTTTTCCATAGGTGCCTTTGTGTAGTTTATTTGAAGCTCTTACTGCTTTTGAAACAGCAACAACAAAACCAAACTGATACTGGCTTTTCTCTGTTGGAATACCAAATGTTACACTTAGAGAGAATTTCTTCAGCAAGACCATCAGACTGGTTAGGGTGTGTTGGAAAGTAGTTTTATTTCCTGTCTTTGCAATTGTCTAAGTCCACTTGACTCCTGAACAAATGTGATCTGCCCCAAGGAAATAGGATTTAAGAAATGCTGTGTTTGTAACTTTTTGTGTCAGGAGTTCTTATCTTGAAATATTGGAAGTGCCCAGTGTTCTGAGTGGTACTGCTGTGAAAAACTGCACCTCAGCACTAACCCTAGATCAGTAAGGATTTCTCAGCAAAACATCAGAGTTTCACTGGAGAACTCAAATTTGGGAGAAACTATTTAGTAAACCTTAAAAATACGAGAGTTTTTGAGGAAGTATTTGCTGGTAAATCAGTAACATTTGAATTATGATCAGCTCTGGCAAGCACTGTTTGTCCCACAAGCCTTTAGAGGGAGTAAACTGAAAATTCAAGTGATCATAGAATTCTCATTTGACTGGTCAGTGCTTTCTGCAATGACACTGCAGGAGAAAAAGCTGTGAGGGAAACCCACTGTAGTGTGTCTGAGGAAGGTTGTTTATTTAGTGTGATGGTGTTGGCTATTGAAATCTGTGGTCCAGCTTAGAGAATGTACCTTGCTTCCAACTCAAATTGTTCTATGATTCTACAATAAACTAAGAATGCTTGTCCAGTAGTTTAGGAAGGGGTTTTGCTGGCCCAAGACCAGCTTTGTAAGTCCTTTACTTCAGGTTGTCACATAGTAGCATTTTGAGGGCCAGTACTTGATGTGACTTGAAATAATTTCTGGGCCTTTCATGTTGTCTCAGGAGGTTTTGGCATCTTTTTAGAATCTGTCCTCTAAGGAATAGAATCACTTTGAGGAGACTGATATTAATAAAGGCAGTAGAGTGACTGATTGTTTTCTTGAAGTCATTTTATTAATTTCAAGGATAGGAACAACTTATTGCACACCTTCTCACTTTTCCAGCTCGTTCAGCACCACAAACCATCACAAATTGCCAAAGCAGCCTCTTTTACTCTTGTCTGCTAGGGTAGTTACTCAGTAGTGATTTGGATTGCGTATTTGAAGAGTTGTTAACTGTCCATCTTTCTGTGTTTTGTACTTGTTCAGCTCCCCTTTAACAACTGATGTGAATATATGGCATACAAAACAATTACAAACTAGATACTGAACAGCTTTGTCAGTTGTACATCTCAAATAATATTCTGTCATTTTGTCCTCCTTCATTCTCAACTTTGTTTTGCCCTTTGTGTATCATACAAATGATGTTTACCCATGAGAAGTTTTATACCACATGAGTAACTTGATATGAAGTTTTCCAGAATATAGGAAATGAGATTTATCTGGTTTATTTAGGAGTTTCCCTCTTGCTGGAAATGCAGTTTATAATTCCTGTGTTCTTTACCTTGCAGTTCAGGTGACTTCTGTGAGTAGTTGCTGTTGTTTTCTAAATGGTTTCATTAAGAGGTGAAAGTACAGATCAGCTCAAAGTTCTGAAGTTTCCTGTTTTGTCCTTCTTGAGACTTGTGAGAAGTAATAGGATATGGCTGTCTTGGGTCAAAGAAACCCCCAGGTTGTGAATGGAACAGTAATATCTGTAAAAATTCTACCTTTTCCTATTTATCTTAAAATTCATGGTCCTTCAGGGGAGGGAAACAAACATCCCCAAAACCACAGAAATACCACCAAAAAACTAGTTGTGATTTTGCTTAAAGTTTTTGATTCAAATGCATTCATTTTTATTAGTTGCTTACAGTTAGCACAGAATTTGTGCTGGATTTTCTTGTGGGTTTTGGGGGTTTTTTTGAGCAAAATAGACACATACCTCATTCCTTTATACTGTGCAAAAAAGGAATAGTTATCTCTTGGATTACTGTTAAAGCTGACCAACACATTCAGAACTGAAAAACAGTTCTGAAAAACAGAATTAAAGTTGCTTCTGCAAAGGAAAATTCAGTGCTGAAATACAGAAGGAGCAGAGTATTTCTAAGACAGGATAGCCTCCTGCATAAACTGATCTGCTTTGAAAGAGCTCATCTGTTCTCATGACTGAAGTATTCAGAATCTTTTGACTAGGTACTTGAAATACATAGTTTTTCCTTTGAAGTGTTCCATCCCCTTCTCTTTAAGTCGGGTTGGACAATTGAAATGTAAATTTTATAGAATATGGTCAGAAATTAACTACAGAATTGTTGCAACATTCATTATTTTCTAGTAAATTTTCAGAGCTGGTATATGGCTTTGAGTACTGTATGAACTCACATATGAATGAGAGTTTGAGTCCCACACTTTGAATCCAGTTTCATGCTTTGCCTTGTGCAGTCATTTAATGCTTGGAAGGAAGTTTAATAAAAGTTTGTACAGAGGTGTGCTAATCAGAAAAAATAAAATTAAAAGCACACCTGCTTAATCCTTGAATTGTATCAAATGATAAAAGCAAAACCCAGAATTTTTCCTCTTCTATATCTGCCATCTTTTGTCGGATGAGAGTGCCTAATGTGAAGCTAAAACTTGAATTTACAGTCTCAGTTTCTTTATTCCCGCTCTTTCAGTCCCCTGTGGAAAATTAGGGAATTCAGCCCTCTCAATCAAATGCTAAAATGACTAGGAATTTGCATAAGGTACTGGAAAGAATACACACAAGTTCAGCAGACATACACATAGCAGATGTAGATTACAGGTTCATTGTCCATGTAAGTTGAGATACACTGCTTTGAACAATTCCATCTTTTCCTTGATGTACTGAACATGCTTAAGAACAGATTTGAAATCAGAGTTTAGCTGAATTTAGAGTTCTTTAAATTCTAATGGGAGTATATGAGGCACATGCAATTTTAACATTGGATTCCAGGCATTTTTTTAGAGACAGAAAGCATGGTTAATACTTTAAAAAAAAAAAGAAGTTTTTGGATGATCTTATCTATGTATTCTTGTTGACCTAGTTGGCACGTTGTCAGCTTTAAATTTTGTCTTAGTTTGCCAAGCCAAATTATGGCTGGATGCAGAAATAGTGGCTGCTTAGGGTTTTTGTTTTGTGTTGGTTTATTTTTTAAAGCCCAGCTATTCATGAAAATAAGTTGTAAGTTAAAGGTGAAATTATGAAATTACATGGCAGAGATTTTGAAATGCAGAAAAGTCAACTTCTGACAAACTTAACAAATCAACTTCTAGTATACAGTAATGTTGCACTTGTTCCTTAATTTTAATAATCCTACATATAGCAATTTTATCATTTTTTAATTAGACTGGTTTCAGGGTTTACATGAGTAACGTTTGGAAATACACTTTGAAGAATGCAGCACTAAGACTTAAGGGGTTGGTAGTTCTCTTACTGGGTTATAATTTGGCATCTACATAAGTGCTTTTTGTTCTGTAGCTTCAGCAGATGAGAGAGTGGCAGTTAATTTTAGGGAACAACATTAGTGCAGTCTACAAATTTTTTTAAAATAATAGGAACCAACAAATAGTTTTTCAATACAAGGGACATGTATTTATTGTGAGATAAGAATAGCTTTTTCTCTTGTTCATAATTTGAAAATTGTTAGCATTTGGTGGGGGAATAGGTTGTTTGCAGAAATTATAATTGAAGAGAACTGAAAATTCCCATGAAACTCTGCATACAGTAGGAAATTTCACTTCCTTTTTAAACTTAGTGTCTGGCATCAGTGTTATGGAAGAATGCTTTTGAAGGCTTGCAGCTTCATTAGCTTTGAGTAAACCCTGGCCCATCAGTTTAGGAGTGTTTTCAATTAATTTTTTTTTTTTGTCTTAGTGATGTTTTTTATAACTATTTTTCTCTATTTTTCAGCTAGCTCTCCCTTCTTAGCAGAAAGCTTTATGTTCTCTGACTCCAGTGATCCCAGAAGTGTGCCAGACCTATTTGTCTTTAGTTGACCACTAGATTTTCCCACATGCTATTAGATGTCTCATACTGCATAATAGTAATATGTGACCTATTAATTGTTACACATTTGCTGTGGACTTTTCCATGGTGGTATGGTGAACATCTAACTAGGCCCTCATGGAGAAAAAGAAGCTTTTGTTTGGCAATCCTAAACTTTTTAGATAAAACAGAAAAACTTCTCAGTCTTGTATATCTTAAAATTATGGTTAAGAAACAAGAACATGCATTAGACACATGATCTTCTGAGAGTAACAGTTCTTTCTGTTTTGGTCTTGGGAATTATTCTCCTTGTGTTGTACAATAGTTAAACTGATGGCAATGAGGAACCTAGGAGCATTTTTTCCAAGCTGGATGTTAGCTTCTTTTACAGTGTCTTAGTCCTTCAGACTTTCCTTCTCTAATGATTCAACCTATGAGCTTGTAACCAGCCCAAATTATCACCAGCACTGTTTGGAGTAATGGCATCTAGCTATCTTTTTGGTGTAGCATCTTGAACAAAGAAAGGCAGTAGGGTAAGCTTTATTTTCTGAAGAACACCAATATTCACACCATTTTGAAGTCTAAATGTCTTTGTATGACAGCTGGGATTACATCACTACTCAAAGAAAAAAAGTTTTCTTAAAACAGAAGTTAAGTTTTAGCAACTGTCCCTTTGAAACATTTTTTCCCCCTATCTGCAGAGCAGCAAAGTCACTTCAGAAGTGTTTTGCTGATGCCTTTTAAATTATAAATAAGACATCTCTCAAGCTATTTTGCTGCTGCATTAGAAATTTAGATTTAATTTTCATTTTTACAGTGCCTAGAAGCTACAGTAAAAGGTGTTTTGTGGGCTCTCCTATGTACAAGTCTACATGGACACATTCTTACTGGCATAAAAGATTACTTCAGAGTGTGGAGGTGCTGCCTTTTCTTAGTGAACTCATTTTTCCCACTGTGATTTATAAATACCTGAAAAATAGACCTGAACTCAGAATTGAGGCAAGTTTCAGTTTGAAACTACAAATAGTTCTATTGTTTTTTTCTGTTGGCTGCGACTCTTTTTTTCTTTAAAATTGATGAACAATTGAACAACTGGGGGGAGAGGCACTCTTTCTGGTTTTTTTGTTTTTTGGGTTTTTTGCCTCTGAGGTATGGCCAATGTCAGTCTCCCCAGCGCTAGAATATTACTCTTTGTATTCTGCTTAATGTTGCAGATAGTTCTTTTGATGTACATACTCTTTTGAAACTTGCATCAGTGTCTACATCCCTTCTATAAAGTACAGCATAGAGAGTTGAAAGCAAGGACTTTTAGTCTTAGTAAAAAGACAGCAGTTAGAACTGAAGCTGTTCTGTAGTCTCATTTCAATTTCTGGTAACCCTGTTTCTTAGTGGGAACAGAGGTGTCCTCAACTACCTTAATTCTTGGAGTCAAGGTGATATTACAGAAGGACAAGTATTCTTTTTAGCTAAGATTCAGAATTTGTATTGGAGTCTAAATAGAGGATTTCCTCCCTTTCACATTGGAATCTGTGGTATGTTGGTTCCTGTTTGCTTAGGGATCTGAATCGATACAGTAAAGAAAATTAGTGTATTAAGTTAAACGTTTGTAACTTTGTTATAAGAATACTTTTTTTTTTTTAGTCCTATCAGCAAAAAGTAGACTCAAGCAAGACAAGATACTTAGGAAGCCTGCTTGCTACCTCACCCCTGTATGAAATCTGTGAAACCCAAATTGTCTCTTTTTCTGCAAGAAAAAGCTGTTTTTTTCAAACATTTAATTTGCTGAATAGATATTCTGTAGTGACATTACAGTAACATTTGAATAAAGATTTATTAATTTTTGCTTCTGCTTTCATGTTCTGTATTTTGACTATTCTGCCTAGCAAACTAGTTCATTTTTCTTACCATTCATTTAAGTGGCAAAAAAAGAGGATTGTTTGAATGTTTGCTTATTTTTTAAAATTCAGTGCCTCAGTAGTTTTATAACTTGGTCAATCCTTTCAAAATCATTAAGTAGTTTGTTTTTAAAAAAAAAACAAAACAACAAAAACAAAACTCATTTAATGATGCAATTAGTTTTGGGTTTTTTTCCTGTCATTTTGAAGCAGGGAGTAATTTCTCTATTTAGAGGAAAATAATAATAATAAAAAAATAAAGTAAAACTCAAAATCAAGTAACCATTTCTTCAGGGGAACCAGTGACCCGTAAAATGGGAGCATATACTTCAAAAGGTTGTAAGTTTAAATAATTAGAAAGTAAAAGATGATTGAAAATGAGCTCAGAGTCCCTTTCTAGTGAAAGACAAATTATAAGCAAGGCAGATGACTTCTTTTCCTTTTTAAGTAAACCAAAGCAAAATACTGCTTCCTACTCTTGCACCTGTATTTTAAAATAAATATTGAAGCACTATTATTGAGAGAAATTTGAAGAAAAGCAGAAGTTTTTCTTTCAGAGAAACAGAGACTTGGTCTATCTGCCTGTGTTAGTTTAAAAAAAAAAATAAAAATAATGAAAAGGAGTTCTAAAGCTTGATGAAGCTGAATTTTGTCTGTGATGTGATTGTTTAAATACAAGATAGGTGACTTAGTGAAGCAAACCACAGTTTCCTTCAGACATTCTCATGTACTGATCCAAACTAAATAATAGGGCAGTGGCACAGGCTGCCCAGGGAGGTTGTGGAGTCTCCTTTAGTGGAGACTTTCAAAGCCCACCTGGATGTGTTCCTCTGTGACCTGCTATAGGTGACCCTGCTTTGGCAGATGGAGTTGGACTAAATGATCTTTCATGGTCCCTTCCAACCTTTAACTTTCTATGATTCTGTGATACAGTTGACAAACTATATAGAATGGAGAGAAGCAGAACTAAAGTTTGTCAATTATATTTAAATTTTTTTTAACACAAGAGATCACTTTTTAGTTACATGAAAGAGGGCAAAGTGCAAAGGGAAAAAAAGCAACAAAATCTTAAAAGTTATTGTTCTGCTGTGGATGAATAAGCTCAATGTTGGTAACTGCTTCTGTATTTTCACACATGAAGTGAAACTTTTACTTCTCAAGGGGGCGTCAGTGAGTTTTGACTGAGAACTGTGTGTTTGCATGTTGTATACCATGAAGTTACTGCTACTGAAAGGTGTATAGGGCAAAGGAGGCTGGCTAGCAGTTAAGGCAGTTAACCTATTGGTTAGAGCAATAAACTGGATGTTCAGGAGCTGTCTCTTGGTCCTTACTTGCCCCCATCATTTTTTTCCAATTGGCTTTGGTTTCTGAGACTCCTCATACAATTTATGTAAGAGTCTTCACATATTAAGACTTACCACCTCAGAATGTGGGTTGTATGACATCAGAATGGGAATAGAATTTATTTGAAAAATGAGATGATATTGCTGTGGTCAAAGGAAAATGCAGAAGCAGAAGTTGAACTCTTAGTTGTACTGAAGTCTTTTTGACAACCAGGTGAAATACCCAGTATTACAGAACACAAAAAAATAAAACAAAGTTTCACTTTAATGCTTGTTTTGCTGATTGAGGATGGTAATGAGACTTGGACACCTGATTGAAAAGACTAGACATGTTTTACTGGTGATAGCTAAATAATACAACCAAATAAGAAAAATACAGAACAAAATACCTAAAGCAGACAGAAAATATACAGGGTAATGCATCAAGTCATTACTACATAAGAGAAAAGATAGTGATTAAGAAAGATACATCACCAGTTGCATATGTCACAGTCACCCAGACCTGTAGTCACTGGGGGGCCATGGTTGCAGTGAGGATTTGGAGAACCCTTCCCAGCAGGTGGGAAAATCCTTCATGGTGTGTTCACCCATGGGTGAGACATCCAAAGTCACTGCAAGAGAGTCCAGCTTTATATTCTTTAAAAAATCAAGTCAGAAAGACTTGCATGTTGTGCTGTGCAGAACTATGTAGTTTACTCCCCCCCAATCAATCAGGACCAAGATTTGTCTGGAGTCCAGGGCATGGTTGGTAGTGTTTCCTAAAATATTGTCTCCAGAGGTCATGTCAGCACAAATGGTATTTTTTTCTGGTTAGCTGCTAGCATCAGCATGACTATTGTTACAACTCAGCACAGTGCCCACAGGTACAAAGGTTATTAGTAAAAAAGACAGGATTCATCTGTAGGTCAACTTTGGCTTGGGCCTGTGGTCCAAGCCTTAGCACTACAATGCTGTGTCTGTTGGTACTGTGCCCAATCTCATTAAATGTAATCCTAATATTTGGATTTTCTTAATTACATTTTAAAGATCATTTATTGAATTTTACAGTCCTCTAAGACTTGAAATCAGCAATTCTGAACCCACTTTCACATTAGCTTTGTTTTGTTTTAAAGTAGCATTAATGGGCCTAGCTCCTTAACAGTTGTGTACATTTTTTTCTATTTTTAATTCCTCTTACTCTGTGTAGACTATTGGAAAAAAACAAGGAGACTTGAATCTTCTTTTTGATGCATGTTACTTAACAAAATCTTTCTTAAATAGGAGGAGGGGTGAGGCCTGATTTTTAGATGAACTAAATAACAGGTGATTTGGACCTTAGTACAGCAATTTGAACTGCCATAATTCAAGTGTAATTCTTGGTATAGTAAGGCACAAAGTGGGGAGTGATGGAAGTTCCTGTGATAAGTTAATTTTTAGGCATGTGTATGTTGGGAACACAAAACTGCTAGCTTTGGTGGGTTGACAAAAGTGGTTTTTGCAGAGCCTCAAGATGGGATTTTTTTTCTGCAGTGCCTCCAGAGGCTGTAATATTTTAAGCTTAAAGTCTCATTTCATTATAATAAAAATAATACATGCATGCCCTGTCCTTCGAGGCAGTGTGCAGCAGTCTGACCCCTCTGCCTGGCTGTGGATATGCTAGAGAAGAAGGGAAAAAACAGAACATAATTTGAATTCACCTGGTATTTTCCAAATTCCTTAACCCACAGTTTGAAAGAACAACATGATCTCTTCTGATGGGTAACCTTTCAGCATTAAGATGAAAAACAGAGCAGTAAATATGAATCAGGTGAGCAGTATTGCTAAACATCTCCTTCCATTTTAAAGTTTTCTGTCTGTCTACCATTTCTGGTATGCATCCAGAGATATGACTGAAACAAGATTTATGGGTTGGGAAAATATCAAGCCAAAAAGTGAATTTAGTTAGAAATATTTTCACTAAAAGCTTTTTATCAGCTCATTGGCTCATACCCAACTAAACTGAAAAAAACCTGCAGCAGACTAAAAGAGAGAGAAGCAAGTATACATGAAGGGTTTTTAAGATTGCTTATCAGGAGGTCATGGGTGTAATGAGAACTGGAATTATAGGGTTTTCCTTCAATTATTTTTTTTTAACTCAGTGTTTACAGCATCATAGCTACTACAGGGAATTTCCACTGACTCTGTTGTGAGTGATGTACCTCAATATGCCCTTGCACCAACTGCAGTTATTACAGTTTGCTGAAGCCATTTGAGGCCCCTCCTTGAGATTTAGTATTACTGTGTAAGAGAGCAAAGAAAGTTTTGGTTTTGGTTTGTTTTTTTTTTTTAACTTTAAAAGATTAAATTATAGTAAAATGTCTCAAATACAGTGACTCTAGGGAGAAAGGGGGGGGTGGGGGGGTGGGCTTGTAGCTAAAGCCCTAGAATCTGATAACTTCTGAGACAGGAACATATAAATGGAAAAACAAAGACAAATTGTTAAGGAATGAGAAGTCAGATGTGAATGGAAGTATATCTGCTTTTATGAATTGGACTTTGTTTTGGAAATAAGAAACAAATACTGGAGTTAATATGACCAGTTTAAGACTGGCCTGGCTATTGTGCAGAAGCCTCTATCCCCCTGGAGTGTGCAGTTGCTGTCACACATCCCTTTTAGTGAGATTGCTGTTGTCCCAGGGATCAGACTTAGATGCCAAACCTGACAGAACTTGTTCCTCCTCCCCTCTTTCCTGGGCTGATGCCTTTTCAGCACCTGAATAGCCACCCCTGGAAAGAGAGCTCCTCTCCTGTTACTGGAGATAATTTTTTAATGCCTTGATGTGGTTACATTGTATGAACTAGTTCTAGCACATGTTCCTCAGTAGTCCATACTAGAAACAAAGATGCACCTTCCTGATAAGGCTAAATTGAAGTTGTGTCAGTCCTGCTGAAAAGTAGCTAGAGCTGGAGAACTTTCTGAAGTGGAAGCAGCACACTTTAAGGGTTGGAAAAAGTCTCTGTGTTGTCAGCCTGTACAAGTAAACTTGTAAAAAGAAACAAAGGATCCAGTACCCAAAGGTGTGAAGAAGCAAGCGATCACATTGAGTAACTCTGAATTGTGGCTTTATGTGGAAGTTGTTAGGGGATTTGTAAGAGAAGCATCCCTTTGGATGGGTGGGATAAAACTTAAGTTTGGTGAACCAGCAAAGAAATGGATTAGTGTGTCCTTTGTTCAGGAAAATAAACACCACCACAGTGTGCTAGTCCTCATCTTTAATACAAGCTGGGTGGAAGCCTGTCTAAAATTTCTTAACCTGCTGTTCTGCAGGGCTGGGTTTTCTGTGCTTATGTTGGGGTGAGGGCATGTAGTAGGGAGAACAGATATATTTAAATACTAAAGTTAGGGTAGAAATAAGCACCTTCAACACCTGTTGTACCTTCAACACCTGTGGAGAGGGGAGAAAATAGGTGTCCAAAACCCAAGGTGGTTTTAGGTGCTGACTTTTCAGGAACTGCTGTACTCTATTCATGTCTTTACCCACTGACAGAAGCTTCTGAGCTAAGGTGGCTTCCAATTTATAGCATTAATGATCATAATATGGAAGGGGTGTTTAATGTTTCCAGGCTGTTGTGTTTGGGGTATTGCTATCTTAACTTCAGCATTTCTCTTGCTGCTTTTTTTTTTTTTTTTTTTTTTTTTTTTTTTTTTTTTTTTTTTTTTTTTTTTTTTTTTTTTTGTCCATAACTCTTTGAAGTTGGAAGAACTGGGAGTTTGTGCAATGCTAATGTGATGTGAATTTGTTACATAGAATCTAAGAGTCGGTGGATAATGCTTGAAGGTAATTTATAGTGTCTGCTTTGGGCCTCTGATTTTTTTCTTCCTAGTTTTTGCAGATAGAATGTATGTGTATAAATATTCACGAGAGGACAGTGGTTTTGTCATTTCCTTTGTCTTCTTGCATAGGATTATATTATCAAGTGGAAAGCTAAAATAGAAAAAATAGATTTATAGCTCATATAATTATAACAATTGAATTTCATCATATACTTTGTAAATGAAAATTATAAAACAATATAAAATAGAAAAGTAAATTTTCAGTGTGGCCTGCCTACCTGAACAGCTTTATTATGATGGCTTCTCTTGCCTACATGACAATTTTGACATATTATTTAGCCTGCTGCTTCTTTGTACTAGTGTACATAAACACTAGACCAAAAAGTAAATGTCTTTTTTTATGAGAGAGCAGTAGGTTGTGTTGTCTTAGAGGTCGTCACATCTGATGAGCAAATTTTGTCATTCTAAATGTCCTTTGTTGATGGTGGTTACTTGTTTCCTGAAGATACTGGTATCTTTTCTGTGGTGTGATGATAAAATAGTCTTGCTAGAACTGTAAAATAGCTGCATCCTTAGTGTAGGCAGGTCTTGAGTACGAAGAGTGAGAACCTTCAGATGCTGCTTTGGGTTATCCTCTTAGTTGAAAATAAGCTCATTAATTGGAAGGAAAAAAGAGGGGGTACTTGGAAACTGTTTCTATATTTAACAAAACTTGTATTGCTGATCAAGTAAATTGTCACCACATTTTATCAGTTATCAGGCATCTCCTACTTTGTAATTGTTTAATTTGGGGGGCTTTTTGAATAATTCTGTATTTTTGCTTTGTCACAGTATATGATCTTACTAAATGTCTACACAGACTAGATGGTAAATGTGGAAAACCACTGGATTTTCAATTTGAGGCTTAGATAAATGTTTTTGTACATACACAGAGGACTAGACAGACCTGTTATGATATGAAAAGCAAAATAAGCCTTTATACTTGTAAGAATATCAGCCTACTCAGATTGTATAATTTCAGATGATCATAAATAAGTTCTGGCTTTGAAGATTTCTTCCTTTTTTTTGTTTGTTGAGGGGTTTTAGTTGGTTTTTTTTTTCTCCCTCCCTACATGACTCTAATTCTCAGTGTAAGACTACTTCTTGTGTAGAACTACGAGGCTAATCCTTTCACCTTGAAGATTCTGTGGTAGTTATTTTAGGTCTAATGAGGTTGTTGGGGCATGGCTTAGTAGGCTGACTCTGTGCAGATGGCAGTTGCCTCATTTTTATCTTCTAATACTGTTGAATAGTACTAGAGTGGAAGGAGTAAATAATTGTGTGATGTATGAAAAAAAAAATGGGATTTCTCTCAGATTTGGAGAATCTTGTTGCCAGTTTTCTCAAATTTGCTTTCTTTTAAGAAACTTTTGATTTACTGTTTTAAATGTTTCTTTTGTCTCCAGGTTTTGAAAGTATATTAGAAGGGCTTTATGGACCAAGGCTACGAAGAGACCTCAGTTTATTTGAAGGTAAATGAGCCAGCTTTTAGTGCAGTGAGCTGAATTTATTGGTTTTGTTTTGAGTTAAAGGTATTTTAAAGTGCATATTGAATTCTAAAAATGAAATTGTCAATTATTTTTCTTTCTGATGTTTATTTTATCATGTTCTTGTCAATATTGTACACAGTCAAAACACTAGGGAAATGGTACCTAGGTTTTATTCCTATGTAGGGAAATTTTGGATTAGCTAAGCTTTCCTGAAGCTGTTGTGACAAAGATTTACTTTTCTGGAACACTGCATCTCCTACTTCATTTTTTGAACAGCTTTTAGAAAGGGAGGACAAGGTGCTCAGCTTCCTGTCGATGCTAACTGGAAAAAGAAAGGTAATGAATGCTAGCTTAGTTTTCTTGTAGTGGTCAATTAAACTTTAGCTGTTCTTTAAAACATATTTATGTATATAAATAATCTTCTAAATTTTTTGTATATGTGTGAAATGTATATATTTTGATTTGCATATATATGCATAATTTTTTTTTTCCATTACCAGTAAGACCTAGTTTTATTCCAGGTGTGTTTTGGTTTTGCTGGAATAGCTGTCAGTAATACAGGGGTCTTCTAGTTAAGTATGAAATTATTTATCTGTATTTAACAAAAGCAAAGGACAAAAATCCAGCACAAAATTGCTTTGAAGTATTGAAAAGTATGTTCTGTCAAGTTCATTTTCATGGCTTTAAAAAAATGTTTTCTGTTACTGAACCTTCAGACTGCTCAGTTTAATTTCTTCACAACTTATTAGCTGTAATGTGTAAATCATGTAATTTGTGAACTTCTAGTACATGAGGCAGAGTGGCATATACTGTTGGGTTCCTTAGAAGAGGTTTGTAATAACTGCTTTAACTTGGTTATGGTTTTGTAGCCTTCATACTGTGTGAGTTGCTTGGCCTGTATCATACGCATATCACTATTTTCAAGAGGAAGGGGGAGAGCTTGAAACACTAATGTTTTAAGAGTATTTTTGCCACTTGTAAAGCTAAGCATGCCACTAGTCATTTAAGAAATATGTTCATTTGGGCTAAAGGTTATTTTTGTGAGCAGTGCTCCCATCTGCTGTAATAAACAAACACATTACTGGTTTGGAAAAGGAACAAGGCATTGTTGTAATAGTATACAGGTTTTGGGTTTTGTTTGTTTTCTGCTTGTAATTCCAATGGGTTGCTATGTATTGTATTTAAACCAATTAGTGATTAAAGCTTTGTTACTCTTTTGTATCAAAGGGTTTACATTTTGAAAGAAAATTCAGGACACTTTTTTTGAGTAAGAAGGCCAAAAGAACTGAGCTAATGACCAGAATATAAATGTTCCAGTTGAAGGTGCCTGACTGTACACAACAAGGTGTTGTATAATTACTTTAGAATTCCTGTATGTGCCTAATGGAGCTTTCTTATGGGAAAAGTTTTAACTTATTTGTATCATGCTGTTGAAGGTTTCTTGTAACCCCTAAGATCTGCTATTTCCATTGCTTGCAGAAAACTGTTAATATTTGATGACCCAGTGATGTCGTCCTGCACATTAAATTGTTTATCAAACAAAGTAATGTTTTAGGAACATGCATTTTCCTCATAATAGCCACTGAATATTACTGGCAGTATGCAGCAAAATGCCTCATTGCATGAGTGTTTGTTTCTGTGAAAAAACCTTAAGAAATTATATGGTTTTCTTATCCAGAAATGCACGAGAATTGGCTGAAATACATGCTACATAGCCACAATTGCAATTTTTTCTCTCTTACATTGTTGATCTGTATTTTTAATATAGGAAATTAATGATGTGTGTAAAATGTGGCCCGAGCATGCTAATTGATATATTTCCTCCTTAGTTCTGTCTTGAAATATTACTTGTTCTACAGATTAGATTTATTGTATTTTCTCTCAAAAGTGTTTGAGAGAATAATAAATTGTAATTCAAAGGGTAAAAGGTACAGTTCTGTTTTACTAGGGTTTTTTTAACCTTATAAACCTCAAAAATTATCTTGATGAGAAGCCAAACTAATTAAACCCATAACAACATTACCTGAACGTGGCAAGATTTTTTCATTATCTCAGTTCTTCTGTGATTTATATGTAAGACTTACCTGAGGCTTGTTTAAATGGTTCTCATCACATCTCTTATTCAGCACCAGGGTGTGTTTTTTTTCCAAACTGCTTGAACTGTGCAGCTTCTGGTTGCAAAGATACCAAGTTCAATATTTTGGCATCTGACCTTGGTCATGCTCTGAGAGCTCCAGACTTCTTGTGTCATTGAATCCTCAGGGCTTTCTAATCCTTTGCTTATACTCTGACAGCTAAGTAGATTCACATGTAAATTGTAAATAAGCACATTCTACTTACAGACATTTAGCTAAATTGTTAAAGCTTTTCCTCTCATCATCTGGTATGTGTGTATTTTCTTTTATTGGATTATGTGCTGGGGTTCTGGTCTCTTACAGACAGAAGAAAAACAGAGGATGAAAGGTTTATTTCATAGGATCATAGAATGGTTTGGGTTGGAAAGGACCTTAAAGCTCATTTAGTTCAAACCCTCCTGCAGGGTCAGGGACACCTCCCACTAGACCAGACTGCTCCAATCCCCATCCAACCCAGCCTTGAGGGTATGGTTTGTTTTTTTTCCTTAGGTTATTCTGGAATGTTTATTCATATATAAGGTAATGGGGTGAAGAAATATATTAGAAACACGATTCTCTAATATCATTGAAATTTTCACAAAACTACAAGGATGAAGAAACATGAAAAAAACCCCTCATTCTTATGTAATTAGTAAGGAGTAGAAGCATATAAAAAGGATGGGATAACTTTTTCAGAATTGTGAGGAATAGATGGAGAATTTATTGGGATATTGTTAAAATATAGAAAATACTAGGAAGTAAGGGTTCATATTTTTTTAAGTTATCTCATTTACTAGACAATAATTTCACATTTGAAAAGGTAAACATGGAATCTGTTCAGTACGACAAATGTCTGTATTTGTTTTATTTGGCATGATTCCTCGGGAAAAAGGCTTTGGGAAAACAAAGATTTAAATGGCTTAAAAATGAAAAATGGGGGTAGTTTTTGTCAAAGTTCACCATTTTATTCTTAGAAAATGGTGTAAAAGCTTTGTTCTCAATGACTGTGGTTTCAAGTAGTAATCTGTACCATACGTAGCACTGAAATGCTCTTTGCACAACCTTAACAAGTTTTTCTCATGGGATGGCTGGTGTTCTAGCTTGTCAGCAAATCTTTCATTAGCTGACCCCAAGCAAGATAAAATGGGGAGGGGAAGTAATCATGATCTTAAATTGAATGAACCTAAGAGAAAGTTCATTCTGCTTTAAAGTGCAGAATGTCTATCTGAGAATATGGTTTTCTATCTGTAGTTCAAAACCAATACTCAATATGCTTCCTGTGGTGGTGACCTAAGGCTGTTGAATGCCTGGAACTTGATATATCTGCTATCTGATGGCAGTTCTGCTTAGCCCACTGGCATATTTAATGTGTTACGTTGTGCATGGTTTTATACTTTGAATAAATTTGGTATTGAGTAAAGCTGATGATTTGCCTTTTTGACAACATGAAAGGTTTGCTCTCTAGTTAGACTTTAACAGTGGAACTTCAGGATTCCAGACAGGACAGAATTTGGCTGAAAATAAAACCTGTCTTGGAGTTATGTGCAGAATCCTAATAAATCCTAGCAGATTTACTGTGAAAATTATGTAAACATGAGCTTTTTATGAAAGAATAGCGTGAGGTGTTTGGTTATTTTTAATCTGTGGACATCTTAAAGAAATAACTCTTTAACAGGCTGGGATAGTTATTTTTGCTGAATTAATCTAGCTATCTTTTGTTACTGTCCAGTGAAGAAAAAATCCCATGTCTGTTTTTTATTATCAGTTGTCCAACCCGGCAAAATTGCTGGTTTACATCTCTGAAAACATGTAACATAATTCTGAATTGTGTTCTAAAATAGCATTTTAGAGATGAGTAAATTATATTTAAATAGTTCTTAATTCTTAAATATTTCACAGTTTCTTGGAAATTCTAAAGTAATTCACACTTACGTTTGCATTCAACTTAACCTCATATTTTCAGAATAATTTTATTTCTGATGTTTACTCTGTGAAAATATATTTAAGAATGAATAAAACTTCAACAGTTGGGGGGCCGAGAAAACAAGAGACAACCCTGCAAACAGCAGGTTCAGAGAAGGAAGAGGGGAGAGGAGGTGCTCCAAGCACAAGAGCAGAGATTCCCCTGCAGTACATGGAGAGGACCAGTTTAAGGAAGCCTGATGTAAATAACACCAGAGATCTTGGTCAGTTGTGTTCAGGGAACTTTTGAGGTACAAGAACAATATTGCCACAAAAGCAAATGAGAATAACTTGCTGTAAAGAAATTTCAATAGGAAATTAGGTTGATTTTAATTATTAACACAATTGGTGTGGGAAAAACTTTGAAGTAATTGGTGGCTTTAAAGAGTATATGATGGAAAACTTAACATCTGAAATGGAGCTTAGTAAATTTTTTAAAGAAAATATATGGCATATCTCCAGTAGAAGAATTGACTTGATAGAAGCAACCTGTTCAAGTCTTGTATTACCTCAAGACCAAAGCATATCTTGTGATTAAAAAAAAATTAATTTAAATTTTTGAGTAAATCAAGTGCTAGAAGAGAATATAGGGTTTTTCAGTGATAGTGTAAAATGATGGTGTAAAACATATGTAGCTCAAATGGTGAGGAGTCCGTATCCTAATTCCTAGCTTAGTTTGCACACTTTTGTTGAATGGTAACTGGAATTTAGAGCTTTATTTACAGTGTTCAGATGCCTCTGGTAACTGTCATAGGTAATCAGTTGAAATGTGTGAGTTTGCCTTTTAAATAGCAGAGGACACATTTTGTAAAAGCAAAGTTGAGCTGTGTGAGCCATACAAGACTGAAATACGTGAAGATGTATCCTACTGACTACACTGTACAAATAAATTGATATTAAATTAGGATGGAATTTATTTAAGTGAATTGTGGTATATGTATTTTGTTCTCAAAATATACTTTTGCTTGTTTAAAACATCTAGTTTTTCTTTCTTCTTTTAAGACTGTGAGCCAGAAGAGCTAACTGACTGGTCTATGGATGAGAAATGTTCCTTTTGTAACTTACACAAAGAAACAGTCAGTGTAAGTATGAACATGATATGAAGCATGACTCCCCAACACCCAATTTTTGTTATGAAAGTAAGAATCAGAGAATTGCATTCTGCAAATAGCTCAGGGTAGTTTGGCTACAAGAGGGGAGTGAGGTATGGTTTTTCTTTATGGTTGGCATTTTTTTAGCAGTTCTTCTGTAGCTCAATAATTTATCTTATATTGTACTACAGTAGAGTAACTTCTGAAAGATTTAATTTTCATCTGTCTTGTAGGATCGTGCATCAGTTCTCGGTTCTTCACAGTCAACGCCTACGGAGGAACTGTCATCTCAGGGCCAGTCCAACACTGATAAGATTGAATGCCAAGCAGAAAACTATCTAAATGCACTCTTTCGAAAGAAAGGTAATAAAAGCATGTCTTCTATATTGAGAGGTGACACAAATCTAGGAAAAATCAAATTACTAAGGGCTGATTTTGATTTTTATCTACTGAATGATGTTTCTCTTTTTTCCCTTGGTTTGCCTTAATCTTTTTCTTTTCTTCCTGAAGCACCAAATGAAGCACTGCTGTTACTTGCCAGTATTTTTAGTTCTGTTGCATTCTACTAAGTGGTGTTTTATTTTCCTGAGTCCCATGAGCTACTACTTTGGGTTTTTTTTTACTGTAAGCTGCTACTTTGTTTTCATGGCAACTTCAGATGCCATTCTTTGGAATTTTAGGTATTTCAACATTATCTGTTTCTTAACTTCTAGTTTTCAGCAGGAAGACCATTTTAGGGGAGAGAATGTATTTTATGGTATGTATTAGTAACTGTTTAACTTGAACTTTCAGATGTTTTGGGGGGTTTAGTAGGTGTACTTGCATGTCAAAGTAGCTGAGTCTGCCCAGGATGACAGCTCTTTTTCTAGCAAAGAATTAGAAAGTCAGGCACATTCTCTTTCTTCACACAGGTGGAGGGGAAAAAAAAAACAACAAAACTTTCTCACCTTTTACCTTGCTGTACCAGGAAGAGATTACTATGCCCTTGAACCTGGAGTGCCTGAGATCTTTTCTGTATAGGTCATCTTTTCTGTCTCTTGACTATCCTTAAAAAGGTGTTTTTCAATTGAAAAATAGTCTTTTCTGATTGCTTTTTTTGATTCTCTTAAGGACTTTTGTATTCTTGTGTAAGGGGTACTTTGCCAAAGAGTTATCTAAGAATAGTGCTCCAGTTCAGATCTAAGTAAAGTCTTCTTAAATTGTCTCTTAAATGAAAGTCTCTCAAATTACAGGAAATGAAAAGGAAAAAGGGGGGGGGGAGAACCAACCAAACAAAAAAAAACACAAACAAAAAAACCCCACCAGAAACAAACCTGTGGCTGCAAAGGGTATGTGAAACCACTTAGGTATTTAATTTTCTTACCTTTGTAGAAGGAAGATTAAGACTTTTACTAGGAAAGTCCCAAGTCTGTTTTCTGAATGCTTGCAGGTTTTTGAGAAGTTAACAATTTTCTGGGTTACTAGTGGGTCCACAGTGTTCTTGGAAGCATTTTTACTATACAATAGTTGTGACCTCTAAGCACAAATGAAAAAGCTTTCTCTGTAAGCTTTTGAAATTCTTTGTTTCTAGGTATCTGACTCGTCTCCGAAAATATTATCATTCTTAACTCTGATTTCTTACACCATACTGTATACCTGCATTTAACACTGAGCTCTCCTGTTCTTTGCTTAGTTACAGCCCAGAGAAATACAAGTGTCTTGAGCTATTTATCCTTCTTGGGCTGTGTATCTACCATTTGGCAAACCTGTGAAAATGTAATCCTGTACACACCATTTCAGACTACAAAAAGGTGTTACTTTCTGAGGTACTACTTCTGAGGTTTGGAGATAGGCACACTACTTGATAAAATACCTGCAGTTCATTTTATCAATAGTCTTAAGAAATATGATTTCTTTTCAAAACCTGAAAGACTTTCTCTAAGAACTGAAATTCTGTCACAGCTTGTGCAGTAAGCTTGTATTGCATCCTTGCTGTCCCTTTTCTTCCTCAAGTCCATCAGGAAAGAATGTTTAGCAGGATTTCAGCTGCTTTCTTAAGAAAGTAAAGCATACTATTTGTGTTAATTGACTGCCAGTGTTACTATCTTCACTTCTGCATTTCTTGGTCATTTTCAACTATGTTTGTCAAAATCCTTAGGAGAGATGACTGTGTACAGACTAACGAAAGTTACCAGTCAGAGTAGAGAAAGGAAAAACCTGGAATGTTTACAGGAACAGAAAGCTAGGGGTAGTGGCCCTTACTCCTGCTGTTTGCTGCCATGATGCATGGGGCAGAATAAATTTCTGTGTTTAACTTACTGGTGATCTGACAGTTTATGGGTAGAACTAAGAATATTAGAATCATAGGATCATCAAGATCATCAAGTCCAACCGCCAGTCCTACACCACCATAACCACTGAACCATCCCCTGAAGTGCCACATCTACCTGTTTTGTCAGTCAGCACCCACAGGTCCCTCTCTGCTGGGCAGAGACACTTTTAATTCCATGTCAATTGTCTTGCCAAGCTATCAGTTAAATTTGTTTAGTTAATCTGTGCATTGCAGTCTAATGAGAACACGTACTGTTAATGTACAGAATGTTTAATATGGATTTGGATAGTTAAAAGGTGGTGCAGTATATAAACTGAAGAAGTCTTAATCCTAAATAAATCATTGCAATTAGTCATAATTACCCATCCTTATTACTGCCACCTTTTGCATTCTGACTGTAATCTTGACAATCACAGCAAGGTAGATATCAGATTATATCACATAAATGTCTCATTTAGCTGTCTCTTATCCTAATAATATCAAGATGTCCACTGTGATGTGAGAGAAACTAGAGGAACATCAGGTAGCTTTCAGTCCAAATCCTTGGAGATTTGTTCTGCTGGGTCTGAAACAGAGTGTATGTAAATACATGATCCATGGAGTAAGCAGAGCTGCCCTGTGTTGTAAATCAACTGTGTAAAAAACAAAAGTTTAAACAGATGTAGGCATGTAGATGTAAGACTCTGTGTGTAGCTAAAAAATCACAACTCCTAATAAAACATCCTAGAATAAAAACATTTTAGGTCATAAAAAGTATATCTGGTGCCATCTGCTGATAATAATTAAGAAATATCTGGTAGCTCGGGCACCTAATACTTTTCTTACCTCAAAATATGTTAGAGTGCATTTTAAAAATTGATAACTTGTTACACATTTCCCACGTGTATTGAAACTTCACCATGAATTTAAGATTACAAGTCCCTACATGTTTTCATTTCATACTTGTGTAACAATGCAGATTTACAGCCACTGAATGGAGGTAATTAGACTTTAATACACTTCAAGTGCTGCATTTTTACATTATTAGAAAAAATTATTATTATAAAATTATTAGTAAAAAATTAAAACTACTACTGAAGAAACTATTGTAAGAGCAAAAAAATTCATCTTGTATTATTCTAAATAAGTCAACAGATTACTTCGTTGCTAATGGAAAAGTGGCTTTTTCCTGCATGTGTCTAAAAGCAATTCATATTTGAATGTTACCAGTGTGAACAGTCTAAAATGGAATAGAAAGGCAATAGAAAGAAACTTGGCAGGTCTGAAGGAGTTTTGTCTTGGAGTTTTGTAATAATTGATGCTGGGGATGGTTAATGAACAGCTTATCCCAGTAATGCTTTTGTGCTGCTGTGCTTTCCAGCTAGGTGTTTCCTGAGCCCTATTTTTTGCTTTTTAAAGGCATGGATCATACCAAGATGTAAGATAACTATCATCCCATTTACACTGATGGTCACCTACTCTCCAAAAATTATCTAAGTTGTTATTTCTTGCATGCACAGAAAATGATTTCTCTGTATAAGCAGAGTCATTCCAGACCAGATATTTGGTAGACTATTCACTGGTGATGATGCTTTATATATTTAATTTTGTATGAGTTTCTTTGATTGCTAGTGGCTAGATTTCTTGTTTGCTTGTGTTTGTTTTAGTGGTTCATTTTTTAATTTTTAAGCTAAGGTATTTCTCAGTAGTTTTCTTTTGCTACCCTGTCATGAAAATCCTTACTTTTGTTCCTAGATAATTCAGTTTTTCAGTTCCATATCTTAACTTTCCTTGTTCTCTTGTTATTTTTGCATACGCATTATCATTTTACACCTGTTGCCTTACTGCTTCAATATCTTCTGGTGATTTTCTTTCCTTTTACATGTGTCTCTAAGATGATAAAATGCCAGTTGACCATTTATTTGATTCATTATTTAGAAACTGGGAAATATCAATAAACAAAGAATATCCTTTCCTGAGTGTTCCATGGTGAGAGAGAGATTTTTCTTTGTAGATACCCTCCATCATTCAAGATTTCATCACATACCTCTTGTCTAGAAATTTTGGTAGAGATCTGGCTGAAAGATGGTCAGAAGACAGAGCTTCAGCCATAAGCAGACTTGTTTTGTCATTCCTTGCATAAAGTCTCTTGAAGCCAAGATGTCTACTGTATACTCAGTCCTCAGAAATGTTGGAGCTTCACCTTTTCATGTGAAGCATTACTAAAAAGCCAACCAAAAGGTGTTGAGAAGAGCATCTGCACAATCAGCTGCCCACTCCTGTGCATCAGACAGTAGATCACATAAATGCATGTATGTAATTCCTTGCAATACTCCGGTTAAAATGGATTCTCAAATTGGGTTATGTTTTGAATAAACGTGAAGCAACACAGAAAAGTCTTCTACATGTTGATCTTAAGCTTGAACAGCATTCTGTAATCTGTCTCAGTGGGCATTCACTTTCTGGTGGATGGGTAGAATTTCAGTGCTGTAAAATGCTCAAGCAAATATGCTGTGATCCCACAAACAACCCATTAGGAAATCTGCACTTTGCAAACAAAACCCAGTCCAGTCCTCTCAGTTTCTCCACTTCCATGAAACAAAACTTAATTTATCATCTGTTTTCTCAATTTCAGACTAATTAAAGTATCCCAGTCACTACCACTATGTCTTGGGGTTTCTTCTTCTGTGTCACGTTCACAGTTACATTAAATCTTTAATTCCCTGTCCCTTTGAAATCTGTTCCACTCATTACCTATGAACTCAAGGATGGGCAGTGGATACTGGGATAGGGAAGGATATTTTTGTGTTCATAGAATTGAAAGAAAGAAGGAAGAGTAGGTTAGTGAAACGATTACTGCTACTGCCACTTTAAGAAACAGCATAGATCTTCCAGCAGGGCAGTTGTCTTTGGTATTGCATTGATGAGTAACAGCTTGCTTTACGTGAGTTTCTTAATTACATTGATACTTATTCTAAGTTATATCTATTTTATTGATTCTTCTGGTGCTTCTGTTAATACCAGAATTCTTTTTTCACTGACTCAGAAATGTAGTTTCATCTACACTTGTTAATAAGAGGTTTAATGTTTCTAGCTGACAGCTAATATTAAAGTCAATTATTGTTAATCTATTTTTATTTTTGTGTGTTTTAAAATGAAATGCTTCTTTCTGTGAGAGAAAAAAAAGAAAGTACTGTTACATACAGAGCCACAATAGGTACAGCAGGAAATAAAGCTTTTCTCCCAAATGTTTTCATTGGTAGCACTTTGAAAATGTACTGGAAGTGTCCTGAAAATCCTCTAAGATTTTACAATAAAATTTTACAACTTTTTTGTAAAATTCAGTTGCTAGTGTTGCTGCAGTTTGTGGGACATTGCAAGTAGCATCAAACAACTTTTGACATTGCAATTAGATAATGTCTGCCATGTAGGTGAAACAAATTTTTTCTTATTTTTTTAGAGCAAAAGTCCAACTGTTCTGTTATGAAAAGGACTTTATATAAATCTGCTTTAATTGTGTTACAATGGTTCTTTAAAAGTAACTTGTGTTAACTCACAGCTTTATTTAGCTTTCATTGTTTTTATTCCAAGTGCTTTGTTCTCAAAACTGAAAATGAACAGTCTGCAAATGAGGATTCAACTTATTTAACAACAATTATTTGACTCTCATACTTGCATTACTTACCTACTCTCACAGTTTAACTTCATGCTATGACAGATAAAAATTCCTGATACGTGCTAAACACGTCCTTCCAAGTGACCTTCAGTCAGGAATGCTCTTAAGCAAAACTTAAACTTCTAAATTAATGTATTCCTTACACGTATACTTAGTACATACATTTATTGTGTTTATAGGAAGTATTAATTTAATGAGAAGTAATTGATTTTGGCTTTTTTCTGCATCAGTTGCCTATTTTGTTGTTTTTTTATTCCTAGATCTTCCTCAGAACTGTGATCCTAACATTCCCCTAGTTGCTCAGGAATTAATGAAAAAAATGATCCGTCAGTTTGCGATTGAGTACATTTCAAAAAGTAGCAAAATTCAAGAGAACAGAAATGGTTCATCCTTTGAACCAAGTCTGATATGTAAAAGTATCCAAATGAACCAAACGGAAAACTCCCTTCAGGAAGAACAGGATAGCCCTCTAGACCTCACTGTGAATCGAACTCAAGAACAGAATACTCAGCAAGGTAATCTTCTATATTTATTTATCTTTGCCTTATTATTTGGGGTTTTTTTGTAAAAGAAATAAATGCCTCTGTGTCAAATGCCTGTATGTTTTGTCTTTCCAAAGTAGTAATTGGTATATAGGCAAAAAATGTATTATCCTATGCAGATACAAGGACCCATGTTAACCCAATAAATAATCATAGAATCACAGAATTGGCTGGGTTGGAAGGGACCTCAGAGATCATCAAGTCCAACCCTTGAACCACTGTTGCGGTTGCTAGACCATGGCACTGAGTGCCACATCCAGTCTCTTTTGAAATATCTCCAGACACGGAGAATCCACCACTTCCCTGGGCAGCCCATTCCAATGTCTGATCACCCTCTCCAGAAAGAAATTCTTTCTAATATCCAACCTAAACCTCCCCTGGCACAACTTGAGACCCTGCCCTCTTGTCTTGTTGAAAGTTGTCTGGGAAAAGAGACCAATCCCCCCCTGGCTCCAACCTCCTTTCAGGGAGTTGTAGAGAGTGATGAGGTCTCCCCTGAGCCTCCTCTTCTCCAGGCTGAACACCCCCAGCTCCCTCAGCCTCTCCTCATAGGGTCTGTGCTCAAGTCCCTTCACCAGCCTGGTTGCCCTCCTTTGGACCTGCTCCAGGACCTCAATATCCTTCCTGAACTGGGGCACCCAGAACTGGACACGGGACTTGAGCTGTGGCCTCACCAGCGCTGAGTACAGGGGCAGATTCACTTCCTTGGACCTGCTGGCAACACTACTGCAGAGCAAAGGGAAAAGGCTACCTGTATGTCATGTACAGTACTAAAAAAAGCTAAAAGAAGGTGGAACTGCAGAACTAAGTTTTTCTTAAAATGCACTTCAGTCAGAATGGAAGCAGATTTTGTATGTGGTAGGTAAAGTAGGATTGCATCCAATTAAAGGTTAAAGAAAAATCAAACATTTTCCTTTAAGCACAGGAAAAAAGTTATAAGAGAACTGTAAAAACAAAACAACAAAAAAATCACCCCCACCAAAACCAACAAAAAGAAAACTTCTGGAAACATTTTTTGTGTGATGTCAGCAGATAAATTTTACACAAGCACTCAGAAATTAAAATATTTAAGCTGGTATTGGAATTTCTTCCTTTAGAATATTATGTCACCTCATTTATGGCTGTCACAGGTAGCACTGGTTCAAGATTTTTTTTTAAAGAAATGGCCCTTAAGGAGATTTCTTAGAAAAGATAAAGGAATTTCAGAGAGCAAAGGTCATTCTGTATGTGTCAGCCTTTGGACACTGATTCTTTAAAAACAGACTGGTCAGAATGATGAAAAGAGAAGATTAATTTGGGAGGAAATTGCTGTACTTCATGGCTTAATCATTATAGATCACTGCAACTGTCTTAACTGAGAGTAAAGCTAAAAAAAGGAAAATGAAGTCTCTGTCATTCATGAATAATTTCTTTGCCCTGAGGAATATTGCTATCCAAAACTGATAACAGTGTAATCAATCTCAAGGGTGTTTGGGACTTTGAACTTAACTTGGATTAGCACCAATTTTCAGGAATAGTTGTGACTGAGATGTGCAACTGAAAGCAGGGGCAAAAACCAGCTTTTCCCTTTTACAGATACAAGGACCCATGTTAACCCAATAAATAATACTGCAGAGCAAAGGGAAAAGGGTACCTGTATGTCATGTACAGTACTAAAAAAGCTAAAAGAAGGTCAAACTGCAGAACTAAGTTTTTTTTAAAATGCACTTCAGTCAGAATGGAAGCAGATTTTGTATGGGGATACTTAACAGTGCAGTCTTTAATTAGGTGATGCATCCTTTGGCTGGGGAAGGAATGGAGGGTGTGAGGAATTCTGACATGGATTTACATTGCTAACCCTAACTATTCTAGACTAAATTTTAAACATCCCCTCTCTGTGACAGCAGAAGCATTAGGAGATGGTGGAGTTCCTGCTTTTATTCCATTTGGGCAGCAGAAACCAGTTCATTCCTGGGTCTAAGTTAGTGCAGATTAGATTTTGAGAAAATATCTGTTGTGCTTTGACTCTGCTATGGATAAATTACAGATTTAAGGATTCATGATTGGCCGGGTTGAAGCAGGTTTCTTTTGCAAGGGTGATAAAAGCACTTTGCTGATATCAAGCACTACAGCCTGTTGCTTACTTCAACACTTCTTTAAAAAGAGTAGCTACTTGAAAATGTCCCTGAGAGAGCAAATTCTCCAAATATAGGTTCCCAAATAAATCTTTGAAGAACAGAATGGAATGCAGAGAGTGAATGGGGCAGGGATGAGAATTAAGTTCTGTTGTGCCACACTCAGCTCTTTGAAAATCCATTGATCTGTTGTCTGAAGTAGTCCCAAAGCATCAGAACTCCAGATCTGACACCCTTGTGTATTAGGCTTATTTGGCAAGGTTTTGGAGAGGGCTGCAGAAGTGGCATCTTTGAGAAGAGGTTACACACAGCCCTGCAACAGGCCAAGGAGTAGCACATCAGTGAGGTTTATGGTGCCTCTGTGAAAATAGACATGAGAGAGTTGATCTCAAGCTGCTAAGTAAAGTGATTTACAAGAGCCAGAAGTATAAACTCTAAAAATAAATAATCTGAGAAGACTGCTAGGTTAGCTACACAAGCTTACTCTTGTTGCTGGATCTTCTAGGAACAATGATAGTGTGTAAGCATAGCAGAAAAATGCAAGAGAATTAGCATAAATTTCCATGTTTCATTGTTCCAGCATAGACTGGAAGACATCAGAAGATACTTGGCAATGCATGATAGTTTGCTGCATGAACTTTTATGGCTACCCTTCAGCTTTGTCATTGTTCTTGGCTATTATTGAAGAACTAAGAAAAATAAGGATACCCTAACTCAAAAAATGTTTCAGTGGTTTAAAATAGCATTTTATTATCCAGTTGAACAGTGTACATGTGATTTTAGCAAAATTTCTGGGAAGATAAAGATTTCTGAATAGTGGCCCAGAATTTGGAAACAATAATTCTTGAACAATAACTTCATATCTCTTGAAAACACACACTGAAGGTAGTGTGGCAACTGGGATCACACTGTCTGCAGCCACTTAACTGCAGCTTCAGAGCTACTGTAAGAATTCCAAACACCTACAAAAATAACTTTTTATTATACTGTCCATACCATATGCAGTGGAGAAAATTCTATGCTTTTTGAAAGTACATGAGTACGAAAGTATCTTCCTAAAGTTAAATTGTATGAGCTGTAAATATATTCAAGAGAGAGTTTAATATTTCTGTATGAAAATATCACTCTAAAACAGTACATTTTGGAAAGGAGTTCCTGTCTTCCTTGGCTGCCGTGGTGGCTGACAGACAACTTCTTGTCAGACCCTGACTTGCTTCACCTCAGTGATAGAGGAGAAAATGGGAAGAACAGGAAAGAGAGTTCAGGAGTTTAGGACTTAGTCACTGCCTACTGTTTGCTGGGCAAAAAAGCCTCCAATTGGAGATAATTAAATTACTGAATATTAAAATAAAGTTATTAGTTAAAGATAGTGGAAACAAAAGAGACATTACAGCCACTGCCTTTCCTTCTCCCTTTCCCAGACTCAGATTTGCTCCAGATTCCCTTGTAACAACCACCACCCCTCTGGTGTCTTTTCTCTGCCATTGAGGTTCCCTCTGGTTTCTCTTTATTTTAGTTCCCCTTTTCTCTCTCCATCTGGTACTTTTTGTTGGTTTTTAAATATATTTTCTTAGTGGTTCTGCCCAAATGTCTGCTGAGCTCAGCTGTGCCCTGTTTGCTGGAACCAGGTAGAACCATCTGTGGCAGGCTCAGGGCAGCTCTTGGCCTTTCCTCTCTGATGCTACCAAGACCTTGCCATTGACACCCAGTATAGAGCCCCATATACTGTTCATCATTTTATGATGAAAAAGGGGCTAGTTGAAGCAATAGTTCTGAGTTTAAAAAAAAGTGTTCTCATTGGCAGTTCACTAAAAACATTATTTCCATGTGCAGCAGCACAGAAAACAGCCAGCAAAAGGCAAGACATCATCAGGAAAGGTACTGAAGAGAAGACAGTGTTGTTTCGTGGCTATGACAAACCTTATCAAGGGTTTACCCCACAGTACAATGGATACAGTAAAGGAGGAGCTGTTATTTACTAAATGTCACAGCATTAAAACATAGGCAGGGGGTGCTGAAACTTTTAAGAAGGGAAAAGATGGATGCAGGACAGCTTTTGTACACCAGTTTGTGGATGCTGTGACAGAAGGTTGTGGAGATGGACAGTGTGATTTGGTTTCAAAAAGGACCTTGAGTGGCTTGATAGAAATAATACAGAATTCTGTTTTGGTTTAAAAAAAAAAAAAAACCACAACTATTCTTACCTTGCAAGTAGCAGGTTTTCAAGGTTTGTTGCCCACCTGTAGTAATGGGTAGCTCTTTGGAAACTTTTCTTGTACCTAAAGAACCAAAGTGAATGTCTCTGCTGTATAAATATTCATACATTTATTTCGTTAGGTAGCATTTCGTTATTTCTTAAAGCCTTATGGCAAATGCTCTCACTTTCCTACCAATTATAGGTGATCCTTTCTTACAATAATTGATCCTATTACAAAGTGGGAATATCTACCAAAACGAGGAGCTACTGAGTATTCTTAATGAGCCTTTGTGACTTGCCAGCCTTTTTTCATCAATTTTCATGGGGTTTTGTGTTTTGCTTTTTAGTTTGAGTGAAACCACTGAAAAAAGTGATTTCACACATGACACTGGTGTGTGGTAACAAATCTGACTTTGTATTTATATGAAATTTCTTTCATGGCTCTTTCCCTTTTTTTATGACACCATCTTCCTATGAAGTGTTGTCTTCAGGGAGGTGTCATTATACTTAATGAATACATTTCCTATTTGCCCATGTTGGAAGAAGAAATTCTTTTGAACCTGAAATGACTCTTCAGTTTTGCTTAAACTCTAGAGGCAAAATCTATCAAATCTATCTAATTTTTTGTTTCAGGAGCCTGCGTTTTCAGTACTGTTTTTGTTGGTTTTTTTTAAAGTAATTCTTCAATGTATTGGTGGCCTTGTCTCAAAGCCACTTCTGAAAGACTGGAAATGAAAATTCTTTTGGCTCAATTTCATTCTGGAATCTTGCAAGAATCTTTGAGTTTTGTTGCTTTGTTTTTCTGGTTTTTTTTCCCCTAAAAATCTACTTAGCTTCAATTTTAGTTTTTTTAATTGAATTGAGAGGTGATTAGCTTTTCATAACTTGATGAGCTGTGAAATTTGAAGTAGCTGTTTCTCCGGTGACTTTGTCCAGTGATTTATTCTAAACTTTTTTTATCATAGTGCCTATGAATATCAACTGAAGATGGAGAAACTGTTGTGAAAGGGAACACACAAACACTTCAGAAAGGGAAGGGTACTCTGTGTGACTGACAGAACACAACAGGTGAAACCTGTCTGTTGTGCAGGACTCAGGGACATTGCAAGCTTAAGTATCTGGGATACCTTACAGCTGGGCAGGCCAGACAGCCTCTCTAGGATATTTTTGTACTGGTTTTAATTGGCTTTTCCTTCTGGAATATCACTTCTTAGAAAGGCTAATTAGTTCTTCCTTTAACTTAGGGTTAAGGAAGGCTTTGAGAAGAATATAGTTAGGAGAAGAGGAGCATCTTTGAGAAGTGGCATAGTTGAGTATTTTTTCCCTTTATGCTGACTTAGGAGGCTCCTTTGCTCTTTTTACCCTTCTTCAGGTAATACAAAATAGGTGAGAAAAAGAGTAAAGATCGTTAAAACAGTCTAAAATAAATAGATGGATGTGATTATTACATAAAACTCTATTTCTTTGCAGTATTGGTGTAAAGGAGAGTTACCCCAAATCTTTCAGCCTTGTTATTTAGTTACTCAGCTGGTGCTTCATGTCTGCATCTGATGGTGTGGGAAAATACATGCAGATGATTGGTGCTTTAGCATCAATATGCAGTGACATGAAATGACTCTAATGTAAAAGGGTTAGCAGTTTTTTTGTAGAGTTAAATGTTGAAACTCAGATTGGATTCACAGAGCTCAGGCACACAAATCATCTCAAGTGTGAAACAGAGAGCCGAGGAAGAAAGGTATGGAATTAAATATATACAGGGGATTTATCTATTAATTTTACTTGGAATTAAAAAAAAATTAAACTAGGAGTAGTAGTTTGGGTGGTAATTAGTTTCTTTAATTGTCAATATTCTTAATGACTGATTTGTGAAAAATACTTTTTTCTGTTTCAGTATTTAATAGACCTCAACAGCTGACTATAAATCTTTAACATTTGTCAGTGACTTAACAGAACAGACTCCCACCCCAGTTTAGGTCTTTCCATTTCTTGAGTTTCATTATTACATATGTGTGGGCTGGGGAGGTGCAGTATATATAGTTAGAACCTTTAATGACATAACTCTTGTCTGCTTAAAACTGTTTTGGGCTCATGCTCTTTTCTGAGTTACTGGGGTGCTGATTTCTTGTCTGGTCTCAGAATCACAGAATTCTCAGGGTTGGAAGGGACCCCCTGCCATGAGCAGGGACACCTCCTGCTAGATGAGGTTGTTCAGAGCCTCATCCAGCCCTAAAACTTCCACAGATGAGGCTTCAGCCACCTCCCTGGGCAAACCTGTTCAGTGTCTCACAGCTCACCTTTTCCTAAGGTGACCCGTAGGTGACCCTTCTCTGAGTAGGAGCTTGGTCTAGAGACTTCCTGAGATGCCCAGTGGCTGGAATTCTCCTGTAAGCCTCTTCCCTTCTGTCAGTTTTAACCTCAGTATAGGGCTGGTTTGTTAACACTATGCAAATATGGATTTAGAAATAATAATGTCAAGTGCATTGCTTTGTTTGCCTTGAGAGTAACAAGTACAATATATATGAATATATGATTTTAGGAAAGCAGTCACGTTTCCTGTTTAAGACAGATTCTTCTTTAGAGGAATCTGCTATTATTTCTGAAGGAGTTGATTTGTAACAAGACTTTTAACAATTAAGAAAAACCAAGGTATATGGTCATTTTCTGACAGCTGACATTGTTAAAGGAATAAAATATCAGAAATATTACAAAATAAAAAGTGGCTGCTTAAATTGTGCCATGTGCACAAACTTCAACTAATGAAATTTCTGAGATGCTCCTTAAACAACTGCTATCACCACCACTTGTTCTTTGCCAGGGGATGGAGTGCTAGATCTCTCTACAAAGAAAAGCGCAAGGTTGGAAGAACCAAGATATGACCCGTTGTGTTCTGAAAACTCAGTGTCTGGGTAAGCAACATTTAGGACTCTCTTTGGCTTAAGTAAAAGACAATCCAGGTTTCTCTTCTCTGAAGTCAGGTTCTGTGTTCATAACATATTTGTATATACTGACACACACATGTAGTTCCTATTTTCCTTTTGAAAGAATTTTTGTCACTCATTAGTGTGTGTCTATGTATATATCATATGTTTCATTTGTCTTTTTTCCTTTTTTTTTTGTTTTTCTGTTTAAAGAAAAGTTATCAGAACAATCACCAAACTTTAGTTCATGTTACTAAAAATGAACTGAAAATTAATTACATAAAAATAAAAGCAGTAGGCTAGTAGAAGGAAATGTAACGATATTATTTTGGAGTTTATATAGGAAACTTCAATTTTGGACAAAAAAGCCTATGTTAATATTTAGATTTAAAACATTCTTCAACTAACATGAACAAGTTAAATAACAATTATCTGTAATGTTCCTTAATGAGAGAGAGCAAGCGCGCGCGAGAGAGAGAGCTCTTAATCATAGTACTTACATCATGGTTCTGACTATGGTGTGTGGTGGCAAATGGTTAAATTTCTTTATTCAGCACGAAAGCATTCTTGTACCTGCTGAAAGCTGCCACAAAATGCATTGTTTTGTTGGATTTTGTTACGATCTTGGCATCCTCCAATCCACTAGCCATAGCAGGACCCTTTTTGTCACCTGTACCTCTTAGCAAATAACTTATTACAAACAGGGCTACAGTAGCAGCATTGGAATGATGTAAAATTGCATTTTCTTAATTTGCTGATACGTAGAAGTTTTAAAACGACTATGGCTTTGTAATCAGAGAGCTGCAAGTAGTGGCTAGAAGTTTAGAAGTGTGTTTTATTTTGCCCAAATGGACTTGATTGTTAAGCACAGCACCTTATCTTGTTGTAGAAAACTTAGTTTTGTGTAAGTCTGGGCTGTCTGTGTGTAGTTACATACTTATTGCTGCAAATTTTCTATGAGGGGGTTGACTCTTTTATTACTTGTTTAGCGGTAACGTCACGTTTCTACTAACAAAAACTCCTTCAGGATTTGGGTATTTAATGGAACGTTAATTGTATAATTAAAATTATTATACCAGTGTTGCTCTGCAAGCATGTGAACAAGGGGATATAGCAAGCGCATGAGAATATTATCAAATACTGAGCTAGGATAAAAAGTTCTTGGAAGGGCTGCTGTAGAAGCCACCGTTTGATTTTTTGACGCGCTGTCCTACCAGAACTGTAACATTTTGCTAGGATAATCATTTAACTACCACAGCTCAAAGGCTTAAAAGTATCAGAAGCAGTGATGTTACCGAAGCAAGGAGTATAATAAAGGAGTGGACCCTTCCCTTCCATAGCTGTGTGAGAGTCTCTCATACATCAGTTTACCATCGTTTCATTCCATCCATCCAGGAGACTACACAGACACAGAGAGGACTATGTGGAAAGAAGTGCTGAGTTTGCAGATGGTTTGCTCTCAAAAGCTTTGAAAGACATTCAGTCTGGAGCACTGGACATAAATAAAGCAGGCATACTTTATGGCATACCTCAAAAAACTTTACTTCTCCACTTAGAAGCCTTACCAGCAGGAAAGCCTGCACCTTTTAAAAACAAAACTCGAGATTTCAATGATAGTTATTCATTTAAAGACAGTAAAGAAACTTGTGCAGTCCTACAAAAAGTAGCCTTGTGGGCAAGAGCTCAAGCAGAGCGCACAGAAAAAAGTAAACTCAGTCTACTTGAAACCTCAGAATTAAAATTCCCAACAGCTTCCAGTTACCTCCACCAGTTAACTCTACAGAGAATGGTCACTCAGTTTAAAGAAAAAAGTGAAAATCTACAATATGAAACTTCAAGTCCTACTGTACAATTAAAAATTCCTCAGCTAAGAATAAGTTCTGTGTCCAAACCACAGTCTGATACTGCTGGTCTTCTGGATGTTATGTACCACGTTTCTAAAACCTCCTCAGTCTTAGAAGGATCAGCTCTTCAAAAATTGAAAAATATACTCCCTAAACAGAACAAAATTGAATGTTCTGGACCTGTAACTCACTCAAGTGTTGACTCCTACTTTCTGCATGGGGACCTCTCTCCTTTGTGTCTTAATGCTAAGAATGGGACAGTAGATGGAACCTCAGAAAATACAGAAGATAGTTTGGATCGTAAAGATAATAAGCAACCAAGAAAAAAACGTGGCCGCTATCGGCAGTACGATCATGAAATAATGGAAGAAGCAATTGCAATGGTAATGAGTGGGAAAATGAGTGTTTCCAAAGCACAAGGAATTTATGGGGTACCTCACAGCACTTTAGAATATAAAGTAAAAGAAAGATCTGGAACGTTGAAGACTCCGCCGAAGAAGAAGCTCCGATTACCAGATACTGGTTTATTTAATATGACAGATTCAGGGACTGGCAGCTGCAAAACCAGTAGCAAGCCTGTGTAGAGTAATTGTTAGCTAATTGTTGTGTGTGTGTGTATGTATGTCTGTATACACACACTGTGTGAGAAATACATATGCTCACTCTATGACAGAAGACGTGAAATTATACAGTTCAAAAACCACATACATGCCTTTTGAAAAATAGATTTATTCAGGGTTTTCACTGTGGACAGAATTATAGAGTTGCTCACTTAATTCTGATAGTGTGTATTTAATATAATCCTTGTATAAATAGGTGAAAAGATTCAGGTTTTATTTAGTAGTCAATAGCATAAAGATGTTTTGGGAAAACAAGTATTTGTCATGTGAAGCATAACTTTTAATTGGTGAAGAACCACTCTACCCATCCAATAATCCATCTGATTATGGAAATACACAACCAAGGGTTAGCAGACTTTTATATTTCACAGAATACTTGCAATAAATTGTAAGTAACTCAGATGATACAAATCAAGGGATTTTTTTAAAAAAAGCTAGTTCCTTACAGGGAAGTGGATTTGTGAAGTATTTGTAGGATATAGTACATTCTGTGAAAGAAAAAAGTTCATCGTTACTTAAATATCCAATACAAGTAAGAAAAACATTTCATTACTAAAAATGTGTGTTTAGCAGGCATAAACTGCATTTTTTATCATTTTAAGAAAATTTTGTTGTTGGTTTAGAAAGAAATTGGTGTTTACAAAGTGTACACTTATGAAACCTGAGAAATTACTGTAGTTATAGAAATATTAAATATTAAATAAGATGGAATACTAAGAGCATAAAATAATTTAAACTTTAACATAATTTTCCTTTTTAGTTCGAAAAATAAGGTAACTTGTAAGGTTTAAGAAGAAAGTTGGAATGCAACTTAGAGCATGTTGATAAAGTGCACAGAATGAGCTTGAGAATGGTTTGGGTTTGTTTGAGTTTTTTGTTTAAACGTGCTGGTTAGTTGATGTTATGACTACTTAAAATTTATTTAAGGATTGTGTCACACTCCTATTGAAAAACCTCACTGTAACTGTAATGTATTTGCTGCTGTGACATTTCAGAACATTCTCAGTTTCTCAAAATGAATACCAAGTTACATTATCATTTTGCTAATAACCAAATTTGCAGTTCAGGGTCTTGATAGAAATACAAATATTAAACGGTGAAGCTGTTTTAAACTTTCAATAATATAAATTCTTTATAAATTTGGTAGTTAGAAGTTAGGCAGTTCACTTTAAATACGTAACTTTTAATAGAATTTAAGGGAGACCAATTACCTTCATATTGCAGTTTTTACATGAATTTCAAAGTATTTGCATTGGACTTTATATCATACTTAATTTTTTTTGTGTGATATCACAAATTATATGTCTACATAAGAAGAATAGAGGCTTGCTTCATACACTCAATACTGAACATCAATGCCCTTTTCCTCTGAAAATGTATTTTTTTCTGTGTGCATCTAATTTGGCATAGAACAAAAAACCTTTTATTCAGTTTATGCACATGCATACAGTTTTTTCCCCACTTAAATTTGCATGTGTGTAGCTTAGTTATAAAAATGTAAATGGGACATTAGATACATATGGGCCGCATCAGCTAATTTGATTTTTAGATAAACTTGCCACTAAGTTCAGTTGAAAGCAGACTGCAATATTGGTGGCAAAATCCAGCCCATCTTTCTAAATGCTACTAAAAAAATAACAACTCCCCTCTTAAAGCAGATTAATCCTGTGAAACTGCATAACCAGTGTCTCAGTTCTTTGGTCTCTCAGATCTATGCTGAATCTTTTTCAGTGATTAAGGTTTACTTGCATATTACAGAATGAATCCTTTTTTAAAGCAGAACTGTACCTGATAACAAGGAGATCACCAAACAGCATATGTCAGGGTCATCTTTCATTTTAAAATAATTAAGCCATATTTTTTCAGGGCCAGAAGGATTAATTTCTGAATAAATCCCCACTGAAAGATGAAGTTGAAAAATCCTTAAATGTTTCAAGATCTGTCTTTGTACAGTTTTACTTGCAAAGATTTGGGCTTCAGTACATTGCCTAATGCTTGTACAATAGTGATGTTTTCTACTCCTCAGACAATGTTATAAACTTGAGTCAGAAGTTTATATGGAAGGCAAGCTACAGTACACTTTTTATATCATTTAAAAGATGACCTGACCAAAAAAATAACAGGATTCATAAAATCAGGGATCATTTTACTATTGACTTAACAGTACTCAGTAGTTTTGTATGTAATATTATAATTAATTTTCAACATTTTAGTACTTGTATTTATTTTTTGGTCAGAAATAGTATATTAAAATATTTTTTGATAGTTTATAGATAATACTCAACCTGTAAGTGTTTAAAGGAACAGAATTATTTGTTTCTAATTATTAGGCTAACCTTTGATTACACAACTAAGGAAAGGCAGGGAAATATGTAGATTCTCCTTCCCCAACCCCTATGTATTCCATTAAATGTCATTTAAATTACCCGTTTTGAACTGTTTTTATAAATTCAGTTACCAGTCACTATTTAGTAATTGACAATTTCTGAAAATTCCTCTTTCAGCAGAATTTTAAATGAAGGTGAAAGCAAAGCCCTACATGCTTTCTACTTATTTGAATGTTTCTCAAGTATTTTATATTAAAAAACAGTGCCTCTGTTTTTAGAACTACTGCTCAGTAAAGCTGTTTAAACCATTTCTGGTAGCTAATGACAATTTTATATTAAATTGTATATTAACTTTAGTGAGACTGATTTTTTTAGTTGTTTACAGTACAAATACTTGTATTTGTTTTTTAATTGCAGTATTTCCATTGTCGCAGTAATTTAGTAAAACTCTGTGGCTGCCTTGATTTTTGACAGATTTTTTTTGTTAACAACTGATTTTTAGGCAATTAGTTATATTTATGCATAAATCAATTGCACTATAATTCATGAATTATTTATTACAATATTTTCTAATGAATTCCATGTATTTGTCTTGTGTTGTAAATGTACTGTAATTCTGTTTCTTCTTTGTGTTGTTATATTCCTAAATCTGATTGTATGAATTTAATTGTTTAGTTAACGTGTTTCTACGTTGTAATTTGTAGTAAAGCACTTCAATGCTTTTGCACATAAATTTACAACACTGATGTGTGATTGATTTGCTCATTCAGTAAAAAAACAAAAAAAACAAGAAAGAAAGAAAACCAAAAGCTGTACACTGACTTATTTGACTTACTCCTGAGGCACAAGTTCATTAGCAGTGGCATAAGACCAAGAACTGTACAAATTAAGCACATGACTAATTAACTGTGAGAATCTTATATATCAGAAAGAGCAGGTTTAAGGGAGGAGGGTTTCTTACAATTTATCCTTGACATTTATATGAGAAGAAAGTCATAAAACTAATTTTATAAGTTACATCCTTTAGTTTGCAGCTAAAAATTACCTATCCCATTATGATGAGAGAGAGCTTGTTTGGAGGGGTTTATTAGTAAAGTCAGAAAACTAACACTGCTGTAAGACAGATTTATATTTCTATAGTAGTTCTTTGCTGTTCTTATGAGTACTTGAAAGTATGTTCTGTTTCCAGTTTTGGTCCTGTCCCCAGTCTGCAAAGAAGTTGCTAGGTTGATCTGTCTTGTCTGTGGCTGGGATGACAGAGGATAGAATGCTAGGGAAGGAAATCTTTTTGGAGTCCTCTGATAGAGCTCTTTCCTAGTTTTTTGTTTTGATCTGTGAAGGAGGCATAGGTTTATTTTCTTATATACTTAAAACAATACCCTGAAAGACTTGATACTTCATCCTGTCACATCTCTGCCTTTTCACCTATTTGGGGCTCCAGTCAATCTCCACTCCATGGTGTTAACTGCCCTTGCCCTCCAGCAGGGAGGTGATGCCACCCCCTGCTTTACTGCTGTCTTCTGAGATGTTGTGCACAAAAGGTACTGGGGGAGCAGTGAGTATTGATCCTCTCAACCCCTCCAATTTCCTACCCACTCTCTCTGGTCTTCTGTTGTTTCATTTGTAGGAAGTCTTAAGACTGTTCCCTGAAGGAAGTTCACAACTGTGAGAGTGATAATTCTTCCTTCTATGAGACTGTTTAAGCCTTTTATATGAGGACCAGACAACACAAATTTAAATGGCTTATAGGAAGGAATTACAGGAAATTGAAATATAATTCTCTAATTGTATTGAAAAGTTACTAGAAATAAGTTTGTTTAAATATATTCACATTTCTACAGAGAGACAAGTTAAAGAAAATGTGTTGCTTTCAGCTGTTTGTAGAGTAAGCTCTGTACCCAAAGGTGACCAAGTCAGGGGTTCATGGAGTTTCATAGACTTGGAAGATCATTTGGGGTGTGGTTATTATTGCAATAGAGTAGATGAAATTTTGTCTGCTTTAGAAACTAACAAAAGCAGATTATAGATGTTACACAAGGGTAGATAACAGGGAAAGAAAATTATATTGGAAGAATGTCCAATATGTCTGTGGTAACCAGGGTATTACTTTATGCAGCAGGGTGATCTCTGCATAGCAAAATCAGAGCAGTTTAGAGGCCTTTGGAAATTCCAGTTTCTTCCAGCAGTGCACATATTATTAATAATAATTATGGTACAGGCTACAGTTAAAGCTCTGCTGTAAGACTCTGTTAGACCTTGTTAGTCAGGACACATACATCTGCCTAGAGATTTAGTCTAAACAGCTTGGACTTATAGCCAACTTTCTAGCAAATTTGTACTTAAGTTGACTGATTTTTCAAACTAAATATTGAAGGCTTAGTGCCATGTTTGGTTTTTTTCTCTCTACTCTTTCAGAACACTAAAGTAATGGTGGTGGGGAGGGAAATTAGAGTGAAATTTTTATCCAGCATTGTATTGCTAGAACAAACTTGGTTTTCACAGGTGTAGGGCTACATCTCAACAGCTCAGGATTCCTGAGTTTGGACTAACACTTGAACTCTTAGTGTAGTGGCATTTCAAAAACAGTTCAATCCTGACAATATGTCCTTGAATAATACTGGTTTTACTGTAGAATGCAAGTGAAAAGAGGATTTTTTTCCTTTGTAAGACTTCAGTTATTTCAGTTTAAACATAATCACAGTTTTTTATGAGTATCATCTAGATGCTTGATATTTAACATGTGCTCTTTCATGCTAAATATCACAGGAGAAGGAAAAAACATAAGGAGTTATTAATCATAGTTGGCTGGTTTTAAGCTCTAAATTTTAAAATCCACGTGGGACAACAAAAATTCCTATTTGTATGGATAGCTTCTAGTAAGAACCTGAAACTTAAAGTTACTATTAATGATAATAATGGGTATGAGCTAATTCATGAATAGCTGACTTCATATAAATACAGCACATTAAGTTTTAAATATGTTTGCTCCTTGATCACTAAAGTTGTAAACCAAATAAAAATGAAATTTTTCCAAAATGCAGGAGATAATCATAGGGCACAAAGTTAGTGTCATGTTCAGAGTTTGGTGATGTGTTTAAACAATACATACTTTTCTAAAACAGAATTCTTTTAACTTTTTCTGCTCGTGCAATTGGTTTCAGTAAAACATTTGAATTGGGTGTTAACTATCAATAGTTGCTATCCAGCATACGAATTTTGTATTTAGATGAAGAAATATCTGTATTAATTTCTACCATGGAAAATTTTCAGCTTTTCAGTTTAAGTGATTGATTAGGTAAGTAGTGACATTAGTTTTAATAATTTTTAAGAGTTTAATTAAATAGTTAAGGTAGTTTCGTATAAGTTATTTTATTTTGAGTTAATATCTTGGGAAAAATTGTTCAGAAGTCCTCCTTGGATATGGGCCTACCCATTAATTGAGACTTAAAGGATATTAAGTTTTGTCACAAAAATTATTTATTCCAGTGGTGATTATCTCTGTTTAATGAAGCAATCCATGTGTGAGCACACACGTGTGTGTGTAATATATTGCAGTGAAGAGACTGGGATGCACCACTGCAATTTATTTAAAAACTAAAAGGGAAACTTTTATCTACCAAGAACAGTAACAAGTGACCCTTTTCCCCCTCTTCTGTTAGCCTATTAAGTGCACTTTAAAAAGAAATGCATAAATGAATAATAAATCTCTTGGAGGATCTTTAAAGAGCATCCTGAAGAACATTCAGTGGTATAGTTATATCTTAGGGTGGGATTCAGGAGAGATGGATCCATTCTTGCCTCTGCTGCAGCCTTGACTTGTGACCTTAGGCAAGTCATTTACCTTCCCATGCCTCAGTTGTGAAAGGAGACTGATACTGAGCTGCCAGGCTGATGCTGAGGTTTTGTTCCTGCCTTTTTTTTTTTTTTTTTTTTTTTTAATGGTAGGACTCTTAACTGCTGTAGATAAGATGCACATCATTGCTAGTGACACTTGGAAGTATGAATAGTGCAAGTAGAACACAACTGTTTGGTAAACTTGAGGGATTTAGGCTTGAGTTTAACCATTATAGCAAACATTAGATATGGTGTTTTACTGTAATTTATATTTTGTTTTGATTTGTTTTCATTTTCAGTTCAAGCTCAACAACTGATGCAAATTCAGAGGAAACAGCTAATTTGGAAAAAGGAAAATCAACATTAAGCAAAGTTTTGGAGTCTTTTTGTTCATATCACTGGCAACAGGCTTTGGCTATGTTAAAATTCTTAATACAAGATGAAAATGTTCCTCTTGTTTGCAGTTGCAAGCAAACCCATTTTGTCCACTCTGAAACTTCCAGTTCCCTTTCTGAAGAGGATGTCCACATTTCATTTTGCAATTGCAATGGACATGTGCTGACAAAAAGGTGCTGTTTACAAAATGAAAGACCAAACACTTGTTTACCACCTCTGTCTGTCTGTGTTAAAGATTTCCATTCTTTGTCATGCCAAGCTGTAGCAATTGGATGTATTACAACAATGGTGAACAAAACCTGTAGTTCTCATAAGTACTGTGCTGAACAATGGCAAAATTATAACAGACATTCTGTGAAAGCAGCAGCCTGTACGTACTCACCTAAGGACTGTGAGCTCTTGAACACTGTTAAAAATTCAAGTAGGTCTCGCAGCCCATCACCACCTCCCCTGTCACCTGTACAGTGTAAAGAATTTGAATCAACAGAAGGATCAGTTATAGATTTTCCAGCTTTAGACAATAACAAGCCTGAAGTATCCATCAACCAGCCTCCATCCCTCCTGCCAGCTGAAGGAAGCAAAGGAGAATTTGAATCTGATGGTAAAACGTGTGGAGGAAAAGAGGCCACGTATTCAGATGGAGCATTGCTATCAACAGACCAAGGAAGTCACGATTATTATATAAATTCTGAGAAGGCTGAGAAAGGGGAACATTCTGCCATTTTTCAAGACTTAATGGACCGTATTAACGAAAAGTTAAAATCAATAGACACTACAGATATAGCAACAAATCTTGTAAAACTGTCTAGCAGTGATAGGGCACCAGAAAACGATGTCAAAGTAGGAGACTTCATAACCTCTCTTTTGCATAATGCTAAGGCGAGTGATTACAGCTTTATGGAATTACTTCACCAACATGAGAAACAAATGGAAAATAAAATTATCCAAACGAGGTTTCGCAAGCGTCAGGAAACTTTATTTGCAACTTACAATTCTCCTGATTCACCATTCATCCGGAGACAGTCTTTGCAGATCAAGAGAGAGCTTGCAAGCCTTGATGAAACTCTGGTAAGGAAGAGGCCGATTTCTGAGAGAAATGCAAAGAAATCTACCAAAAAGAATGATAAAATATATCCAAATAAAAGACACAGTTTTACTGTCATAGAAGATGAGGCTTTGCAACAACTCGAAAGTAACCCATGTGTGAATTGCCAAACCAAACCAATGTGCTTTCCAGTACACCAAACAGAGTCTTTCAAACTACCTCTTACTAATTTTCAAGCTAGCTCTGGCTTTCTAGTTCTCTCAGAAAACAGTGCTATTGCAGCTAGCCAGCTGAAACTCACAAAAACACAGAGAGATTGTGCAAGCATAGAAGACACTGATCAGATTCACCTGAAGGATGAGAGCAATGGAGTCTTGGGAAGAACTAAACGTAACATTGTGCCTCCTGGATGGTACTCTGTGTATGTAACGAACAACATTGTGTTTAGAAAGTCACCCAATGCAAAAAAGTCTTTAGAAAGTTTGGAAAAAATGAAAATAAAGAAAGATGTTCATGCTGAAACATGCAGTGACATAAACATAAGCAGAATTGTGAGGGACACAAACCTGCAAGTTGTTGTAGAGCGTTTAGAAGATACAATAAACTTAGCCAGAAAGACTAACAGCTCGTTCCTGGATAGCTACAAAATAAGCCAAAAATTAAAAGATAACGTTTATGAACAGATTATGAACCCATCTGCTGTCAGAGGCTTACCTTCCACTCTGAGTGACATAGGATGCCCAGGACAAAGCTTCTTTTCACAGCCACATGTGCCAAGCAGCAGTAAAACCAAAACTCTGTGTGTGACAGCAAAGAAACAAATGGTTATAGATCAAGAAATGAACCAGGGCCTTCTGAAATCTCTGACCTTTGATTCATCCAGTTCAACATCCAGAATTGGGGACTTGCATTCCACTTCTGAAGCTGGGGAGATCTCCTCTCCTTTACACTACTCAAGTCCTATTAAGCTGATGTTTGTCTCAGAGGTTAATAGTAGTGAAGGAGTCAAATACACTTTGACATCTGCAGCTGCATCTTCTAAAGGAAGCACAGATATTTGTTTCTTCCAGGGGCACACAAACACTTTGCTAGACAAACAGGCCACAGGAAACCTTTCCCATGCAATGTGTGTAAAAGATTTTGATTGCAGTGAAAATGGTCCCAAGGAGGAGTCAGGTTGTGTTTATGCTGAAGCAATTACAAGCTCTTGTCCAGTTGGTCAAAGTAACTTAAGTGACTCGAAACAAAATGAGGAAGCTGTGGAGAAAGCGGGCAGTAACAGTGAATTGGTTTTAAAAAGAAAACCTGGTAGACCAAAGAAAATAGGTCCTCAAGTTGTTAAACAGGTTAAGAGACCTATTGGGCGGCCTCCAAAACCAAAAATAGATGTGACTGAAGGCACAGAACGTAGACTTGAACTTAACAGCGATGGTAAAAGTGCCAAATCTGATGCAGCAACAATGGAAGAAGTTAACAGCAACAAAAACATTACTGTGACAGTTGTTTTTGGAAGGTCAAGAAGAACCAAGAGACATGTCTGTGAAGGTAATCAAAATGTCATCAGTATTCTGCCCACACAACACATTGATTCTAATTTTACCAATGACCCCAGCAAAGCAAGGCACGATTCAGAAACTGAAAATGCTTTGACTGAAATAGTAAAAGCTTTGCAGAAGTCTTCTACTGAAAACGTGGTCTCTGGTTATGACTATGTCAGACCCATCAAGGGCAAGCTGGCATCACCACATCCTTGCAGCAATATCATACGGCCCATTAAACCCTTAACCACCATCAGGAAACCTGGGAGGCCAGCAAAAGTCAAAATATCTGGCATATCAGTGACTTTTAACAGAGTTTCACCTCAGGAAAGGAAAGTGAGTATCAGCAACTGTTTGCCTCCTTTACACCAGCAGAATGTGTTAGAAAAAACCATCCCACAGGAGAGAAAAAACCAACAGTGTAACAATGTGGGTCAAGCAAAGAGCACGCAGAAGGATTTGAGAGAGGAGGGATCCAACAGTGTTATTGCAGCTGTGTCAAGAAAGCGTGAAATTCCTTTGAGACATTCTGCTAGAGATAAAAAACCCTCACTGCATTTTTTACATTCATTAGCATCTTCTAGTGCATTTACTTGTAGAAGTGCCTTACTCCATAAATCTTACAAACTTCATTTGAAAAAAGCGAAAGACCGGAAGGATAAACACAGGCAATCAAACCAGAGCACAGCATCCAAAGATACCTCTGAGCTGAGAAATTCAGGACATGCAAAAAAGGATCTTAAGGATGGTGAATTTGGGCCCATTAATGATGTGTCATCAGATCCCATTTTTTCATCTAATCCCTCTCTCAGGTGGTGGGCTACCTCCACTTCAAGTGACACTTTGTTGGAAGAATTAAATAATAGATTTGAACAGATAACTAATACCTGGCTGCGAGTTGGGGGAAGTGAGTTTGATAAATGTGTACGTGAAAAAAGGGATCCCGTTGAACAAGAGTGTAATACTGACATGTCAGACCCTCTAGACTCTTGCCTCGTAGAATTTGAAACATCACCCATAAAAATGCTTTTTCAGAAAAAGTGTAACATGAATGAACTCTGCACCTGGTTCATGCAAACTACAGAAACACAGTCTCTCTCTCTAGTGAGAAAGGCAAATGCTCGCAATCCTCTAGAAGTAGTTAGTACCAGAGAGGGAAAGATGGAAACCAAGCAGTCTGATCTTAGTACTTGCCCTTTCAGAAAGCACTTTAAAAAGTTTGCACTATCCTCTCCTTCAAAACCAGCAGGGAAGTTACAAATGCTACGTAACATGGTGAGGTCTCCAGTCTTAAGCATGAAAAGTAACTTCACGTTAGCCAGGTTAAAAAGAAATGAATTTAAGAAGTTACAGCGTGATAGGTGGGGACAAGCAAAAAAGCTCTATAACCAGGTTCCTGGAGGCTGGAGATCAAAAAAGAAAAATTTACAGTTCTTTTGCCAAAGTCAGTTGTTCAAAAGTATGAGTGTGGAAAGCAGTGATGAAATGCCCAAGCTCCAGGAAAAAAATGCAGTAGAAATTCAGCCCACTCAGACTTTGGTAGAATCTCAGAGTAGCCTCTTGCCAGCTGAAAATGAAGCCAGAGATGCATTTGTTCAACAGATGATGGGAGCTTCTGACTTTAACCCACATCCTGGTTTAGCAAATATACTTAAGTCACATGCAGAGAAAAATGGAACATTTTGCTGCCAACAAAACGTTAGAAAAGAACAAAGCCAAGATAAACTGTTTCAGAATACTGGGAAAGCCAAAACCTTTAAAGATTGCAGGATATTTCTGAGAAAAATCAAGCATATTGAGCAGCACAACTCATTTAAGTTAAATAATGCCATTTATTCTCCTGAGGCTGTTGAAAGCAATCAGACCTATATGGAAGAAAAAAGACACCTTCTTTTAAGGTCCCATTCTACAAAGCAAAATACATTAAAGAAACAAGAAAATGGAATGGAAACATCTAAAGGATCTAATTCTCCTAAAGTGACTGAAAGACTGGATGACCAGTTTCACAGCAGGAAATTAAGTAGTAGTAGTGTAAACCATGATGATAATCTTGTTGGCAGTTCTGAAGTTCTTATCAGAATAAACAAAAGAAAAAGTCCACAATGGGAGACCACTGATACAAATATAAGAAAAAGGCATAAGAGACAATCATGCAGTAGTGGACAAATGGCAACTTATTACCCAAAGTACCAAGTAGGTAAGTTCCTGTTCCCCCCTTCATCTTAAAATTGCAGTCTTAAGGAATTGGAGAAGCCAAACACCACCTTAGATTTTTTCTTTCTTTCTTTCTTTCTTTTTTCTTTTTTTTTTTTTAATTGCATGATGCTCATTTTAATTTCAAATAATTCATGAAGTTAAACATAGCATTGTAATAACTCAATGCAATTATAAAAGGTATATAATATTTTACATAACTATTTCAGCTGCAGTGGATGAGTTATGTTCTATTAGAGCTATAATCCACCAAGATGAAAGAAAAAGCATTAACATAGTTCAGAGAGACAACAAAATAAGTTTTGCTGTATCTGTAGTCAGTTGCAACGTGTTATTGGTTCCAAAAGGAATGGAACCTCAATCTACTCTGTAGGTTTTCAGTGTGAGGAAGGGTAATTTATAAAATGAAGCAGAAATTCAGTGTATTTACATAAAGTTACTATACAAAGTTGTGTTTTTGAAAAAAAAAAATAACTGAATTACTTCTAATATAAGTCTGTAATGGTTTTATAAGTATATAGTAAGAAAATAGTACTGTGTACTTCTGAGAAGTTTTAATTCAAAGATCTATTTTAGTATCCATTCAATGCCAGATGAAGTCTGCTGACTCCAGAAGGTTTGCACATTGAATCCTTGCAGAGGAACTGGAAACACAGAATTATTCTAGACAAGTACAGTAATGCTAAATGTGTTGGCTTGGAATCTTCTTTGGCTAGTGTGCAATTAAATCAATATTTAAACCTAGATCATTATGATACATTTTAATACAACTGTGATCTCAGAAAGACCACTATATAATTTACAAAGCAGGGCAAATTATTTCTTCTGTTGAGTGACAAGTTCTCCTTAAACAGATGTCTCAACTCATTTCATTTCTATTACCAAGGAGTAAAATATTCACCAGGTTAAAAAAAAAAAAAAAAAAAAAAAAAAAAAGTTCAGCAATAGGAATTAAATTAAATTTAAAGAAGTATTCTTTTGTGTAAACAATATTGTGTTAGCTGATCTGATTGTACTGCCCATAGAATAGAAAATAAAAACAATTAATTCAGAATATCAGAGCAAAATCTTATGGCCCCATCTGTGTTATAGGCAGCTACTCCTGGTAATAAACTGAGGAGTTAATTTAAGTTATAATATAAACAATACTGTGGTGCTTGTATAGCTTCTTTTGCTTTTTGTGATACATAACATTCTTCATATTAAGCTCATTCACTGTAACCCTTCTTTTCCCAACCATAGCATTTTTTAATTATAGACTGATATTTTGTATTTTAATTCACTGACTTGGGGGCCAAAATAAAAACCTTGTTTTCAAGAAGCTCAAACCTTGACACAAGATTGCTGTAAAGTAGCCAGAACCAGAAAAGGAAAGGGTAATATCTGTTTCTTTTTTGCAAGTGAAGAAAGAGCTCTCTCATTTATTTCATAGTTCAGAAGACTTTGCATTCAAATTATATTTATCTTTAAACTTTTTTTCTTGTTATGGCAATGAAAGGCCTATTAATGTGATATGGTCTCATGTTAGTTTTAATTGGGATTCAACTTTATTTACCTGATAACTTTCAGTTTTGGAACTTTAGGAAATCTGATAACTATTTTGATATGTTACATTATTTCATTTACAATTTTTATTATTTTCCCTTTTACTCATAGTTTCTCATATTGACTGTTGTTGTTAGCAAGGATATAACAGAAAATTCACTGATAAAGGAAATGTTAAAAGACAAAGAGTTACAGTTACGTTTTTTCCTCCACACTTGCAACCCCATATCTTTTTTTAGGGATACTGTTGCAGTATCAGGGGTTTGTCTGAAATAGAAAAAGATCTCTTGTTTTGGCATGTTGATTTAACATTGTATCTGTACTAGCCAAGGAAATCATATTAATGTTTTTAGTTTTTAGTTAGAGTGTATAGCGACTGGCTAAAAAGAGAGACATGATTTCTAGCTGTGCATGCATGTGTCTTCAAACATAATCCCTGCATCTGGAAGTTTAATGCACATGAAAACATCATTATTCATTCATATGTTCTTTGGAATGTATTTGTATTGGTGTTGTATCATAAATTGTATCATTGTTCTGTTGTCATGCTTGACATGTTCTTATGTACACGTTTTTGGTGGATATCTGAAGGTTCTCTTCAAGTTTTATTGATCTTACCAAATACTCTTGAAAGAGAGAGGTGTTGTGCTGGTGTTTTATTCTGAAGCATTGTGACAGGTAGGCAGAACGTTGCTATCAACTTCTTGTGTGTGTTCAGTTTTTGTGAGAATGTCCAAGTGGGAATAAAAGCAGCTGAGTTCTGACAGCTCAAGGTAATAGCAAGCAGTGAGAAGCAGCTGTGTTCTCACTCTAGCAATGGAAGTGAACTCATCACTTTTTCAGATTGCTTGTTTGATTCAAGATAAGGTGGATGGTAGATCTGTTGTTGTTTGTTACCACTTGACCTGTGAACTGTTGCTTCAGCAATGCATTTGATGGGGGGCAGTTCCCTTTTACTGTAAATCTATGTTCTGACCATTTTAATTTTTTAGCAACACCAAAACACTGTTACTGTCTGTGGTGGCAGAGAAAATTGTCTAAGCATGGTTTTAGGTAAGCATTTGTGCTCTCTTTTCATGAGAAGGGCTCAGTGTGTTTCTTTGTAACACTGAAGACCACAAGGACATGCTTTGGACTTGGCCAAACTAGGTCCAAAAAGGCTTCAAGAGAGCCAACCTAAAACAAGAGGAACCAGTTGCCAACATAAGAATGGGACACTCTAAAAGACTCCTTCTTAGGGAGTACACTTACAGTGTACTGAATATTAGAAAAAGTGGATTTATCACAGATGCAAAGGAGGCTGTGGACCTACTAAAGCAGCAGCCAGTGCTGCATGCTGGGATGACAGGACAGGACAGGACATGACATTTCTTCCTTTACCACTCATATCAGGGTGGGAGTTCACAAGGAAAAGCTTCTAAAAATCAATTCAAATCACTTGAAACAAGGGATTTTCTTCATCTAAAAGGGACTTGTTTCATTCTCTCCCTTATAATCTGGCTTTTCTTCAAGTGGTTTGGAGTTTTATAAGTTAACTATAAGAGGTAGAGATCTAATTATGAACACTCAGTGTAAGTCTAATTTGTCTCTTCATTTTGCACATAAAATAGCATCTATTTTAATATGACAGCAGGCAAAACTTTTCTTAAACTTGACTTCAGTTGCCATACATTTTCTGAAAATTGGGAAATTTTTCTTTCAGTGTCTGTGCCAGCTCACCTACTCTCCATCCTCTGCTCTTCCTTTATCTTCCTTTATCTAGAACTGGGGGAGGTGGCTTGATGTGGCTGTGGCTCTTCAGTGATGCTTGACTTTAGACCTCTTTTTCTTACTGCCCACCTACCAGTAGAAATGACCTTCATTTAACACTAGTTTAGGATTTTCAATCCTTTCAAAAGCAGAACTTTATGCCTTTCTTCTTGTTTTTGGATGTTATATGTTGGTTGTCAGCCCTTAGTGAGTAATGTGACTCTATTCTTCATGGTTTTCCCAGCAGGTCTTATGTAGGTGTCCTTATTCTTTGTTTTCTCTTTACAGCTCAGGGTAGAATATTTTAAATTGTAATCCTGCTAGGAACTATATTTTCATATTTCACATAATTAAAAATGAAGATGCTTTAGCAAATCACTATTTTCAGATGGATCTTGTCAAAGGTCCCTCTTATCTAAGGTGAAGATTTCAGAAGTATGGAGAGATTATACTCAACATTTTACTGAAACAGGCTTCCCCTCAAACTTTATTTCAAACTATTGAAATCTTGATTATCTGCTTCAAATGATGGATTATCCTCCTGTACATGAAATATCAGCCTAGCTGAAAATTATTTTTCTGGAAGATTTAAGTTACCGTATGGTATTTTTCTTTAAAAAAGTATTATCCTCACTTGGATGGTGCTTTTATCTGTGTCATGTTTTCTTTTGAAATAGAAGTCAGATATTGTAACAAAAATATTTCTTAAAGTTAGGTTTCAATGTTCTTATTGGGGCACTTACATGAAATTCAAAGCATTCTGTAGCAATCATTTATTTTTAAAATTTAAGAAACTTGTGATGCTGGCACTTGGTTTCCCTCTGAGAACAGCCTGAACAGATACTTAGTTCTGAACCTCCAAGCTTTAGTCTTACATTACCTCATTCAAAACTATTTAAACCAAAATGCCATTCAAAATCAAAATATGCAATCAGAAAACTGATTTTTTTTTTCTTTAGCAGGTTTATTACTAGCCCTAAAATGTTATCCTGTTTTCATACCCATTTAAATAGCAGCTTACATTAATATTTTGCTTCCTCCTTCTTTAACAATACTGTGCCTTCTGGGGACTGCTTAATAGTCTGTATTAAAACAAAATATAGTGATTCTTGTCAATAAGATCACAGTTCTAAATACCTTTCCAAGCCAGGCTGTTTTAAATAATTGACTTCAAGGGAGACAGGAATTTCATCTATAATTAAACTTGTCAACATGTATTCAAAGCTGTCCTGTAGTCTGGGGAGCTCTGGGACTGAATTCTGCTTCCTTGGCTGCAGAAGACTGATAATTCCTTTTTTAAAAAAAAAAACAAACAAAACCATCTTGTTTCAGCTCCCAGTTTCTGCAATGAAGTTGCTATTTAGACCTTTTATGTTGCCTATGCTATGTAATATTTAAGGGAGCAAGAACACTTTCTGTAGCTGACTGTCTTTGGGGAGAAAGTCATGTTACTTTTGTGACTGCACTCTGAAACTATTTTCATCTATTCCACTTCCAAACTTTTAGCTGGAAATGCATAAACTATGCTGTGTCTTTTACTGTTGTGCTGCTCTTTGAAGATGAGTTAGTGACATAAAAGGTGCAGCAAACACCCACTGCTGGATGGTCGTACAAGCTCAGCTTAAAGCTTGAACACTGTAGATATCTCAGTCTACTGAAGTGCCCCAAGTACTCAACAATTCCCACTAACCTCTCAGTTATATTTCTCATGTATTTCATTCCTATTTCCTTTCTTCTTTCCACTCTTATTTTTTTTGTTGGGATTTTTTTGTTTGTTTGTTGTGGGGTTGTATTCAAACCAAGAAAATATTTCTGAGTTAATGTGAAGAGCAAAAGAAATTTTTCCACCATAATTTCAGTCTGATATTATGGCTGATTCTGACTTCTTACCCTATGTTTTTTCTCCTGTTCTCCTCCTGGATTGGTTTTAGAAGCCTTGTGTACAGTTTTATTGTTCTTAGTACTCCAGTTGAGTTAAACTCAGCTCTTATGTCTAATTTTTAAATGATTCCCTGGGCACTGCTTGTTTTGATGCAGTTGAGTATGCCATCCATTTCCAGGGTATTTTTTTTTCTCTCTGATTGCCAAATGGGATTCAAGTTACTCAGCTGAAAAATATTTCTTATTACAATGAGAATCAATTTGATAAATGGAATTGAGACATTTCTTGGTAGATTTCTTTGTTGAATTTTGGCATTGTGGAAATATGACTTAAAGCTGTAGACACAATAAATCTGACAATTTCAGTGTATGTTGCAACATGGAGTCAATCTCTGAAAGCATGCTGAGGATGCTGGAGTTGTTGTACATTTTAACCTAATACATTCCACTATTTCCTTTTCTGGGAAATGCTTGAATAGTTTGTGCAGAAAAAAATTTTCTATGCTGCTAAAGTTTTGCTATTTCTACTCAGTATTTTTGAACCTCCCTGCATAAGTCTCAGATCAGTGCAATGTATCATGAATGCTTTTACACTTTTTTCTTATGCAGATCAAAAAGGTGTATTCTTCTTTCCATGTTATTCTATTATTTTGGCCTTGTAAGGAAAGACAGGGATGATCAGGATCCAGTTATTTTACCCTCTGAAATGTGAAATCTTCTAAAGTAAGCATCAAATACGTTACCAGCATTTCAAGGGTAGCTAGAGGGCAAGGGATGGTAGAGGGTAATGTCATTAAAGATGAAGAGAAGCATCTGAGTTTTCAAGAAATACCACTAGTTTGTGACATGGAGAATGATTAAAAAAATAAAGACTGTTTTCTTCTTTTTCACTGAGCTTTCAGCACTGTTGGTCTGTCTGTGAAAGCAGAACTATTCAACAAGCCATGGCTGGAATTCACAAGCCACATGACAGCTGACTTCCAAAAAATCACATGCACAGAAATTGATAAACTGAGTCAGTCCCAAGTGAATAAAACAGAACCAGGTGATAACTGCTGCAATAGTGCACAGGGGGCTTCAGGACTGGCAATTCTTGCCTTGCTAGAGACCATTGTATAAGATCAGTAAATGCCTGTTGTTTGGGAAGGTAAAGGGAACTCTGTGCACTTACTGGTTGGTACTGGAGAACTCCAGGAGGATGTAGAGATACTCCACAGCCTAATTCCAGTCTCTACCAAACCAGGCAGTGGTCTGGATCCTGCAGTTCTCCTGCCAGGAGGGTTGCTGTGTGAAATATCTCTTAGCATATCTTAGAAATGCTTGAAGCACAGAGCACCTTGGGAAAGCAGAGCACAGCTTAGAGTAGAACCTGTTGATGGATCTGGCTGGAGATGTTCAACTGCTTCTATTTAGTTTCACACCTTAATTAGATTATCTGATTTTAAAAATACTACTTAAATAAAGAGTTTCATATTTTGTTATATCAATAGCTAGAAAGTAAATCACTAGAGGTAAAAGACTGAAGAGCAAGACTTGGAAGTGGGAGACTAGATTAGTAAATACATTAATGCAAGTCTCTAAGCTTTTTATCTAAAGGTTTTTATGTTGATTTTACCCATATTGGGGAACTGGAAAAATCATTAATATAACTCTTTTTATGAATTTTTTTTAAAATGTCAACATCTGGAGTTTTCTAGAGTTCTTTTCTAAGAGGTCAATCCTTGAATGACAATTATCAGCATATATTTGAGTTCTAGTTTTGAAAGTTCAGTCCTCCCTTTTATACCTTGTACAGAAACTTGCAGAAAAAGTACAAAGAGCAAGAGAGTCCCTCAGAGAAGGAAACCATTATAGTCAACTGCTTGGGAGGTACAGTTAGGTCATATTGTAGCACTCAGTGTTTGGATTAGGTCACAGGAATTAGGAATTATGGTCACAATTGCACCAAGTCCTTGCCTGTGCTCTGATGCTGCTGGCAATGCTGTTTGCAGAGTGGGCCATACCCATTTAGTACAATTCCTCATTTATACACAGAAGGAACCATGCCCCAAATCATTGGAGAAGCCCAAACCTTTATCTTTTTCTGCCTAGCATTTGCCTATCTTTAAACAGTTCTTATTTATCTACTGCTTTAAAGGCAGTAGAAATACTGTCCTTTCTAAAGCATTTTGCAGGTATATCCAACTTCACAGCCTGCAATTTCTTAGTTCCCAAGTTACCCAAAAACCACCAAAACAAAAACCACCAAAAAAACCCCCAAAAAACCTCAAACAAAATTCCAAACTTGTCTTTTCATTGAGCTGTTGATTATTTCTGTTGGGAGTTAAAGTTTTGCTACCTGGGCCATGCCTGGAAACCACATGCTTGGGAGGGGTGAAGAAAGCTGGAAGGCTCAGGAGTCAGCCCTAGAGCCATCTCCTCTATCCCCTGAATCTCGTGGCCATAAGAAAAGGCTTTGACTTTCCTCACAGGAAGTCAGAGCAAGGGGCCAAGTCTGAGGAGGTGGTAAATTGAAGAAAGTGACCTCACTGATGTCTGCTCTGTCACCTGCACTTGCACTCTGTGTTCCCCAGGGGAAGGAAATTAGCAGAGCAACAGGAGTGTGTGCAAACCAGAGAAGAATGAAAGGAAAACCAGGCAAGAACAAGACAAAAGCTCAAGGAGATTACAGACACAAGGAAATGCAGGGCATGGAAGCAGAGACCTGTGAGGGAGGGTTAAGACTTGTGGTTAGTAACTAAGAAATGCCTGTTTCAAGACCATGGCAAAAAGGCACGCAGCTTTCTGCAGAACTTGCATAAAGATGCATAAGAATGGAAGTTTTGTAAAAAGTAGTCACTTCAGCTGTTACACAGCTGTCTTTCCCTCTTGCCATGATACATAAAAGGTTTAATCCCTCAGTAATATCTGAGTAACCCAAGCTTAGTATGTTTCAGGGTGTAGTCTTACAGTTAGTGATTGGCTTCAGCTAGACTGAGCATCCAGGTGAACAGTACAGTCCAGCAGATAGAATCCTTGATAGCTTGCACCCAAGTCCTGTGGTGGCCGTGGGCTTCTGAAATGCAGCCTGTAAAAGCCATTACAAGTTAAACCTTGCTGCTTGAACACCACTTCAGTAGTAGAAACTGTGTGCAGGCAGCTTATAGCATGATCATTGTTTCCTACTCTTAATTACAATAAACAGAATTTTATTTTTAGTATCTCGGTAATTAGAAGTAATTCCAACTTCATGTAATTCCTGGGGCTCTTAAAAATCTTTGAAAGGGATGGTGAGAAACCTTTGCATATCAGAGCAGTTGCTAGTACATAGTGTTCTCCCTCACTGCAGCAGGTATGCAGTAAAAAAAAAAAATAAATAGTAGGGATAGAGGGGTTTGAAATTAGGATTCCCAAAATGTACCTTCTTGTCTTCTGAGTGTGTACAATTACAGGGCTTTATATATTAAAGAAGAAAATTTTTACAATGAGGGTGATGACAGTTTTTACAATGAGGTTGCCCAGAGAGGTGAGAGATGCCCCATCCCTGGAAACATTCAGGGTCAGGTTGGATGGAGCTCTGAGGAACCTGATCCAGAGGAAGATGTCCCTGCTCACTGCAAGGGGCTGGAATAGATGACCTTTAAAACCTCTTCCAACTTAGACCATTCTATAATTGTATTTTGTGTTTCTATATGGCAACAATGAGAGTATGGAATCATTGAATCTATAGGATAGAATATAGAATCTATCTACACACATCCTAGTCTGCTTTGTGATCCCCCCAAAAGGCTAGGTGTTAGTAATTTTCCTGTATTTGAAAAAAAGAAAATAAAACCTGTCTACATATTAGTTCCCTCACAGCTGTACTGAACTAATGTCAGAAAAAAAAAAAAAAAAAACAAAAAAACAAACCACCAAAAAACCAATCACAGATTCTTGCCCAGTGCCTGCTCTGTGGTTTTTCAGTAGCCAGCAGGACAGGATTTAGGCAAGAGCACATCTCTCCCTGTGCAAAAGAGCAGCAGCAGCAGGAGCCTGCCCTGGGGCAGCCTCTGGGGATAACCCAACACCTCAGCTGCTTCCCCACAAAGGAGCCTGAGCTCCATTTCCAGCACAGCACAGAGCAGTCGGGTGCTGATCTCGGTGTTTCTGGAACATAGTGCAGTAAAACAAGAAAACCACCCCAACAGTATACGCAGTCTGCCACCACCTTATCTTGCCTCTTATCAGTTTGCTTGTTTGCAGGAGGGGAGGATCCTGTACTAAACTTTTTCTCATTTTTCTCCCCCTCTCCCACCCCTTTTTCCACAGCACGCTACAAGTGAAAGTCTCGGAGCCGCAGAATTCAATAGAGGTGAACACAGAAAATGAACATTTGAAGTCCATAAAGATGTGCCTTAATCAGCCCACTGAGTGGAATCTGAGTTTTTCAGCAGCATCTCTCACCAGCTGTAAAGTTTTTAACCAAAATCTCAAAACTGATGAGAACAAATAGATTGCAGCTGTTCTTGCACTATTATTTTGTACATTGTTCCTGATTATTTTTTTTCTCTGCTGAATAATAAGCATTTATTACATTGATCTTGAAATGATCTTGTGTGATTGGGCTTTATATTACTACTAGCATTATTCATTTTGATGTACTTTTTCTTTTTTTTTAAAGTTTCACATCTGACCATCATGAAATTCTTGCAGTACAAATTTATATCAGAATCAGATGTTCCCCTTTAATAGTATTGTGATTTTTCTATGTTCTTTAATTATTTCCCAATTTTATTTTTGTGCACGAAAGTTAATATATTATGTAACTTGTGGCATAAGTCACCATGTAAAGATTTATGGTAAAAACAATTCAAACAAATCTGTAACAGGTGGAGACCAACTACCTCGAAGCAAAGCAGTAAAAAAGAAAAAGTAAATTACCTGAGGAGATCTCCTTCACCAACGGATTGAAATGTATCAAACAAGCAGTTTGTTTCTGCAGTCTGCTTTCATCTTCATTTATCCTGAGAACTTCTTTGTGACAGTGTTTAATGACCTTGGTGTCTAAAAGGCCAAGCCTGCAGGAGAATCTCTTGAAAGATTGTCATTTAACAAATCTTGATCTGCACTTTTTGAGGTTTCTGCTAAATGGTCTTTCTTCCCCTTTTTTGTTTTGATGAATTTATGCCTGCCACCAATTAAAATGGATGTAAATGCTCTTCCTATTTCATTTTTTTCCCCCCCGTGTACTTTCAAAATTCAATGTAAACATCAGACTTTTCAACTCTACTCAGAGCAGTAAATGATTGTAGCTGACTACGTTGTAGACATTCCATGCTTAAATCAGCTTTAGCAAGGTTCATGTACTTCATCAAAACTTTATTAATAGAGCTATAACAAAAGTGTTAGAATAAAACCGTATAATATATTTCTCTTTTCTGGAGTCCTACATTCAATAGCTAGAGTAGAGGTTTCTTAATCTAACTTACTAAGGAGTTGTCTGTCCTTTTCTTGACAAGAACTTATTTTTTAGAAGGAAAATTCATCAGAAGACACTTTTATAAAAAAAATAATTATGAATTAATTTTAAATTATCATCTTTCTTAAAAGTGAAATGCAGTTCCATATGGAAGTTTGTTGGTTTGCAGGTGCAATCCAGTAACTGAAATAAACATTGTTGTGAATTTCAGTAACTCTTAAGGTTTCACAAGGATCCTGAGTCACTGAAGTGTCAGGGAGGGAAGATGATCAAATAAATGAACATTCATCACCACACCACACCACCTAGAGATCTTTTTTGTATCTCAGCAATGTAATGCACTTGGAGGCAAGAAAGGCAACCACAGAATGAAACTTTCTTGGGGAGGGGCACTGAAGCTGACTTCAGTAGAGCCCCATAAAGGCACAAGTGTAAGGAGTCAGAGCTGTCCAAGGAAGGGATATAACAACTTAGAAGCAGTGAAACTGATGCAGCTGGGATCTTGTTCAGATACCACCTGAATTTTCTCATTTCAAAGAATGAAAAGAACCTTGTTGCTATGGACACATCTCATTCACCTCCAAGCAGCTCTTTCATTAACTTGTAACAATTATGATCCCTTCCTTGCCTGCTGCATTTTGACTGGCTCATGATTTTCAGATGGGAGTCAGATGAAGGCATAACCCAAGCTCATTAACCACCTCCAAGTCAGACAATAAAGAACAAAACTAGAAAAAAGAAGTGCTCTTGGTACAGTGCTCACCCTTCATCTTGACATAGTCCTCAGCCAAAGACTGTTATCAAGAGAAATTATTTCATTTTGTAGTGAGAAGAATCAGAGTAGGCAAACAAATTGGTTTTAAGAAATAAAAAATAATGTAGAAATAAACATGGGAGCCTTTTGACAACTGACCATTGCTATTTTATGTTTCTTTAATATGGAAGCAAGTACAGGTTGTGTGTGGCTCCTCTGTGACACCTTGTTGTACTTAACAACAAAAAACATTGGAGGCACAGTCATTTGTTCAGAGCAACAGAGGCAACAAATAGAATATTTTAGTGATTAAATTTCAATTCTTAATGAAGCAGCCTGAAATTTAGGTACTTTAAACCCAGAAAATTAAAGTTAAAAAAAAATCAGCAACCTTATTTTATCTAGAAAGAATACTGCAGGCTAAATGAAGATTTTTTTCACTGCAGGTAGTAAGATACTTCCAGAATTGTTAGTAAGATACTCCTTATCACCTCTGGATGTACCCCATTGCTGCTGTATGTGACTTGCTTGGGAAGTCAGCTGCAGACATCTAAACCTTGATTATTGCTAATAGCAAAAAGAAAAAAAACAAACCCACACATCTGATCATCCTACCCTGCAATTAAGCAGGCATCCCTCCTCAAACAATGAAGTAATGGCAGAATCATTCTAAATTTTCTATGGCACAGAAAAACTTTTCCTTGACAAGGAACAAGGCACAGGGAGAGCCCAGAGGGACTGGAAATGGCTTACTAGTTGCTGGTCAAGTTTCTAGCCTGAAAAATGATCACAAGGCAATTCAGGTGTAGAAGAAGCTCAGAAGGTGCCTAGTTCTGCATCCTGCTCAAAGGCAGGCCAGCTGGGAGGTCAGAGCAGGTTGTTCAGAGAGCGTCAGCCTGTTCCAACTGTTCTCAAGCTGTTCCTCTGCCTTTTTCTCCTTTTCTTGTGGTCAAAGTTTCAGCTTCTGACCAGTGTTTGTTCTCTTCCCACCATACACAACCAAGGCTTTGGTCCATCTCCTCAGCAGACTCCCTGCAGTACCCCAGAATCCTCCCAGCACCCATAGGCTGAACAAGCCCAGCTCCCTCAGACCCTTCCCAAAGGTCCCTGAGCATCCTGGGATCCCACTGAACCCACTCACGTGTCCAGCTCTGTCTTCTATTAATCCACAGCAGGCATCCAGTGACTGAGAGGTGACTGCAGGGACACCTGATCCTTTCAGTACAGTGTTCCTAAGAGATGCCAGAGACAGAACCTGCCTGTGTGACCAGGTACAACAGAACTGCAAGAAGGCAAAACTGAAAAAGTCTGCAATTCATTCAGGAGAACATTCCCAGTGAGGCCTTTATAAATTTTTATGGCTCCTCCTTTTCCTAGAAACTCATTTTAACCAGAAATAAGAGGGGGCTAAGCACAGTTAGTTGCAGAAAAGCACACCCCTCACAGGAGGGCAAGAGGGAACTTGTAACTAAAATTAAGAAAAACCTAAAATGTAACTCACATGAGAAGCTCCAACTGAGAATCAGCTGAGAAAAACTGAAATACTTTACCCTTTTGAACTATGTTGAGGCAGCATTCAAGGAGACAGGCACTGTCTCTGATCTCAAGTGGCTGCATGTAGGTAAACTCACACTAGAACACAAGCTGGGGATTTGAAGAAAAGAATTATCAAAAGAAGCTCAGGACTTCAAAATTCTGTTTAACATTATGAATAAAAATAATTCATCAGTTACATAAGCTTCTGAATAGCAAATACCAGTAGAAAAGTGTGTCATGGCATTTTGTGGTTTCACAAGTTTCCAACAAAAACTGAAAGGAAGGAAAAGCAACACAATCCTGTTTTCTGTGTGCAAGCTTGAAAATAGCTCAACAGTTTGGGCATTACACTTTGAGAATGCTGCTTTTCACTTGTGTCCCTAAGCCATTTCTGAGACTTACAAGACATCATTTACAGTGTATTTTCCTATTTTCAATACAAGTTTTAGAAAGCTGCATTCAGCATCACTAGTTGAGATGTTGAGATCAAGCAGTCAGCTCGAGTTAACTCCAGCTGCCTTGATAATTTATCTCTACTGTACCCAAGGCAGACATGGTTCACATGTTTCCAGACAAAAATAACTGGCATTTCCAGAGTGAATCTGCTCAGCCACCAGTGGCTGCTGCACACAGTTCAATCTATTGCCTCTGTAAAACTCATGACTGTTCCTGACTGTTCCTAGGTGCACTTAGGAAAAGGTCTGAACTTTAAAGCTACGAAGACATCAGTTTTAAGCTATTTCTAAACAACATTACACAGAGCTCATAAAATACTCCATTTTTGGCTCTTTCTGTAATTTATTCCTTTCCTTATTGGATCTTATTTTGTACCACAAATACCTTAATGCTTTTCTCAAAGCACATAACTGGCTTTATATGAAAAGGCCAAGATCAGTAGCAGACTCAGCCTTGGATTTATGAAAACTGTAACTCAGTTTTACCATTTTGATATCTGGCCATAAAATGGACACATATCTGCAAGAAAGACAATTGACAGTTAAGCTTGATTCTATTTTACATTAGGATGAACAATGTAACCTGGTCAGAGATGCACAGGCTAAGTAATGATGCACTTTACAGTAGGTACATTCAAAATTGCTGACATCACAAGCAACCAATTCTCTCTGAATAATGTTAAATGTCAAAGCAGCCTTAACTATATTCAGTACTTACCACTAACAGCAATTTTTATTTGCATAGAAGTAGTATTCTTCTCTATAAAGTTAAAAAAAAAACCCAAAACCATTAAAAATCTAAGTTTTCTTCAGGTAATGTTTTAATGTTTTTATTACATGAGTGATTAACTCTATACCAGGAAAATAATCAAAAGCATCTGTTTAAAAAAGTTTAAGAGTTCCTAGAAAAATCTAGAATTACAAATGATCATTATATAGAAAGAGTTAAATAAGGCTAACAACTAATCTTATTTTTCAAGACTGCTATTAGCTACCAGCATTAAGCAAAGCATGCTGCTCTCTTCTTTCCTTTTGACTTCATTGATCAGCTTCCTTATCCAAAAGGCTTGACAGATTCATTCTTGTTTTTTCAATTGCCAGTGTTTTTGCTCGTCTTGGAGGCCTTGAACTTGACACAGGGACTGCTTCTGGAATTTCATCACCACTGAAATATAAAACATTTTCAAGTAAGACAAAAGACTAAGCAAACTGAAGACTTTTTATCTTACCAAACTCGAAACATGGTCTTAAAGAGCAAAATTATTGCTTCCTTGTAAGCTTTTTGTTTTTTGAGTATATACTCTTTTCAAAGAGATATAGCACTATCACTAAAGATAACCAAGTGCTAACAGTTGCAAAAGAAATAAAATCCCCCCCAGAAGATTAGGGGCTATCAAAGTAAACTCATAGAATAGACAAACAGGAATGACTGGTCCTGGTTACCTTAAAGTTCATGGGTTACCTGCTTGAGAAAGACTAAGCACAGTTGAGAATAACAAAGAATGTTATTTTAATGCTTATGTCCTACAAGATCATAAAGGAATGCATTGTGTGTATTCACTTACTCATTTCTGGAAGCTTATCAATTACATGCAGAAAGACAAGCAACAAAAATGTGGAGGGGGCAAAAAGAATTTAAGAAAGAAAGAAATTGTACTCCACAGAACAGTTACTAAAAAAGCAGAAAAAACACTTGGAAGAACAGCATTAATGTTAGACAAAAATCTAATCTTTTGTCAGTTAGAATGTACATAACTACACACAAAAGGTATGTTAAGAAAATTAAAAAATACAGGCTCTTAATCACAACAAAACGTGAAACTCACATCTGACATTGTTTCAGCAGTACCAGTTCAAAGAAATTTTTTTAAAATATTTATCAGTGCATCAGGAATAGATATTAAAAGATGTAGGTTTTGGGAAAGAAAAGCATTTGAATTAAATTTCCTTGCTAGAACAGCCATCATGGTTCTTATGGTGGAAAGGAAAGGATTTACCTTTCACTGCTGCATTTTTCAGACGTGCCTCTTTTCCTTCTGCTCACAGACCTCTCTGCTGCTGCTGCTTTCCGTTGTCCTGAGTATAAGCACAAGTCTCTTTTTGTATCATGATATTTATTTCCTTAAACTTATTTTGTATTTTTCTTCAGTGTTTCATATTGCATTGGGAGATATAAATATGCAGTCACCACAGAATGTGGTAAAAACCCCCAAACAAACAAACTCACAATGTAGCACTTTCCCACAAACACCTGTACATAGGTGTAAATGCTGTGGCCAAATTACCTTGAAATCCTGTAGCCAAACTTTTTTTTTACTTTTTTAAACCAGTGTTCTAGGGAGAGGCTAACAGCACAAAAAATTTCATAAGAGGTCATTTTAGTGTTTTAAGAAAATTCTTAAAACTACAACAGAATATGAAGACTGAATGGTTTTTGTATCTCTGCTTTCAGGGAAAAGATAGTATGAAATTATTTTATTAAAAATGACTAGAACTGTAGTCAGAAAAGGCTAGTGCATACCTTTGCCAGTTTTGTTTCTTGTGGATTTCAGTTTTGCAGTTGCTTTACTTTTATCATCATTAACTGGAGTATGATGAGCCTCTTGTTTGTTTTCTGTTGAACAGAGCAGCACATACAGAATTTATAATCAACTTTTATCTTAATATAAATGTCACTACTTTAAACCTTGGCTGTTATATAAAAAAGCCACACAACTTTAACCTCCCTTTTCCCTTTAACTAGAAATTAAATTATAAAGCTAGAAGGAAGCTTAAATGAGCTATAATCCTGCCCCAGCATAAATCAGTCAGATGAAAACGATTCCTGACAATTGTTTAGCCCCTTCCATTTTGTTGTAAATCAAGGAAATGGGGTGGAAGACCAGCTTGGCTGAACAGGGAACTCCTCATGGAGCTCAAGAGGAAGAACTTGTATGATCTCTGGAAGCAATGTCAGGCTTCACCAGAAGACTGCAGAGCTGTGCTTCATATGTCCAAGGAGAAGACACAAAAGGCCAAAGCTGAATTAGAGTTGAAACTGGCCAGTGTTGTGTCAGATAGCAAGAGGGGCTCTTTAAAGTATGTTAAAACCAAAAGGAGATCTTAAGAAAACATTAGACTGATATTTTTTTAAGATGTTCAACAAATTAATAGGAATGGAGAAAAAGCAGAGCTATTGAATGCTTGTTTTGGCCACGGTCTATTCTAATGACTCAGCAATTCTGATAGACCTTGAGCTGCCAAACTCCTCCAAGTGGTAGGACCATGCATGTGGCAGCAATTCTGTGTGAAGACACTGAAATTGTAAGGCACCAGCCATGTCAGCTCAATGTCCATAAGCTGAATCTGATCAAAAAGCAATAAAAATAGAAAAGACTTCAGGACAAATACTTTATGTATATTTACTAGATATTACCTTTTCCTGTTTTTTCTAAAGGTAGATTAATGAAGGAAAACTTATTTCATACACATCTAAACAAATCAGTTGTATACCTACTACTAAACCACACTTCTCCTGAATTACCTTCTTCATTTGGAAGAGTATTTTCAGATGATGTGATGTCAGTTTCCTGTGTTCTTTCAGAGAGACCCACTTCCTCAGTCCTTCCAGAGTGGTCTTTGCCCATGTAATAATCTTTGGTCAAGTTCATTTTCATCTTCTCAATAGCTCTTTGACACAATTTGTCTTTCACTTTCTGGAGATGAGGCATTTAATGTTAAATGCTACTTAATTTTACAAGCATTTCTTTTATTTATTAGATTTGCCCACTAATAATTCAATTTACTGTACACAGGGTACAACGCACAACATACAGATCATAAGTCAAAGAGAGAAAAACAGGAAATGAAACCCCCTCAAATACCTTTTTAAAAAATAAAAAATTAAATAAATCTTAAAATCACTACAGCAACTGGAACTTTTTAGCTAAGTCCTGAAGCATATATACCTTTGGACGACATGGCTGTAATGGACCATCATTCTTTTCAACACTTCTATACACCATTGTCTTCCTCTGTCACTCTCCCAGATTCTACTTTTTTCCCCAGATTAATAAAAATATCAATGTAAAAACTTCCATACCATCCAGTGATTCCAGCTCAGACTTTGAAAATAATTTTTGAGTAATTTCCGAAAGACTGGTTAAGTCATAGAATCATAGAGTGTTAAGGTTTGGAAGTGACCTCTAGAGATGATCTAGTCCAACCTCCCTGGCAAGACAGGGCAGGCCACACAGGAACACATCCAGACAGGTTTTGAAAGTGTCCAGAGAAGGAGACTCCACAACCTCTCTGAGCAGCCTGTGCCACTGCTCTGTCACCCTCAGAGGAAAGAAGTTTCTCCTCATGTTGAGATGAAACTTCCTATGTTCTAGATTAAATGCTTTATTCCTTGTCCTATTATTGGGCACCACTGAAAAGAGATTGGAATCATCCTCTTAACACCCACCCCTCAGATATTTATAGGTAAGAATAAGATCCCCTCTCAGCCATCTTTTCTCAAGGCTAAACAGCCCCAGTTCTCTCAGTCTTTCTTCCTAGGAGAGCAATTAAGTGAGAAATTCCACTGCCATAGTAAACAAAAGACTTCATTTTAAAGCATATCAGGATATTAGATTACTAATAATTATAAAAGTAAGAACCATGTTTTCATACTACCTCTAGAATCTCATCGAGCAGAACAAGAAGATTCTCTTTAGAAGAACTACTGAGTTCTAGTGAATTTAAAGCTTTTGCATAAATCCGAACATCTGGCGCAGTTGGATCCACCAAGATTTCATTGCAAATTTTCATTGCTAAACTATCATGAACTGTTAATTCCTGTAAAGCAAAGAAATGAAATCTCAGAAACTTCACCTGGAACTATTTGCAAAAGACAGCAATGAGATAATCCTGATATAAGCAGCTAATGACTAATTTTACAGATTAAATGCTTTCCTAAAATACAGAGTAGATACACCCAAGTGATTTTCATGATTTTTTTTCTCAGTATAGACAATTAGCCATGGTGCAAATTCCTACTGTTTTTTTTTTATAGTAAGAGGGAAGGAATACTGGGGAAGGAGGGAGGTAAAGCTAAAAAATTTCATTACCTGCACAGTTACTCCTTTACACACAACTTGGAATTATCAGAGAGGCCCAGCCAGACAGCCATAAGTGAAGGCAGTCACTTCTTTATTTACAGACACAAATATAATTTCCCTCTAGCTTACTGTACCTGATAGTCCTGAGAATTTTTAGCCTGAGGTCTCAGTCCACTGGGTCTGGTCAGGTCTACCAGCAGTTCAGAAACATTACTGATATCTATTTCAGCCAAAGGTGAAGTCACAGGAGCATTTAACAGTGTATGAAGAGTTGGGAGATAAGCTTCTTCAAAGCACTCCTGGTTAGTCCTGTTCAATTGAGTCAAATGTTAGTAGCCTAATGAGACAAAATGAAATCTTAATTCACTTCTGAATTTTCTCTTCTATGAGGAAAGTTCACAGACCCATTGTAATATATCAAGCAAACCAAAGTGGGAGCAGCCTGCCTTGGTAGAGACATAGCCAGCAGAACCACAATATCAAAACTTGCCTCACAGAACAAATTTAAGTTTTAGCATGTGGCATTTCAAGTAAGTTTTAAGACTTCCTGCCTCTAAATAGTTTGAAAGTTCATCCTTACTACCGAACTAATTGATATTTACTGATTTATTCTCTTCTTAAGGGACAGAAACACCACATTTCTCTATATCTTTTATTTTGATTTTTGTCTTCTGCTCATCCCTCCCTTCCTGCTACTATTTTTCTTTGGGGATACTTTTCATTGTGCAAAAAAGCAAGGAAGCCTGGCAAAAAAATGCAGTGGTTAACAAGATTTTTGGAAGAAATACTTGTTCTTTCTTTTCTCAGAAGAGTTAATAACTCTTGCCAAGCAAGCCTAAAAATAATTTTGCACTTGGTGCTGCAGAAAGTTGTCTAAAAGTGCTGTTTCAAAAGACAAGTCAAAACAATTTTAAAAGGTCCCATGTCTAAAAGCACAACATATTAATTGGTGAACTCTTTTTTTTTTGTTTGTTTCTGATACTTGTTAACCTCCTGTTTGAACCTAAATAACTACAGGAGAAAGCTAAAACTAATTTCAAAATAGGCAGATTGTTTGCTTCTGGATCACTGAGCCAAATCAGCTGACCAAGAGATATTTTGAGCACTAAAACTGGGGCAAAAAAAAATGGAGGCAAGAATTCTTCCTTTCAGGAGATTGGGCCCAAGCACAACTGAAGCACCATTAAGATTATTTCCTGTAACTTTAAAAAAAAACAATTCTAGTATCATATAGGCAGAACTTTCTCCTTCTGTGCTGCCAGAGTTTATCACTTTTGAGAAAACATTCCATGAATAAGAATTGTTCCCTGGTTACAGGATCCTGTCCCTGCCATGCCATTCTATTGACATGACAGAATATTTATAGAAGTCAGCATAAATATTTGTTTCCTTACACAGAGTTCAAATATTTAATTTTAAAAACTGTCTTGATTATATCTGTGACCAATTGGAAAGGTTAACAGAGAAGCAATAAGAACACAAATGGGATTTTAAAATTTGGTGAGAGATCAGTACTAAAATTAGGTTTGAACTTCAACCAAACCTCATTCATTACCTGTTTTCCTTTTCTGAGTGGGAACTTTTCAGCCAGTTCTGAATTACACATGGTGTTCAGAGAATTACTTAAGTTGGAAGGGACCTTTAAAGGTCATCTGGTACCAGCCATTCTGCCATGGGCAGGGACACTGGGACACCTAATTAATAATACTCTACTGAAAATACAGTATTTGTAACCCAAGAAGCTACAATGGTTCATCAACAACTTGTGATTCAGAATGAAAACAATTTTTGGGACATAAAATGAATGAGGTTTCCTAACTAAACAGAGATTCCAAATCAATAAGAAGGACTAAGATTTAGGATTTTTTTTCCTACACTGATATTTCCAATTTTTGCTTTAAATATACACCATGTATTTCAAAAAATATCTTGTCAAAAGAAAGATCACCTGTGAGATGCCAGCAGAGCTGCCTCATTGGCAAATGACTGACATGCACAAAATTACACAGGTGGGCAATCATTAGCACTCATAAAATAAAAAAAAATTTAAAAATTAAAAAAAAAAAATATTTCCAGGGTCAGAAAAAGACATTCCCAAGTAAAATATTATCAGTGTTAAAAGCTTAAATACATTACTCAGTATGAGATAATGGAAGCATGTAATGTTAGTTTCTCTTACTTATTATCAAAATAATGTCAGTAGGGAGAACTCCATTATGGAAGAAACTGGTTATTTTTCTCTATTTTTTTTCTGACAACAGAAAAAAAAAAGTTTTATCCAGCTCCTCTTTGAACTACTTCTCTAAATGTGGCAATTTATAAGACAAGAGTTATAACTGGAAAAAATAGATAACGAATAATGTTAAAATTGACCCTTAAAACAAGACAAAAAAACCCCAAGCAACAGATAACTCTGCTAGTTCCAACTGACTAAAATCACTATCAGCAACTGAAAAGCAACTTGAACATTATTTTCTTTGAGCAAGTGCAAGGAGACGAGAATTACTATGTCAGTTCCTATCATCTTACATAAAGCCCTCTGCCTCCTTTGTCCACTACCAAAATGAACAGGGGATTTTGAATCTACTGTGAATATGGAGTATTCTTTGGTTAAAAACAAAAGAAAAACCACAACCAACCAGCCTGCTGCTTTGATATCTGCTGGACACCAATTAATTTCTTCTGAAGCATTCCTGCTAGCTACTTTTTAGTGACACTTCAAAGTCTACCTGTAGTGCTCAATAGCATAAACAAGTGAAGTACACCTTTCTAAATTAAGCTTTTATTCAGTGTCCTGAAGGACAGTTATAGGAAAGAAAAAGAAAAGTGGAAAGCAGATGGTTAAGAGAGAATGAATGGAAAGTCTTTGGAATAGTCATAGACTGAGAATATGGACATCCAGAACACACACAGGAGGCTGAACTAGACCCTTCAGTCTTATTTGTAGCTGTACAATTGCTATTTAAGCAAAGGTTTCTAAAGGTATTAGACCAGTGTATGTCTTTGCATACCAATTTGGAGAGGCCATACCTATTTGCATAAGCAAATAAAGGGAAGAAAACTCCCAGACAGTGCCTAAGCCGAACTTCATCTTCAGTCACAGGATTATACCACAAGAGAACAAGATGAGAAAGAAGCTTGGCACTGGTCAGTCTCCCAGAGAACATCAGCTTGGCCATGCCTTCTGCAGCTACTGTCCTAAGTTCTGGAAACTGAAGAAAGAATTGATTATACACACAGCACACCAACCAGAGGGGTTTTTAATAATACTTTGTAATAACAGTCTACACCCTGGTTTGTCAAGCAGTTCTCTGCAGTCATGTATTTGCAGCTGCAGAGAACTGAAAGCTAGCTCAAAAGTAACCTTAATCTCCATCATCGTGGTCATTTTCTAGGACAGCCATTTTAAAGTTAAACCATTCATTTTAATTACACACTATGTAATGTTTATATGCAACCTAAAGGGTTGGTGAACCTTCTGCAAAAGTTGTTTTAAAACAAAACTAAGGCAAATTTTATAGTAGTACTTACCTCACTGTCTAAGAAGCCAGAAAGAAGCTGCAGGAGGCTGTGAATCATAGCAGCCTCTTCTTCCTCTGTCGTTTTACTTTCTTCCTCAGAATTTTCAGCACCTTCATTTTCAGAGTTGCTGCCTCTTCTGGCTTTAAATGGCTCAATCCCAAACAGCAGTAGTTGATCAAAGATTGCCTTTAAAGCACTGACCTTTACCTTTATATTATCTATTTGTAAAACCTAGGTTTAAGAAGGAAAAGACATACATCATTTTACAGTAATCCACCTGTATTAACATTAAGCATTTTGCTTTAATATTGCTTAAGATTTTTTGGTTTAATATGATAGTTTAATTTGGGAAACTTCTTCTAATACTTGGGACAAATTTTAGTCCTTTAAAAAAGGCACAATGAGACTTTAAACCTGAATTTATAATACTGTCTAGGAAAGAATTTATCAAGTCATCTGTGAAATTTCCATATAAAATCAATTGAATTTCACTCACAGTGAGATGTAATTTTATTGTTCAGCTTCTAAACAGGCATTGGACAAACAAAATCTGTTTGCCTGTAGTGGCTCCACAGTGATAGGCAGTTTGGAAAAAATATATAAAACAACCCCTGCTCTGAAATACCATATAGTTTAATTAAAATAAACAGAAGGTAAACACAGCAGGGAGCAAGATAGTAATAAAAGTCAGAGTTGCTTAGGTTACTATTTGTATTATGATCAAAATTAACATTCAAATAAAACCATACATAGTAAATTAACCTAGAGATCCTGGATGTGTTTAGCCCAGCACCCTGTTTTTGATGGCAGCCTATCCAAAGGATACGGGGTTTAATCCCTACAGGAATTAATTACTTAAGTCTAAACTCTAACCTGCTAAGAACAACTTCAGTCCTCCCTAAGCAAACTGATTTGTAATGAGCCATACTCACAAGCAGGTTAAAAACAATAGGATTTGCTAACTTTAGGAACCAAAGTTCTCCTGTTATGACTGTCAGCTCCATCATCTTGTCTGAGCCAAGCAGATCACCTCAGCTCCTGCTGTCAGTTCTCTTGAGTGCATACAGGAACACACTCTTAAATAAAACATGATGACCATCTACAGTTCTCTCAAAGACAGGGTCTGAGAAGTTAACAATAGTGTCATCTTTTGTATAATTAGCTCAGCATCAGAACATTTACCACAAATATAGGAGATGTATTCTAACACACTATATGTTCTATATTCATAGATTTTTGGCCACATTATCATTTGCTGGTTTGCATATTGCTTTATCTTTTCATTAATAACTTACTTAATAAATACAAAAATAATAATTCAGAAATTAGATCAGAAACCCAAGATTACTGGTTAAGTATGCAACTGAAATGTAAAAACAGTCACAGTCATATTGAGTTTGCCTGCCCAAGAGAGGAAGGCATACAGAATCCTACAGCTTCTCTTTTCTAAATTAATAACATGAATATGTGACCAATTTAATGCAGATTCTGAATAGAAAGCAAGAACTTACATATGAAGAACTCTTACAAGCTTTTAAAACCTTAAAAAGGAAAGGAATGCTGTTACCAAGATACATTATAAGACTGAATATTACTAGACATCAGAAAAATCTACAAGAAACCACAGTCTCAAGATGCAGATCTTTAAATCAGAACCACTGGTTCTCAAATAAGGTAACTATGTAGTATAGCTTGCTAATGATACTTAGTAACTTAGGCACAAAATCTTTCAATTTCCCATCAGACATTTTACCTGTAACAGCAATGCAAGCTGTTGTCGGGCAAATTCTTTGTTCTGAAGGGCACAACAACCCAAACACAGAACTGCCATATTTCTCACAGCTGGATGGACATTAGTTATACCAGGAAGTATCTGGAAACAATAATATTAGAGTTAGAAAATACAAATTGAAAATAAAAAACCTGACTACTGAAATGTACATACCTCAAAAATAAAAAATAATTTAGTTGCATATAGGAAAGTAGCAACTACTCTACACTTTGCTTATCTAGATATAAACAGAAGCAGCCCGAGTATGCTTTTTGATGTCAGCAATCAGTAATGTCAATGCCAGCAAATAATGGCAAAAATAATGTGTCTTTGGTTTTAGTATTTGTTTTCAAACAAAACTGTGTTGGCCACTCATTGTGAAATAGAAAAAAAACCCAAACCAAACAACACAAACATTTCTTCATAAAAGAAATCAGCATTCTTCAAGAAAAACAGTTCCAAAATACAGATGTCATTGCCATGTACTTGAAATAATTTTGAGAAGGCAATGGTGAAAATCCACACAAAAGAAACAACAGACTAAACAGATACAGGGTGAATGCAATGATGGCATTATTTTATATTTTTGCATTTACTAAAGAGTTTGGGTTTAAACAACAAATAAGATAACCCAAATCATGCAGTAAGTTAAAAGCCAGCAGGATCTAAAAAAAAGAAAGCAGGATCTTGGAGAAAGAAAAGTAGAATCAACAGCAAATGTGACAGTTAAAGGAAGACCTAATGAAAAAGTAAAGGTTTCTGGGGGACAGAGTAACACCAAATAGGATTTTCAAAAATACTTCTTTATATCTGAAAGAAATCTGGTGTGGTTCCACTACACTAAATCTAATCTAAATTGGTGTTGTAATTTTCTTTGCAGTTGGAACTGTAAGAATGTTCATACTCAATCAGGTCATCTAGACCATTGTCTCGTTATCAAAAAAGATCAAAGCCAAGTTCCAATAAAGTATTGCATTAAGAGACAAAGTAAATAGTTCCCAAGAATTCTTGTCAAGGTCCCAACAACTCCCAGCTGGGAGGCTGTTCCTATCTACCTAATCATCCCCTAATATTTATTTTTCTTGAACTTTCTCAGTCTTCCTTGAAATTTATGCAAGTGCTCACCATGCACACAACCTGCAATAAGGAATTCCAGAGATTACGTATTACATGAAGAATCAACTCATTTAATCTGTTCTGAGCTTTTATGGGCTTAATCAACAAGTCTTTATTCATTTTCTGCATAGCTTTCACATCTTAGGACTCCTCCCCTCTCAGACACTGCCCTCTTCTCCAGATAACATGAAGGAAACTTATTTAGTTATTCTTCATAGAGAAGCCATTCCATACTTTTCCTTACTGCCCTACTCTCAACCACTTCCAATTCCAGTATAAACTTTCTAGATAGATGAATAAGAACTGCAGATGATTCAGATGTGGGTGCACTACTTATTCACATGATAGCATATTACTGTTCTTGCATTCTGTTTGTACACTCAGAAACAGTTAAGTCTGTGTTATTTAGAAGCATTCATTTTAAAAGCCATACTCTTCTCAATGAAAACTAGGAAGTATATTTATAATTAGACCTATAATGCCACTGCCTTATTCTTCAATACAGAAATATTTGCCCCTTCAAAGGTGGTAAAAAACAAGAGGGGAGGGGAATCCCCCCCAGACATCTTGTACATGGAAGAGATGAAAGAAAGGGCTTCTGAGTTCCTGTTTCTCCTGGATCAAAAGCTTTTGACTAACTTAACAAAAATTCCCTTACATTTCTCTATTAACGAACTCAGCCTCAGCTGATAAAAAAATCCCAGTACAAGCAAGGGCAGCAAGAGATACTTAAGCACCATGGTTGGCACAAAATATAACTCAGCACTGTCCAGCACCATCATACATTAGTCAAATTACTATATTCCTCTTTTTTTCTAGTATCTGTCTGTCCCAACCAGTTTTGGCATAGAACCTGAGAGCTCAGAACAGCATATCTGGACTGCACCTTTAAGACACTACGTTCTGGGATAGATTAAAAGCACCAGACACAGCACTAGAGATACAACAAAACAATTGTGATGTGCACAGACCATCCTGCCAGCACCTAAGGGCCAGCTACCATGTATCCATATTAATTATAATCCAAACAGTATTTATACCTACATACCAGAGATTCAGCAATTTCATTAATGGTTGGAACAATCCCTTTAGAAAGGGGCATGATCTTCAGAAGCTCGTAACACATCATCAGACATTTCAATAGTGTTTCAGGATCATTCTTCAAGTGGGTCAGGAAGAGAAAAAAGTTAATACAAACTGCACCTATGATAAGGAGTGAGGGTATTAATCATAATTTTTCCCTATCCAAATAAACATTTCCTGTCCACCACACACTTGCTGTGCAAGAATATTAATCAACAGCTGTATGTAAACTATGATGAAGAGACTGAGGTTCATGTTTTCAGTTAGTTAAGAGCAAGAATATTAAAACCAAAACCCTTTTAAAATTCTTTAGTTCCTTGAAGCCAAAAGAGCTTTTAACCATTAGCTTCTATACATGCAGAAGGAGAATACTAATACCATAAATGTTCATTTTCAGTTTTAAAAATGTAGATGATACAAGGACAAGCTACACATTCTTTTAAAACTCTGAATGAGTGTCAGAACATAACCAGCACTTGGGAATACAGAAAGGGAAGAGACCTTCTCCACATGCATTTCTTTAATTTCAGGTTGCTCTGCTGCTTTTATCAGCTCAGATTTTGTGTTTTCCAGCTCAGTTATTTTATCTTTTAATACTGATGCTTGATTAAAATCCTGCAGAACAATGCATTCTTCCAAAGCTTCTCTTGCTTCAAACAGTCTCACTTTTATTTCGGCCAACTGAAATATAAAGTAAAAAGAAATTTAATATAACACCATAACCTTCGTTGCATTAGTCAATGACACACTATTGACATTAGCTAATAATACACCAATATATAAAACTCTCAGTAGTTGGATATGCTTAAAAACACTTTTGTTAGCTCAGATCTGCTTACCTTAACCTCCCGCTTTCTTATTTCAGCAGCATCAACAGGCAGGTCAACTGTGACAATTGGCTCACGAACTTCTGATATGATTTCTGCAATCTGTTGTTACAAACAGTATATAAGTGCCATTCATTTCAGCTCAGACTGTAAGCATTTAACTTTTTGAAATTTAAAATACCATCCTTCTGAAAATGTATTCAACACCTGTGCAGTTTTTCTTAACAGCTAATTCATTGCAAACAGCCCTTCCATTTGACATTAGGCTAGCCATGAAAGTGTGTTTTCTACCATTTACTGAGGAAAACAAGAAAACAGAAGGCTATACATCCATGAAGAGGTTTCTAGGCCAACAGATCACAGGCACCATCTCATCTAGATGTGAACACATGCTTTAAAAAGAATTACCAGTAACAAGAGTAATGTTTTTCATCTGTTGCTACTTCAGTCACAATACAACCAAGAACACTATCACTTAAAGGTCTATAAACCACCCTATGTAGTATAAGAAGCCTTGTCAATAATTTAATTTCAGCCAAATACTAGAAGCAGAACGAGGTTGAGAGTTTTTCACTTGGTATGGGGTTTTCTTTCAAGTCAGACTCATTACATTAATAAAAAATGAGATGAAATATGAAGAAAACTAAAGACTGAAAGAGACAGGATGGTATTAATTTGATTAATCTTATATTGGATCAGTCAGCTTAATTTTATTTTCCTCTCAAGCTGTACCCAAATCAACAGTATGTATTGAATCAGTGTATTTCACTAGAATAATAGAAATGCACACATCTACTTTTACTATTATACTATAATGCAGATTACAATAGGTCTTCCATCCTAATCATTTAACAAACCTTTTAGCTCTTTCCCTAAGTTCATTTGAAATAGTTGAGTAAAATCATAGGTCCATTTTTCTGAAGTTTAAATAATTATGCTGTATATTGACTAAACTATACAACCTATACAACATATAAAGACTGCACTATACATTCTGTACACTACACAGAATACTTTTCTTACAAGGGCTTTTAGTACTTATCTCGGATAAAAACATGGAAGAGAAATCTGCAACCTGGAAATGTATGTTATCCTTGTTTTGAATGTTCTAGCTGAAACTGTTTGGATCAAATATGACAAAGGATTTTGTCTGTAAAAGTGTAATATTTTCTCAATGATTACATATATAACACTAGCCAAATAATCTAAAGCTCTTTAGAAAACCACAGCAGAAAACAAAAAAAAAGGGGGGGAAGAATAAAAATGCTTTTCAAAAATAAAAATATTTTAATTGATATCTCTGTTAAAAAGCTTTGTAAAGGATGTTTGATATATAAGGAAGGCAGAGCCTAGAAAACAATGAGCCTCTAGAATTGCTTACAATTTGAATCCTTCTGTCATCATCCTCAACAATACTGAGTAATGTTTCTGCAAGCAGAGACACGAGGGCTGTGGAAGTTCCAGGTAGAATGAGGATCTTTTGTAAAGTAACTAACAGGTGCTTTCTGCATGAGGGAAAAATTAAAAAACAAAACAAGACAATCTGTTTGCTTATTCAAGAAAAGGGAAGACATGAGAGTCAATATTTCACCCATTTTGAATTACTGTGATGAAGACTTCATAATACAGTAAAAGAGAAATTTCTCTATAGTTATACTAGCTGCTGAATACATTTTCTTACTTGCCAGAGTATTTCTTTTTCCCATTTTACCTCATTTTTTTCAATTAGAAAGTATGGAATTTTTTAATCAGGTGTCACTACCATCCAATAAAAGGTCAAACCAGCAGAAAGCAGAGTTATTGTAGAATGCTTTCATAGAATTTATCTGGCTGGAAACTGAAAAAAAATTACAAGTTAAACTAATCTGACAGTCTAGCATTACATATAATGCATTCCCCTGAGGGTTTGAAATTTTTGCTGTGTTTGTACTGTCATAACAGCAATTTTTCATAAAATGCCTGTGATGGTATGAACTTACAAATTTATTCACTCTTACTCACATCAGAAGGATGTTCAAATGATGGGAATCACTCAGCTAACAGAGTCCAACTCAGCGCGGCAGCTAAAACATCTGCAACCTTTTAGGCTTTAGCAGACTGGGCTCAAAATCATAAGAAACACACAGGGTACTTACTACAAGTCATCTGCTAAGAAGCAATACATTCAGCTCCTTTAATTTTTATATACTATGTCTCAAATGAAAAGCCATGTACACTTCATAATGCCAGGAATACTTTACAAAAGCAATGTTTTATATACCTTAAAACACATTTTTCCCACAAAACCAAACAGATTATATTAGGCATACTTTGGGGAACAATTCCATTAAAGACCTTGCCTTTTATTCCTACTGTATTTTGTCTTTTTGATTGGGTTATTTTCCCAACTGAGAGGTATGCATGAGATAAGCCTTATTAACAGAAATGTTGTGTTAATGCTTACCGTCCTCCTTCTTCTGAGGTATCCATGCAGCCTATAATAAGAATGAGTTGCTGCCCTATAAATTCTTTTGTCATCAGGTTGTCAAAACAATTAAAGTCTTCTCTTTGTTCTTCACTAAGAACTGGCATATTTTGAAGGTAACTGAATCCAAGTAGAAAAGATATAATTACATTCAGAATCATGTTTGGAAGTAGAAAAAAAAAAAAACAAAACAAGCACAGCCCCAAACCTTTCCTGTCCTGTGTAAACAGCTTATTTTAGTTATAAACCTTAAAAACTAAGGTTTATGTTCTCCTTTTCATATATTAATAGTTCCATAAAATTACATGTATCAAATAATTTACAGTTTAAAAATAGTGCCACTTCATTTAAAATTCCCTTGTTTGTGAATGCAAAACAGTAAGAAAATCATTGTTCATTTCAGTTCTGTATCCCTGCACAAAGGCATCTCAGGGATAAACGTATACATGTGTATACACACATGTGTATATTTTCACATATACAACTAGCATCTTTCTGCATATGTAGAGCTATGTATTCTTCTACATGTTCAGAAATGTTACATTGCCTACAAAATACAAAAAAATGATTGAGATGTTCAATGAATTTTATCTTCTTCATCTGATTAAGTATTCCATCACAGAAGAACAACAACCTATTGTCAGATACACTCAGCCACACTGCATAGGAAGTGTAGTCAGTTTGTTCCCTTTATTTTTCAAGAGTATTTTTTCTTTTTTCAAAATTTTATCCACCAATGAGAACACAATTGCTCAGAAAATCTGGTGTGAAATTTTGTGTAAAAAATTCAATATTGAGTATTTATATATATAAAATGCAAATATTGAGACAAGCAATGAAAAAAGTGCTTATTTTTACCACAGCTTTGCAGATGCTTTTTGGAAACAGCTCATTAAATTAAAATGAATAAATTCAAATAGTTTCTTCAAACATAACCAAAAAGCTTTGTGTGTAGCTACTAATCAAGAACATCTGAAATTACCATGTAGGCTGCTGTTTCTGATCATTTAACAATGTCACCTGTACAAGACAATAATGATGTATCTAAATGAAGCTTACAGGCCTGCATTTTTTACGGATCAATTACTTGGAATTTGTTGCTCCTCCTGATGCTCTCACAGTGTAAATAAAGACTTGGCTTGTGCAATTGCAAACTTTACCTGGAGCAACTGGTGGCACAGCTCACCAATGAATAGTTTAACACTTGATACTACAGACAAGTATCAGTAAACAATTAATTTTAATCAACCTCTTCCTGAAGGGGAACATAATTGAAGGCATTTTGAGTAATATTGGGTGGAATAAAGAACTCTTCTTTGGAGATGAAATTTTTAATGGACTAATTATGAATGAAGAAATTTACACCTACCAGACTGGATCCATATTTCAAAATCATGGAAGCACAGATATTTAATTTATTAAATGTTTAAAAATGTTAGCACACACCACACTGAAAACAGTAAAAGTGATGATTTGCATGAGCAATACCAGTATTATGCAGCCACTGAAGTGAGAAAAGATAAAGTATATTCTTAATTAAAATAACTATCAAAAAAATGCAATTTTCAGGAAATCTGATTTATAATCATTTCAGGAAGCTTCAGTCTGTGTTTTACAGTACCTCCCTAAAGATTTCTCAGCACTCTCCAAAATCACAAACAAAATCTGTTCAAATCTTATATTTAAACTAAAGTATTCCACTGAGACAAAAAAAATTATCTTTCTTCATTTTGGCTTAAGTTAAGATTGACTTAACAAAACATTCATTGTTTTTCCTCAGTTATATCTGTAACTGGCTGATTTAGCAGCTCTGTCACTGTCTTCAAAGATAAGTTTTTGGGAAGCTTGCCCTGAACAGGGCAAAAGGAAGAGAATAAACTTTCAGTTTCAAAAACACTTCCCTTGGGGACACCAACTAAAGTTCACTTCATTTTCACATGTTCCTGCAAGCTCAAAAAATCTCTGTGAGCTCTTTGCAACCACACAGCAACCTGAACACTAAGAAATGGGGAAAGGATAGCTACATATTAGAGGACAATTATTCTATACTCTATTATTCTATTAAATGGCAAAGAATAGTATGCTATTGATCTAGCAGCTTATCTTACTGCTAGCTAATGAGAAAAGACATTCCAAAAATTGCTTTCAAGTTGTAAATTTGCTTTTTACAGTTTTTGCTTAAATATAGTAAATTCTCAAAAAAAAAAAAATCTTCAAAACATTAACCAAAAAGCACTGTTAAAGCACAGCTTTGGCTGTGGAGAAAACATAAATAGGTGAATAAAAGAAAGTATACTTTTAGAAAAGTTGTCTTCTAGTGGTAAGAGATTTATTTTGATTTATTTTTAAATTCAATATACCTCAGTAAATAATCTGCATATATAGCTGGTTCTGGCAACATCTGTTCTAGAAAATCTTCACCTTCTTCACCTTTTGATTTTAGATATTCACAAAGACATTTCCAATGTAACACGTTCTCTGCTGTTAATTCTTCCAGTGGGATCAGTTTTCTGAACAAAAACAAATAAATACAGAGATAAATAAAACAGAATCAAAGACAATAAATGCACAAAAAGAAACTATTTCTTAAGGTGAAAATAAAATCCTGTAAAAGGTTTTCTCCACAGATATACTTGAAGCCATACGAAAATAACTTCCTCTTTCTTAATTGAGGACCTCTCACTACATTGCACTTCTCAGTACTTTCAATCAAGACTGTTCATAATCACTTTGCAGAAAAATTCTGCCAACCCTTCAGACCTTACAGAGCAACCACCCAAGTGCTTTAACTCTATGGAACATTATCACTGTAAAAGTCTGGACAACTGAACTCCATTAATCTGCAGAAATGCAACAACTGCATTATTTTTATTCTGCCCATGGAGCTCTCCTTCTGACCTTAATACAAGGACAGAGGTTAAGACCTTCACACAATATTCAAGTAACAATCATAGTATGTCAAAGTATGTCAAAAACTGCTTCTCAGCCTTTGTAGGCTCATCCTCCCCTTACTAGTTACAGGACCCAAACTCCTTCTTATACAGTCTTCTCCACACTAAGCACAGATAAGCTTTGTTTTCAGAACCAAAACATTAAATAATGCATTAATTCTACCTCAAAATAGTAAAGACAAACTATCACTGTCAATAGTACTTTTCACTCCCTTGAACCCCATTTTATTTGTAAATTAGCAATAACAATTTTGGTTTTCTTTTAGGTCTCTTCACACATACACAAATAAAACAAGCAACAACAAAAAATCCCAGCATCACACAGATGAAAACTGCTCATTTGATGGCTTCTCAGTATTCTGACAGGTCTTTATTTAAAGGTAAATTTAACAAAAAGAAGTCATAGACTTCAAAATTCTAAGCATTTATCATGCTGATACTGCATAATCAAGCTGTAATCAGAAACATCAAACAAGACCAAGCCAAGCCAAACTAAATAAAACCAAGATTTCCGTTTTCCAGATATCAAGTAACCTCATTACAAGCTGAATAATCTCACTCACTTCTCAGCAAGAGAAATACTCATTAGTCTAACATACTTAGCTCTTTTAAAAAAATTAAAAAATAAATAATCTTAGTGAGCTCAAACTTTCAGAAGCAAAGCCTTTTTGTGCAGGATCAAAGTCACATTGGTAAGTCCATAACTATGTAATGCTTTGAACTGAAGTTATTGGCACATTTCCAAAGCCTATAAGAAAGTTATTTCACTTTTATTGATGCTTTTTAAAGCCAGACAGGCCCACATCTACAGCTTTGGAATGCAATGCATGTAGCATCTACTCATTTCAGAACATCCATCGTTAGCTCCTACTAGAATGCCAGGCACTTCATATGATGAAATTACACCTTTTTCCAAAAAAACAGGTAATAAGATTTTGTTAACACTTTTTTATCACTGAAAATCTGTCATTTAATTTTGTCATCTACGTTTAGATTCCTAGCACAGTTACTAATCCTCTGCCATAACTGGAGCTGGTTGCTCTCACACATTTTTGCTTTCTTTAGTAATTTCCTTCAACTTCTAATTTCTTGTTTTCTTCCCCCCTTTCATTTTTGCTTTGTGGACCTTAATATTCAACACACCATCTTCTTTATAGCTTGAGAACTCAGTCAAATTCTATCAAACTCTAAGACAGGAAAAGAAGCCATCTTCTGTCAGACTCTGTTAATACAAGTAAAATACCTCCAAAAGAGGGCTGAAGCACAAGTCAAATAATTCTATTCTGATTGATTCTCCAGTTCATAGAAAAATTAACCAGTCCCAAACCACTGCTTAAAATAAAAGAAGAAATTACAGCTGTGGGGGTAAATGAGCATTGCCTTTATCCTAAGTTGTATAGGCAGTACAAGAAATAAACCAAATTAGACTCTAAGTTATTTTTCACAGAAAAACTTCTTTAGTTGATTTACTGCCTCCCTCTTAGAGTTATTTGTGGTGAAAGACACTTCTGATTTTTTCCTGTTTATCTGGCACAACCACCTTTATCTGATGAACACAGAACTTCTAAAAAAGAAAAAATATATCCAGAACAGTTAAGTAAACAAACAACAGGGAGACATTAGGGCTTACACCACAAAATCAGTCTTCTATCACAGGTAACAGTTGTCCTGCTTTCCAGTTATATATAACCTTTAATTTAATGCTCTTATACAACATAGTAATCTTTTGGAAATGAAAACTGATCTGCATACCTGCTGTCAAGGTTTTTACAGTTCTGAACTAAGTCATGAAGTGGAGATAATGAAAATACAGCATTTAGTACTGAGACAGCAACTTCTGGGCAGTTTTCCACATCCAGTCGATGAAGTAATTCTAAAACATCCCCTTCAGTCAATTGTAGCCAAGACTGAAGCAGTTTCTTCTTCATTACCTCCTTAACAGCATCTAACAAAGGAATTTGAACCATTTAAAACATTACGGGTCAAAATTACCAAGTTTTCAACGGACTTTCACAAATAATTTCTCTATAGAAGGCTTTTTGGAAAGAAGTTATACAGTTGAACTTAATGTTGCCTTAAAAAAAACCATAACAAAACCCACAACAGTTAAACAAGCCTAGTACCTCATGATTCCCTTTGAGGTTGTTATTATTGCCACCACAACTTCCATATAAATCATCCCCCAAAAATTACAGAGTATTCTCTCAAACATTTGTATTAAGATGTTAAGATGCAGTCTTACCAGATCTGTCATTAAGTCCTTGCTCCAACAATTTTACTCTCTGTGCTATTGACAGAGCTCTCATGTGAACTTTTTCTGCCAAAACCTTAAATACAAGACAAGAAAACATATTTCTACAAATTATAACAACTTTTATCCATCCACAGAAACTGTGAGTGAATAAAAAAATAAAAGCCTTTAATATCTATACCATCAGCATTCTACCAATACCTTAAGGAACAGATTCTTGTGCAAGGAAGAATATAAACAATAAAGTTAACAAATAGCTTAGAAATTTGGCAGCTCTGTTTGAATGCAACATCTGGATACTAAAACTATTCTCTAAGGCTCCAAGAGCAATGAAATTACTGAAGTAGGTACTTTTCTCGTAGCCTATTAACACAGAGTTTCAGTAAAGAAACAGAATTTAATCCAAGGGTTCTGTGTGAAGAAACAGAACATTTTGTTTTAAGACACTGCCTAAGATGGCTGCACAAGAAATCTATGTGGCAGTATATCTTCTTGCCCTTACCCTATACTTCTCAAAATTGAAATACCAAAAATGTAATTTTTTTCATTAATATCACTGGGATCCTTTACTTAATTTTCTACCACATTAGAACAGAGAAGAAAAAATACTACACAAGCACCACAAAATGCACAGATAGAAAACAAGAGATTATATAAATAATTTATATTTTTCCTCTCTGATCCTGAAAAGGCAAGCTCTAACACAGTAGTAATTTCTATCAGGCAAGTTCTGCAGTCAAGTTCAGGAGTTTAAACTTGTATTAAATCACTCATACTTCCAGTAAGTGAAAAGAAATTCTTTAACATTAAAATTCTTTAAATTCTAACATTCTTACTGTTTAACCAGTGAAATAAGAAATATTTTAAATGCTTTCTTCTAAGTCAGTCTTTGAAATTAACATTAAGTGAACCAATTTACCTCATATGCCAGCTTCCTGACAGATTCCTTTACATCCATAGTGCGTCCTACAATTTTTGGTAAAGTCCTTGCTGATGGAGCAATACATGATAGCACTGCACGCCTCACTTCTGAATTTGAATCATTTTCAAGTAAGGTGTTGTAAACTGAAAGTAAAATAGTAATAATAATATTTTTAAAGAGTTTGAAACATTATAGAAAAACAGGAAAAAAATATCAGCAGCTATTATTAAAACTCCTTCTCAGTCCCTGCATATCTCATACAAATTCAGGGAACAGTCACACCCCCAAGATGTTATGGCAATTACAGGCTGAGCTGTGATCTCAAAGGAAAATCAACTACAAAAATAATATTTGCAATCATATGTAGGATTTCTGGTTAACTCCAAAAATTACTACTCTAGATCCCACCTAAAAATAAGCAAATTGGTTTTTACTGGACACAAAAAAAAAGGCTTCCAAATGTTGACTCCTTAAGACCCCTATTCAATGTCTATATATCCTCATTCTGTTTGAGGGGGAATCTTCAACTTTCCCTATAAATGAAAAACTGCCATCTCCAGTAAGCCCACAACTCAAGTAGTAAACCTCTTGCATAATGCTTTTTGGGTTTTTTGTGAATATTCTTTAAATTAAGAGAAACCACAAGAAGACTTAAAGAATACTTGAATTCATCATCTTGCTCTGTGAGATGACGACTCTGAAATTTATTTGCTCCTAAATAAGCAACTTATAAACAATTAGAAAACATAACTTCAAAGAAGGTATCTTAAAAGAAAAAACAAAAACAAAAAACCAACAAAAGAAACAAAGTGTCTTCACAAAAGGCAGTTTGTGAAATATATCATGGCACAATTGCCATAACAATACCTGTGCTGCTACAAACCTACAGCCTGTCTACCTGTCAGAGCAAGGGCTTGGTCAGGAATCATACTATACACAAAGAGACAGACAATTGGCACAAAAGAAGCACGTCAAGAAACCTGGGTGAGCAAGATTAATTCAGGGGAAAAAAAAAAAAGCTCAGAAAAAGCATATAACAACAATGTCAAAGACCAGTTTATCTCTCACAGGGCAGCCAGCCATAATTTGAGACAAAATGAGTGCCTTTGAACAAATTCAATTCAATTAATGTCACAAAAGGGTTCTTTGCAGGTAAATATTTATCTTCTCCCCAGTTCACAACACACCAGTATTCTTACCATCCTTCACCTCCATTCAGTTCACAGAGCAGCCTGAGCCATGCATCATTTGTCTGTATTTAATCCCCAGTGGATGTCACCTTCAAGCAGTTCTGCCTTTTCCCCTTGAACATTCACAACTCTTACATCTACAACCTCCTCCAGCAAAGAGTTGCCATTTCCAAGTTAATGCAAGAACATTCTCTAAGATTTTTTTACTCAATGCTTAAAAAAAAAATGCTTAAAATGTTCTAAAGAAATGTAAACCAACAAATGTTCTTAAACCAAAAAAAATATTACTTACTATTAACAACAGGACAATTTTCATCCTTTGGATCCTGAAGTCTTGACAGAGCCAAGACAGCTTGAATTCTCACATTTGAAAATTTATCTTTAAGTCTAATCAGCATAGCTTCATTAATTTTATCAAATAAATCATCATCAATCTGAGCATTTTCAGGCATATTTCCCAAAATCTTATTAACAAGCTGGCATGTTCGAAACCTAACTGCATGGCTGTTCACATCATGAGACTTAGGGAAAGAAAAAAGAAAAAAAATATTTTTATAATCTCACTTTTCTCATTTCCAACACAAGTTTATTAACATGCACACATAAGCACTTAATATTCTATACAGCACATGAAATATGCACTGGGTATTTCAAAAGCTTTTCAAAAGCTGTGTCAGTTTCTTTTTAATAAGATTGAAAATTCACAGTAACAAAAAAAAATTGTGGTCCATCATGTATATCAGAGGCACTTTACTTAATTAGCAATGCCTTGACAAAGGAAGAAACAGGCATACATTAGCTAAGGTACCCCTCTGTCTCCATAAAACTTCAGAGGAAAAAAAAAAAGTATTAGCAATGATAACTTGATAATATCTTGGCCTGATCAACAATTTTTCCATGTCAAAATTCCATGTCAAGTTTTAAGCAAATGTCGTTCTACTTCTGATTTCATGCTACTGGAACTGTTGATCTTCTTTCTAAATAAGATTTGCAGTAAGCAGAAAAGAATAATAAATATGCCAAACCTACTTGTAGACAAGATGAGCTAATATTTTTACTTCTCAAAGAAACAGTAAAACTTCGTTTCCACAATACAATTTCACACTTACAAATATGCCTATAGTAAACCCTATAATGACACATCTGACAGCTACATAAAAAAACAGCTCCTGTTTTCTCACATCTTAACTTCTGATATTCAGTTGCTAACTTATTAGGGCAGGGGGCCGAAGGGAGGATGTATGTTACTCATCAATCACTACTCTTGCTTTCACTTTTCATGTTCTATTTTGTAGAGTGGCTACAAGTTTTCCCCAGTGCTTTAAGTTTCTATTTGTTATGTTAAAGATTTAATGACACGTTACTGTACCTCCAGTAGAAAGGTAAATACATAATTCAGAAGCGAATTATCGTCTGGTTCCTCACTACCATCCCCTTCCTCCATTTGATAAAATGAAGTAACAAATTTTGCCACAAAATTTATCACTTGCTCCACTGCTGGTTCCCGTCTGTAGATTATCATAGCATACTTAAGGAAATTAATGAACTTTTCGTGAAAATCTTCCTTATCTTCAAACTGAAAAAGTAAAAACAAAAAAAAAAAAAAAACCAACACACCACAACGTAACTACCAAGAACATCTTACAAAAGGAGTACCACAGAAAAGCGAAATACATTACTTTACAGTCGACTTGTCAATTTACATATTTAAAGCGCCAAAGACAGCAGTTCGGGCACATCAATTGCGTTGCACACTCTTCACCTAATGTTTTACTTTAACATGCGTCCTGACCGCACTCTGGAGTTTTACGCGTACCTGCCAACAGGTTTCAGAGCGGCAGTCACACCCTCACACATTATTATTATTATTATTATTATTATTATTATTATTATTATTATTATTATTATTATTATTATTATTATTATTTTGTGTCACACCTACCTCATGGGGAGACAGAAACCTCCCAGCAACATCACCAATACCTGCCATGGGCTATGCTTACATCCATGCTCGCAGAAAACTATAATAATAGAACGCCGTGTAGCTTGGCTCTTTTATTTTTTAAGGGCTATTCATAGCATACCCGCCTGAATACTTTATTTAGGGAAAGTAAGGCCGAAGCGGTCCCCTGCCCGCTGAGGAGAAGGCAAAGGGGCTGGTGAGCTCCCTCCCCCCCCCCTCAGGGAAGGCTCCCCCTGCTCCCTGCCGCTAGCAAGCCCAGAGAGCAGCCCTACCTGATTGTAGGTGCTCTTCAAACCCACAACAAGTTTCGCCAGGTTCTGGTGAGGCTTCTGGGCCAACTGAAAGGCTTCTTTGATGTGCAGGAGTTTCTTTTTCACTACCATGGCTGCCGAGGAAGGGGGACGGTCACGCAAGGACTCCGCTCGCAGAGAGCCGCCGCGGGGCTGCTGTTCCCGCACGGAGCCCTACAACAGCCCTCAACGCCTGCGGGCGGGGCGAGACTCGCCGCGGGGCCGCCACAGAGGAACCGTTGAGGTCCCGGTTCTGGTTCTGGTCCCGGTTCTGGTTCTGGTCCCGGTTCCCCCCTCCCCCCCCCCAACCTCACGGCTCCAGCCAACCGCCGCCCGCGCGCCAGTAACGGCCGCGGCGCTCGCGCCCCCAGCTTCAAACGCGGCGCGAGAAGAGCTCCCAGTCTCGCGAGAAACGAGGGGAGAGGGCGGGAGATGGCGGAGCAACAGCCGTTGGGCGGGAAGCGCCGCGCCGCCATCTTGGCCCCGGCGTCCTCCGCCTCCCTGGGGCGCGGTCCCGGGCGGAGCGGCGGATTCAAAGCGCTGAGGAGAAGCCTCGGGCCGAGGCGGTTTCTCTATTGTATATTGGTAGAAAAAGAGTGGACGAACTCTGGTACTTCCCTCAGCCGCCCTCCCGAAGTCTTCTCTGGACGCGATCACCCAGAAGCATGAGTGTTTTGTCAAAACGATGTAGTTGGAGTTGCACACCAAGAAAGGTCGGCTTGTGTCTGAAAATAATACATCGCTATGGAGAAGGTCAGCCCATGAGGCAAAAAATGATCAGTTTCTGTATCTAGAGCGAGATCTCTTTACCTGTTTTAAATATTTAGGTAAAAAGGGGAATTAAGTTCATTAGGTAATGGTTAAATAACTAGTTATTTAGTTCCCTGGGTGAATCAGAGAATCCTCAGCTGAATCTAGCTTGCAGACTGCGTTTCTAATTGAAACACCCTGATTTGTATCAGCTGGGGCAGGGGAAAATGATGAAAAGATGGATAATATGGACAACTGATTTGTAGTAATGCATATTTGTGGTTCATACCAGTGGAAATTTTTGTAAAGTTTTCAAGCATTTGTGGTAAAACTACTGTTTTCCCAGAAATCGTTTAACTTGAGACTAGTAATAAATTTTATAACTCAGTAAAAATAAGGACAACTAGAGTCTAATTCCTGAGACGTGTTATGGGTAGGATACTGTAGGACAAGGGCTGATCCTTAATGAAAAGTGAGGCAAGAGATTCTTAGCTGAGGGGGAACATTCTGAGCATATAATAATTACAGAATTAGGGACAGCATTCAAAAACGTGAAAAGAAGTAGTTAGCTGAGAACACTAGAATCTTAAAATATTTGACCTTTTTTATGTATTTGCGCCTTAAAAAAAAATATCCCACGTATCCCCTTAGAAGTAATTACCACAGTTAATTAGTAAGGCCAGATCACTCACCATCAATAGGCAGAATCCGTCCTAAAGAAGGGTCGGGTTTGGCTAAGAAAAAAGACCAAAAAAACGACGAACAAAAAAAATACATAAGCACTAGGGGTCAGTATTGTTCCAGATTTTAATCTTCACGGTGTTTAAGCAGCAGTTTTTTAACAACAAAAGAATTATTTTCTCTTTGAAATTATGTCAAGCGTTATGTGGTATATGAGCTGCATGTGATTAATAGCAGGCAGCAGCAGGAGAAAAAGTGTTCCAATTTATAGATAAAATTAATTTTTAAAATAATTTCTAGATGTGGCAGAGGTTTTTTTCCTGATGTGTTTTACTACCACACATTTGCGTGTGTTTTAAACAGATACCTGCTTTTTAAAGGTGAGTAATTTCTATTTTTCACTAACTTTTAAGATGTATGGATCTAATGTAATCTCCTGCTGTTATTAGAGAGCAGGAAATTTATTCTTTAAGCGCAACAGTAACATGGAATGTTATATGTGAACTTTTTTCTAAAAGTTTTTATTTTACTTTTAAGAAATAGTCACTTGACAGAAACACTTAAATCAACAGCAAATTCTCAATGAGTTGGCTTTTTTTTAAGGTTATATTTTATGAAGAAAAAAAATTTCTAACTATCTTTCTATTTAAGATATTTTACAGGACAATTAACTTCATCTAATTTTTTTCCCCTATAGAAGTCTGGAGAAAGAGAAGACCAGTAAGGTAAAAAATTTGTGATTCTTGTGGCTTTAAAAACCCAGGACTTTTAAGTGTAACTAATAATGCAGACTGAACTATTTTTGATTCACATGTGCTTGGCAGTCCCTGTGTGCCCACCTGCACCTCAGATATGAGGATTTTCCTTACCTGAATGGGGCAGGGGGGGAGGAAGCAGCCTCATGTCCCTTCTGGTGGGCTGCAAGCCAGGGTGAGCAGAGACAGGGCCCTCAACCTGCTCTGCAGGGGCTCTTGTGCTGGCTGCTGTGACACATCAAAGGGGGGCTGAGCAACTTTTAGCTTCTCTTACCTGTCTTTCTCCCTTTTCCTCTTCTCCACCACTCTGACTTCACCCTGCTTTGCCTTCTCCTCCTTCACCTTTCTTTGCTAGACTTGTTTTAACGTGTCCACTAACCATTTTCTTCTTGCATAACACTTCACTGAAGCATCCTTCTTTTAAAACCACATTCTTTTAATACCTTTTCTTCTTTGTGCTTTTTTTTCTGCCTTTTCTGTCCTTTCGTTTACTTTTACATGTACAGTCCAATCCTGGTCTCTTTGAAGACTGGAGGAGATGAATAAAAAAAAAAAAAATTAAAATTACCTGTAACATTGTCAGTTTTCTCCAGGCACCTTTCCAATGCCTTTAGTGCAACTGAGGTTACCTGACCAGCAGTCTCTTTAGATAAGACAGGTGAACTGCAGCCTGGACACCCCTCCCGGGCTCAGATATGCTCAAGAGTGCCCCTCTTACCTGGAAGAACGGCTCCATTCTGCTCTCAGCAGAGCAGCAAACTTGATGAAAATTTTCTTCATGACTTCTTGGTCCATCCGGACTCAAGAGAGGATTGCCAAGATAGCAGAGCTTACGAAGGATGCCAGCATCTGCAGCCCTTTGGCAGACCCAGAAGGCAACATGATTTAATCTGCGGACGGTCCCTATAACAAATCCCCAGCAATGTCTGTGCTGCTGCCCGCGTAGCTGGCTCGGCGTCTCCTGGGGGGAATTAGTAGCATCCAGCCGCTGGCATCTTCTCCTGGCGGAAGCTCAACCATTTAAGGAGCAGCAGGGGAGGGGGGAAAAAATCCCGATCAGGATGTTGGCACATGCGGTGTTCTGCTGAAAGACCGGGACATCTGCAGAAGGGAGAGCGGCGGCTGGAGCTTGCCCTGCCTGGGGCTGAAGTTCCTTCAGGGTTATGGGGGTCTGACTGCGTGCAGGGCGCCGGGGTGGTGAGGAGAGGGCAGCAGCAGGGGCAGGATCGCCCTACCCGGAGCGTACACAGACTGGCTTGATTGAGATTCAAGCCTAATGGCCTCTGGCATAAACAAGGTTCATCAGCCCGGGACTTACAATGGATCTAAAGCTGCTCGCAGCATCTCGGCAGAGGAATGCAATCAGGAAATGCAGATGAAGATGTGCAAGAAGATCGCACAGCTCACTAAGGTGGGTCTCGCCGCCGGGGCAGCCTTCCCAGGGAGATGAGGCTGTCCTGGCCAGGGGTGTCCGGGCTGGTCAGAGCTGCCTTTAATGGCTCCTGTTTGAGGGGAGGAAAGGGAAACCCGTCCTCTTTTGTAAGGTGATTCCTTGCACATCAATGTACACAAACTTCCCTTTCGAACAGTTCCCCCGCGGGTGCGTACTCCAGAGCAGCTTTATCTGGTTGCCTTTGTGGCTGGCCGTCAGCGTCTCGCACTTAGCAGCTCTAATTAGCATGCTACGATAGCGAAAAGGGCTCTATCTCTAAGAAAACACAGGGTTCGTCTGTGTGCTGCTCGGAGGGACTGTCGATTTCTTTTTTTTTTTTTCTTGAATGGCGAAGCCAGCAATTCCTTTGCGGTTTATGGGTTCTCGAGTAATATTGTTGCAAAGGTACAGACGAACTGTGGTACAATATTACTCGGTGGTTTGTATTGATTGTTCCTGATGTGCCTTAGTAGATACCTTAAATGACCTTGGTGGAAGACAGGAGTTGTAAAAGAGGCAGGACTAAATTACGTAGTATATTGTAGTGAAACTTTTTAGTCACTACTATACAATGCACTACGAAATATTTTTATCATTTTTCACACTTTGTTGAGATATGAGAGAAAACCTGTAGGAGAATTTAAGCTATTTTTATACTACACCTTCCCCTGTGAGAAAAAGCTGTTTCCTACCCTTGTTTACTACAAGTTTTTTACATGTTCTGTAACCTCACTGCATTTGATAAAGACATATTAGCAATGAAAAAGACTGACAACTTAAAAATACTGTCGAAAAAGACAGTTTAGACAACAGGAGGTCATTAAGATGTTCATAGTAGAATAGCTTGATATCTACAATGCCATTATTCTCATCTATGATGACTGTATGTGAAAAATGTATATGTCATGAATACATAAGTGCTATCTATATTTACACATATACTACTTTATACTAACTGTACTATATCAATATTTACATCAGTGCTTTTATTCTACGTTTGTATAATAGTATTTGTGCACAATCTGATCCTTTTTGCCCACAAATGCACACATTACTCTTCAAGTTATGTTTTCATTCTTTAGTAATTGAAGGAAAACCGTCCAAATAAACATCTTTTTCAAATTATTGCTTCAAACACAAATATGTTTGATCAATGAAGTCTGTAAAAATTTAGAATCACTTTCTGTTTATGGATAACATTCCTGATGCCTCAGCAACAGCAAAATGTCATGGAAAATGACTGTAAGTTAGATTAAGGTGTCTTAAATTGTTCCTTTTTTTCTGTCTGTTTCTCACTTGCTGTCTTTGATAAATTTTGCACACTAAGTAAAATTTATCCATAAGTATAAAATCAAAGAATCATAGTATTACCTTTTCTAATGCAAAAGCAATAGGTGGGTCTCTATAAATTGAAAGCTGTTACTTAGAAGAGTTGAGGAATCACCAACTTTATCTTTTGGGGTTATTAATTTTTTAACAGCAGAATTAGAGCATATTGGTGATATCTATGCAGAGAAACACTTGTTCAAAATGTTCAACTCTCAAGCTAACCTTTTCTGTAGAGATCTCTGTGCCTTCCTTTTTATAAAAAGTGATTCTTTTGAAAGTCTCTCTCTAATCTCAACTAAATTTGGAGGGGGAAATATTGCATTCCTTTCTGAAAACTCTTGTGTTACTCTATAAGGCTTGCCTTTGGGTTGAGGAAGAAAGTTCTGCAATTTTAGTAGCAAGAGGGGAAAAAAATCACTTCTGCAAAAAAGAACCACCTCATGGCAAAATTTTATTGCATTTTTTTTTTTAAAATGTCTCCTATTAAAATGTTTGTGGGGTAATTGCTTTTAATAGAATTTTCCCTCTGGATATTGAGTATCTGGAATAAAGGGGATTTATACCTTACACTCAGAAATGTAGTTCTGAAGAGCATATCGTTCTGAAACACATCATTTGGAACATGGCCTTTAAGAAGCAATTTTGTCTGGAATAACAATACACTCAGAGAACTTGTAGCAGAAATGAGATTTTAATAATAAGTTTTCCCTTTTAAATTCATAGAACCATAGATTCATAGAATAGTTTGGATTGGAAGGGACCTTGAAGGTCATCTAGAACCAATCCTTCTGCCATGGGCAGGGACACCTCCTACCTAGACCAGGTTGCTCAAAGCCCCCTTCAATATGTCCTTGAGCACTTCCAGAGTAGACTTCTGGGTAGACTAATACTGTAACTACAGCAAACATCTGAGAAGAAAAACCTGAAGCCAGATTATCTGAAAATTGGCTATATGTTAAATTTCTTATAATAATTTTTGGCCTAGGAACTAGAGCTGCCTTTCAAATCAGTATTTTTCTTGGCTATCCTACAGCCAGGATAATTATAATAGAATCCCTTCTTACTTTAAATTGCCTGTAGCACTTTCCTTTCACGTGTCTAGCCTGGTGTGCAACATTGCTGTCTGTTGGTATACAGCTGCATCTTGCTGTCCCAGTGATGTTAGACTTCATTGGTGGGGAGATAATGGTGTCATTAATTACTCATCCACTCTGCATTGTGCCTGGAGAAATGAATACTAAATGTTTAAATTGGATGTAACATGCAGAGCTTGACTTAAATTCTGTTTCTTTGTTGTGTAGTCAGTAGTGACCTCCTCCTACTCTCTCCTGCAAAGGAGGAATGTGGAAAGGCAGCAACTGGAGAACCAAACTGGGTGAGGTGCTCCAGTTTCCATTGTTACATGAAGTGCTGATTACACTGTAAAATGTGGGCTGGTACAGGGATTCCCCACAGCTAGTCAGGACAAAAAGATACTGAAAGCTGCTCTCATTCTACTGCCCAGCTTTTTCTGGTTTTGGAGACATACATTTTGGCAGAACATAATAAGTTTTCATCCTGTATTTGTAAGCTCAGCCAGGCTCCCTGATCTGCTCTGCCTCCTCCCTTTTCCCAGCAGTGAGGTGGCCTTTGCATTTCTAGGCAGAAGAGGCCACAGATCTGTGTTTACCATTAGACCTCTGCCTGCCCACATTTGAAGTACACTAAAGAAAGCATGGCAGGGTTGTATTACTGTTGTACAAGTTAGGTTTTTCTCCTAAAGTTTCAGCTCACAGTGCTGAATAAATATGTGGGACAACCATATTTTGTTTGAAGTATGTATGTGTATATATATGTATATATACACACACACATATATAGGTATATTAAAAAGTACAAATTGAAATTTTTTTGTTCCCAGGATTGATTTTTTAAAATAAAGTTTAAAATCCCTAGTAAGATTAGTGAATGTAGATAAGAGCTGTATAGGCCTTCTGAATTTTGACCTCAAAATCAGATAACATAGCAGCTATTTCCAGATGAGCTGTGCATTGATTTATGCATTTATGGAAATTAAAATAGAAGCATTCTGCTGGCAAATAGGAATGTCCATTTGTAGTTGTAATTCACATAGACAAGTTACAGAGTTGGTGGGTAATTTTCATCAATGCTAGTGCTTTCAAATTAATAGAGGCTTGAATTTAGTTTATTCTTATGATTGTAGTAGAATGCATGATTTTGGACCAGTAATTAAGTTTAGATTCTTCCATCAGAAGTCTGAGACTGGGTAGGGCTTTTTGTTTTCTCCAGTTCCTTGTATTTATGATCTGTTTAGCAATAACATGAAGTTTAAAATGCATGGTGACTTTATAAAACATTTCAGGTGCCCTGCTGCCTCAAGCTATGGGTTTCTAACGTTTGCGATTACAGGATTTTTATGTGGCAAGGGATTCTCAAGACCGCTCTTTTAACTTGAGATAGGATGAGAAACGCAAATGAGCTCCTGAATAGGAGTGCTGAGGAGAACAGATCAGCTTTCACTGGAAAGGCAGTCCAGACAGTGCTGGCAGCAACTAGATACACAGCAGGTATCTGTGCTATTCAGGCTTCTTTTCAGAACTCTGCCATTGGAGCTCAAACCAAACCTGCTGTACTAGACTGCAGTTCTGGAATTAAGCCTGACATGAATAACTGGGATAGTGACATTACTTGGTCATCAGAGAGCTACTGAGGCCTCAAAGTGGTTCTGTTTCCTTCTAAGAGTCACAATCCTAGAAACTAATGGAGGAATGTTTTTAATGAGTGTAGATCTCCTCAGACTCATTTTCCCTGGGGGTTCATTTGACTTTATACTGGAAAGCTGGGAACCTTGTTGTGAGAAGCACATTTTAAATTACAGTATTTCTGGTTAAGTAAATAGGTTGTTAGTAAAAAAATCAAGCAGTCTGGCAAGAATGTATGTTGGATACTGTGAGTTTTAACAGAAGAGTGCTGATGCAGGGAAAAGATAATTGCTGGTAAAGCACAATTAGGAAGCCTTTTTTTTCCTTCAGGGGAAAGAAATGTCATAGGGAAACGTGTGTGTTTCTCATTTAGAAGCAGCAACATAGACACACATTCCGTAATCTGGAGTAGCTGAACATGTTTTACACTCCATCTGCTTATCACTACCAGTCACCAGGAATTTATTGCCCCTCAGCTCACTCACCTGGGTAGAAAATATGACCATTATTTAATAAGCTTCAGAGGAAAATCAGTCAGATAAGCAACTTTTGTTCATTATTTAAGGAAAGATGTCTGAATTTTGTACAGGAATGTAGGAGATACATGCTCATGTTTAGTCCTATTAGCTTCATTCTAAGAGTAGAAATTTACAGAAGAATTAGAAAGTGTCAGGGTATGTATATGAGGGCAGACTACACCACTCCAGAGGTTTTTAGCATGGCCACATATTAGATATTGTAAATAAACCTTTCCTGGTTTATTTGCCATTTTTAAAAAATAGCTGATAGGGTTAGGAATACAGCATGAAATTTTAGTGGCTTACTGTGGAAGCACCTGTCAGCTGAGTGACTGTAATGGAGCATTCCTGTTGTCTACTCATGTTTCTAGTTGAAAATGTGTTGCCTTTTTCACATAGTTTAAGCTCAGTTTATTGCCCTTTTTTACTGAGATGTGTTAACAGTACCCAGTAAGCAATGCTTACAGTGGCTCAGCTGATGAGCAGTTAGTTGTTATGCTACCAGAGCTCTCCTGAGTGCTTGAGGCTTTTTGATCTCAGTTCTCTAGAGAGGTATTCAGTATTCTACAGTAATGCAGCAAAATGGAACAGCATAAAAACTAGAATCATACTTTTGGAGCAACATATTTTTCCTTTGGGCAAAACATAAAAAGCTGGTTTCCATGCAGGCAGAGAGAGCCTTTTTATAAAGCTGCTTACATTATGTACTGAAAAGACTAAAAAAGACAGTTCTCAATATCCCCATGTACTTTACTTGATGATGTATTTGTTTTCCTGATTTTTATGTACAATTTTCTCTCAGGATTTCAAAGATAACATTGTGTTGCCTATCAGCTGACAAAAAATGTGCAGACTAAGGTTTCTTGACTTGTCATCACTATAATTTCCTTACAGAACTAAAAGAGAACTATTGGATTATAAAATCCACATGCAATGTCATAAAATTATGTTAATCATCTAGCCAAAAGCAGTGTTAAAGCCACTATATCTATTAAGAAGGAACTCAGAGTCTTATCATTTGAATAGCTAGAAATTTTCATTTAAATTAACTCAAGGTGTAAGAATGACATCTGTGTATTGGGATTACCTTCTTACCATATAGATTTGTCAGTGACTGTATCAAGTTTGCAGAAAATCTTTCAGCCTTAGCAATCCACAGCTCAAAGCTACTTTATAAGGGAAACTACATACTAAATTCAAGTCACCTTTACAAGGAACCCTAGTGGATGTTTATGTATAAAATGTTGTGCATTTTATTAGCATGGGCATTGCAGACAATAGATAGTAAAATATGTTGTGATGTATTAATTGCACACAAGAAAATGTCAAGGTTATAGTTTTTTCACACTCTGTCTTTTCTTCATGGGTGATGCAGAAAAGTACCATTTTCAGGGGCACTATAACTGTACTTCTCTCCTTTAACCAGTGTATAGGTACCAATATTTTACAACTGAGAAAATTATAGCCAAGTTAGAAGTCAGTCTTAAGTCAGCTTAAGACATCCTTACTTAAAAAGCTGTGGTTTTAAGTTTTTGAGCATTTCAGCATTGTGTATAAAACATCTTTATTCCTCAAAGTATCCTGTTCTCTTTTACCCCACAGTCACACTCTTTTTATAATTAGCAAAGTATCTTGAACATGGAAATAAGTATTTTTAAATTTTAAAGATTCCTCTATCAGAATTTCACCTGAAAACTACAGGAGAGTAAGAATTCACCCAAGTGCTTTGGTCTGGATTAGGAAGAAACACATCTCATTTATCTGTGCTTATCACAAATCTACATCAGAAGCAACACCTGCAATAAAATATTTGTCTCCACAAAAAGATACAGGTGCCTGGAAACACCTGTTTCACTTGAGGTGTAAATAATTGAATGATTCTACTGTTTATATTTACAAGTTTCAAATCCTACTATATATAATATACATAATTTCAAAATTCTACTATATGTAATATATATAATATACATAATTTCCAAATTCTACTATATTTAAAGAAATGCTTTAAAAAAGTATGAAAAAGTCAAGTGAGAACTTAGTCGACAAACTTGTTTCTTTACTGTATTGTAAAGTTGGACAATGTTGCTTTATCATCTGTATAATCTGTATAAGATTTTGAAAAATATTTTGGAAGGATGAAGTTTCAGATAAATCTCTAGAGTCATTATATATATATACAATATATATATAAGAAAATATATATGTATTTATATATATAAAAACCACCAACCCTTTTGAAAGCACTGAGCAACATATGTCTGCAATTTTAGACTTTCTGGAGATCTTTAAAAATCTGGGATGTAATGAAACATTTTCAAAAACTGAGTATTAATTTGGCAAATAAATTCTGTCACCACTGTGTTTGGTTCTGGTTAGTGCGATGCATATTTTTGAAGCATTACAGAGGTCAGACATCTGGGATATAAGCCTTTCAAACTCTCCTATAAGTTTTAGATATTAAAAACCTGATAAATACCCTAAGGATTAATTTGATTCATCTCAGGAAGAACAGAGAATTAAAAAAGTATTTAATGTAAATGTCATGCTGGCTGAAAAGAGCTGGTAAAGACCTTGCTTCTTCAAAATCCTGCATCAAAGCAGATGTGCATGGTATCTGTATGCCAAATGCCTGTTTCAGTTGGTATCGTGTTGGTAAAACAACATGAAGTGAGTATGCAGAAATGAAGTCAGTATGGATTGAGTCAACACAGGGTGGAAAGAACCTTCAGAGTACAGAGGAAAATTATTCCATTTCAGCCTCTGAGAACTGAAACTTGTGTCTTCCTTTTGTATGGGACTCTCAGCTCTAGAGAAGGAGCTAGGAAGTTTGGTATGCAGAAAAAAAACAAACCAAAACAGCCAGACACCTGAAGCAATTCACTTCCCTTGTATTACCTCATTTAGACACCTGTATTGGAAAGAAAAACATCATCTTTGGAGGCACTTTGTCTTTCTCCACTGACTACCCCAGATTAGATGTTTAATGGAGAAATGGATCATGTTTGATGAGATGCACCTGTAGGGAAAAAGGCAATATGTTCATATTTTAAGAACATATAGTCAAATTTTCTTCTTTTAGATAAGAAAAAACCACAAATATTGTGGATACTGTGGGACATTCAGGAAGGTGAGACATTGCATACTGAGCTTCTCCTCAAGAGACATCAGGGCATCTCACCACAAGCAGATTTCACACAGAGCCATTGGCTACCTCTCTCCTGTGCCCCTCTTCCACTCCTCCAGGACCTAAAAGGCTTTATTAGCATGGCTGGAGCAATGGATGAAAGAATTTAGTTTTATCCTTCACTGCAAAATTCTTTTATAGTATAGTGTTTGGGACTTATTCTGGTGCAGGACACAAACAATGCAGCAATTCTGAAGCCCAAGGAGCTGGAGAAACAAGCTTGGGTTGTTGTAGCCACCAGAGGTGAGAGCTGAACTTGAGCTAAGCCTCTGTCAAGACAATTGCATGTGTTTGCAGCCTGATGCTGGGACTTCTGATCTGACTTTTCATAGAACTTGTGTCCTGAAATCTCGTTAGTTTCTGGTTTTACTTTTCAGAGCTAAAAGCAGACAGACTTTTCAGTGAGGTGCTGGCACTATGAGCTGCAGTTGGATTCTCAGCTCTGACTTTGGGCTCATTAATGCCACTGAACATAAGTTGGCCCTGAATTCTTTGCATCTCTGACTTTTAAAATTTGCTATAATGCCAACTATGCACAGATAGATAAATATTCGAGGGCTTAGAAATGTTTGGAAAAATATTTTTAATAACTTGCTGATAGTGAAAGGCTTGAAATGATTTTTATTGTTTTATAAGTGAAAGTAAACACTATTATGTTCTGTGTTGATTCAAGATAATTTTAATGCCCTGTCACAGTGAGTGGGATGGTAGTAGTCTCTGTAATCTGAAAGCTCACAAAAGAAACTCTTTCATATTTTTAACCACAATTCCAGCTATTGAAAACAAAATTTTGAGTTAAGTTTTCATTTCAGAGGAAAATACATTATTTTACTTTATGCTTTTGCATGGTACTGAAGTCATACCTGGAAAGCACACAAAAAAATCCAACATACAATTAAAACCAAAAACAAAAGCCTACCTTAAAATATAATAGCATTCTTTCTGATTTTAAAGGTAGTTTTGAGATTTTAGGTTCTGCAAAACTGTGGATGTTTGGAATGCCAATTTTTTTAAAGTTTCTCTCATAAATGGGTAATGTTACCAGCAGTTGTTTCAGCTGTTTGGAGGCATTAAATTATTCTTGTGCTCTCAGGAAGCCAGAGAGGACTTAAGGAAAGATCTGAGATGCAGTCCATGAGATCATATGTTACAGCACTGTCATTCAGCCGAAGTCAGCATTGGTGTAAAATTAGAGCATCACTGTAGCTAACCGTAGCCTAGGCCTGTACCTTATTTAGAAGGCATTCTTTCTTAGTGTTAGAAAAAAGATACTTATTAGAGTATTAATTAGTAAATTGTGGCAGTTGATTTCATTTTCCAAAAGGTATATTTACAGTGACAGAGGAGGCTAAAGGATATAGAGCCATTTGCTCTAATTACTGAACTTTTAATAATTTCTCTGCCTTTTGATTTAGAAGGGACTCTTTAAGGCTGATATTATAAGATACCCCACTCTGCTCTGCTTGTGAATCAGACCAGTGAATCAATCCACAGAGAAAATTTCACCTGCCAGTGAAGGTGTAATGCAAACACTGCTAGTGAAAAGGTGATGATGCTGATTTGGTCACCTGGCCTCAGTAAGTCTCTAGTAAACTAATTTGCAATTGAATCTCTTTCCCTGCTTTGTCACCCCCTTCAGAGCCTTTTCTCATTCTTGTGTTTCTTGTTTCTTTCTCAGTTTGGAAGAATTTGTGTCCACTAACTTGGGCCTGGAAGAGCTCTTGTAATTTGTAACTTTTCTTTAGTTCTTTTCATCCTCATCTTCCATACCAAACTGTGTCACTTCTTATTCAGCTGGTAAAGCAACCTGCTAGAACCATTTTTGTTCATTATGATAGTGAAGTTCATACATGAGCAGTGTTTAATGCTACTATAGGAAGAAAGAAGAGTCTTGTTTGCTTGTTTGTATGCTTTAGCTTTGTCTTCACTGATGAGGTGCAGTTGAATGTTTTCTTCTTTGTTATTTTACATGACCATAAAGGAGAAGGTAAATGCTGTTTTGATTGACAGCATTTGGAAGTTGAAATAGGACAAACATGACTAATTCATATTCACTGTTAATGTTCAAGTGTATGCGTGTATGTTCAAGTGTATGTGTGTAACAGTGTTTTAATCAACCTGTCATGTAACTCTGAGTTGCTCTAAAGTCAATACAATGTTTCCAAATGCATTCAATATCCCACAGCTGGATGAAGGCAGGAGCCATTGGAATTCTGCTAGTAACTCAAAGAGCAATCTTGTAGGCTTTAACAAATCTGTCTGTATTGCCAAACTGATCAATTTTAAAGCTACTTTTAAGAAGCTGTTTATCAACGTGACTGTTAAGGGGTTTTATCTCCCATGAGCCAGTAGAATGTACACTCACAAAGTACAGATGCTGAAATCATTTTCCACTATTTTTCCTTCCGGAACATAAAGTCCCAGATTCATCTCACATAACTCCAGTCTCTTAAACAAAGTGCCCCAAATAGGAATATAGCAGCTATATTCAGTAGGTAGTGAAAGGCATATGTGTAGGGCTTAAATTTCATAAAGTGTGGGGCAGCAGCTCTCTAAAAATTAAACCTCTTAAGAAGGTTAAGATATTGAGGAATCAGTTTCAGTGCTGAATCATAAGGATTAGGAGCACGCATTTTCCAGTCAGAATCCTTCATTGTGGTTCTAGCTGATATTGAACTAAAGTGGAGGGATAATGGATAGAGCAGTGAGGCCAGTTTCTTCCTTTCTTTTAGATACTTCACTTAAAATGTTGATGATGGTTCTAATGCTCAGTGGAATCTGGTGAATCTCTGGGGTGAAGTAAGACTTCAGAAGAACCCAAATTGCACTGTCAGCCTGAACAAAACATAATATGAAGCAGTTTTCTGACAGAGACTTTGGTGATGCCTTCTTGGGGTAATAATTTGTTTTGTCGCTATGATAATTATTATTATGCATTCTGTAGAAGAAAATAAAGCATCAAAAGGTTTTAAAAAATAGCTTATTTTCATCAGAGGCTCACTTGAATCTGCTAAAAGCTGATTTCTGACATTTATTAAACTGCAGCAGTAATTCTCTTTTAGCATTTAACACCCTGATAAATATAGTAACTGAATTAATTAATGACTACTATTAATTAATGACTAGTATTAATTAATGACCGCTACATTAATTAATTAATGACTACTATTTACTGTAAATTCCCTATTATTTTGCTTGTTCTGTAGGTAATATATGCCCTGAACACTAAGAATGATGAGCACGAGGTTAGTATACAGGCTCTGAGAGAGGCTCATGAAGAAGAAATTCAGAACATTCTTGCTGAGACAAGAGAAACAATTCTCCAGTGTAAAAGCAAAGCTGAAGAAGAACAGTTGCTGAGAAAACGTATTCAGGCCCTTGAAACTGCAGTAGAACAACACAAAAAACTAAAGGAAGAAGCCCTGGCAGAATTGATGTTGTGTAAGAAGCAGGTGGAAGACAGGGAGCCAAGAACAGACATGAAACAAGCACAGACATTCCTTCCTACAGTCATGGCAGATTCCAGTGCAGACTTTGAAACCAAGCTTCTGCACTTAAATCATCAGTCTGATGGACTGCTAAATGAATGCAAAGCACCTAGGAGAGAAAATGTAGATAAAAAAGTAATTCTAGATGAAAAATACAGCATGGAAAGAAAAGTTCCAGTAAATGAGATGGAAAACCTGAAGAGTGAGAACTGGAGAGCAAGTGAAGAATATACTCAGAGAACAAGCAAACTGCTCTCCTATGAGAGAGAAAAAGAGACTTTGAAAAAGGCTATGCAGCAATCTGTGATAGAAACAAAGAATTGCCAGCAAAGAAACATGGAACAAAGGAAGAGTTCAGAGGCTGAGGAATGTTTTTTGCTACAGCAGGTAAAGAAGCTGGAGACAGACCTGGAGGAGAAAAGCCAGAAGATAAATGAGAGGAAGAAGCATTCCCAGAAGCTGAAGGAGAGGATACAGGTAAAGTAGGAGACTGATCCGTGTCTCTGCTTATGAAAGTGCAAAATATCAATTCTTCAGAATTCAGGAGATAAGGGTTCTTTTAAATATCAGATTGAGTCAAATGTTTTAAGCACTAAAGCTTAGTGCTTTTAGAAGCTTAGAAGAGAAATAAGGATATAGTGCTCAGAGTTTTAAAGAAAGAGTTAAGATTATTAGTAACTCATTAGGAGAACTCTTTGAAGACTAACTGGACTTTGTATTTCCTAGGGGATGAGTGAGATAAAATTTTTCTGTTGACTAACCAGAACTTTACCTTTCCGTTCCAGAAATGTAAAGAGAACAGCAAGTAGGCATTAATGCTAGCAATGAGTACAATCTCCTTCTCCCTTGTGGTACATACATGCAGGATGGGGAGGAGACACTGATGAACTCTGCTGGAGCCAAAGCACCCAGCCTTGCTCTGTGCTTAACAGTTCCTCTTCTCTCTAATACTGCTGGTCTTTCCCATCACACAAACTCACCTACCGGACCTGTCCCCAGCCCTGTGACAGCAGTCTTGCAGATAGATAAGACAGATAAGAAAACACCTAACCTTGTAGTGTTTCAGAATAACAGTAATTGTTTTCTGATGGCAAAGATTTATCTCCTTTAGAGCCAGGAAGCCCCAGCATCCTGTAGAGAGCAGAGGTTCACCCCAGTCAGCTGTGTTTCTCTAGTCAGCTCTGACCCTTTTCACCATCTGCCCTTACATCTTGCCTGTCAGTACAGTTTTGCTGATGGTGCAGAGCTGAGTCACTTCTTTGAAAATGGGAGTTGAGCCTTCAAGGCAACCACTGCTTTCTTGTTCCACAAGATTAGAATGTGAATTAAATAAATTTTTCCCAACATTATTCAGATTTCATTCTTTCAGTGTGTAGAGCTACAGCAGAACAACCTCTATCTTCTGCAGAAAAGATGATATAATAAATGGCAGAGATGCAGCTAAGCCATTTTTTAAAAACTGAGTCAGGGAAATCTGTAATATCTCAATATGGAAAAGTATCCTGGCTCTGTAGAAGTTAAAAGCAATAGAGGAGAAGAGAGAAAATTAAAATCCTGATTTTTTTGTGTGCATTTGAAGGAAGGAGAAATGAAGAACACAGACATGAAAATTTATGCACATGCTTTATGGTTCTAAGACATGCAGTATTTTAGGAATAAATAAAGTAAAACACAATAGGAACTGGAAATAAGAAGGTGGTGTCATTAGCAATTTAATTTCTAAATTCAGTATCATCTGGATATAAATGAAATACTTTCTATGGGACATATGCTCAACTAGTATGTTTCAGATCTTCTAAGTTTATGGAATGATGCTGATTTACACACCTCTGGTGCATATTGCTTTGAATATTTAAGGAGATTGTGCCTGGTTTCCTTCTCCCAGATTTATCCTAGTGTGATACTATGTTATTTTGTTTCTCTCCAGTTTAAATTACAATATATAAGTTTCTCCTTTCTAAACTGGCTATTTATTATGCCACCATTAAAAACTGCATTTCTTTCAGAATCCTGTGGACAACAGCAGACTGGGAAATGCAAAACATTTCTTTAATAAGTAATACTTTTGATCATTAGTAAATACTGGCAAAAAAAGTTTTTAGAAGGCTTGAAAGATGAAAGGACTGATGTTTAAGCAAGATGAATTTTGTTTTCTCCTTAGTGTATGCCAAGAGGTTTGAGATCTTTAGATGAAAGTCATCACATTAGTGCAATTTTGTTATTACTGTGGCAGAGAGAGTATAAAGGGTGACAAGTGATTAAGTCTAATCTGCTCAGTCAAGTTCTGGAAGAATTTTGGCATATGCCAGAAGTAAAAGAAACCAGCTTACCTTTAAGTTTTCAGTTACAGAGTGTTAAATACAAATTAGGTTTAATCCTTGAGGTTTAACTGAACATTCATATAGAACAAACAACAATATTGGCTGAGTGAATATTTGTTAGAGATCTAGAAACTGAGACTACAACTTCCAGAAATAAAACATTAAACATAGTTTAAATTTTGGCTTTCATTATGGACAGACAGTTCCCTAGCAGAGCCTGTAAGAGATGATTTTTCTGGTTTTAGGCATCTGCATCATGGTTTCTGTTACAAACAATTGTACTTCAACAAATAGGAAAAATCCCAAACTTATAGTCATTAGCTTTTAGCAAAGCTATTGTGAAATTAATGGAAGTACATCCTGATACAGGTTTAGGATAATCTCAGACATCTTTTAGATAGCACCTCTTGATGAGTGTTCTCTTTACAATGATGCCTGCTACATCTTGAAGGAATGGCTCCACATTAGAGATTCTGGCAGCAATTTAAGTCTCTGCTTTAAATTTAAGACAATTTAATATGGAAGAGCAAAAAATGCATTTAAATCATCTCTGTAGGGGAAAGATTTATGTGAGGGAACTGTGCCAAGAGACAAAATGACCATTTATTTCAGATGACAAAAAAAAAATATATGTAATAAATGTAGAAGTAATACCATGCATATTTTAGGATTTGGAAGTGTAGCTTAAGGGAACACAAGAAATTCTGGGTTCAAAAGGTATTGCAAAAAAAAAAGGAAAGGAAGATCTAAGTGTAATCAAAGAGAGAAATACTCTTCAAGAGAAGGAAATCCCACAAAAAGCAGGTAAGATGCTCACTAATGTAATTCTGAAGTATTTCCCTTATTAGCAGTCACTCACATTGTAAATTCCACAAGCTATTTATCCTATTTGAAATGCAAATTTTGATACCACAGCACATATGGAATCTACATTGAATTCCTAAAGCCAAGTTCTTAATAAAGGAGATGAACTGAAACATTAAATATCTCAGCTGCAGCAAATTACATCTACCTAACAGAGCCAGAATAGGAATGGCTCTGGAGAACTGCAAGAGCTTCAACAGGTTTGCTTTCAAATATCAAAGGCATGGTGGGCCAAAAGTAATAAAATCAATGCCATTTCTCTTTTAAGATTAATGGCTTTTGGGTTATTCTACAGCAGCCAGTTCTGTAAGATTTCCAAATCTCTGACCTCATCCAGTGGAACACTGACTCATGTTCATAACTTGAAGTACAAGAGTTGCTGCAAAGAACAGGACAGCAAAGAAACTCTTGATATCCTTGAGCTAGATCAGGGCAAGGTGTTCAACTTCTTTTGTAATCAAAACCTTAATGAGAACAAGGTTTAATGCAAACTTTCTCTATTGAGGTCATGTTGGAATACTGATTTTTTTTAATCTAGGAGAAAATTAACAAAAAAAAGCTATGCAGAAATACCAGCAATAAACTCAGTAGGGTGAGGAATGTATATGTATGCATCCTGACAGTTCCTCTGCATAATCTCTCCTACTAATCAATTGTCCATCCCCAAATATTTTCTGTATTTTTTAGTTCCCCTAAGATATTGTTATAGTAACATTCTGGAAAATTAGACCTGGCATCAGAAACATAACAAAAAACAGTTGTCCTTTGTACTTTTTCACACAACTGAGATTGTCTTTGAGAAAGCCTGAATAGCTGGGAGTCAGACACCAAAGCTCATACCAAAACAGCAAAAAATCCCCATCCCTAAACTGCAGAAGAGGCACCCAACCTCAAACTGTGGTTCTGCATCTTTTAACTAAAATAAAGTCAGTGTTTTTCAAAGGAGGATATCCACCTAAATAGCATATTCACTATGAAATAGACTACTGACACCCCAAAATTCTGGCCTATTCTGTCATATTATATAGCTACTGTGTTTTATAGACTTTGGAAACTGGCTATTTAAAAAGAGAATATGAATAAAAGAAGGAAACTTGCAAGCATCAGTCCCATAAAGAAAAGGTATGTCTGAAGGAATAGCTGTTAAAAAGCCTGGAAGATCTTGTAATGATGCATAGAAAAGAAATCAAGCCATTTTAAAATGATGTAGAAGCTGAAAGAAAAAATACAGAAGGTAGAATGTTCTTCTATTTATAGATGCTCTAATTCATCTGTTGTTAATCTTATTGGTCACAGCGTAGTCATTTGAATTATCCTCACTGGAGGCACTTTGAATTAACATAAAATGCAAGGATTTTCTCACTATGATCTTACTGGGGAAAAAAATGGAGAAAAAAAAAAAAGTCAGACTGATGAATTTCTATGAAAAGCTCCATAGGCAGGGAAGTTAATTTATCCTTGATGTGAAAAACTGCCTTCTTAGCTGCACTTATCCTTGTGTGCTTTGCACGTGACAGAGTGAGGAATATAAGGTCCTTCCTGAAGAAAAAGGTCCTGCAGGTGTATTCCAATGTGTGACTTAAATTTCTATGGATTTCTGCTGTAAAATACTCAAATGCATTGAATCCTAGAATCCTAGAATTGGCTGGGCTGGAAGGGACCTCAGAGATCATCAAGTCCAAGCCTTGATCCACTCCCACTGCAGTTCCCAGCCCATGGCACGGAGTGCCACATCCAGTCTCTTTTTAAATATCTCCAGGGATGGAGAATCCACCCCCTCCCTGGGCATTCCAGTGTCTGATCACCCTCTCTGCAAAGAATTCTTTCCTAATATCCAACCTGAACCTCCCCTGGCAGAGCTTGCTCCTCTTGTCCATGCCCTCTTATCCCACTGGTACCCCCCCGACCCCCCCTGGCTCCAACCTCCTTTCAGGGAGTTGTAGAGAGTGATGAGGTCTCCCCTGAGCCTCCTCTTCTCCAGCCTGAACACCCCCAGCTCCCTCAGCCTCTCCTCACAGGACTTGTGCTGGATCCCTTCACCAGCCCAGGACCTGCTCCAGGACCTCGATCTCCTTCCTGAGCTGAGGGGCCCATAACAGTGCCCATAGCAGTGCTGAGGGAACAGGCTGCTCAGGACTGAAGTTGGGGAGAAGGTGAAGCAACAAATCCCCTCCCCTTGCTCATTGAATAGAAGTTTCACATTGTTCAGGCAGATGATCCAACTCTGCCAAGTGCTGGTAAAAGGATTCAGAGCGCAGGTGTTACAACACTTTGCAAACACATGCACACATATGTGATGTCTTTATTTATCTTTAGTCAGAAGGAATGCTTGCCTTCCTGTGGATGCAGACAAGTTGCCTGAGCAATACCCTCTCTCAAAATGTTTTAGATGTCCGAGCTGTCATTTTTGTTCTCAGTGTGTGTTAGCAGGGACTGGCTTAAGAGATACTCCACAGAATTTCACTTTCCTGAGAGCTGCTGTCTGTGGCCAAATCCTTTGGCTTCAGGAAATGTGTGATCTGTAATGTTTCTGTGCAGCAGGATCCTAAAGGTGAGCTGAAGTCTATTCAAATGCAGGAAAATCTTGAAACACATGATTAATTTTATGCACATGCTTTAATGCTTAGTGAAGCTTACAACTCAGTGCATGCCCAAGTGGTTTGCTAAATGTGGGCATAAACTAAGGAGGAATTTATTTTCTGTCTCCTGATGTACTTTCTGTACATCTTCCACACCAAAAAAAAAAAAAAAAAAAAAAAATTGAAGTTGTAGAACTGGTCAATCAGACTACTGGTTAAGTGTTCTTTACATCTTTCTTGGTGCTAAGAAGATATTTCTACTCATTTTTCCAAGTTTTAAAGCTGATCTACATATCCAAGTTTAACATTTACTTGAGAATAATCAAATTTGTTGCTGAGCAGTTGTGAAGTCATAAAAACAATGCAGCTTCTATCACTAAATGTTGAGCTTTCTAATACCTGATAGATTTTTGAAACTAGGAATCGTGTTAAGTGAGAATCAGAAGCATTCATTTCTGCCTATGAAACTGCTGGAGTGTGTGCATTTAATCAATTTCATTTCTCAAAAAGGAATGTGTGTGAGTAAATGATGTTATCTGCTTGTGAAGGTGATAACATTTGATCAGTATGTGAAGATGCAGTGCTATGTAGTAGTTATGCTAGCAACTATAAACCTTTTCAAGAGGATTTTGCATTTTATATAGTGTATCTTTTTTATGCCTGTATGACATGGAGACTTAAAATGGTGCCAGGCCAAAGCTCTCCAGGTAAATCAGGTCAAAAGTAAGTATTAAGCACTTTATACTTCAGGAAAAGGGCATAATGGTAGACATTTATGCAGTGACTAATGAAGTAGTCATTATAAAGCAATAAATATTATTGCTTTTAAGCATCTCTTCCTAGAGTTTCATATTAATTAAACCAGAAAAATTTGGAGTTAGTAAAACTTAAAATTAGAGTATTTTTTATTATTAGTGCTATTTATCTCCTCTGATGCAACTGAGGCCTATAACAGCTATTTGAGAATTATTATATCTCTTTTCCAGATAGAATTAAGATACAGAGAATGAAATCCATTGGTAGAGATGAGGTGAGAATGCTGCAAACACTGCATCTTCAGGTTTTAATTAGGAAGAGCATAACAGCCTCTGCTTTCCTTACAGGCAAAACTGGAGCTAATTTCTCCCTTGCAATTTTCATGTCTGTGCTTCATTCTGTCCTTTAATTGCTACTTAACAGTTACTTCGTTTTTAAACTGAAATGCTAGTATATTCTCTTTCAGTTTATTATGAGTCAATAGCTTCAATTTTTTATTTTATTTTATTTTTAGTATTTCCTTTATGGATACATTCTTTGATTCCTTTTTCCCCTAACTGCCCATTAGTTAGTCATGTGGTTATTTATATGGTCAATGTACATTTTTGTTTTTTCCAGATCTTGAGAGTGACTCTTGCATATTTTTTAATACTTTAATTTTTTAATACTTTATACCACTCAATGCAAAACAGTCTGACTCTTCATGCAGTAGTTTTCCACCTTAGAGAAGCTTTCAATATATTAGTATTGTGTGAGTTGTATTGTCTAACCTATTAGAAAGAAGCAAACCAAACTGTTAACACTGCTTTGAATAATGCATGAGGGACATTAAAAGGCAGTAGCATCTATTATTGTGCAAGCAGCAGCATGTTCTACTGTGTAAAATGCTTTATTGTCTATGTTAATGTAGAAGAAATGTTCTTTCTTGTGTTGCATGTTTTGTCCCAGCTATTGCATGCTCTTTTCTTTTCTTTTTTCTCTCTTTTCTTTTCTTTTCTTTTTTTTTTTTTTTTTTTTTTTTTTTTTAATTCTACTTTAGGAGCTCCAGACACAGCTAGAGGAATTTAAAAGAAAATCTGAGTGTGAACTAAGAGAACTAGAGAAAGAGAAGGAAATCCTAACTGGGAAACTTCAAAACTCTTCACTTGAGGTAAACTGGGCATAGACAGAACCCAGTAAAAAAAGGACTCTTGATTTTTCCAATCCTCTGAGAGAGTCTTAATTAGATTTTAATGGTATTTGCTGTGACTATCATTCAAGATAATATGCAAGGACTCTATCTAGAAAACTGCTCCTGAACATCAATGAAGATTTTAACAAGCCTATTTATTTTGGTAAATTTCATGGAGATACATTCAGGCTTTTTACTGAGGAGTTTGGCTGTATCAGGGTTGCATGGTGACTGTTTGTCTGTATACCAGGTTGAGATGAGAATCTTCTTTATAGCTCTTGTTGACCTTCTGATTAATACTGTGCGTGTGTGTGTGTGTGTGTGTGTGTGGACTTGTAGACAAAAGCCTTCTTGCTTGCTCCATTTGTTGTGTAAAGAGCCATTCACCCACCGTGCTGAGATGCTGTAACATCCAGTTCTGCACAGAAAAGAGAGCAAGGTGGAATTCCACAAAGCAACCTCAGCTTCCTGAAATACAGGAGCTACTTTTAAACACAGAATCATCAAAAATTCCTTTATCTCTAATTGTATTCTATCACTCCTATGCATGATTGGCTAATTAGTTCTTTGCTTCCATTTAAAGTGACAGAGTTTAAAGATTTTTATTATACATGCTCAAAGAGCAGGAGACTTTTTGTTAGTATGCTAATAGTGCATTAATATGCTGATGGTATGTTAATAGAGTGAGTCCAGCTAGTCAGTGTTTTCTACCTAGTGCTTAAGATTATAACCAAGATATATTCTGGGGAGTACAACTTTCCATCCCTTTCATCTGTCTTGCAGGCTTATGTCTCAAGAATGGGTTGTTGCCTACTTGGGATGTAATTTTCTCTAATTCTTTCTCTTGCAGTGTTGTGTAAGCTCTGTTTTTCTTCTTCCTGTCTTTTGTTCTCTTTTATGTGATTTTTTCCCCCCATAACTTTACTTATTTCAATTAATAACTGATATCAAGTAGATCACTGCTTCTATTCTGCCTGCTTAATGGTATGAGTGGTAACTGAAGCAGATTGTAATGTGCAATAATTTAATATATATTAGTTGTTAGGCATGCCTCCCTCTATGTCATCAAGATCAAGAATGAAACAGAGAAAGCATTGAGAACCCAAAGCTGCTTGGAGGATGTCATAGGTTATGTGCTGTTCCCCACTGTGGTTACACCTAAATCATAATGCAAATCTCCAGGCATGGATTATCCTGGAAATAAATGCCTGAGATGTGATATTTTTAGATTATCCACCCATAACATCTATTATGTATAGTCAATTGCAGGTCAAGTTTTATAAATTTTCCAGTGTGGTACATCTTTTAAAATATTTATGCAGGAATGTGTTATTATTTGAAAAGTCATATCATGTTGGATAAGTAATTTTCTGCTAAAACAAATGTGTTGTTATTTGAAAAGTCATATCATGTTGGATAAGTAATTTTCTTCTAAAACAAAAGCAGGATGACTACATGGCAATTCTTTACTCAGGTAAAGAGTTCACCTTTAAAATTTTTGAAAACTATGCAAAACATGGATTGTCAGAAATCAGTCATCTTTATCCTTTTCAGAATCCCCCTAAATGTACATATTTTTACAAACACATCATGGTCCATTCAAAATAAAAAATGATGTTCTGGCATCATGGGTAAATGCCTGGAAGCTATACTGGTAGGAGTTGTGAGGGGGAGAGATGAAAAGGGGGAGTAGTGGCACACTGTCTGATCTCACAATGTTGTGTTTATGCCTGCAGGCGATATATTCCACTGAAAGGTCTCAAAGAAATGAAAAGGCTTGTGACATGAAGTGATTATTGTTCAGGTTTTGCAGATGGAAAAAGTAAGACAGTGAGTCATCAAATTACAGTTCCTGAAGTCACTCATTCAGGACAGAAAAAAAGGAAAGAAAGATGTGTTTCTAGCTGCTAGTCCTCTCATATTGTATGATAATGTTAAATATAAGGTAAATTCTTTGCACTAGAAACATGAATAAATAATATAAAATAATATTTATCATGCCATCTGTTAGTTCACAACACAGCAGTAAGGATGAACAGCTACACTAAGAAAAGTTCTAGGGTGTCTTAGACTCTAATGTCCCCCAAAGGGAGGAAATGCTCCTTTTGAAGAGAAAAATTGCATTTTCCTTGGTACTCCATGAGTTACTTTCTGAACCAATTATTTGGCAGTATTGCCAGGGAAGTGAAGACATTTTAGCTTATAATACTTTCCTTTTATAAATATGTGAATATTCACAGCCAAGAAACCACCATTTACTAAACATTTGGTTCACTGAGGGCATGATTCCCAGCTGGGAACTTTTGCAATGGCTCAGCCCAGAGCTTCTGCCTCAGAGGTTAGGCAATGTGCTGTTACTAATCCAATTCTAACCTGGATACAGTTTCAGATCTAAAAATAGCTTCTTTGACTGCATAAGGCACATTTTTTGGTTGGGCTGACATAGCTGGAGTAATATGCAGAGTAGACAGAATCATAATTTCGCCTCCCTGGGGATGCACTTCAAAGTGGTGGTATTTCTGTATGACTGAGATTTTTCTGGATATAAAATGAGATTCACTCAGCTTTGGTCCCTTGGCAGGAATCCTGCCTGGGCCAAATGCTAATTCACTGCAGTCCTCCACCTCTTTGCTTTTGCACTACAGGATCCCTTCAATGTGTGTTCAAGAAGCTATTCTGGATATAAAAGGTAAATAAAATGGAAACACAGGCATCACCTTGTTGTGCTGTATCTCTGAACAGTGCTAGCACAGCAATGCCCAGAGCCTTGAGGGAAATCTTTTTGGTACCTCCAAATAGCAGCAGTAGAGGTTGGCCAGTGTGTGTGTGTCCCTCTGGTCAGGAATTGCTTAGGAAGGCAATTAACTGTGAACTTAACTGAACTAGCTGTGAAATAAGCCTGAAGACAACAGTAAAATCTAGTTCCATTGTTTTGTTTTTACTTCTCATGTCATGTTACTGTTGTGATATAATAGAATCATAGTAAAGCCCTGTAGCATTTTTGACTCCGAACTAATTCTCACTTGTGGTGACTCTTCTATAATAAATCAAAAGGCAGTTTTAAGTCTTCTGTATAAATTCATCCCCTAGCAATGCACTGAGAAACTCGAATCTATCTACTTAAAAGATTCAGGAAGTAAAAATATTCTCTCTGATTCCAACTTTAGATCTTGCTTTTGAGATTTCACACTTCTTACATACAATAAATAAAAGAAGTGTAGAGCAGACATAATGTAGACTTCAAGTATTTATAGTGCTTGGAAGCACAGTGAACTAAAATAATCAAAGCAGAAGTCAAAGAGAGGAGCCAACTGTGGTGGCAGGCACAGCCTTCTACTTGCCCAGTATTTTTGCCTATGGGCTATCAAAGTCTAAGAGGTACTTCTTCAAAAGACTCAAGCCATCCTTCCCAAGAGAAGGACAGTAATTATGGTTACAAAAGAAAGAAACTTGAAAGGCTTTTGAAATATTTGGAAACTTATCTGTCCTCTTTTAGTAATAGTAGTTCCTTTTTTTCTTTACTTGGAAGACAGTGGAAGGCAAAATCATCTGTCATAAGAAAGGGCAAGTGCAAACATAACCCTGAAGTTTAAAAGAACTCCGTAGAGCCTATGAAAATACTGTTTCCTAAAGTTTATATTGTGGGTAGTTATTAGTTGCATCTTTTAGACCACTTCCATAGAATCACAGAATCATTTGGCTGGAAGGGACCTCTCAAGGTCACCCAGTCCAACCCCTGCAGTATCAGGGACACCCTCACCCAGATCAGGTTGCTCAGAGCCTCCTCAATCCTCACCTTGAACATCTCCAGGGATGAGGCCTCAACCACCTCCCTGGGCAACCTGGGACATTGTTCCACTGCCCTCATGGTGGAACTTTTTCCTAACATCCAATCAAATCTACTTTTCTCTAATTTAAACCACTGCCCCTCATCCTGTCACTCCAGGCCCTTGCACACAGTCCCTCTCCAGCCTTCCCACAGCCCCTTCAGATACTGGAAGGTCACCATGAGCTCTCCCCAGAACCTTCTCCAGGCTGAACAACCCCAGCTCCCTCAGGCTGTCTTCATAGGAGAGGGGTTCCAGCCCCCTGATCATTTTTGTAGCCCTTTTCTGGACCTGCTCCATCAGGTCCATGTCCTTCTTGTATTGAGGGCTCCAGAGCTGGATGGAAACTCCAGGTTTGAGATCTCACCAGAGCCAAGTGACAGAATCACCTCTCTTCATCTGCTGGCCACGAGTGATTTTGATGCAGCCCAGGATGTGCTTGGCCTTCTGGGCTGCAAGTCAGCACTGTTGGCTCACATCCAGCTTTTTGTCCACCAGCACCCCCAAGTCCTTTTCTGCTCTCTTATGCACTTCTATTGAGTAAAAATGAATGAATATTTGTATTAGGGGTACAGTTTTTTTCAAGAGATTTTTGGGTTTTCTTTTTCTTTTTTTTCAGCAGGAAGATGTCATAAAGCACACAATCACACAGTGTTACTGGTTTATAAAAGGAGCCAAATAGATTCTAGATTGATGTGAGCTGGCATAGTTTCATTGGCTTAAATGTTGCTTTACCAATTAACCAAATTGAGGGCCTGGCTATCTGTTTTGAAGTGATGAAGCACTTTAAAATGCCTGGGTACTGCAGAATGTTCCAGAGAAGGTTTTTCAGTGGTGGATTAGAAAGCCCTTTTAATTGAAAGAAAGGAGGAGGAAACCTGGTGGGATGGAAATGTTTTTTTCTCAACTTCTAATATGTTAGAAGTATTGGGATTCATAACAAAGAGTGTGTTTGTATGCATGATATATTTGTCTAGATCTTTTATTGTAAGTCACTGAAAAATAATGTTCATAGAAATACTCTTCCATATGATTTATTACTACACTCTGTTCTTTGTTGCTACCAATTTACTGCTTAACCTGCTTCTAGTTAGGGTGATTTCATGTTTGATATTGGTAGTGCTTGGAACCAACAACTGTGAAGACAACCTGGAAGGTAAACAATATTGTGACCACAGCTGAAGTTTATAAACACCTCTTTTCATCTTCCCTGTCTTTGCAAAAGAAATAGTCTAAGCCATATCTTTCTTGTTTTCAATTTTCCTGTTAGAAAATAAGCAGCCTACTCTTCTGACACATCCTTCTTACTCACTGGCTTACTTCCAGGAGGCCCAGGAAAAAAAAAAAGCATGCTGGAGTATAGTAATGCTGGTGCATATTACGTGAGCTGATACAGGGGACTGTACAGCATTAAGTGTTTCACATCAAAGGTTAGTTTCAGAAGGAGTTGCATTCCTTAAAAACTTCAGTGTTTCCTTTCTTTATATTGGAAAACACTGGCTTGAGTTCAATAGATATTGGGACAAAGTAAATGTTTTACCTGTAACCAGAAGCCAAAGTGCCCTTTTGCTTAAATCTTATGATACACCATTTATTTAAAAAAAAAAAAAAAAAAAAAAAAGCAAAAATTGCAGCTCTGGAAACAAAGGTGTGAAAGGTGTGGTTGGCAAGTGTCTCTGGCATCTGCCTGTTCCTGGAGTGCATCCAGGCCACAGATAGTTCCTGTCACACAGACACTTTAAAGATAATGTTTTTTCATTAAGAATTATATTTAGCAATTACTCTTCACTAGTATGTTCAGCCAGGTAGTTTTATTGGTGTTTAATTGGATGACACAAAGGAAAAAGCAAAGAAAAGACTGGATGATTAGTTAACCTAAACTCACAATCTGGGGCAGCTGAAGCCAGCTATACTTTCAAATTTGCTAACTCTGATCAATTTCATTGTATAGCTTAAGTGAAATTCAGATGTACGATGTTGGTTTGAGATTATTTAATAAATTATAAAACCAGTCTTTCTTTTCCTGGCATTTGAAAGAGAATAAGAGAGAAAATTCAGTTCACAAAACACTGGGTGAAGGAATGTTTACTTTCTTCTTATCAACCAGCACAGCATTCCTATAACCTGGGCTTGTTTGGGTTTTTTTTACTTTTGTCAGCTTTCTTACCATTTAAAGGGTTCCCTTGTCACTAGGTTATGGGATAAATCAGAGTGAGCTACAGTGTTGTCACCTGTTGCCACTTCTTCACTTGTATATTAAGTTGTCACTGGACAACCTAAGTCTTCAGCACTTGGGTAAGTGTCCCAGCTACCTTCATATGCACACACACATACACACACACACATCCTTCTTGCTCTCTTGCTTTTTCTGTGCCTCCATGATTCCTTTTTCTCTCTCAAACACAAAGCAGTACCACCACTGCCATCTCTTCCTCCACTGTGTTCTGTGAATAAAGCCAAACAGCAAATAAATTAAATTTTAAAAACATGGAGTTCAGTCTGGAGGAAATATTTTAGCTTTTCATTTTGATCTGTACATTCAAAAAAGTTTCCTTTGGATGGATTTGACTAGAAATTGTACTGATTACTTGTATGGCCATCAAAGAGGAAGAAGTCAACTGACCAAGCTGGTAGCTTTGCTAAAGAGTTTTTTAACAATATTCACCTCTGGTTGCAGATGCTCTTGTAGATCTCAGAACATATGGAACATCAGTAATAAAGCTGAGGAACTTGGAATTTCAAACATAAGACACTACCCCATCTGCTGAGGGAAGTAATGTAAATTATAGTAGCAATATGGCCCTTTGTGAGCAAGGCTTTGGAAGAGGTTCAGAGGGAAACTGGAGTACAAGATCAGTGATGAGCAGTATTGGCCACCACCAATTAACTGGAGAAAAAGAACCTGATTTGTTTATTTCAAGTGAAGGACAAACTGGTGAAATGGAAGAAAGTATACTGAGTTGTGTATAGGAACAGTAGTTCTGCAGCCATAAATGTACTTTAAAAAGGAACAGTAATTCTATCTTGTAGCTGCTTACAAAGTTTGCAAGTGTGCAGCTGAAGTTAGTCTGTGTACAGTATGCATGGAAAAATAAATGAAGGCAATACTGAGGAGAAGCAGGACATGTAATAATGTGGAACTAAGAATAGGATGGAGTCACAGGTTATAATCTGTGTCATATCCAATTTGCCCACATGGAACACCATTTGAATCATTAAAAGTCACATGAAATCATAAGGAAGCAAGCTTCTTCCTTTCCTATAAAGTTATTCCTATAAACAGGAATTTTTTTGTTACTTTTGTGTTAAGCATTGCAGACAAGTCTACTGTGTAATAAAACCAGTAGGCATGTAGCATGATGGGCAAAATTCTTATTTCCATTGGTTCTTATCTACTTGCTTATAAATGGAGCAGCATAAATAGATTCTGCAGTGTTACATCTCTAGGATAACAATAAGCACAGCCTTAGGCCTGCCTCCTGCTGTGTGCCATAATTACTGTGCAAGTAGAGCTATGGATTGTATGTATGAGATGAAGACAATTTATAATTTAAGGAAAGTGATCAATGGGCAAAAGATGGTATATGCAAAATGGATGTCATTCCTCACTGAAAAAAAGGGCTCTTTGCACAAACAAGCATTCTGATTTTTTTCATAGAGCAATACAAGTTCCTAAAGTGTACACAAATTTACATAATTCTTCTCTATTGTGAATACAGCCAATAATCCTGACTTGCTTTTCTGGAAGGTGGCTCAGCTGAAGCAAATATTAGACCAGCAAGCAAATAATTTCAAGGAGACACTGAAGAGACATAACCTACAGTCCCACAAAGAGAAAGAGAAGCTTTTGCAGGATCTTCAAAACACCATTAAAGAAAACCAGAATGTTAAACTGCAGCTGGAGGCATCACATCTAAAAGTCTTAAAAATGTTGGAGAAAAGCAAAAATCAGGAACTCAAGGTCAGTGATTTTGAGGCCCTAACATTCTTGGGTAGGTTTTTTGGGGTTGTTTTTTTGTTTTTTTTAATTTTAACTTTTGGACTTAGACCACAGTGTAAATGAAGTAATTTTGTAAAATAATATAGTTATGCTCTACAGTTAGGCTGCAATGAATACAAACTCCTCTAGCTATGCCCTTCCTTCAGAAGCACACAGGAATTCCTAAGGACAGGCCTCAGTTTTGTTCTTTTTCATCCATTATTCATTTTTACATAACTAGTTTTAAATAAATATAATAGACCTGCATAATGATGTGTATTGCCTTGCATGCCTTCAAGAGATCAATTCCTTAAGTGCATACTCAAAGCTTTTAAAGGTTGAAGTGGATTTATTTCAGTGAAAAAATGTTAATGCAGTATATTAAGGTTCTAAAGAATGTTGCTCTTTGAAGAAAAAAATCAATTGAAAAAAACCTACCTGTGATTGAGTTAGGTGTTCCTGTTGATATTGCACACCTTAGGGAAAACCTCTGTCTTAAACATACGTAGTCAAATCATCCCAAGTAGAATTTAATACTTTTATAAATTCAGAATAAGATCTCAGCTTTAACAAAACCAAGCTGAAGGCAGTAAGCTGGTTAAAATTAAATTGAGGATATGAGTTTGCTTTGAGAGCCACTACAGAGCCATAGTTTATCAGCTTTGTTTTACCACAGTGGCAGTTTTAGCCAAGAACAATACAAGGGAAGATGGAAGCCTCACATACTCTGTGATAAATAATGACATAGGTCAAATCTGGGGGAGGGGGGGTTGCATGTTGAATAATGAAACATCTTTCTAATGCCAAAAAGATGCCAGTGCTATTCCTTCATGATGTATAACAAATCTAATAGCTGATATCTTGGTAACTTCTCTTGTCCTTATTAAGTTTTATTTAAGATCTGCCCATTTTTTATTCTTATGTTGAAGTGTCATGTAAAGTGTGATGAAGATAAAAGTTCTATGATGAAAGACTTTCTGGCATTATAAGTAAAATAATAAAGTGATAAATAGGCTCCAACTACTTTGTTTTTTGGGTGGGGCTTTTGCTTACAGGAGGCAGAAGAACGTTTGAAAAAAGAATTTAATGAGACTCTCAAGATCCAACATCAGTCTCATAAGCTGGAAATGCAAACCTTGGAAGAGAAAGCAAAGAAAGAATTACATGATGAACTTGAACAGATACAGAAGCAGCAAACCCTGTTGCTAGGTATGTCTCATATCATGCACAGCTTCTAATTCTTGACTATCTGCTGAAAAGCACAACTTCCCTCCCATTAAATTTCCAATCTTGTGGGAAATCAGGTCTTTGTGAATCTCCTTTCCATACCCTGCAACTGCAGCCATACAGACTTAATATTCTGTGTTACCCAAGCTCTGTCAGGAGCAGAACATTGCTGGGAGAGCAGTCTGGTGTACAACATTTAGGTATGCATTATCAGGGATATTAAAATGGCATATTGTAGTTAATGTATAAACTTTCCTCTTTTTTTTCTGTGGTTCAAATGGTTCATGTGGTTTCATGTGGTTCAAATTTGTGCTATTGAGTTAAGCAGTGGAGATCAGTACATAGTTTAGAAAGTTCCCTGAACTGCTCAGAACTAAACAGAAGACTGCATCAGGGACCTGTAATATCTCCAGGTTTGAACCCAGGTTATTAAAGCTCATATATAAAAGGGTTTTGATTAAAGAAAAACCAATTTGAAAGTACTTTAATTACAAACTTGGATTATATTCTTTGGGATATGCTCAGTAATTAAAATTTGCTGGAGCAATTTGTTGCTCTCCAAAGTTTGTATGTTCAATAGATAAATTGTATTCTTCCTCAAGAAAAGTTGTAGGTAGACACTAGAGAGAAAAAAACTCTTTGTTCTTGAACTTGACCCACCCCAAAAGTTGTACCCAACATACACAAAAGTTGCAGTATTTAACAGATCTGCTTATGTAAATGTTGTGCCTCTCCAACACAACTGAAGTTCTCTTTTATCTCCCTTCCCCATCCAGCTGGCCTCTAACTTCCTTGATGATTGTCTGTTCCTAGGATCTCTGAGAATGGAACTCTCTGAGCAACAGACTTCATGCACTGATCTCAAGAAACAAATAGAAGAACTCCAGACAGAGCTGAAGAGTGTGAGGACACTGAAGAAGAAGCAGGCAAGCATTCAGTTCTTACTTCACTGCCATGGTGTGTTTTGCAAAAGCCATAATATCACATTTCTCTGTGCAGAGATAATAGAAGCATAAAGAATCTCTTACTGAAATGGAAGAGAATTCCTTCTCATGTCACACTTTGAAATTTTATCATTGTTTATCATCTTTTTTTTTTTCCATGTAAAGAATAGATTCTAAAACTCAAGTATAAGACTGAATGTTACAAGAAAATAAATTTTATTAGAACTATAAAATATGTTCAGGAATTCGATCACAGATTTTGTGCTGTGCATAGAATTGCACCTGTAATTGAAAAATCAATTCACAAAAATTCAATGCACACAATTCCAGTGAGCTTTTTGCATTAAATAATTAGAGGCAGTGAATTACTACATTTGGTCTTTTTCTTAGGAAGGGAGTAGCCAGAGCCAGATCAGATCTCTTCATGATGAACTGGAAAAATGTCAGACTGAAATTTCTGAACTCAAGAAAGAGAATTTACTTTTGAAGGACACAATGGAGCTACTGAGTGCTGAGCTGGAGTCACAGAAGCAAGAAACTGTGCAGCTTCAGGACAGAGAGAAACAGTACAGAAGGTTTGGCTTAAATTTACACTTCACAGTGCTATCTAGAGAGTCAATAATAATGCCAGCATCAGAGGTTTCCTAAATGTCATGAGTGTCAGGATATCTCCTTTCTAAAGTACTAATTTTAGAGGTCAGAAATTTCACAAAAGCTGTAGTTTATTTCACATTTCTCCCAGCTGTAACAAAAGCCTGTGGACTATCTGTTCAGTATATGTCACAGAGAAATAAGGTAATGTCAGTTTTTTGAAAGGCACTGAAAGACATAAACAAACCCCAAACTCACCCAAGAGCTATCCAAAAGAAAAAAAAAAGTTTCTGAGAGTAAGTATCAAGTTTTTCTATGTGCACTCTGTAGCTGAAACCAATGGGTTGTTAGCTCTAAAGAATGCCACACGTAGTCTGTGAGATTTACTTTGTCTGTATGAGCTGACTTTGCACTGGGAGACCGAGGGCAGTGAGAGCAGACACCGACAGTGCCACTGGGCTGGTGCAAACCTAGAGCTGTAATATGCTGTCAGCCCACAGGAAGGACAGGCTGACTTGTAGTCTTGGCTGTCTTTGCAGAAGGTAGAGAGCATCCTCAGTGCAGCCACAGCCTTGGAGCACTTGTTGTGTTGCAGTAACAGCAGTCATTCCATCAGCACACGAAGTGCAGGGCTTACCTTTCACAGGGGGGACAAGGCTGAGGTTTGTCCAGTGCATTTGTATGGCTGTTGAATTCTTTGATCATAGAATCATAGAATTGGCTGGGTTGGAAGGGACCTCAGAGATCACCGAGTCCAACCCTTGAACCACCGTTGCGGTTGCTAGACCATGGCACTGAGTGCCACATCCAGTCTCTTTTGAAATATCTCCAGACACGGAGAATCCACTACTTCCCTGGGCAGCCCATTCCAATGCCTGATCACCCTCTCGGTAAAGAAATTCTTTCTAATGTCCAACCTAAACCTCCCCTGGCACAACTTGAGACTGTGCCCTCTTGTCTTGATGTTTCTGGATGATCATATTTAACAAATTCTATTTGCAGAGAGATTGAGGGATCCAGTGCATGGGTACCTTTCAATATACAGATATGCATAGCTATTGTGACATGTTTTTTTCTTTAGGAAACTAGGCTAGCAACTTTATGTTCAAACTTGTTAGTATTTTACACTAGGGACTGGATTTTAAATGAAACAGGCCTTGGGGGTTAACGATGGTGGCAATTTATTTTGGAACTCCACAACATTCTGTGCTTATATGTAATCCATATACAGATGCCATGTACATTTTTTAAAAATGCTGCTTTATCATAAAGGCCTGACTACACCCCTCTATTTTAGGCTTGGAATTTAGGGCAGTGTACATCCCAGCTATCTCTTGAACCTGGTTTGAGGAAGTTTTTTTCTGGTCCATATTTTCTTTGGTACAGACTTAAAGAATTAGAAGAAAAGGCAAGAAAGTGGGAGTCCAGATCAGAAGATACACACCTTGTAAGTTGTCTGCAAGACAAATTAAATGAGAGAGAAGAGATCATCAAGCAGCTGGTGGTAAGATTTCCTTTTATATGTACCTAAGTCTTTTGTCATCTGTTGGAAGGCTCTGTTCAGTGTTTCATGCATCATTTCAGACTGATACTTTCTTTTCTGGAATACTTTGGAAAATACATGTTTCCACACCAACTTCCAACAAATAGAAGTTTCTATACATGTAACTTTCTTTCCCCTCAGGAAGGAAGAAAATTTCAGCATTCACTTTTACCCAACACTGAATCTCACAGGAATCGATCATTTTCTTTCAACCCTAACACAGGATGCTTGACTTCTTCCATGAAGGTAAGATGGACATTGCAATTAAAATCACAGATCAGACATTTTATTGCTATTCAAATCATATGGATATTCAAGACAATAAAGGCCCTATTAATTTTTATGGTTATGTTATTCAGTAGAATTCTTCCCAGTAAACCAACCTACAGTGAGGTGGCAAATATAACAAATTCAGAATATCTATGCACGTGATAGAGGTGTTTAAGGAAAATATAAAATACTATCACTCCACATACATCAGTCTTCCACTGGGATAAGAACAGCTGTTGCTTGTAGATTTGGGACTTGCTATATGGTATGTTGCATTCATAAAAGAAAGTTATGAATTTACGCTTGGGCTGTTCAGGATTTGTCCTTTGTCATTCCAGCCCCTCAGAATGTCTATAGCCATAGAATGAAGGGAGGCCACCCTGGTGTAAATCACCTGCAAAGCTTTGATGTATCTAAAACCTCAAAGTCAAATATCCAAGTTGGTTTAATTGCTTTCCCTAATCCATGGATCTTCACAGCATACTCTGGGTATTTATTTTAAATGCCTATTGCAAAATACAGAAATCTTAATTTTTGGGTGCTTTTCACATAGTATCTTGGTATGAGCTATTGTTGAGGTTTTATAGTGTATATCATATATAGTTGATAAAGTGTAAAAAACATAAATGTGTAATGAAGTTTTCTGTTACAATAAAAAGCAGCAGAAGAAAAGAGCTGAGGTGTGCAGTCGTGTTGTCAGTGTTCCGAATTTAGCTTCCTACGCAAAGAGCTTTTTGAGCTGTGACTTGAGATCAAAAAGAAGTGCTCCTCAAATAAAAAAATCTACAAGCTTAGACCAGAGTCCTGGCTGCCTCAGGGTGGGCTCTCCATCAGCACAGTCCTCAGACAACATTGCTGCCTCAAGGTATTTTTTCCATTTTGATGATAAATGAATTTGTATACAAAATCTGGTAGAAATTCAAAAACATTAGACATTTGGAAGTAAACAGTGACATAAGGTTCTTGCTGGGCAGTGAACTCCATGTGTTCAACTCTCTGCAGAAAGATCCAGAACTTTACTGCAGAAAATTAGGCTGTAATTGCTGCCCAGCAAAGCTTGTAATTGCAAACCCTCCTGGTACAAAAAAAGAGAGAGGTTGCAAGTATTTAACCAAGAATGCAGTTAATAGTGAACACGGCTGTTTAAATCTTTGGGCACATAGCAATGGTTCTGTTAAGTATGTGTTTTCCTTCTTAATTTTGTTTGCTCACCCAGCACTTGGTAGAGGTAGATGGAATATTTTTACTTGAATTAATCTAGTCTAAATATAGCAAAGAGTTTAGAAAATTAAAAATTGATTAGCAGACACTTAACTAAAAACATCATAGTTTTATGTTTTTTTCTCTGCAAAGCCTGAATTTATGAATTATTTAAACAATGTTTAGTGTTTTATAAACATGATATTTATAAACCATCTCTTCAAGACATAATTAGAAAATTATGTAGTTAACATTATACAGTTATAATGATAAAAATGTAAAAAAACCCCAAGCAACCAATTACTATACTTCAGGACAAAAGCCAACCTTCCCACCTATCTCCTAGTGGAGATCAGTTATCCTGTAAATGATGTGCTACAGAGTTCTTTCCATGAAGGCAGATGGTGCTGACTGCTGCCAAAGACAATAACCCAGGACAGAGGCTTGGATCCATTTTGGCTATTCCTACATCTTGAACATAAAAGCATTCTGTGTCATGCTAGATGACTGCCAAGGCAAACCAGATTTGGATTTCAAAGGGAAACACAGAGAGAGACTGAGGGTAGCTTGGCTTCTACTTATTTACTCTTTTGTCATGCATAAGTGAACTTGTATTTGCTACTATAAGCTAATAAAAATTAACATAAATGTTAAAAAAGCATCCAGAATGCTTAAACATCAGGGACTATTTAGTAAGTTTTATGATAAAAGCCAGGTGATATTCAGATAAATCTTTCAGTTCTAAATCAAACTTTTGCCCATTTTGAATGCATAAATTCTATTTCATATTTTTAAAGAGTGAACTACAACACCAATTATCTGATTTCCAAGACTTCATAACCTCAAAGCAACCTTTTTAGTATTTTTGAGTAGTCAAGAATTGTCTTCAGATATTTCTCCATAGCTGTTTGGCTCTCCTTCATGTTTGCCTCTGTGTTACCAGCAGTGCTGTTAGCCTGGTTACCCTGCTAGCACAGATCCTACTAGAAATTCTCTGGCACCTTTTGGCCTCATCCAGTTTGGCTGAGCACAGATGCATTCATAGGATTTCTTTTTTCCAGAAAAAAAAGTATTAAATATGTAAGTAAGCATGTAAATTGTAAGTGATGCTAATGCTTATTTGTTTGCACAGGGCACAAGGCAATGAACCACCACAAACCAAAGATGACCAAAAACAAGACCCTCAGCATCAAGAATGGTTTACTAAATATTTTTCATTTTAAAGCAAACTATATCCATACTTCTCAGAATTACTGGAAAAGCTATTCCTGCTTTCTTTTAGAGAATGATAATTTAATATGTGATTTAGGAAAAAAACCAATGTATTTTCCAAGTAAATAATTAGAAACAACTGCACCCTCTTCATTGCTATGGAGTTATAGGCATGGATTTCAGAAAAATATGTTTTTTCTACCAATCTCTTTAAAAACAGTGAAAAAGCAAGATTCTTCATATTGTGTTAAGAGACTTTTTTTTAAATCAAGAGCCATATCACTCCATAATTATATTCAACATGCAATTTTTTCTTTGATATGTCCTGTCCATCTGACAAAAGATCATACTTCCCTGGGTGATTTTTGTAAGTTTACAGATTTGTTACATCAGCTGTTTAGAATTATTTCTGCATATAGTAATGTAATTTAAAAAGGTTTTAATAGGTTTTGTTAAACTTATTTTAAGCTGTACAGCATGCAGTCTGCTTCCAGGAATAGCATGTTTATAGCAGGTTGGTTCCACAACACCTTCCAGTTTGCTTAATAAACTGTTTTGTATAGTCAGCATTGCAATTTATTATTCCTTGCTTGTAACAATCAGCCTGAGAAATTAGGAAAATATTTAAGTATGACCATTAAACTTGCTTGTAAATAATCCATTTCCATGCTTTGCAAAATAGAGCTGTTATGCTGAATTATAAGTCAGATTGATACACTGAGTTTTAGGGGAACTCCATCCGTTCACATTTTCTCCAGATATTATTCTTATGCCCTCCAAAACACAAAGTGGGTGAAGGACTACACTGATCTGATCATGCAAACGCCTCCTTGGGAGAAGAGACTCCCATGAAGAAGTTAATCCTTCTGTGGACTCACAGCCATGTTTCAGGTAAGGTATTTCAACCACTGTATGATTCAAATCCTCACTTTATTTCAACCAGCAGGCCCCAGCTCCATAGCAAATTTTCATGTGTGAAAAGGCACAGCTCCAGCCCAACTTGTCTCAAATAGCCAGCAAGAGCTGCACCAACAGATTCAAGCACTGACTACATAACAGCCACTGCACCTCACCTGTGGTGAAAAGTTGGCAGAAAGGGCAGAATCCTAGAGGCAGGCCAGTACTTTCACCCCAGCTGTTTGATATTTTTTTTAAGATGAACTGTTTGGTTTAGAAAGAGACTTTGGCATCAGATACAAGCAAAAACAAAAATGGTGTACAGTCAGTAACACTGAGAAGTGTGTTGCCATCAGTGAGAAGATCAAAACATGTTTAAGGATGAATTTGCATCCACTCTGCCCCAAAAGCCTTGAAAGCACGGCCAGGAAGCTCAATACACAATTACTAATTCTAATTTCCAGGGTTAAAATATTCTAATTCATTTTATTCTTAAAATGGTGTCCTTAGCAAGTGGCTTTCCTGGCTATATAGAATGACAAATGTTTTTTATTTTGGGGGTAGATATTTTGGACCATCTCTCCACTAGCCTGACAGACAGACCACCACTAACACTGGGCCTGCATTACATGCCTCCTGCCCCCAAGGTTCTGCATTCTATTTTCATTCTGTAAGCATCAAATTTGTACAGCCTGAGACCCATTTGAGAGGTAAGCAAAAGCCCAGTGGAGACAGACAATTCACTTCAAGAAAGTACACTCATGACCTGACCTAGATAGACAGTTCTAAAGGTGCTTCTACAGCAGTACTTATAATTACTGGAGCACAAAACATTTTAAATCTTCCAGTAAATCCAAACTGTCATATTTGCAAGTATTTTCATCATACCAGAAGAGATATAATTAGGGGCTGCATTTTGGAAAACACACTTCAACCAGAAAGCATCCTGAATTTTCCACTGAAAGGTAAAACCAATCTATATTTTTGAAAAAAAAAAAAAAAAAAAAAAAAGTAATTTGTTTTGCTAAATTTTTATATTTGTAGTACAAATTACATTATACAAAAAAGCATACAGAGTAAAAAGAACACAACTGTTTTGCATTGTTGAAAATATTCAGATATGTAAAAATCAAAGATCATGTTTGCTTCATTGGAGCAGGAATATTAGCAGATGCTTGTTCTAGGTAAGCTAATGGACCTTGAGGCATTTCTGCAGGCTTTTTGTGCTGTACACTGATATCTTCCAGGACCTGTTGCCAGTGTCGCAGTTTACTCAAATGCTTCTGAATTAATGCTTCTTTTCTCTGCAGTTCATTTCTTAATTCTGAAACATCCTATGGATGAAAAATGTGTAAATTAAATTATTTTAATAATAATGATTTTAATAATATTTTAATCATGTACATTAAAAGTCATCCAGTAAATATAAAGTATTAATAAGAATAAACACCTCACATAAAGAAACTACTTTTTTTTTTTAGCCCGAGTTTTCCAGCTGATCTTATTGGGGATTCTGTTAATGGGGAAGTGTGTAATGAAACAGCACTGTAAATGCATGAGTGCTGTCCCTATAGGTCATGTATTGCAGAGATGGTGAATTCCTGCAAAATTGGATTTATCTACTTTGTTTCTTCCAGTTCTGCAATACCACTTGTGTTCTAACACTCCAACAAGGAGCAGGCACCCAGCTTCTCTAGGTTCATGGTAAGACCTACGTTAACAGTCAAGTTCTACCAACTTAAGATACAACATCACGCTGAGGAACCCAAAAGTAACATGAACAAGGTGATGGACTGTAATGGTACACAGTTTATTTAACCTAGCATAACATAACATAGGTGAATTAATTTAAATATACCTCTTTAATTACTTGCTCTGGTTTCTGGACGGAAAGCTGCAGTCTTTTTTGTAGAAAAAAGCATTCAGTTTGTCTTGCAACATCCAGAAACTTCTGGATGCACTGATCAACACCTAAGCATAAAATAACAAGATAGAAAGAAGAGATTCCACAAAAGAAGTTATGAGACTGGCTGTTGCCTGTATGTTATTAAAAACACTTTCCATGGTACTTTTTAGAAAGAAAATCGTCAGAGTTGCTCTAATGCAATATTTATAAAACCAAGATGTGATTTAAGTCTCTTTGTAAAAATATTTCGCTTTGCAAACTTTCAAAACTGCTTTTAAAGCTGCAAAACACCAACTCTTTTCCCAAAGTTTTATTACGTTTTTGACAATGAAAAAGAGCTCATAATTTGTGGAACTTGGCTGAATAAAGCATTTCACTGCATGATGAAGCAACAAGCTCTATTTAAGGTTTTAAAGTATAAGCATACTTAGGAGAGCATTTTGCCCTTGTATATTATGCACTATTGTTTTAATACAAAGGGTTTTCCATTCCAGAATACAACTATCACCCCATATCCAGAAAGCAGTTTTCAGAAGCATTTATTCTCTTTGTGAAACAGCACTTGAGTGTCAAGCTTCGAGAGTTTCTGAGGGCCATTTTTAAATTTCTCTTTATCAGTTCTGTATTAATTCTGCCTCTTCACCGAGGTGCCTCTCACACAAGCATTGCTACAAACCTCGCCTTTCCTTTCCCACCTTTTATTATTGCTTCCTTTAGCTTCCTAAGGTGTCACATTAGTTTCTGAACCAGGTATTTCACTGCACCTTACTACAGCCCCACACAACCCCCGGAGCTGGCACTTAGACCCTTCCCCCAGACCCCCCCTGTTCCCTGCTGGGTTTCTTGACGTTTCAACCTTTCCTCAAGACAACCACCATTCCCTTGTGAGTTATAAACAGCTCTAAACAGCCGGGAAGGGAGGAGCAACTCTTGTGGTACCGGTCAAAGACGGTGAAATAGTTTTTAAAACGCTTTTGGCCTCAAACGCCAAGGCACCTATGCTTTTGGCAAAAGCACTTCTAAAGTTTGAGGGGAAGTCAGCCATAGAATTGCACCCCCAGCACTGCAGAATCAAACACTGACGTATCCAAAAGGCTTTCCCGGAGCCGAACCGAACCGCACCGCACCGCCCGGGCAGTGCCCGAAAGCCGCCGAGGTCTCAGCGCGGGCGGGCGTGAGGCGCCGAGCACGGCGGCGATGCCTTCCCTACCCCCAGGGCCTCACCGGTGCGGATCTCCTCCTGGTCCGTGCCGTTCACGTAGTCCTGGCTCACCAGCGAGGCGAAGCAGGCCTGGGGGACAGGGAACGGCGGAGGTAAGAGAACCGCGGAGAGCCGGCGCTATGCGCACACCCGCGCCCTCCCCTTCCCCTGTCCACACACCTCGAAGGACGCTTCCAGCTCGTCCACCAGAGTGTTATTGGGGTTGCGGGGCCCTGTGGGAGGCGGGATGAGGCCGGCCGGACCGGGACCACCGGGAGGCCCCGGTGGTGGCGGCGGCCCCGGTGGCTGATTGGCGAACATTCCGCCCAGCGCGCCCGCCATGACGGCCCCGCCTCAGGCTGCGGGAGGGGCGGCCGCGCCTGCGCTGAGGGGCGGGAGGCATGGGCGGGCCCAGGCGGTACCACGCCCCGGTACCTCAGGACCTCCCCGGTACCGCCCTCTCAACCAGGAATAGCCCCGGCTTCTGGGGTGAAGATAAGGAGCTGGGAAAACAAAGCCGCTATTCCCAGCGGGAGCCTCTTCTTCAGGCCGCGCACCCCCCTGGGTAAGCACTTGTTTGTTATACACTTTTTAACACAAAAAACCCTCCATCCCTCTGGGCTCGGACCCTCAAAAGTCTTAAGAAAACCTCGCCTCACGCTGTGTTACATCTGGTTGAAGTTTGAACTGAATCTGGGAATCTTGTCCCTGCTTGGAGAGGGAACTTCCTCACACCAGCCAAGGAGCAGGGGGGTGACAGAAACCATGTCAGAGGGGGACACACTCCCCTCAAAAACCCACCAAACACCAACTTGTATTCATGAGTTTTTGTAAGCCAGTTAAAAGCTACATTCTGGTTGGCACCTGTTCAAGGCTCACTACATAACGTAGTGCCAAAGCCCTGCTAATCACACTAAATGTAACAGCCTAAGACATCTGACAGGGCATCATTTCTTACCTCAAAGCACAGCACCAGCAGTTCTAGTTTTTACAAGGAAAAATGTCAGGATGGCATTTTTATAAGCAACTTTGCAGTTAACCTTATGCATCACCTATGAGTCACCCAAAACTGAAGCACAGCTGTGACCTCCCTCTGCTGTTAATTCTCTCTCAATCAAAACACCCACACAAATAAGGGATTTATTGTTTGTAATAATTTACATATAAAAAGACGAGTTCATGTGTTTTCCATCATCACGTTTAGGTACTGAATTGATCTCAATAGCTCAAAGAGAAGATTTTTTTTTTCTTTAAAACTGCATGATATGGGATGACAAATCTCAAAGGTGAAATGTTCTTACCCATGTAATGGTTTATAAAAAGCCTTTGTATTTTATTGACATAGTGAAAATAAGTATTATTCATAAACGAATGTCCCAAGCATAAGAAGTTTTTTTTTTCTTAAGGCAGGCTGGGTGATTTTAGAATAAGTATTTTATTTGGTATTGTGACTGTCTTGACTTAATCGAGCTGCAAACTCTACCAGTGTTCTTGTAGGTCTCCCTGCCATGCCTTTTCGAAGGTAGGGGACCTCATCCTTATTTGACATCACACCAGCTATATCTAAATGAGCCCAGTGAGAGGCAGTCACAAATTCCTTCAGGAATGCAGCAGCTGTGCATGCTCCTCCAGCTCTGTGGGAAGCAGAAAAGTTGTTTCTAAAGCAACACCAACAGCACAAACATTAAACAAATACACACTGAAAGAAGGGGGCACATGAAGGGTATTGGTACATCTCACCTGCTGTACTTTCCAATGTTACTCAGATCTGCAAGAGGACAGTCTGTTACTTGTTTTGTGTAATGCTCAAAAAGAGGCATTCTCCAAACTCTGTCTCCTGTCAAAATGCTGGCCTGAAAAAGAAGCAGTGAAAGTTTTTGCAAATTTTTCTCTATTTTTTCTGTTCCTTATTTTTTTATAACTGCATTTACAAGCCCCTCGATCACACATGATTATTTTTGTTTAGCTTTGATCAGTCTAAAAATCTTCAGCCCGATTCAGTATTTGGAAATACATTGCAAACCAAACCGCTGAATCCTGTTGTTAGGTATGTTAGTGTTAGTCTAAAAGCAAAATCTAAAGACTGGATTTCTTCAGTTTTCAATTTCCTTCCCTTCAAAGACTCCTTGAGCCATCATGCTTCAGACAATCATTAGAACTCTCTGAATGTCTGCACCAGTGTGGTTAAGCAAGATCAATTATCTTTTTAACATGAACTAATTACTGTCAGTAGTAGTCCAGAGCTTATGCATATGCAGTAAATTATCAGAAGATGCAGATCCCTGAGATGATGTGGATGCTGTTTGCTGTGTGATATTGAACTTCACTAAAGGGCTAGTAATTAATAGTCAAAAGTAATTATTTTCAATTAAATACAGTACTAACACCATTCTAGGATATTGAGATGTAATAACATACCATTTAGATTTGCATAAAGACTTTGAGTAAGGCACTTTTCAACAGCAGCTATTATTGAATTATTATGATTTAATAATTAATGCAGATGTCCTACTTCATAGAGGTGATTCCAAAGCCAAGATGAGTTTGTGAACACTCCAGTTGCAGCAGACCCCAATGCAACATCCATGGCACCTAAAAAAAATACTTTCAACATTATACAACAAAGGCAAAGATGGAGCTGAGCTACTCCTCTGCATCTTAACTCCTCACAGAACTTGTCATTTTTAATTCCCATTATCAGTAGTTTCCAACGTCTGCAATAACTAAAGACTGTAGCACAGCTGCTTTTTTAAAAATGTAAATGTTGTTAAAGCATTTATATAATAGGACAATAATTCATAAAAATATATTCTGTATAATGAAACTAAATTTTATGTTTTCAGCTTTGTTTCTTAGTGTTGTTTCTTAGTCAATGATGTCCAATACGATATATTCAGCAATGACAGTGTCTTAAAAAAAAAATGGAGTGGACTTTTTCCAGTTTATAGACTCCCACAGTTTTCCAGCTGATATTTCCCCTTCTGGAAATTTCACTTGCATTGATTTTGGTACAGCATATGTGAATTTACTTTAAGTGAAAATAATCCTCATCTAAATATTAAATCATGCCTAAAGCAGAGGGATTACATACTTATTTATTTGGTGCCACAGAACTGCTTCTCTAATGCCACCACTCAATTCAAAATGGGATTTTAAAAAAAAATAGGAAAAAAGTAGTTTCACAAAATGTTACATCACAGAAATTTCTACAGGAGCTCTCCTCCTTCCTGCTTGGTGCCCAAGGATCCCAAACACAGAATAATCTGTAATGGGAGTAAACTCCTTCTATCATGCCCTCTGTATGGGAATACTTTTATACAAGCCAATGATCTTAAAAATCAGCTTCATTTCTGTCTACTGAAATTTGCCACAGCATCTGAACTGGTAAAATTGATGGAATACATTTTAAAGCACTAGTACAGAACACAGAATGTTAGGGGCTGGAAAGGGACCTCCAGAGACAATTATAAAGAGAATTCTTTGCTTAATGGATAAAGCAGCACAGTGGACTCCTGTCTCAGCTACTCTTCCATGTTTGCTCACTTCAGCTACAGTCACTTCACCCATGACAGCAGTTGCTGCAGCTCATGAGATGCATACATGTTGCTGGCTGTAAATTTAAAATTACAACCTCACTCATGGGGATAGAAACCACTAAAGCCCATTTTATTCTGCCTGAAAATATGCAAACACCACCTAAGAGATACTTCAGTCAAATGAATTCTTGGGAAGATGATAATGACTCTCCTGTTCTACTGTTTAGACCCATGGAGACCTGAGCTAGCTGACTGAATGGAAGAACTGGTGCTGGCTCAGGCACTCTGGAAGCTGCTCACAAAGCAGATATTTTGGCACCAGAATGGCAAGTGCCTTATGGACCTGGCAGGATTTTTCCACACCATGCCAGTATCTCTGCATCACACAGCTCTGGGAGATGGAAGGGCTTGATTCTGAAATGGAAGCACTGGGAAATTGCATTAGAAAAATCAAAGTCTACCTAGGTTTTCTTGATCTTCTTAGCTCCAGCTCAGCTGGGCTGGCCCAACTTCATCTGGATTGCTGAGTGGGTACCCTGAATGCCAACACCCCCTCCATTCCTGGAGACACAGTGCAGCTGTACAGTTTGTCAGAGCAACAGCTATGCCAGCTGTTGTCCTACTAAAATCATCTCAGTTGCTTTCAAATTCAGGTGAGCTTTATAGTACAACTGCTCCACAGCCCAATTAATGAGAGTAACAAAGAGCTGACTGGCAGAATGAGCAGGGAAGGGAGATTGCTTACCTGTCAGTGTTGCAGCATTCACAATAGCTCTTGCATTAAAATTGTGAGCATAACAGAGAGCATCAGCTAACAGCAGTCTTCCCTCTGCATCTGTGTTATCTACCTTCAGGTGCAAAATTAGAAAAAAAACAGGTTAACTACTGAAAACATCCCTTTCACAGACTTGCTTCTAATATATCATCTTAAATAGCTGTCAGATTGTGAATGCACTGCTATGGCCTTTCAGGTAATCAAAATTTACCCACAATGAACTAAAAAAAAAAGAAAAACTACACTACTGATATGTTTATAAAATAACAGCACAGCTGTAGCTGAGGCTACATCCATCTTTCAACTGAAAGATTCAGCAAGCCAAAGGTGGCAGAATCACAGAAATACAGATATTGGTTAAGCCATCTACTTCTGCATTAAATCAGTGGTCTACAGCACAACTAAGTTTCAGCACCATTTAATCCACAAGACAAGTACAGAACAGTTTGGATTCAATATGAAATACAGAATTTGGGTCTGGGTTTGGCAGGCTCCTTTTTACCAACAGCTCCTATGATGCAAGAGTTCTGATTGTACAGAGCAGCTTGGTAGGGTGAACCCCTTGGTTATGCCAGTGGCAAGCTAATAATCTTACATCTTACTCCAGATAGTACAGAAGTGTCCTCAAGGGTCTGCTGGGAGCAACTGATATGTTATTCATTCTGACTGAGGACCTATATTTATAAGCATTTTAATAATCTCTTGTGCTCAAACAGGATTTTCTACCACAGTCAGTCAATGACCATACTTTTTAGCTCTTCCTAGAAATGTATAAAACATGTCTAATCTCTTCAATCTACTTTAATATTTAAAAGAATCCTATTACAGCAATTTCCAATCAATAACATGCTTCATAATTTTTTAAAACAGCACACTTTCACAGCTTATTTTTTAAAGGTTTTTTTTCAAACACATAACTGCATTAATGTGATTTGATTAAACAAATTTACCAGAAGTATTCAAAAATCCAAGTTTCACACGTGTACCTGTATTGTTTTTCCATTTTTGGCTCTTACTACATCCCCAGGCTTGTTTGCTTTACCACTGGGCATATTTTCGCAGAGGGGTGCCAAGCCTCAGAGAGAAGAAAAAAAGATGCATTATTAATCTCTTTCTCAGAAAAGATGAAGAAACAACACTCAGAGAAACCCCCCAAATCACCTCTTTAAGAAAACAGTACTAGTTTCATATTGAATTCATACTCCAATCTAAATGTTCCTGGTTCTCTGCTCATTGCAAACAAACAGTGAGTAGTGTTCAAGGACTTACCATAGAACCCCGACCATAAAAAGAGCAAATAGAGATGAGCAAAAAAGGTCATTGTCAAAAGTTCAACTATAATGGGTTTTCCCCAGCATTCCTAGAAAAACCCACATTTTTCTGGCACAAGGAATAAGCGAATTGTGGACCACTACTTTTCCCAGGGATTATGTACACAGCCTTTTGTTCCACTGATGTAGGACAGGAACGTGAGGCTGTGGGTTTCGCTGCCCTCTACTGGTTGAAGTACAAAAGTGACTAAACAATTCCCTGAAAGTAAAGGTTTTCAAACACAGTATTTATCCTAGAGAGGATTATGTATCACCAGAAATTCGGTCTTGCCAATGTTCCTGAATCAGCTCATTTAATTGAAGGTGTGCAACACTTATGCAGAAAAATGTAAGTATTTCTCATATTTCAAATAGTATCAGCAGGCTGGGATTTTTGTTCATTTGTTTTAGATTTTTGCTGAGATATTCACTTAAGAAAAAAGAAGCTGAGCCCTCTTCCTGTTCAGCTGTGGCAAACACTCATGCCGGTGGCTCAGCTAGCTCCGTGTCATTTTTAATTGCTTTTACAGATAACCACATTCCTTCTTGTAACAAAGGATCAGAACTTCTAAAAAAAATGTTCAAAACAAACCTACTGACAATCACTTCTCACATAAGATCTAAAAATCATGCCTTCAAAATCTTAATTTAGCATTGAAATATTTTATTTAAGCAAAGACAGTCATTTTTGATAGGCAAGTGAAAATGGAAGTTTAGACAAGTGTTTGCAAAAGTCCCCCATATTTTTGTAAGACTTCCCAGTGCTGATACTTGAAAACTACTCAATCTAAAAACCTTGATTTTATGAGACTGCTTTTTGACAATTACACAACCATACTTACCAATTATGTTAAGAGGCAGATTTAAAGCTGCTGCTGTCACAATGGCTGAGCAGATAGTGGCTGCCCCTCCCATATCTGCTCTCATTGCATCCATGCCTGATGATGGCTTCAGTGAAATGCCACCACTGGAATAAACACAACAACTATCATCCAAAAAAAGTTGCATGCATTGATAATATTCTGTCCATCTGTATGTTTTAGCACCAAGTATCAGTAAATGTTTTCTCCTACCAGGCATACTGAGAACAAGGTATGTGGGGTTTGATTTCAGATTAAGTATGTGCCTGAATTATTTCCTCGTAATTAGGATGCTGTAAAAATCCAGGTAATCTGCACCAGACTAACTCAGTGGTCTTCATAATAGCAAAGAGCACAAAACCAGAACAAAATAGCACACTTGGTAAGATCAGTGTGTGGAAGGGGAATAGAATGATCAGTTCTTCAGTAGTTATATGACAGGAAAAGCAGCTATAAGGAACTGCTGCAATGAACAAAATTTTTTCTCTTTCCTTAAGCATAATCTAGATATCCAGTGACATACTGCAATTACAAACATGGGAATTCTTCCTTTCAGACCAAAAGCCAGAAAAAAGTAGGAAACTGTTTGTTTTTTCCCCCCCGAATTTCCATTTTCCCCTTACAAGACAAGAGCATATCTATTTCTACTTCCTCCAACCATTTTTTTCTCCCCAGAGAAGGCAGCACAGTCTGCCTTGTAGGGCAAGGTCACTGAAACAGCATTGAAAGATAAGCTGAATAAAGAAAAAGCATCTCCCAGTTGAACATAAGTAGCAGAAAGGCTTTTTACCCCCTTATTCATGAAAATATTAGCATACATACCTGTCAAATGTAACTCCTTTTCCTACAAATACCAGTGGGGAGTCATTTGTATTAGCACCACCTGAATAGTGAATCTCTAGGAAGATGGGAGGTTCAGCTGAACCCTTAGCTACACTCAGGAATGCTCCCATCTGTTGTGTTGCTATCCAAGACTCTGGCCTGGAGTGGAAAAAATGGTTTTTTCATTAATTTTTTTGTTGTATTTGCACACTTAAACTATGGTGATTTTAAAGCTTTCATTTAAGAGATCACAATTCTTGAAGGTTTATACACAAACAATTTAATTTTACTGAGTTATTTTGGGAACCATCACTTTACATTGAACCAGAAGTACTTTTTTTTTTTTGGTGAAACAGAAAAATAGCACCTCAGGGTTGCTGCTTGCTTTTTGCCTTGCCTTCTTTAAAACAAACAAATAACTGCTCTACTGCAAAAAACAAAACAAACAAGAACTGCTCTACATTTTCTGCATCAAACTCATTAAACTTCCACTTACCCATCAGGCTGTAGTCTCTGAAGGCATATGGAGTAACAATATAAGCAGAAGGTTACACTTTAGCTTTCTGGTATCTAGATGGTTAACTATAGGCAAAGTTTATTTCCCTGAGCCTTCTGCTTTTCAAGAAAACAGTCTCCAGTATTTGCAGTAACTAGAAATGCTGAGGCAAGAAGCATTAGCTGTGCAAATTCAACTGCAAGGGCTTTTACAACTCCAAATCAACATTTTTAATTAAAAAAAAAAAAGCCTCAACAGTAGCAGCAATAAGAGGATGTTTAATTACCACATCTGAACAAAAAACCCCAAAGGTATGTATAAAACCCAGTGGAGAAGAAAACAAAAGGCATTAGAAAAAAGGTACCTAGTACTTGCCCTCTATTCACTGACTCTTCATTAGGCTCCCTCTTTCACAGCAGATGTCAATTAAGCTGTAATTGGCTGCATGACTAATTGACAGTCAAGCATTTCACTGTGTCACAGTCTCTTGCTTCCTCTATAACTAGAAGCTCAGGTAATGCTGAGAGCAGTTTCAGTCTGGGCACCTCTCCTCTCCAAATGCTTCCCCTGCTTTTGTCTTTGAAGTGGCGGAGTGGCACAGGGCATATTTGAATAGCCTGGAGATTATCTTACCCCGCAGAGGAATCATTTAAATGGAACTTACCTTATATGCACCTTCACATTGCTGAAACTTCTGAGCTTCTGTTCCATGTATTCAGCAAATTTGGATGGAGTTATATAATTAGCTGGAGCCTCCATGAGGTACCGAGCGAGGTTCTGACCCTCAGCGTAGACAACACCCTTTTGCCAGGCCTCACTTTCAGCACTAAACACCATAAAATAATCAGGATCAGAAACATTTGCAAAAGTAAGATGTTGTCAGCATCCATCTGTTCTCTCCTGTTTGAAAATGCAGTGTCATTAACTTAGGGCACTTCGGAATGTCAGAGTAATCTTACTACGAGGAATTTAGGATAATATCCAAGGTAAATCTAGTCTAGTAGCTTGTCTCTGCTTCTAGTCAGTGCCAAATGCTTCACAGAATGCTAGAAGAATCCTGGAGCAGAGAGATGTAGAATTATCTGTCTAATATATTTGGTCTTGTCCTAATCCTTGCTAGTTAGAGATTGACTTAAATCCTTAAGCACAAGGTTTAGTATCGCTTCAGAATTTGTAATCGCATTAATTATAGCAGCCCTGAAAGTTTTTATTTACCATAGGAAGCCTCCAATTCTGTTTTTCACTTTACTGGAATATGATTCTGTGATAAGAGTGGAATTTGGATCTCAGTTCACAGAGCACTCAAGGCATTTCACTAATGAACGACAGAGGAAACATTCGAAGAGCCTAGGGGATGTCTCTCTGGGTACTTCGCAACACTATCATTCCAAAACCTTTCATTTTACTGAAACAGAACTGAAAGGCTTATTTGCTTTAAAAGATATGACAGCATTAAGCTGGATTCCATCTCTAAGAAGAGCTACACAGTGGAGAAGGAATTTAGGAGGAATACAGAAACATTGTCTGGATATGGAAGGATAGAATTAAGAAGCCAGATCTCATCTGACACTGAAACTGGCAAGAAGTGTGAAAGGCAACAAGAGAACTTCAACAGGCACATCATAAGCAAAAAGGTCAGGGATAATGCTGACCCACTGCAAATGCCAACAAGAGAAGTTCTCAATGCCTGCTTTGCTTCAGTCTTAATAGTTATTAAGATCTGCTTCCAGATTCCCCAGTTCTTTCTGCTTTTTAACAGCTTGGGAAAGAAAGGTACTACACACAGCAAGGGAAGATAAACTTAGGTTTCCTTACAGAAGCAGACACACATAAGTCCTTGGTAAGAGGTAGTGTGTATCTGAAGGTGTTGAGGGAGCCAGCTGGTATCCTTGCAAACCTGGTCTCTGCTTGATGTGGTCTCTGATTACTGGAAAACAGCAAGTCCTTATCTTTAAGAATGGCAAGGAGGATATAGGGAGCTACAAACCATTTATTGTAGACTAATCCCCTAAAATTTCATTGAGAAAGTCACCTTAGAAGCATTTCCAGGTGCCTGAAGCACAAGATGGTCACTGGGAACAGTCATTAAATATTTGGGGTAAATCATGCCTGACCAACTTGACTTTATTTAGAGGGTTGGCACAGAGGATCAAAGCGCATGTCATTTATCTTGGCTTTAGCAAGCTTTTCATGTAGAATCCTTGCAGACAACTTGAGAAAACATGAAAATGAGGGGTAGGCTACAAAATGGGTGAAAAAACCTATAAGAACTGTTGGGCTCAGAAGAGAGCAGACAAGAGTTGAACAATCTAGCTGGCAGATAGTTATGTGTGGTGTTCCTCAAGGGTTGATACTGATGCTGATACCTTCATCAACAACTTGGACAATTAAATGTACCCTCAGAGGTTCATGGACACCATCACATTGCAGGGAGCAGCTGGAATAGGGAGGACAGGTTCCCCATTCACAGGGACCTCGACAAGCTGGGGAAATATACCAAAGGTAACACCATGAAGTTTAACAAAGGCTGGTGACAATTCTTCTATCTGGCACAGAACACCCCTGTGCAACCCTCAGGCTGGACACTGACCAGGCAGAAAGCAAAGCTGCAGAAAAGAACCAAGGGATCCTAATGGAGAGCTTGAACAGGAGTAAGCAATGCATTCCTGTGGTGACAAAGGCCAGCCTTGTACTGCAAGGGTTGGATTACAGCACAGCCAGCATGTTAAGGGAAATAATTATTCACTTCCTTGGCATTTGTGAGGTTGCATCTATCTAGGTCCACTTTTGAGTTCCTGAAGCAAAAGGAATATAGATAAACTGGAGAAAGTCCATAGGAAGAGCCCTAAGAGGGGCAGGGAGCTGGGGTACATGGCATCTGAGGAGAAGCTAAGAGAACTGGGTTTGTTTCACCTAGAGAAGAAAAGTTTAGGAAAAATCTAATTGCAGTCTTTCCTCTACACTTAAATACAGAATTTATAGAGAAGATGAAGACAGACACATCTCAGAGCTGCACAGTAAGAGGGTAAGAGACAACAGGCTCAAAATTTGACATGGGAAAATGCCAGAAGGCAGAAAGAAAGAAAGAAGAAATGCAGCAAGAGCCTAGTTACTAAAACAGATGCCCCAGTGAGGCTGTGGAATTTCCATCTCATGAAATATTCAACACTGGACTAGACAAAGGCTGGATCAACCTGATAAGGTTGTATATAACTTCCATGTTATCCCTAATCCAAGCTGGAGCTGGACTAGATGACCTCCAGAAGTCCTTTCCAACCTGAATTATTATATACAAAAATTACTTCCAGTGGCGTTAGGGTTCATAGGACCATATACTGTTTTCAGGAGATGTTTATTTAATATAAATAGAAATATAATTAGGTCACAAACTACCTGCTGTATTACAAAATGGGAAGTGTTGCCATGTAGCTTAGCAAGACGTGCTTCACTTCAGAGGTTTTATTTCACCAACTTCCTTGTAAGGAAAGACTTGTTTCTGTATAAAATATGTGTGGGAAATACTTCTCTGCATGACAAAATATTCTACATGAAGAGTCCAAATTCACCTCTGATAGAGTAGTAGGGGATTAATAAAACTTTGTTCTGGAACCAAAAGCTCTGATATTACTTTCTACTCTCAAACAACAGTGATGTTTATTTAGAATCCAGAAGCACTCAAGCTTCTCTTCTTGCATTATATTCTCTGAAAATATAATAAATTAACTATTTAGAATGTATCCATCACAACATTGTCTGCTGTCAGTTAGCATTTCCTGATTCTCAAAAGGATTTCTGCATTAATGGAGTTTGAAATACCTCTGCTCCACAATTTTGGCATGAAGTATCAACACCACAACTATCCTCCAAGTCATTTTTTTTCCTTTTATTTTCATCCCAAGCCTTCTTTTCCATGAAGCAGCATTTATATCTACCCTTAACCTCAGAGCATGGCACTATAAATACACTTGAGACATAAAATAATTCCAGAAATTCAAAGGAGTAGAAGCTAAGGGGGATACTACTGCTACCTCTGTCCTCTCAGTTTTATGTTTTTCTACTACACAAGCATGCACACAGTTTTATAAATAAACAACCAGATAAATAAATAGGTCAGCTTTCCCTTTGCCATCACCTTCCATGAAGCTGAGGAGTAACTCCAGGTTTCTTTTTTTGCTTGAGCTCATTATATTCATGCAACCCAAGGACAGCACCTTCTGCAGCTGCTTGAGCATCTCCACAGGGGTCAACTTCAACACAAGGCATCTCCAGATCTTGGATTTGTCTGCAACCAACTGAAAAAAACAGTACAGAATGAGTAGGCTGAGTGTTGCACATAACAGCAAAATGGGCATCAGAGATGATCAACATAACATTTCAAGGGAAAAAAAAAATGTAAACTTGAGATACCTGAGTTTAGAGGTAAATCAATTAAAAAGAATCAATACCTAAAAATGGTAATTACCATACTGTGACTGAAAATGCCACTCAATTAATTGTAATGATTAAGATATTTCACAAGAATAAAAAGTCAAGTTCACAGTTGTTCTGATTCTTTTAAGCTCACTCAGTACCAAAGAAAAGCTCTCTCATGCTGCTATGCTATCGATTACAACTATTTACAGATAACAGAAGCTTGCTTAGTTTTTTGCTAATATATAATTGCTCTTTTCTTTCAAATGAGTTCATACAACAACAACAACAAAAGTATTTCATAAGTTCTATTTGGTACCCAAGTAATTTAATGAAATTTTGGCAGCTAGTGAGACAACACGGGCTAACACTCTGAAGACAGAGCTGTCACACATGCAGGACTGACTTCCAGTCTCAGATTACCTCAGACAGTCTGCAGTGAGGACTCTTTTTATTCTTGTTTTACACACTTAGGTGCAACAGTTACCCTTAGGACAGAGAGGCCTCCTCTGCCTACAATAGGTAACATACTGAATCACACTAGTGTGAAAGATACCAGTTTTTAACAAATATCTCGGTTAAAAATGAAGTGACAAACATACATATATATGCATAGTTAAGTACAGTGTGACCATAAGGTGAGTTAGTGATGCTGTCTGGCTTGAAAATAGTAATTATGCAAGTGCCTTTTCAATATCACACTTTTAAGGAAAGTTATTTGGTATAAATAACTGGAGTTACCTGTTTGTAGATTGATTTACGTGCCCTATAACTCCTTCCTTGCTATGGAAAAACTTGATGAGTATCAGTGAGCAGTAAAGGCATTTACCAAACCATGCAGTAGGTTCTGCATTTTTTCTAAAGACTCAACTCTTCAAAAGTGGAACATGCTGTACCACTGCAGTAGTTCTATAGACAAAACACTTAAAAAAATTTAAAAATAGTTAACCTGCAACAGCTGCACGAATATTTTCTTTGCCTTCATTCCAGTTTTCTTGGTCATTTATTCCAGCATTCTTCTTACCCAAGCCAACTACAATGACACTTGGAAAGTCCTAGATGAAGCCAACACACAGATGGATTTACCTTCCCAGTCAAACCAAGCACAGCATTAAAATACATCCAGAATTGTCTCTATGATATGCACATTTGTAAGCTAAGAGTGCCAGTAGAGTACCAAGGTCTTGCAGAGTCATTTGCCCCAGGCATGCAATCAGTTGTTCTGTTGTCCAGTTCACAGTTAATAACATGTACTGCAGCACACAGAGCTTTATACCCAACAAACAAACTCTATACTTCTCAGGGCAAGTCAAAAAGTTCTTTGAAAGCTGTTTCAAATTTCCAATTGCAACAAAAAAAGCCAGGGCTGAGCTGGAGACTTGTATCCTTCTTTGGCACAGTACTTTGTTCAAGGAAACAAAATAATTTTAAAGGCTGAACCCATCAGCTGAGCTCAGGAGCCACGCTGGCATCTTTGTCAGGTAATAAACCAAAGCTGCACAGAGGTACACAGCCCCTGGAAAGCAATCTAGCTGTGCAGACTAAATGCTTGCCTTACAAGCTGTGAGTGGAAGGCAAACAGGAAGAAATAACAAAGATTAAGAATGAAGTCAAATTTGTATAAGGCCATATATGTGAACAGATCTTCCACTGCTCTCAAGAAAAATGAGAAAAATTAAGTTAGGCTCTGTCAGATCCTAACAACCAGCTTTCAAACTGCTACAGTACAGTGTTTTGGTACACAAGATGATGAAACTAATATTAGCTTTCCAGAAGATGAGTGATTCATATTAACATTTTTTTAAAAATATTATTTTACACACTCAGAAGAGGCATAAGGCCAAATTCTATTGCCTTCTCTTGCACAGATTTGCTACTCATCCTGTATGCAGAACTGGGATAATGGGACCTTCAGTGGACTCAACATCCATGAAGTTTCTGAGAGCCTTGCTACCAAGTCTGGTGTCATCTGTCTGGGAACCCTGCACAGAAATTTACACATGGTAGGTAATACTCACTCCAAATTGATTTATTTAAAATAATTGAAATAGCCCTAACATAAGACTCATTTATACAGGGACACCTGGTGTCCTATTACATGTCTGCCTAGTCTCTCTCTACTGCTCCAACAAAGCACCAAATTGTACCATATTTGCCAGCTCCATCTATGTACATTAGATGTATCGGCACTTCTCAAATGGTGCCAAAAGCCTAAATTTAAGCAGATGAATCCCATACATTATGTCTGCTCAGACAAAAGTCTTGCTTGAAGAACAGTCCCACATCTTGCTTTCAGAGCACGTGATTTTCATTAAAGCCTGTGGTGGGACTACCCTTGTGTTAGAGAAGGTTTTTGCAAATACCTGAACACACTTATGTGCTCACTCATCTTGAGCACAGAAAGCACATTAGAAGTCTGCTCCAAACCCTGTTGTGCTTCAGCCCACTCAATAATCAGTTATTCAGAGCATAGCACCTCACTTTCCAGCAGGGTGGGGGGGAGTGCAGGATTGTGCAAAAAGCCGTGCAAGCGTGAGAAGCACAGAACAGGAGGTTCAGATAAGAACCACATCTCTTGTTGAGGGGTGAGAGGAGGGGGAAGAGCAGCAGAGCATTTATACAATCACAGCAGTGAACTCTGCTTACAATCAGATATAGAGGCAAACCACACACTAAAATCCAAAGCTCATACCTGATGCAAACCATGGAATATGCGTGTTTTGCCTTTCTTCAATGGTGGCCCAGACCTAGGACACACATAGAAAACAAGTCTTTCAACTAGAAGTCCTTATTGGTGATTAATCTTACAGTACTATTTTCACTCCACAATCACACAGTGCTCCTCAACATTATACTGAGACACTTGGCTTGGTGCTGACTGACCAAAAAGGACACTCCCCAGGAGTGTCTCACCTGTTTCCTCAAGGGATGCATTTTCCCACAGGAGCTCCCCTCCAAACTGCTTGGCCTGGTAGAAGCAAATACCAGCCTGAGAAGTGGTACAGACACAAACACTAATAATGATCAGAGAGAATATTCTTACTGGTGTTTGTAGGTACTTCAATCCATTTCAGAAGTTTACCACACACTTACAAGGACAGAAGTTCTCTCAGCTTTCCGGACACAAGTCTATCAAAAGCATCTCCTGCAGTAGTGAACTGGGCAGCACCTCCCTCCTTTTCACTTGAGTAGATTCCCAGCACAAGACCCTAAAAAAATGATGTGCATTAATGTAAACAACATGACATTTAGAGACCCTTCCAAAACATGAGCACGTTGTTAAAGGTGTTGCTACTGCTGCAGATGTTTCCCTACAGACACAAGGGGGTTGGAACAAGATGAACTTTAAGGTCACTTTCAACCCAAACCATTCTATGATTCCATGACTCCATGTTGTCTCTTTTTACAAAATTCATTTCACAGAATCACAGAATAAGTCACAACTGGAAAAGACCTCTAAGATCATGATTGCTGTCAGCACGCCTCCCGTCCTCCCCATAAAATAAATAAAACATATTTATCAATATCTGTATCCCCATGCCCTCTAGAGCATGAAGTGCCACATCTACACAGTTTTTAAATACTCCAGGGATGGTGACTCCCTGGGCATCCCCTTCCAGTACCTGACTGCTCTTTTAGTAAAGAAATTCTTCCTGATATCTTGTCTAAATCCCCCTGGTGCAGCTTCAGGGCATTTCCTCTCCTCCCATCGTTATTTACTTGAGAGGTCAGCACCCACCTCCCTCCAACCTCAGGTATTAGTAGAGAATGTATAGTATGTATAGGGAGAGAGTTGTATGAATTGAACAAACACTTGGCAAACCAAGATAAACTTCTACAGCTACTTCTAAGCGTGAAAAAGAAATGAGATACAGCATAACTAAAGTCACCATCATTTTGCTCAAGAGGTCGAGACAAAAACTCTGTCAATCTGTAAGTACAAAAGAGCTTTCCCCCCCCACCCCCCGCAACCAGTGCAGCTCTCCAGCCAGGTGCATCCAGGGGGAACGCCGGGGGCCGCATCCCTCCCTTCCGCCTCGGCAGGACAGCGAGATGCCGGGGAGGGGGTGAAAGGGGCAGAACCGGGCACACTCAGCCATGAGCAGGAGGAAGGGACACCCTTGCTCCCCCCTCCTCCTGCCCCTTTTCACCCCGCTAGGCGGGAAGATCCGCTCGCCGCCCCTCACCTTCCCGCTGTAGCCCCGCGGAGAGGATCCTTGCGGGGGGATGCTGCCGGCCAAGGGGAGAGCCCGGCACAGGCGGCGCGCAGACACCCTCCGCACCCAGGGCAGCAGCATGGCCAAGAGGCAGGTTCCAACCAGGAAGCAGGCAGGAAATAGGCAGGAGACAGGCAGGGACCAGGCAGGAAGCCGCCCTGCCACCCCCTGACCCCGGCGCGCTGCGGCGTCATCACCGGGAGCCGGGCGGGGCGGTGCCCGCACGGAGAAGGGGCGGGTACGGGGTTGGGGGTGCGGGGTCACCGGGGAAAGGGATGAGGGTGTTTTCCCCTCTGGTGGTAGATGCTGTAGGTGAGTGTTGGCACGTCCTGCTGAAGGTGGGACAGCGCTTTGTGGGGTTATCACAGGCTTTAACAAAAAAACAGCCAGCCCTGGTAGGCATCCGGCGTGTTAAATTTGCGTGGGGAAGATTAAAATATAAGCGGCTTGGGAAAAAATAATCGAAACTTTACTGCAAATGCAAAACCCAAGGAGCTAGCATTGTGTTCCATGGAGGATGGTGGCTTATTTGTCTAATGTCAGCATTTCTTGCCTAGGAAGAGTTGGTCGGGTTCTGAAAGAAAGCATTAATTAAAGAAGCATTAACAGTACTAGAGTGAAATATAGATAGATAGAAATATATATAAAAGGAAAAAAATTATGTAATAAGAATTCTAAAAATATATAATAAAAAGGATAGACCGATGAGGAAGACTGTGGTTATATTTTATTAGGAAAATTGACACCTGGATACTGGGTAATTAGTCTAATGTCAGATGTAGAATCCTGCCTATAGCAAAAGCACTGTATGGAAAATAACTGTTTGGAGTTTGCTGGCATTTGTTGTATCAGCACTATCAAAAGCCAGTTTCAGTGGCACTGGACATGCACTGAGTTCCATGTCAAGTGATGGACAATTTTTTGTTTATTTGGTTTTGTCCCTGTGGTTTGGTTTGGGTTTTTTTTTTCAGAAAAGTGAAACATAGATTCTAAGTAATTCACTGCTATATATGAGAAGCTGACATTTCATGGCACTGTGTGTGTAACAATTTGCTTTTCCAGGCATCTGCAACTGAACTTGCACTCTTAGGTCAGCAGAACACAATGAAGAAGGGAAGCTGGGCCTGTTCTTCTCTGACTATATTCCAGTTCTCATCTAACCCCTTTTTCCCATTAAGTGGTATGGAGAGGGGTAAGGCAGCTTATTTAGGACAGTGACACCCAGAGACAGGGACTGAGCCCAATTGCATCCATTTTATCTTCTAAAATTACATTTTTAAACACTAAACCATAATGTTGAAGGAATCAAAGCGGTGATTAGAGTTTAGCTTCATTTATTTTGGAGAGGCTCTTAGACACAAGTGTAGTTCTTAGACGAATACAGCTGCTCTGCATCCTGCATGGAGCTTCTGTATATTCTCTGTGTACAAATGAAGTATTTTCAGGGTATATGAAGTTGTCTTCAGTTCTCTAAACTGAAGACTTTTACAACTGCAACATTGGTTTTCTAAGAATACCAAATGAAATAGTAATTTAGAGCATAAAACATCTGTTTTCATTGTCTTCAGATGAAAACAAAGTAAAAAAAGCATAGAAATAAGTATTTGGGTCAAAGTTATTAAACTCATAGGCTTAAGATGGGTTATATGTCCTTATTTAAACATCTAAGTAAGTGTCCTAATCATCAAGCATGTTCAGTATCAACTTGTTTTAGCAACTTTCTTTACTGAGTGTGCTGCACTAGTATTTTGGTTAAATAAAAGATGGTTTTAGACACCCGTGAAAACACTTGACCCTTACAATACTAGTTCTGTGAATAGTTTTTTCAAATTAAAAAAAAAGAAGTGTGTTTTTTTTTTTAATAACCTGACAAGTTCTTAAAACACTTTAAATTCCTTTTCTCAAAAAAGTTGCTATTGTTTTCAAAGAGTTTTTCACAAGAATAGTTACATGACCTAGTGGTCTGATGAAGAGTAACCAACTGCAACATAATTTCTCTAATTTAGATTATAATGTCTTTTATTAATTCAAAGACATTCTTCAGTTGTGTGCAGGTTCTCTTGCTAATAGGTTATGTGCTTACTATAGCAGGCAAATTCTAAAAATGAGATGCTTAATGGCATGTTATCTTCTTGGTAATATCCATTAGTGGTGGCCCAAGAATTAGTGAATGCCTGTCAGAATTATGGTATTTTCTAACAAAATAACTTTTTCACACGTTTAACTATTTTTAATCATTTTAACACTGATTCATCATCACTTTTATGTGATTTCAGATAGACACGAGAATTGACAGGATTTCTGAAGACCATTAATCTGTCAGATTATTATTAATAATCTAATCTAAGGTAATATAAAAGCACTATTAGATTCTCTCTACTCTACTTCAGAAGCTGCAGTCAAACCTGAACTTGCAGCTAATATTTTTTTTTCATCATCTGCTAGCATCCCATGAGCTTTTCTTTTTTCCACTGCTTTACTCCCTGGGGTTGGATACGTTCTCTTTTAAAAACATTTCACACATACTTAGCCTGTGCTTCCCCCTGACTTTAGCCTCACAGACAATAAAGTCTTCTTTTTCAATGCAGTATAACATGATCAAACATACCTCATATGGCCCTCTCAACATTTTCCAGGTAATTCTTTGAAACTAATTGGCAAATGTGCATTCTTTCTGTTCTGAAATAACCTTATGTTATCAAAGATTTGTGATACATGTATTTTATTTTTTTTTTTCTAAAACAAAGACACTTGGTTTAGCTGAAATCATATTTCACCTTATTTTCTAAATGTGAATTTTCTAAAAAACTGCCAACACCATATATTCACTGCAGATATTTGTCAGCTTTAAGAATAATTATAGATGTAGCATTTATTTTTCCCACTTTCCCACACATGTTAATTGCTGGTATTGTAGGCTGACCTTAAAAATACTGCATATTTTCACAAGTGACATCTTTACTCATGTTTATACCAAAATTGTCCACCCGAATCAAAAGCTGAGGTGCAAAGAAAAAGTTTCTCTCATGACAGATCACTTGACAAGGTAGTTTTGTGTAGATTTACTAGTACATGATATCTTCTGCTGTAACATTTGCTTCTTCTGTTTTAGTCTTGATTTTAGGGAAATTAATCCCACTTATGAGAATTAGCAGCAAATTTACTGCATGTGCTGTGGCACCTGCCACACAAAGCCAAAAACAGTCTTCAAAACGTTCTTCTAAGATAACAAATTTAAAGACATTTTCCCGAAAATTGGCAATTCTTTCCGTGAGGTGATGAAGTCTCACAGCAGCCATGAAGCTGGTGACTGCAAGTGCAATAAATCCTCCTGCAACAAAATGAAAGAAATATTCACTGTTGTTGTCAAAACAGGACATTCTGGTTGTGCTTCAGAAAGGCTACTTCAGTACAACGAGCACTGCACAGAAGAAGGACAGACTTAGGCATGGCTTTGACACCTTCAGAGTGCTTAGTGTTTAACTGTATGGACAAACATCACTCTGGCATTTGGAATAAAGTCATTTTATCCATGAGATGGAGTCTCACAACTGGCATTTGCAGCTCCTGTAAAAAACTGACGAGACACAATAGCTGAGATTGATGGATGAGGATTCACTGCTAACTTCATTTTATTCACAAGTATTTAATACAAGGAGATACTTAGCAAGGCAAGAGAAAGAACTTTTAACATTTTTCAAGAATATAAATAATGAAAAATATTTGTAAATGATTTTACCTGCAAGGAAGTTCCAAAGGCATATTCCTGCTGGGCCTTTAATAGCCCGGTAAGGAACTTTTATTGCATTAAGAATGCAGAATCCAAAACTGACCAGAGAAAAGCAAATGGCCACACAGAGGAACATGATAATCATCACATGCAGGCCTGTGTTCAGCTTTTTCACCATGTGTGGGAAAACTGGCAAGAAAAAAAATAATTCAGTGTGTATTTTCTCTTAATAACAGTAAACATCACACTGTGATGGTGCTAGAAACTTAAATTATACTTGGTTAATTTTTTACAGAGGCAAGTGGGTCAAGTAGTTACACACATTTTCATTTTTCATTCATGACTCTTATTTGTCACTGTGTCAGACAGACCATGAATAATAATCCTTTACACAGGTTATGTGAACTTCAAGCTTAAGTCCTGTTTTAACTAGTTAATTTTTCTCTGCTGCTGTTATCTGCTGCATTCTTTTCTGTCTCCTTTTCACCTCTGCTCTCCATCCCAAACTCCTTTTCTTAAGCTTCCCATTTTTGTCCCATACTCTTAATCTCATCCATTTGAAGTCTGATAGTCCTACTTTCCTCATCCATCCACTTGCTGCCTAAAATAGTATCACTCCTTTCTCATCTTATTCTTCTTTCTCTCTCCCTCTTTTTAATACTGGCCGTAGAGAAATCTACTCTGATTTCATGCTAATCCCACTGATTTCTGCTCTCAGATTCCATTCTTGGATTCTCATCTAGTGTTTATTTATTTCCCCTTGATGCTCTTCTGGCTTCCTGGCAGTGTTTTAGTTACATCTGCCAGATGCTTGTGAAGTATTGCAGCTGGGGGGCTTTAGGTGAAGTGCTCATGGTCTGCTCTAGGCATGAGCTCTTCCTCAGCAGCTCCTGTCTCCCCTGTCTTTCCAGAGCAGTAGCTTTCTTCTTGTCTTCACAGCCAGAGTTACTTTGTTGGAGGGTCAAATTGGCCAGGTACAGGGAACTGAGTATTCAGTTTATCCTGCTACCCATTAGTAAAAGAATCAGAAGAAATGTGAGGAGGGAATTGTAGGTGACACTGACAGGAAAGCAAGAAGCTGATTAAGAAGAACCTTAAAACAGGAGCTGATGAAGGACAGCACTTCAGGTAGCATAGCACTGCACACTCATGTGTTTGGATGAACTAGCTGCAGTGAATAAAAAGTTACTAAAAGAAAGGTGTATTATAGACAAATAAATAGAGTGCTTCCTATGCTGCATAACTGAAAATGAATCCAAGCAAGACACATAAAAAGTAGGCAGCAGTAACTGGCAGATGTCACAGTGAATTTCAGGTGTACAATATAGAATCATAGAATCATAGAATTGGCTGGGTTGGAAGGGACCTCAGAGATCATCAAGTCCAACCCTTGATCCACTCCTGCTGCAGTTCCCAGCCCATGGCACTGAGTGCCACATCCAGTCTCTTTTTAAATATCTCCAGGGATGGAGAATCCACTACTTCCCTGGGCAGCCCATTCCAATGTCTGATCACCCTCTCCATAAAGAAATTCTTTCTAATATCCAACCTAAACCTCCCCTGGCACAACTTAAGACCCTGCCCTCTTGTCTTGACATGACATGAATTCTAGTAGATTATGTATAAACCTTCATCCTGTGCAAATGCTACACAAAAATCCACAATTTGACAGTTCTACCTTTTTGGTAACTCATTCTGGGATTCCAGTTGAGTCTGGTATATATGGGAGTTACAGAAGAGACTCCAACAAGAATAAAAGAGGGAAGTAAAAGGGAGTCATGAGTATATATGAGAAATGGGAAGCCAGAAACAATCTTCCTTGCCTAACTGGGTAAATGTCAGGGCTCAAAGGGTTGTAGTCAATGAGGCTACATCTACCTGGCCACCAAAGCCTTCAGTGGTGTTCCTCAGGGCTCAATCCTAGGATCAGTTCTGTCCCATGTATTTATCAATTATCTGGATGCAGAAGTTGAATGCACCATTAGCAGGTTTGCTGATGATATCAAGCTGGGAGGTGCTATTAAACCTCTTCAGGGACAAGATGCCTTGCAGAAGGATCTAGATAGATTGGAGCAGTGGGCAGTCATTAGTGGGACAAGCTGAAGTGCTGGATTCTGCACCTGTGACAGTAACACCAGCCCCAAGTATAAATTATTAGAGGAGGGACAGGAGAGTCCTGCAGAAAGGGCTCTGGGGCTGCTGGTTGGCAGCAGACTCAATATGAACCCTTTGGCAGCCAAGAGGGCAAACATCACCCTGGGGTGCATCAAACCCATGATGGGCAGCCAGCCAGAAGCACTGATTGTCCCTCTGTATTTAGCACTAGTGCAGCTTCACACCTCTGCAGTTCTGGGCCTCACAATTCAAGAAGGATCTGAAGGTCCTTGAATGCATCCACTCCTGTGGGCAAGAAAGCTGGTGAAAGGGCTGGGAGTCATCTCCTATGGGAAACTAATTTGTTTTTTTGTTTTTTGGGTTTTTTTCTCTTGCTTTATCTATTTATTTATTTAATAGGTTGATGTTTTGGCCAGCTTAACTTCCTGAACTACCTCACCACAACAACTACCAGAGCCATTGCAAAGGGTGGGTCAGGATAGCATTTCTACAGCCAGGGAGCTGTAGTGAGACTGTAGTAGCTTCAGCTCATATTGGTTGAAGTTGCTGTAGACCTGCAGGCTGAGCTAAAAATCTTTAATGCAAAATACCATTTTCTTTACAGCCAAGCATGTGTGAAAACTGGAAATCATCAGAGTCCAGATCAAGTCTCAGTGCTTTTGAGATCTGAAGAAAATCTTTTAAGTTAAAAGGAACACATGATAAGAGTTTCTACAACTTCAAGAGCTCAAGCAATTTTTTTGTCTCCAAAGTTACCAGAAAAGAATGCAAATTTTTTTTTTCAACATGCTAATAATGTTATGAGTATCTGCTATGCAGACAACTGCATTAGAACAGCTAGAAAAATACAGAAATGTGGCAAGCTAAATAGATTTATACTTCTTAAAGGAGAAGTATACCAAAAAGGTGTTCAACAGAGAAGGCAAGGACGGAAGCACAATGAGATTGCAGAGCAATACTTGGCATAGAAAGACTAGAAGGAAACCCTCAATCAGGCCCTTAGGCATTATTTTTCCCCATCTTGATTCCAAGATCATAGAACACCACTGGAAGAAAAAAAGCTATCCTGAAATTACAGGGATTTTACATTCACACTCAGATCCCAAACCATGAAGACCACAAGTCAGCCACAAACATAATTTTAATAATAATAATCTCCATTCTCTAAGTTCTGTAAATGGAAAGAGTGGAGTGCTTTTAAAGATGAACTGTATGTTAAACTAAAGACTGAACCAAAATTGTACTTACTTGTGAATTTGGAACGCCGCCCTCCCAACCCACACTGCCGTATTTTGCCACCCCTGAAGAGTCCATAATAAATTTCTCCAATGAACTTGACCAGCTCTGGATCTGTGGCATTGACCAAATCAGCTCCTGTTTTGCAAAGGATCTTTCCAGTCATCCACTTTGGGGTCCCCATTGCAACAACAATCAAGACAGAAGACACAAAGCTTATGAGAGAAGCCAAGGCACATAAAGTCTTTTTAAAACAGCCAGGCATCCTCGTGGTTTCAAGGCATCATCTCCGAGGCCTTTCTGCAGCAATCAGGCACATTTTTAATCACGCTTGGAAACCCACAAGCAACTAGCAGGCATTTCGAAATACATCTCATTGTATTTTGAAGCTCCGGGAATTAAACTCCGTTAAAAATCAAGGCCAAAAAACGCGTTCTGTTGCGACAACATCTTGAGATGGTTGCAAGGCTTCATTACCCTGTAGCGCGGTGATGTGTTCCTGCAGAGAGTAATCCTACACCTAGCGCCTGGCTAATGTGTCATTGTTTAATTGTCCTTCTCAAATGACAACAAGTTCTTAAAGCTCGTGGGACTAAAATTAGGAGAAGCCTGCTTTTTAGATTATTAAAAACCTGGGTCTGCGAGAGGCGAAACACCGGGGAAAAAACCAACCAACCAAACAAACAAAACGTAATTTGGCGACAGGATTTTGCTGGCATCTCAGCCCTGCCCAGCTGCCTCCTCTCGAGGTTTACCCCCACCCTGCCTCTAAATGTCACTGCTCTCAGTGCTCCCAGCGCCATCCCTGCTCCTTGGAGCGCTGCCCTCCCATCTCTCAGCCTCTTCACTGAGGTCCTGAGGCGATGTTCGCTTCACACATGCCTAAGTTCCGAGTTACACCGGGAGGCACACAGCTCCCGGCTGCTCAGGGGCCGCACCAAGCGGCGTAATTCAAGCTACAGCTGCCCCCGGGAGTGCTGAGGAGAAGGGGCCCCAATTGTCAGCGCTTCTACGGTTACCGCTACCCAAGATCTGCAGGGCCCTTTGTAAACCACTAATTAATTACTCCGGGCAGTGTCCGCGGGAGGCCGGTAACACAGCCCGCCGCCGGAGATCCGGCCGTGCGGCCGCCTCTGACCGGGGGAGATGCCCGCACACAACCTCCCGAGCCAGGCCCAAGCCCTGAGGCCGCGGGTGAGGGATTTCCTGAGGTAAAAATCCGGCGGCGGTTCCACCTGAGCCATCAGGACGGGATGGGCACCGGGATTTCCCCTCCTCCCGTCACTAGCACGGCTCCCGGGAGGGCAGCACCGAACACGCCCACACCTACGGCCGAGAGCGTCTCCCTGCCCGCCGCTGCCCGGGGACAGCCCGCATGCGCAGGCGGGGCCGGGAGGGCGGGGAAGGGAAGGCAAGGCAGAGAGAGAGCGGGGCAGTCAGACAGCGAGCATGGCGGTGGTTGGCAGGGTGCTGGTGTATGGAGGCAGAGGAGCCCTGGGCTCTCAGTGCGTCAGGTACTTCAAGGCGAAGAACTGGGTAAGCGCCGGGCCAGGGGATGGCGGCGGGGCGGGAAGCTCCCCCCGAGGGGTTGGGGAGAACCGGGCCCGTAACGAATCGTTCTTCTCGCCCTGGCAGTGGGTGGCCAGCATCGACCTGGGGGAGAACGAGGAGGCCAATGCCAGCGTGGTGGTGCGGGCGACCGACTGCTTCCCCGAGCAGGCTGAGCAGGTGGGTCCCTGCCGGAGTGCGGGGCGGGCGCTGGCCGGGAGGTCTGAGGCGGCCTCCGGGCAGGGGATGCACCCGCTCCGCTCCGTCCCTGATTCCCTCCGTCCCTGATTCCCTCCGTCCCTGATTCCCTCCGTCCCTGATTCCCTCCGTCCCTGATTCCCTCCGTCCCTGATTGATTCCCTCCGTCCCTGATTGATTCCCTCCGTCCCTGATTGATTCCCTCCGTCCCTGATTGATTCCCTCCGTCCCTGATTGATTCCCTCCGTCCCTGATTCCCTCCATTCACCCCTTACCCTCCGCGGTGGGGATGGGTCCGGTGTCAGACAAGGTGCCGCGGGGCTGAGGGGACAAGAGAGCTTTGTGCTCGTCTCTTCTTTTTAGTTTTGTTCATTTGTGGTTTTTTGTTTGGTTTTTTTTGTGGCTTTTGTTTCTTTGTTTGGGATTTTAAAATTGTTTTTGGTTGGTTGCATGCGTGAATATGCAGGAAGAGGTTGGCCTGGGAATTTGGAGGGGGTTCTGCGATAATTTTCTCTTGTCGACTTGAAAAGTTGCGGGCTGAATCAGATGAGTATAGTGAGGATGGATCAGGACATCTTCTCTCTGATGTCCTGCCTGAGTCTTAAATGTTTTGTGTGTGTATAGATGGTAGACTCAAAGCATGCAAACTCTGAGACCCGATGGGATCCCTAGGGAATGCACAGATTTCCACAAAGGGGAACATGGGAGGGTCAAAGTTAGCCTTAAAACTGGTTTTGTTTTATTTTTAAGAGGTAAGTTATTTTGTTTGGTTGTTTTTGTTTATTTGGTGCAATTTGTTGTTTTTTATATTATATTTTAATTAAAATTTTCAAATTTATTTCTCCTATGATAAGCTGAATCACTTTCCAGTGTTTTTTATATCTATACAACTCTTAAGGCTTTTCAAGAGTAGTTTAGAATGTTTGCAACGTATTTTACAATACTGAAACTTTGAGAAAACCAGTAGATTTTTCTTTTTCTTTTGTTGACAGCTGTATTGTGTGCTTGTCACTTGGACAGAAAATTGATAGCCAACAAATTCATTACCAAATGTGAAGTCTTATATTTGAAAGAGAAAAAGCTACTGGATATCTGAAAGCATAGAGACTCAAATTTAGAGTTTAGACTCTAAATCTTGACTGTGGTCTAGATAGAAGCAATAAGAAAGCTAATCCTTTGTTGTTCACTTCTTTCACTATCATCAAAAGTGACATCAGTAGTCATGGGGTTTCGTTTCCCATATTAAACAGTGCTGTACCCATAGAAGAGTCTGTCAAAAAGTAAGTCACAAATAAAACCTTTCTGTTAATGATCTAGGTAAGAGTCAGGTCTTCAGTCCTCAGATCAGTTATTTCCAGTGACATCATGCCCTGTGCAATTTGAGTGTTGTTTTTATATTGGTTTGTTTGTTTTTTTCCTGTCTATTGAAGGTGACAGCAGAGGTTGGAAAACTTCTTGGTGAAGAAAAGGTGGATGCAATCTTGTGTGTAGCAGGAGGATGGGCTGGAGGCAGCGCCAAAGCTAAATGTAAGCCTTTGGTTCATGCATGATAGTGAACACATGAAGCAAATCCCAGAGCAATCCTTAAAAATCACAATAGCAAAAATGTGACATCCTGATTCCCAAATCCAGAGCAGGGCACAAGCCTAAAAGTACAAAATAGCTCAGTCACAGTGCTGCTCAGTTCTTGTTTGAAATTTTGTTGTCTCTTAAATTTGCACAGTGTTTGGTATTCTCAGTCATGCCTTCTGGTGTACCAGCTTTGATCAGAAAAGTATTGATACACTTTGTGAAGTAGTTCGGTGTTATTATCTATGATCTAACTTTTGTGGAAGTGACAATTGTCAGGCAAGTCACATAAGACTGGCTGGGTAGAAGAAAAGTTTCTTAATTGTTTCTTAATTCATTGCTTTGTGCATAAAACCTGCAGTTCTCTGAGCTAATACTGTGCATCACAGTATCAGGAGCTGTGTAATGAGATGAGATCATGCTACAGAAAAAAGCCTTCAGTATTAGAATCATAGAATTGGCTGGGTTGGAAGGGACCTCAGAGATCATCAAGTCCAACCCTTGAACCACCGTTGCGGTTGCTAGACCATGGCACTGAGTGCCACATCCAGTCTCTTTTGAAATATCTCCAGGGATGGAGAATCCACTACTTCCCTGGGCAGCCCATTCCAATGTCTGATCACTCTCTCCGTAAAGAAATTCTTTCTAATATCCAACCTAAACCTCCCCCTGCACAACTTAAGACCCTGCCCTCTTGTCTTGTTGAAAGTCGTCTGGCAAAAGAGCCCAACCCCCCCCCCGGCTCCAACCTCCTTTCAGGGAGTTGTAGAGAGTGATGAGGTCTCCCCTGAGCCGCCTCTTCTTTAGGCTGAACAGCCCCAGCTCCCTCAGCCTCTCCTCACAGGATCTGTGCTCGAGTCCCTTCACCAGCCTGGTTGCCCTCCTTTGGACCTGCTCCAGGACCTCAATCTCCTTCCTGAACTGAGGGGCCCAGAACTGGACACAGTACTTGAGGTGTGGCCTCACCAGGGCTGAGCACAGGGGCAGAATCCCCTCCCTGGACCTGCTGGCGATGCTGTTCCGGATACAGGCCAGGATGCCATTGGCCTCCTTGGCTACCTGGGCACACTGCTGGCTCATGTTCAGCTTCCTGGCAATCCTGACTGCCAGGTCCCTTTCTGCCTGGCTGCTCTCAAGCCACTCTGTCCCCAGCCTGTAGTGCTGCATGGGGTTGTTGTGGCCAAAGTGCAGGACCTGGCACTTGGCTGTGTTGAACCTACTCAGAATGAATTTTTATTTTACCCACTAGTGTAGAAATACAAGAAAAGAAAAAAACACCCTTGTTTTCTGTAGTGAATGTGGTAAAATGTGTGCTTTTCTCTCCCCATTCCAGGTTGTACATTACAGGCAAAGATATCTTTTAAGAAGAGATTGTATGGAAAGGCATAAACAGTTGCACCACAGTTGTGTTATGTTAGATTGTAGTGTGCACCATATTTTAAATGAGGTAATTTGTTGTAACCATTATTTGTAGTCATTTTATTGGTAGGGCAGCAGGGTGTCTTAAGAACAGTTGTTGGCTTATGTCCCAAGAGTTATGTTTATTTCATCTTGTCCTATGGAAGCAGTTAATTCTGAATACTAAAATGATTGACATGGCAAGTTACTGTTTCTCCTCTTTTCCCATGCAGATATTGATAATAAAAAACAATGGTGAGAGTTAAAATTGTGTTTTCACTTGAAGTTACTGGTGTACCTCCCCCAGTACCCAGCCCTAGCAGAGGTTGCACTGCAGTGCATAGGGGCACTGGAATGCACACTCAGTACAGTGCAGATGTACAAAAAAATCTGTATCTTTTTTAATTCAACTCCTTTATCTCTTGGAGTCTTTTTTTTTCTGCATACTAGTGGATCACAGCTCTTTTGCAGCCAGTGAGGAAGTTATGGAAAGAGGGAGATCATGCTACTACAAGGTGAGATGAGGCTGATGTGTGAATGTTGAGATCCTTGACATAGACTGAAGGAACTCCAACAGGAGTTTCAACAGCTTGGAAGTTTTTGATCCATTAATGGAGAGCTAAGGGAACCATCTTCTCTTTGTTTTCTGGGAGTGAGAAAACAGATAATTGCCCAGAATTTATGCTGTAGAGCTGGGACTTGGAGCCCAACAGAAGAGAAATATAAAAGACATGAACTGGTATTTTATTCCACATCAAAGCAGCAAATGGTAGGAAGCAAGTTTTCTTAATCCTGTTGTATGAGGCTGTTGCATTCTGTGTGACAGTAAGGAAGTTAGACCTGGAAGGGTTTTATCTGTTACCTAATTTCAATAATTCTCTTTCTCATCAGCTTTGTACAAAAACTGTGATCTGATGTGGAAGCAGAGCCTTTGGACATCCACTATTTCCAGCCACTTGGCCACAAAGCATCTTAAAGAAGGTGGCCTCTTGACTTTGGCAGGCGCTCAAGCTGCTTTATCTGGAACCCCAGGTAAAATGCAGTGCATGGTGACTGCTGGGACATCAGCAGTTACAGCTGTCTGTTGGTCTGAGCATTCTTGTTTGTGAAGCAATAGTTTTACTCTCTGATTTCTTGACACGTAGTACAAATGGCAAATTGCAGATGAAACAATTAAGTGTAATTTTACAGGTAGTAATACTGAATCTTTTGAAGCTGGAGCACAAACAGAATCAATATTTGAGTAATTTGACATCTATCTGTGAAATGGAGTTGGTTAATATATGATACAGTAAAAAAAAAGTTTAGAGAACAATGAAGAATAGAAATACAGCAAGCTGTAAAGTGCTTAAATCAAGTTAAATCTTCTGTTTGTGTCCTGAAAGGCACAGTCCTTAATTTCCCAATTTTTTTGTTGATGACTCTGCTGATTCTGTTAAATGTGCTTGTCCAGTACATGTTCTGATTCCAGTCTGCCTTTGTTGCAGACATAGATAAGCTTGTTAACCTTTGGCTTTGCCCTCCACTAGCTTTTTAATACAAACTTCATTGAATTTTTTCATCTCACTCCTTGCCATCTTGGTATGCATGGAAGAAGAAATCTGTGAGCAGTTTAAAATAAAATTAAAAAAAAAGGCATCAACTCAGAAGCCCACAGGCAGGGAGGGGAAAGTTTTTGAGACAAAGTACTCTTGTTTCCCAATCCTTTATTAGTGTGACTTCAAAATTTTGATGAGGCATAGGTACTAAAATTTTAAAATATAAAGTTTATGAATATTCCCCAAAGCTTTGTCTGAAACTGTTCAGGAAAAATATGTTGTATTTTCTAGTTAATGATTTATTTTATATGTTTACAGCTGCATCTGGTGTAGTATGAAGATAAAAGACTTATGAGAATAGACAGATTAATAATTTACTGGCTGACCATATACAAATGAAAAAATGTGAACACTGGCAAAATTTCTTGTTGTTTTCTGTTTGGGTGGGTTTGAGAGGTGGGGACCTCAACACAGGAGTCAAAGTGATTTGCCATGATGTTTTGAACTAGCTGGTTTCAGCAAGTCTGGATTTCTGTGAAAAACACAGTAGTGCTTTGGGCAAACACATGCAACTTATTAACATCACGGAGAATTGGGAAAGAGTTGTTACTCAACTTGTGCAAATATGACTTGTTAGGCTTGTTACTACCAGACTTTTTGGAAGGAACCATCTTTTTCTTTGCTGTTGGTGGGATTTTTTTTCTTCTATTTGAGAATTTAGACTCCCATAATTCAAGTTGAAGTATACTGACAATTCTGTAAACAGAGAAGCAGTCTGGCAACAAAGGCTTGGAAAAGGAGAAGCATGAAAAGGTTTAAGAAGATTTGGAATGTTTGGTTTAGATGAGAGAGGGGAGTACCATAGAGATGCAAATGTTTTTATCACAACAACAAAAATACTGCTGCCCATGATTCTTCCTCAAAAATGGATGTTATAAAATATGTTGAATATAATGGAAACAAATGCAAAATTACCTTTAACTTTGACTCAAAATAACACAGCTTGGAAGAGGGATTGTGTATTTAAAAAGGTAGCTAGAAAGGCATCCAATTGTAGTAGACAAAATACATTTCTTTTGTACTTAATCTGTGTCTAGATGGTTTGGTAGATGCAGACCATGAGACATCTTAGACCTATTGCAGCCTGATGGTCCAGATTTTGTACCTGACCAGAGTGCCTTATGCTCCCATTTTGGTTGCTCTCACACTGCTAAATATTGTCTGCCTAGAAAGCATCAAGAAGAAGTTTGCTTTACCTGCAAGTTACCTAGTAATTTTCTACCTTGAATATTTCACTTTTTTGGGTTTTTTTTTAGTTTTCTCTAAAGGGCCTGTCAGACCTGGACTGCTTGAATTACTTGGAGAGAAATGAGCTGCAAATACCTTAGTTATATTACTAAAATCAATGGATGATTGCCTTATGAAACTCTGAGCATCTTCACACTTATGCTATTACATTTGTAAGGTTACCTCTGTAGATGCTTCAGGGTTATGTTTGGGTACATAAACTAAAGTCTTAGCTGGGTAAGCTGCTTATTTCTGCAACACTGAATAAACTGCATTTTGTGATAGTTACTGGGTATCTAGTAAGAGCTTTTTGCTTTTTCTTTTCTTTTTCCTTTCAAAACGTACCAAACCAGTAATACTTAAAGCTGATTCTGTTCTGGCTGTACTAAGTGGTCTTAATATTCATCAAACAACCCGAGTTTCTGTAATACTTTTGCTGATACTGAGGGCTGTTTTGTACTTTTAACTTGCTTATTTTCTCCTGTTAGGGATGATTGGCTATGGCATGGCCAAAGGAGCAGTGCATCAGCTGTGTCAGAGTTTAGCTGGTACCAATAGTGGTTTGCCACCTGGTTGTGCTGCTGTTGCCATTTTACCGTAAGTGGCTACATAGTTGCCTCTGCCTGGGTTGTTTTATTTAATTACTGCTGTAACCTGGAGTCACATGGATAAGCTTGCCACCTCCTGCTTCTCAGACCTGCTCAGGGAAAGGAGGCAATTTGAATGTATGCATTTCATTATAGTGACCCTAACACAGCAAGTGACACTAAAAATTATTAATGTCTTGTCCTTTACTTTGCAGAGCAGTTGTGGATGTTGAGATTAAAATTTGAATTGCTTTTAACTAGTTTAACTGTAGCTATACATTAACGTGTGAAGTTTTTTTTCCTCTTTCCTTCTCTTTCCTTCTCTTTCCTTCTCTTTCCTTCTCTTTCCTTCTCTTTCCTTCTCTTTCCTTCTCTTTCCTTCTCTTTCCTTCTCTTTCCTTCTCTTTCCTTCTCTTTCCTTCTCTTTCCTTCTCTTTCCTTCTCTTTCCTTCTCTTTCCTTCTCTTTCCTTCTCTTCTCTTTCCTTCCTTTTTCCCTTCCTTCCTTTTTCCCTTCCTTCCCCCCGGAGCAATAGAACAGTGAAAGTAAGACGAGCTATTCAGCAGTTTTAAACTTAGCTATGTGATGTCAAGTAATCTCTTGCTTTACCATTAAGTTTTCATTTGGTTAAAGATGCTTCTTCATAAGGTGCTGCATTTCTATGCTTGGGTCACTTTGAGTATCTGTGAAAAGAAAACATTTAGCTTGTATTTGCCTATTGCAGCTTTCTTTTTGGTGAGGAAAGCTAGTAAAAAGTGGATGGCCTGGTAGATCTTCACTGTGTCTAAGCTTACCAATTCTGCTGCAGAAATTAAAAGTACTTTTGCTTGCCATGGCCACAGCTAGTTCAGGACCCAAATCTTAAGACTAAAGAGTTCCATATGGAGATTTGGAACACCTTCCACCTGAACTCTCTCTTTTTTGTTTTCCTCATACACACACCTTTATGTGCATTTCCTCAGGCCAGAGGGCAATGGCATTATAAAAGTGTTTGGTAACTGACAGCACCTTCTGCAGAGCTTTTACAGGCAGACACCAAGTCACTGGACTTTTGGGTGTTCTGTACTTGTGTAGTCCTCCTGCAAAAGCCTCTTCTTCAGTGAATCTTTGAGTAATTATGTTTTGGATTGCCAACAGCATCTCTGTGAAAAGTTTGCTGCATGACATCACTGTATGTAGTGTAAATACATTATCAAACTCTAAACTTTGCTTCTGCACTAAATCTCTGCATTTGCAGCTGGTGTGAGGCTGTTGGAAAGCAATGCAGTGGTTCATATGTGCTGTGTACAAACAAGCACATTCCTGTCTTCATGGCAGAGACTGGAAGGGACCTGTGGGCTGAAGGATGCCCATCAGTGAGCCAGAACAGTGAGGGCTTGGAGCTTTTTATATACATTGAAACTGCTGGCATAGGTAATATAGATTCAACTGTTAACACATGTAGAGGGTGCAAGGGAAATCTGAACCACGTGGCATAAAAGTCAAGCATATGTTACAGCAGTGAACAGAAGCAGGTGGTGCTTATCAGGAAGATGATGTATAAATAAAAGGCTTATCTTTTTTCATCACAGGGTTACCTTAGATACTCCAGCAAACAGGAAATCAATGCCTGATGCAGATTTCAGCTCCTGGACCCCCTTAGAATTCATTGCTGAGTGAGTATCTGTGTGGTAGCTGAGCAGTTCCTCACTGCCCCTCCTGCTGCTGCATCTTACTGTGTGGTCTTTTTAAATGGATTTTTGGATTTGCCTGGGTTACCCTCTCATTGTGTATGTTTCTAAATCATGTCGGGTTTATTGCAACAGGCTGCTTAAGTAGAGAAAATTAGCCCAATTCCCTCCACTTCAGCTTTTCTACACCAGTTAGTCCAACAAAGGACATAGCCTGAAGCAGTTGGAAGTCAGAGAATCTCATAAAGCCTGCAGGCAAGTTAAATTGCAGACAATGGATGCAGGAGTCAGTAGTCTGTCTCAAAGGTAAACTGCAAACAGGCATGGAAACTTGGGTAGGATTTTTTTCTTGTCTTTTAAACATGCTTTGCTGGTCATTCTGTGGTGTGTTAGTTCATTTCTCTCAGCTGCCAAAATTCCTGCTCTTGTTTAGAAGAATTTAGTCAAGATTATTTTTTTTCTGTCACTCACAAAGGCTTGTCCTGGATGATATTGAAAAATGCTGAAACTTCAGTTGTATCTTATTTAACAGCAGGCTGAGATTATAAGGCTTACTTCTCCTAATTCCTCTCAGAGAAGCTGCAGCATAAGCACTGCTCTGTAATGTGAAGGGGAGTAGCAAAGATCCTGCTGAGGGTTAGCTGTCAGGTGGAAGAAAATGAGGATACAACTGTCATACCTGTTTGAGGAAAAATAAGGATGAATCTGTGTTAATACCTTGTAAAGGGCTTTGCTCTTACACGTTCTTTAAAGTTGTACAGAAGTGACACTGCAGTTGTATTTGCTTGCTAATTGTTCAGGGAGTGGTTTAGGGCTGAGATTAGATTTCCTTTGGTGGGGTATATTTTTTTTTTATGATTGATGTTTGTTTAACCTGGATGTCACACTGGGAAATGATTTTTTTTTTTTGTAAGAAGTCTGTGCAACTTTTGGATGTTACTTTTTAACACAGCCCCAAAAATTGAATTTAGGGCTTAAAAATGTCTGAAAAACCCTTTAATTTCTTATGCTCCAGATATTGCCTAGCCAGATGTTGTGACTTTAAGTTTTTTAATTAAAATTTTAAGTATTTTTTCTTCAGGTTGTATGTTATGGTTTGTTTCCTGGGTTCTTATTCTCTAAACTTTAAATATAGCTTTGAAAACTTTTTTTTTTTTGAAAACACAAGATTTTGCTAATTGTGGAAGAAAATCCAGTGTTGTTAAGTGTTGGTAACATCTGCAGTTGGCAAAGGATGTGGAAAATCTTTTCCCAAATGGCAATTGAATTTTGTGTCCTGAAAGCCCTTGTGTCAGATGTGTGAGCCTTCCAGCATGGCAGTTACTCTCCCTGCAGTGTTGGAATCAGTTTTCAAGCTGATTGACCTGAAAAATAAACACTTTGTGTATTACATTTTGACTAAGGAGTTTGTATTACATTTTGATAAAGAAAGTTCTGGTGTGCTAGAATCTTCCTTTGCATTATTTTGGATCTCTTTAGGATTTCTGTGCTTCTGCCAAAATCCTTTATATGGTTAAATATCTTCATTTTTGCAGTGGCCTCTTGGCAGAGTAATGAGTTTAGCACCTTTATATTAGCCTTAAACTTATATTCCTGTTACATACTACAAAGGCAACTTAAGTAGCCTCTTCCTCTCTAAATTCTTTTTTCTGTTAACTTGGAAAAAAAAAACTTGCCACTCTATCATTTTAGGCTCCTGGCCTTTTCATTTGAGATGTTCTGAAAATCCTGTCAATATATTCGATAGTAATATTTAATTTTTTTCTTCCTCCTCGCCCTGTTTTATCTCTTTCTTCTAAAACAGAACCTTTTATGACTGGACAACAGGAAAGAATCGACCAAACTCAGGGAGTCTCATCCAGGTGATAACTACAGGAGGGAAGACTGAGCTAGTTGCAGCACAACTTTGATTTCAGTCACCTGAGGTGGTGGTACTTCAATGAAGGAAAAGCTGTGGAAAAATCTGACTGCCATTATAATTTGGGTGTTCTTCTGTACCCAGTGATTGTAGTGGTGTCATGAATGGAACCATATTTCAAGTAATATTTCTGTGCTGTCAGTTGTAAGCTATCAGCATTTGTTTACCAACAAGTGTTTGTCTCTAAATGAAAGTTGTAGGCTTTAAAGCCTGTGGGTGTCCTAATTCTGTATGTCAACTTACCTTATTTCTCTGAGGTGGGAATTGTGCTTAATTATGTCATGTAATCACATATATAATGATTGGATTTTTTTCTTGGCAAGTGTTTCTGGCAGCTTGCTGTTAATCTTCCAGTAGTCTGTCTGTCTTTGAGAATATAACCCCATCCCTGTATATCATGTTGGCTGTGGTTATAGGGAAACTTTGCAGTCCTATTCAATGTCCTAGTCTTGTAACTTTTTTTTTTTCATGTGAATGTCCCACTTGAGTTAATGGAACTGTCTAGAGATTACTTGCTTGAGAAGGAGTTCCTGATTTGCCTTACAGTTTACAAGCTGCTATCAGGCCTACAGTTGTAGGACAAAACAGTCATTCTGCCAAATGAGTAGTATGCCTTTGTGGTAGTTGTGATGGTTCTTTTCTTAACAGCACTTTTTCAAATAGTAGTACTAGAAAAAATATTCACACATATATTTGAATATGGAACTTTTTGTGCTAAATAAAAGTATATTGGTTTATGTACTGGGCTGGCTCCATCACCATAATCCAAATATGTGGTTAACATTTTAATCAGTGTGACTGAACTGCAAGTTCAGGTATGGCAAAGGGCTTAATTTTTTTTTTACTGCCTTCTGATCATCATTGTAGAATCATGGAATGATTTCAGTTGGAAGGGCCACACTTTACCTATGTTGTTCTGCTGGATGCAAAAGTGTAGATGGCAATTTTTATACTCAAGAACTGTTAATTCATGAAGCTGCTTTTGATTTTAAATAGAAGATTTGCAGCCATATTGTCTGATCAGAAGTTTCTACAGGCTAAGAGTACAGACAAAATCTGCAAGGTGCTGGTAAGGAATGAAACACTAAGGTGTTAATTATGCTGGAAAAGGTAAGAGCTATCATGCAAGCTTACATGATCTAAAAGCTTCTGTTGGTCAAGCTAACAGTTGCAAAGTTGCTCTCAAGTTGCCATTGTCTCTTTTGCAAACATCTATTGTGTCTCAAAAGCTCCTTGAAGAGCAGGTGAAACTCTTGGATGGTGAAGGGATCACAGTTGGCATTCCAGATGTGCATTTCTGGAGCTGTTCTAGAGCCCAGGGCTAAGGACCTGCCAGGCTGTGTGGCTCAGATGTTTTTACAGAACTTGCAGCAAGTGGGAAGAAGATTAATCTTTTATTTGCTAAGGCTACACAGGGGCTTTTCAGGATCCTTTTATAGATTATGCACACATACCTGGACCTTATTAATAATAACCTGGTGAAAAAGGCAAACAGCTGGTCCTTGGGCATATGGAATTAAGCTGAAGGTTGGGACTAATCGACCCTGTGATTATACAGGAGGAAAGAGGGAAATAAGGTTTAAATTTTGGTAGAGAACAAAAGGTCAGAAGACAATGAGCTGAGATCCATGCATTTCAGAAGCCCACTTGATTCCTTCTTCTTCACTAGTAGGATCTCATGGTCCTGGTAGGAAAACCTGAGGCAAATCTATGATTCTGACCTAGATGCTTTGTGTATGCTCTGCCAGGTATCATGTAGGTCATTTTTGGCCTCAAAAATGGGATCCACTGGGCTTATCCTTGACTGCTGCTCCTACTCAGCTAATTAAATGAAAGGCTGTAATTATTGTGAGACAGAGTAGCTGGATAAAGGATTCTGTAGTGACTGATGTGGCACTCAGTGCCATGGTCTGGGAACCACAGTGGCAGTGGATCAAGGGTTGGACTTGATGATCTCAGAGGTCTTTTCCAACCTGTCTGATTCTGTGATTCTAAATGCATGAGGTGGAAGAAATCCATGTGGAATGGAGTGTGAACACAGCAACAGGAACATTGTCCTCAACTGAGCTTTCCTTCTTCCTTTCTTACTTGAAGGGACAAGTGTTGTGTCCCAGGCAGTAGAGAGAATCAAGTGACTTAGGGAAATCTCAAATGGAGTGGACAATGGTGGGACAAGTCTCAAGATCTGTGCAGAAGTATTTGTGAAGCTTTCACCTTTCACTATGGGTGTATCTGTTCCCACAATCATTGGTTAGGTGTTTGATATAGAATATGCATCAAGCACCAGCAAATAATTGCCAACAGTGTCCATAGTAAGTGGCACTGTGGACCTTACCAAGTCTAAGGAAAAAAGAAGGAAGAGAAAAAGAGAGAGAGGAAAAAGGAGGGAGGGGGGAGAAAGAGACATCACCAGTCCTGGATCCAGCATTGGAACCTGAAAACACAGGGGTGTTTGGGGTCAACAGAACCCCAAAGCCTTTATGCATGCCCCTATTTATCAGCCCCAGTTCTAGAACCTTCTCTGTTTCCTATTTCAGTAGTTGAGACATCATTTAGTCAAGAGAAATGACACAAGGCCCTTCCCCATGACTCCTATTTTGTGTCTTTTTAGAACCTTCTCTCAGGGTGGCATCTGGGCTCCCAGGGCAGTCCCTTGGGCTTGTCCCTAACAGGGAATAGTGGTAGGAACCATGAGCAATTTCTCTGTACCGTAAAAGGTGTCTCAGTGTCCTTGTTCAACCTCCTACTGGTGCCTGTTGGAAAACAAGCTGGAATAGAGCTGTTGGAAAAAAATAATGGTGACTGTAGTAGTGTAAGAGGAGTGAAATACGTGGACTTTGGAACAGTGAGTAGTGTTAAAACATAATTGTGACTGGATTATTAACTTTCATCAGTTGCAGGTATGAGTGGAAAGGTACGAAAATGGCATTGCTGAAGCTTCAGAGAATGAAGGTGTTGGAAACCCCCCAACCAAAACTTTGCTATGCAAACCCAATACACAGGTGAGAACCCTGCTCAGACTACAGCCAGCATCCTGCAAAGCCAGACCCATGCACGGTCCTGTTGCTTTGCAGAACCTTTCCTGCAATATAGAACTGAGTCTGAAATGTTTTCAGATTTCACTGTGAATTTCACATATTTTACCAACAGGTTTAATTAGTTTTTCAAAGTTATATTTCTATAGGAAAATTAGTTTTCTATCAATTAGCTTACAACAGTTGCCACAAAATGAATATTTAAAGTTATTCTCTGCACCCAAGGAAATGAGATGCACTGTAAATACAATGGGAGGGTTTCCAAATACAGTGGGAGCTGAGTCAGTCTTCAGTAGCAGCTCCACATTAACCCAAAATTGCACTTTGAAACCTGTTGTTGAAATAATTCACTATGGTAAAGAAACACAGTTTTAAAAAAAATATAATGGAATTCAAATCACCACCCCAACAAAAAGTAACATTTATTATCTTGTTTCTTCTCCCCACTATTGGGTCACTGGAAGAAAACAGATGGGGACTGCAATAGCACGTGGAGATGCTTCAGATTAACCTTTCCAGTGTTGAACAAGGTGTTAAGTAGGCAGAAATCTGAAAAGCATTGTAGAAGTCAATAGCAAATGTCACTTGAGATTTAGATCCCTGTCAGACGCTGTCATTCTCGTCCTTCCCGAAACACCGTGTTCGAAAGGATTTGCTTGATAAACACGGGCAGTCTCAGCTCTGTTTGCGAGGGCTCCCTGGGGATATTTCAGACTCCCCCAGCTGAGCTGAAGCTGATCTTCAGCAATGCCAGCAGAGGGCAGAGGCTCCCAACACATCGGGGAGATTTCTGCACTAGGAACGTGGAACTTCTTTTTGGCAGCGAGGATTTTAATTGTGCCACAGCTTCTGCTGAGATGCTCGTTCTCCTTTCTTGCTTTATTGCCACAATTCAAACTTCCTGGCCTTTTCTACACCAGACACTACCACATACACCGCTTCCAGAAACCCTTCCATCTGTTTCAAACCAAACAAAACAACAGCAAAACCCCAACAAAACACAAAAGAAGAAACAAAACAACAAAAAAGGCAACGCAGTGATGGGAGTCCCACAGCAGGGTGTAGTATTGCTGTTGACATGTGATCAGCAAGTGGATTGTAAATCAATATTCTGTAACAGTTTTAAGAGCCCGGACACAATAGGAAGGGAAATGGATTATTTGACTTCTGTACTGCACAGAAGGATTGTAAGAATTTCCTTACCCAACCAAAATAACCAGCATCTGTTCAGGTCAGACTACTATTAACCAAGAGATAGAATTCAGAGACATAAAATTAATTACTATGGGGTTTAAAATGTGGATGTTTCAACTCCTTTTCCCATGAAAGGAAGGAATAGATTATGTTAAAAAAATGTGTTATTTAGGAGGGAACAGGAAGCAGCAATCCACATGATTGTCATTTCTATAGTTTAATATTCCTTATCCAGTGCTTCTTATAGATATGAACTACACCACTAATCACAGTATTTTCCTTGTATGAACTTTCTCTTAAGTACATATTAGGGCATTCTTACAAATGAGAAGTATAGAAAAACCTTAAGATTGGAGCCCCTGGTTTCTGTTCCTGTTTTGGCTACTTCTCTGCTGGAAGACTTTGAATACATTGCTGCATCAGTGCCTCAGATCCCAAATATACATCCCAATGTAAAATATACATTTAAAGTTCTTTGAGACCTACTAATGAAAATCAGAACATAAGAATGAGAACATAAGAACTTACCTTTCTGTGAGTGCTCTAAGAGAAGCTCAAAATACCTCTTTTGTTAGTGATTGCATTGAAATTAATGTAAAATTGTGACCACAAGCCAAAGTCATACAGCTCTTCTACCAGTCAGTGATTTCCAAAAGAAGTACTATGCCAAAGATTACCTCAGCCAGGTAATTTGGATGTCACCTATATATCTGGTAAAGGGTAGTGGTAGTTTCTATCCAGCACAACAGGCATTAGTTTTTTGTGATTAACACAGCTGAAATGTAAAAACACAATGTTGTTTTTAATTTTGAACAAACCAATTACCCCTACCAATGTATCCTTACATCTTAGTGAGTCAGGGCTGAGGAAACGATACAAATGGGCCCCATGCTAGATTCTGGATCCACACAAGTTCCTCTGATGATTAACTTTTTTTATTTAAGCCCATACACAAACATCACCTTGAAGAAAAGAGTCTCTGACCCCCAAGAATACACAAACATCACCTGGAAGAAAAGAGTTTCTGACCCCCAAGCATATTATTTGCTTCCAAATTATTAAGATTATTCATGTGTGCTCAGACTCACTGATTTTTTTATTCATTCCACATGGGATGACCAGACTCTTAAAATACTAGCTGCTAGTTACCCAAATGAGTGCATACACAGGGCATAGCCACGTGTGTCTGCAATAAGTACCTTATGCATACATTATTGTACTAATCAAACAAAGCAGTCCATAATCCAGCAGGTGTTAATGACCTACTTTATCCAAATTACCCGATAAATTGCTTTAACTTCACCGATTTCTGTGAATTACAAATTTTCTTTCTCCTTTACAGCCCCCCTCCCCAACTTCCTTTTTGCAGATTCAGGCATATCTTCAACCAAAAGTGTTACCCTGCAAACCATTGCACCATCTGTACAGCTAGCCTGGAGGAAAACCACTCTGGTGTTTGTCCTCCACTAAAACCCTGTGTCCTCCCCCCTCCGCAGTCTCAGTTTTTCTGATTTTCCCTGTGGATTAAAGTCTCTCAGTCCAAATTTCCCCAGGGAGGTGTCAGGCAGTGTGGGAGGTTGAGGTGCTCTGTGCCTCATGGTTTTCTGCTCTGCTTTGCCCACTTTTTCTATTGCTCTGTTCCTTGGTATCCTTGCCCTGGTGTGGGACATTCCTGAGGGGCCGTGGGACGTTCCTGAGGGGCTGTGGACACTGCTATGGTGTGAGGTTATTCAGTCTGGACAAGACCCTGAGGAGACCTCATAGTGGCCTTCCAGTACGTTAAAGGAGGCTCCAAAAACCTGGTGAGGGGCTCTTTGTGACCTCGGGTAGTGGTAGGGCTAGGGGCAAAGGGTTAAAAGTAGAGGTAGGTAAATTCAGATTAGATATTAGGAAAAAATTCTTCACCATGAGGGTGCTAAGCCACTGGAACAGGTTTCCCAGGGAGATGGCTGAAGTCCCATCCCTGGATATGTTCAAGGCCAGGCTGGGTGAGGCTCTGAGCAACCTGATCTCATGGGAGGTGGCCCTGCCCAAAACAGGGGGTTTGGACTACAGGATCTTAAGTGTTCCTTCCAATCCTAACAATTCCTTGATCCTATGAGGTACCTATGGTACCACGTACCCCTTTTTGGCAGGTGACAAACCCTCCCCCCCTTCCTCCTCCTGAGGGTGTCCCTGAGCTGCTACCACCATCTTTCTTCAAAAAGCTTCATTCCAGGTGCCCTGTGGTTCCCCAGCTGTCTGTGATTAATGTGCTCAACAGACCCCTCACACAGGTGGCTGAACGGAACCGGTTCTGACCAGCCCAGCCCAGCCCAGCCCAGCCCAGCCCAGTTCCTGGCCTATTCCTTCATAAGGCACCAGGACACACAGCTCCCTCCTATGAGGGGCGATGGGGCAGAAAGGAACCATCTTGTGAGGAAAAGGGAATTAAAAAAGGTAAGTTTTGTGTTGAGCTTATACCTCCCTGTCATGATGGGGTTTGAAAGCCTAGGCTGGTGTGACCGTGGGCTTGCACCATCTTCCTGCTGTGGAGGGGTTTTGTCTTCTTTGTGCTGGGAGAGAAAAAGAGCAGAAGTCATGGTTAGCATGCAAACATCTTGAACTCTGGAGAAAAAAAGCATAAAGACCATGTGGGAGATAAATAGGGAGATGTGGGAAGGATGGGTTGTTAGTGATGTATTTTTATCTGCCATGCAGTTCTGTAGTCACTCAAAATGTTGTGGGTTTTTTTTTCCTTTGTGTTTATTAGGAAGGGCAAAGTAGTGTTGGCCCTTTCAGCCATGAGGTGGTAGGAAAGGGTGTTTGAAGGGACAGGGACAGCTTCCCTGCTCTGACCATCCAGCTTCTCCCTGGGCATAGATGGAACAGGGCTTCTGGAGAGCCTGGTCACCAGGGTTAAATAAATCTGTATAGTCGCATCCCCAAAAGTGGATAAAAGCATTGCTAAGAGGGTAAGAGTTGAATTTTCAGACAATGTAATACTTAATTCTTTCCGGAGGGTCTGATCCCTTTTGAAATGCTGTTTAAAATGGGAAGAAAACAGAAACTGTCCCTCTGGAAGTGCCCACTGTTCATTTCCTGAGACTGAATTTTCAAATTAACATCTCCTCCTTAGACCTTGTTCTTTTGTCTAGTAACTTGCCAAAACCACTAGACTTAAGAGGATAAAATACATCTGTTTTTCTAACTTATGGTTTGGCAGTTGTAAAGTGGTTTAAATCAGTATTTTCTAGTCAAAAGGAGATACGAGGTACATCTGCTGTTTATGTACATCTGTTGTAACAAAATTACTTGGGTAAGCACCTTCAGGATTAAGGCTTTGAAAAAGCTGTAGCAAATTTGAGTTACATGCCATCATTTAATGCATTAATTTCACCTGAACTGTAGTCAAGAGGGAACAGAAGGGAACCGAGCAATTTCTTTGTGCACAGCTGCATTCTGTGGATTTCATGCAGAGACTCTGAATCCAGCTGAACACACCAAGAGTAGGAAAATTCTTAATATTTGGTTTTTATTTTCTTTTACTATAATGATCTTTCACTGAGGGTGGTAGTTGCAGGGTAATTTTGAAATTCAGCAGGACAAAAGGGGGATTGAGCTTAACTAGTTTTGTTCTGCTTGCTCATTGTTAAATTTACTATTCTTTGTCCTTTTTTTTTGTTTTTTTTTGCTGTTTGTGATTGAGTAAAAATATGATCCTGGAATACCCCTGTTTTTTTGTTGAGTAACAGCAAACCTAAGGTTTTGTGAGCCCTATCAGGCTTTGGTGTGGGGGTATCAATGTCATACAGAAAGATTGATGTTCTAGGTAAAGATGCAAATCATGGGTGTGTGACCAAGACGGGAAGAAAACCTTGAGAGGTGAATTTAGAGTTAAGAATTAGTTCAGACATGCATGAATATTACCAAGGTATTTTGTAGTGTAACGAGGCAACCAGGTGCCACTAATTGCCAGGGAGCGGGCATGAGCTTGTGTCAAGCCCACCTGTGCCCAATTAGGGTGGGCCCCCACTGCGCATGAGCAGGATTAGGGGGCCAATAAAAGGTGAGGCTCAAACTCACAGGTGGAGCTCACTCCTGAGCTAGTCGGCAGAGAGATCGGTTGCTCTCAGAGCAACAGCACCGATCCAGGCTAGTCAACCCTGTGGCTATAGGCTTGGAGCACTGTTCGTGAGTCTCTGCTGGAACACCTGGTTGGACCTTGAAGCGCCGTACCCTAAAAGAGGTTTGTCTTGCTACAGTTATGGTTTTAAGAGTTTTTAATATTTGATTGAACCAACCCAAACATTCTTTTTACAGCTCTGAATGCATGGGAGCAAAATCAAGTTCATAGGCATTAAAACTATTTTTTTTACAGCCTGACTTTGAGGGTGAGGCTCTGGTGGTGCAGCTGGCTAAGCTGCAGTACTGCAGTGCCGAGGCCCCGGGTTTGTGACTCCTCAGAGCCTCACCCTGAGGGCGATGAGCGCTAGTGGTGCAATGAAGGTAATACAGTGCTCCAAGAGTGACCTCTGAGCTGAGCCTGTGCTTCAAGACTCACCTTTTATTGGCCCCCTAATCCTGCTCATGTGCAGTGGGGGCCCACCCTAATTGGGCACAGGTGGGCTTGACACAAGCTCATGCTCACTCCCTGGCAATTAGTGGCACCTGGTTGCCTCGTTACACTACAGTATTTTGCTCTTCTTTCTGGGTTAAGGGAAGCAAGACTCCTTGTGTTCTTTATGCAGCCATGAAAAAAAAAAATCTGAGTCTCCAATACAGTGGAAATTATCAGCCAGGTGCTAGGAAAAATGTACCCCCTCCAATCAGAAATGATAATATTTTAACCCCTGATTTGTGTTTCCTGAGCAAACAAGGCTATCTGCTGTTGCTAACCAACCCCTCTTGGTGTAATGCTGCCCTCCCAAACCTGTGTAATGAATTGCACTGTTTCATATGTGCGCAGAACTGTCCATCATTGTGATGGGAAGCTTCTCCAACCACAAAAAAAGGAATATTAAAATACTATCAGGTGCCCAATGGCAGCCTAAGTTGCAATTCTGTTTGGAACCCATAAGGAGGTTTCATTGAACCCAGAGGAAACATGGGTTTGAATTCTACATTCTTCTGCTCATATGAGGAAGTTGAACACCTGTAAGATCACTTCAGAAATCAAAAATGTGGTTCATTTCACTGACAGTGTCTTCTGGTACTTCAAACATTTCCAATTTCTGTGGGAAAACCAGAGGAGAACTCAATCAGGAGAACTTAGTGGAATGAGTGGGTGAGGAAGAGAATGTAATAACCAAGATAGAGATACCATGACCTATAAAGTGAGTTGGCTAGAGGGGGGGAATGTGGAAAAATGGAAGATAAGGTCTAGAATCATTCTGAAGATGAAAGACAAATCCACCTCTACAATTTTCCACCCCAGCCTTCTGCCACCCTTTGGTTATAGTCCAGTTATTTTATTAATAGCAGCCTCCCTGTTAGGTCTCTGCTGCCCAGGTACCTCTGCTTCTCTCCATGACTCTTTTATTTTAAGGAGTGTAATGAAGTTCCACCTTCCTTCAGTTCTTCCCACTTTTCAGAAGATGTTTGTCATGACCAGTATGAAATTTCACGTGTGGAAAGTCTCTGAATGTAGCCATTAATGCTTCAGTGCTTGCACTGGTGATGGAATTGGCATTTTGAGTTGTTAGTGCTCTGAGAAGTACGTTCTGCACTGCTCCTAGCTAATAACCTGTACTTGTGAAATGTTTCATGGCCTATGCAATGAAAATGAAACTCTAAAATGTCCAGTTTGTTGCTACTCACCACAATCAATCTTGAAATAATAAGAGCCCTGTCTGTGTAGATGTCTGGAGTCATTATTTGAAAGCCAAGTTGCCTTCCATTCATGGAAAAATTAAGAGTTGTAAAACATTTTGCTGGTAAATTTTTTTTGATGATTGGATTTTTCTTGTCAAATGAAATAGTGTAAGATGGAGAAAATTAATGTCACAAGTCTCAAAACAGATTCTGGCAAGGTTGGTGTCACATCTGAGAGTCTTTCTAGCCAGAGGCACTAACTTCAGGCATCCCAAACTTAAGCATTTTAAAAAAGGTCTACTTCTACCTACAAAAGCCCTGAAGTCCCTTTAGGGCCTAACCCTGAATATAGTTTAGTGACCTCCACTGCCATCCAGTCCCATCAGATATTTTGGTCTGGAATACAGACAAGTTTTAATTTAACCCAGAAAAGAAAGAGTACAGGCATCATAGGCCATGGTTCAGCCTGAGTTATTTACTCTACTTAGAAAAGAAAAAGATAAAATAATGAATGCATCTTCTTCCCTAAAGTACCTTGTAGTGCTTTAGTTTGGTCAGACAGAACTAGGACCAAAGAAAATACATTTATTCAATTAATTTTCATTTTACTTATAGTTGGCAATGAGTGTTTCAAGTTGCTTTTCTAGTATTTGATTCTTAAATTTTTTCCCAAAACAGCCTCTACTGCCCACTGTTGGGAACAGGATGCCAAGACAAATGGACTTGGGTTCCAGTGTAAGAGGTGCTTAGTTTTTTTTTCAATTTCATATCTGGCTACTAAACTGACATAACATCCACCTAGAAGTTAGAATAAGGCCCAGGTGACTAGATCTAGGAGGTTTTTTAACAACCTTGTCAGTGGGATTAGAGAAGGACAAAACACTGCTCTGTCTTCAAGATGGAGCTTGTTAAATTGGTACCATGGTGTGACCATGTGTGACATGATGGGCAAGGATTGATAATCCTAGGAGCTTGCTTCATTCCAGTGGGTTTCTTATGCAAAAAGCCCACAATGGTCTGCTCTTCAGGAGTCTCTTTTGCACCTCTGGATAGAAGGAATAAGTCTTTTTAAAGATGATGAGATGAATGCTGGCAGTGGAGATGGCCACAGTCTGCCTTTCCTTTGAGGATGAATCAGGAAGAAATATTCATTTGATGGCAGATGTCAAGAGTCATGGAAATTACAGATTAAAAAATCATTTTATGTGGGGAACAGATTTTACATCTCTTGACTTTGTTTTGAAAGAATGTCATATTAATGCACCATCATCTAAATGCATCATGGGAGCAAAGGATATGAGAGTCTGTGCTCTAACAGTGACCTAGATCCTGAGGCTCACCAAAGCCACAGCAACGTCAGACAGGATCCTCAGATTGGCCATTTAGCTGTCAGCCACATGATTTGTAACTGGCTGAAGTAAGGATTAAAAAGCCAGTATTTCCATTAATATTTAGAACATTAGACACATATGCAGTGGGGGAGGAAAAAAAAAGCAAAACAAATTGACAGCTCTGAAGTTTTTATTCAGATTGCAACTTGAAAATGGGGAATTCCTACTCTCCCACCTGTAACTACAATTGTGGACTCTTTGTTGGGACTGCTGCTCTTTTTAAATTTTAGTTTTTTTCTTTTTTTCTTTCATTTCTTTTTTCTTCCCTCCCACCCAACCCCCCCAATCATCTGGAGGATAGAAAACTGCAGCTACGTATCACTGGTTCCAAATAAATGACACACAAAGGGGAGCACAGCATCTCCACTGCACATAGACTGTCAGCTCAAGTAGGCAGAGATTGGCTCTGGGCTAAGGAGGGTGTCACAGCCTATGAACCAACCCTGGCCCTTGAAAAACTGGATATTTTTTTTTTTTATTTTTAATCTGAGTTTTTTCAGTCTAGTTGAGGTACTTCTTGCTGACTGTTCCCAAGCAAATCAACATGAACCCTATGAAGAGCGGGTTTGAGGGGTGCCTTTTCAATCCTGTCCCCTGCAATTGTTTCCTTCTGGTGATTCCATTCTTGCCTGGTGGAGAGTTGGGCAGAGCTGTGTAGAGGGGGGGAATCATCAGCATGGGAATTTGTTTCTGGCTCTGCCCTCTGAGGGGTGGGAAACTGAAAGGTAGCATCGTGTCTGCTGTGAAATAACCACTGGGGTTTTCTTTTCAAAGAAAACTGCTGCATTTCCCAGGAATGGTGAGGAGTAGCCTCATGGTATTGGTGTGCAGGCAGATACCTGAGAGGTGGGAGCACATGATTGAAAATCTCCATGGAAGGACTTGTAGAGCACTGGGGAGTGTAGACTCATCAGCCGAGCTGACTGGTTTGACTGGGTTATGTTTCTGTGTTATTTGCTGCAGGATGTTGGGCTGGCAGCATTTGGTCTGCTGTGCCTGGGGAGGAAGCTGTTTGCTGTTTGGGGAGCATCTCTTTGTCCTCTGGGTTACTGGTTGAACTGGATGGTTTTCTGAGGGCAGGGGATAGGGTCAAAAAAAACCCAAAACAACAAAACTCCCTCACAAGCAAACAACAAAACAAAGCAAAAAACTTAGGAACAACAGCAGTAGTAAATCCATTATTTAGCAGGTCTTGCATTTCTCCTGGAAAATTGCTGCTGCTGGAGTTGCAGGTGTTATGGAAGTCATGAGGAGAAGAGTTTCCCTTTGGATGTTGAGATAGTGAAGCGTGCAAGTTCTCTGCATCCAAGTCCTTAAGGCTGGGAGCTGTTTGTGTTACTTTGTTAGCAATTCTTTAACCATCATTACCCGGAGCCTGAGAGACAGGCAGCAACATTTCCTTGCCCCTGTCACAGGCAGGCTTGTCACAGATAAATGTAAATTATAGCCTGTTCTCCCAGGCTAAAATTGCTCCCCAGCACAGCCCACTGAGCCTTTATTCCCCTGCAAACTCAGATCCCTAAAGCACATGGACAGAAATAAAATTGCTGAAGTGACAAAAGCAGAGCTCTACACGGCCTTGGTGTTTCCTTAATGATCTGAAAACCTTGCTCAGTGTCTCTGCAGGTGAATAGAAGAAGCAGGAGTGTGAAGGCAGATGAGGGGGTCTGAGATGCAATGGATTAGAGGAGTGAGTGCAGGAGGCACCCCCATAGCTCCCCAGTTTAATGCGCAGCTACCTCTGACCTCTTCTCATTCCATGCAACAGGGACTCCCTACCTTGCTCCAGACCAAGCTCTTCTGGTACTGGTTGATGGGAGTGGTGATGGACAGATGTTCATATCGGGCTTGGTTTCGATCAGTCTCAAATGAGCTTTGATTCTGTTTATGTTCCAATTTGCTGCAGTAAGGAAACCATGGCTCTCATCTGTTGATGACCAGATCCACCCAGTATCACCCTGTTGGCATGTATTTATCAGTTTAAGAAAAGGCAATAATAAACTATATATGTAACATATAACAAAATAACAATTATATAATATATATAATAATTATAATATATAATAATTTATATAGCACGTGGCAGTAAAAGTACGTGGGGAGGCAAGCAAAACAGCATCAGAGGTGTTGGGTTGAATGTTAGGTTGAATAAACTTAGTTTATATAACCTAGGAGGAATACACTGCATTTCAAAGCAATAATTCATGACTGGAGGTTCTCTGATTAAGTTAGAACCAAAGCAAGATGCTTTCTTCAAGGGTGTCTTCCAAGTCCAAAAATGAGACAGAAGACTTTGAAAAGGACTTTGTCCTTTAGCCAGGGTGGTTCTGCAATTGGTTAAAAAATAAAAGCACCAGTATTCATATAAACAGCCATTCTCTAAATAACTTCAACATAATAACAGAGCCCTGGGAATACTGAAAGATTTCAATGCATGCAAATGGGTGCAAAAAGTTTTAAGCTTTATTTTGAGGGCTTGTCTGGTTATTTCAAATGCAGGATGAAGTGGCAGTGGATGTTTTGGCTATGCCTTTTTTCTTTTAAATTTCAATTATGTCCAGTAGTTAACTTGATCTGCCAAAACAAGTTGCCTTTTCAGATTTTTAAAGTAAGATGTTTTTTCTAAAGCTCCTTAAAAAAAAAAAAAAAAGTAATAAAGTAATTTAATACTTTGCAATGCCTGAAAGGTGGAATTTAAGGCAAAATTCTAGGCGGCCTGGTTTATTTTTGCACTGATGTAAAGAAATTTCTGTATTTTTTTCTTGTAGTTAATTCTGTAATGAGGAGATTCAAGCTAACTTAAAAAGTAAATAGGTTAGAAGTGCATTTTGTGAAATTAGAGAAAATAGAAATTATTTTATGCAAATTCCATTAAATGGGATCTAACAGCTTTCAAAAACTGTTCTTTAGGTAGTGAAAACCCTGTGCTCTTCCTTTATTTCTACTTAAAGTTTTTGTGTGTAAGTGTATTAAAAAAAATCTGAGGAAAGCTGTTGCATATCTCTTTCTTCCTTTTAAAAAGAGGAGGAAATAGGGAAAATGCATTAAAAACCTCAAATAGTTAATGGGGAATGTGAGTATGACTAAAATGAATTTGGGTTTTTATGTAAGAAACATAGATGGAAAAATTCCCATTCTGTTTTACCAAGAAGTGATGAAACTATTTACTGCTTCAGAAATAGTTGAGGAAAAAAATTATGAAATGCTTCTCTTTATTTCAAAAAAGTAATCATTAATCATTGTAGGATGCAGCTTCCCCTCTTCATGACACAGAAGACTGTGATGGTTATTAATATCTTGACATAGGATCCAACTACTTTTCCAGTCTAAATATTAAAAGCATGTTTTATCTGAGTGTTGAGAATCCAAAGATTGCCTGAAATATTAAGATAATGTGCATTGACAATCTGCTAAAACACAAGGACAAAGGTACTGGATAGACATTTTTTTTGCATAACAAAAATATTGTGCCAAATTACAGGCAGCTTGATCATAGAATCATAGAATTGGCTGGGTTGGAAGGGACCTCAGAGATCATCAAGTCCAACCCTCAATCCACTCCCGCTGCAGTTCCCAGCCCATGCCACATCCAATCTCTTTTTAAATATCTCCAGACACGGAGAATCCACTACTTCCCTGGGCAGCCCATTCCAATGTCTGATCACTCTCTCCATAAAGAAATTCTTTCTAATGTCCAACCTAAACCTCCCCTGGCACAACTTAAGACCCTGCCCTCTTGTCTTGTTGAAAGTTGCCTGGGAAAAGAGACCAATGCCCACCCGGCTACAACCTCCTTTCAGGGAGTTGTAGAGAGTGATGAGGTCTCCCCTGAGCCACCTCTTCTTCAGGCTGAACACCCTCAGCTCCCTCAGCCTCTCCTCATAGGGTCTGTGCTCGAGTCCCTTCACCAGCCTGGTTGCCCTCCTTTGGACCTGCTCCAGGACCTCAATATCCTTCCTGAGCTGAGGGGCCCAGAACTGGACACAGTACTCGAGGTGTGGCCTCACCAGGGCTGAGCACAGGGGCAGAATCCCCTCCCTGGACCTGCTGGCGATGCTGTTCCGGATACAGGCCAGGATGCCATTGGCCTTCTTGGCCACCTGGGCACACTGCTGGCTCATGTTCAGCTTCCTGGCAATCCAGACTGCCAGGTCCCTTTCTGCCTGGCTGCACTCCAGCCACTCTGTCCCCAGCCTGCAGCGCTGCATGAGGTTGTTGTGTCCAAAGTGCAGGACCCGACACTTGGCCGTGTTGAACCAAGAAAGTTATTGCCAATAGATAAAGGTATTAATTTACTTATATTCATCCTGCAGCAAAATGCTATAGAATCTCTGGTGTCTTCAAGATCTGTCATTCTGCTTTCCAACTTTGTGCATTCTTTTTTCTTTTATACTCTTAACAATGTTTACATGTACCTTTTCCACTATTATGATCATCACTGACATTACGCACCTGGCAGGAAGCTTAGCAGCAGGTTCCTCACATTCCCTGAATTTGCTTGCTTCTCTTTACTGTTTGGTGTTAGACAAAATCTGGCAAAGATTGCAGATCACTCCTGCAGAGCTTCCTGAGATAGGGTTTTTCATTGATTTTCACTTTTCACTTTTATTTCATTGATTCCAAAATCACTTCTCACCCACTTGTGTTTCCCTTTTGACTGCGCAAAGGACAGAGAAACTCAGCAGAAGAAGAAAGGAGGAAAGAATGGGTACAAGTGGATACTGGAGAGGTTGCTTTTTACTCCATTAAACCCTCTTACTAGAAAACCTCTTGTAGAAGGTAGAAATATTTTTTTCTTGTACAAAACCTCTTGTAGAAACTCCCCAGACAAAAAAGATTTACCCACATTACACCCCTAGGCTTATGAATGTTCCTTCAATTTGCTTACGAAAGGAATGGGGTTTTTTTGCATTTCTTGTAGTAGATACATGGAAACTTATGTATGGAGAACACTGTTTTACACTAAATTAAAAAAAAACCAAACATTGGAATAGGAAGGCAGGGATTTCAGCCAAGCTCGATAGGCACTATTCAGCCAACAATAGAAGGAGTTTGTTTGGAATCTGAACAAGGCTCTGCCTGTCTATTACATGGTCACAGACTATGTGAGGGGCACCAGGGGTCCTGCTTCTACATCTAATCCTGATTCTTATTACTTTTCATTTAGAAATTAACAGTATTTTTGTGCTCAAAGAGCAAGAGGTGCAAGTTGATAAAGACTGTGTGGAATTACTGTATTTCATGGGATTGGAAAACATGAGTTTTAGCTGGCTTTGCTGGTACATTTGACAGATACAACCCAAAATAAACTTAATTTAAAAATTCTTCCATGTATGGCTGCAGATAATTTATGGAAAATATTTAATCAGAATAACATTTTAACAAAAGTAAAACAAATTAAGATTTTTATTCCTCGCAGCCTGTGGGCATGGTGGAAGCAATACACAACCAAGTACTTAATTTCTAGCATATTAGAAAACATTGAAGCAGTAGAACTCTATAAAAGTGAGTTTCATTGGTTCCAGAGTAAGATTTTTTTTAAACTGTTTAATAGAGGAGAGATTAATAGAGAGACTGTGCTTTTGTGACTTCTTCTTCCTTGTTATTAAATGGTGTAATCTCTTTTTCTTCCCAGTAGGATCTTGAAGCATAAGATGAGATTTACTATATTTGGATAGTTAGTTATGTTGGTCATACTAGCTCCTCAGAGAATTTAATATAAAAATAGCAAAAAATTCAAACAGAGTAGGGAACACCAAAGCTGGTTTGCTCTATTATTTCTCAGATTGATCATTTGTTGGCTGTTTCTTTTCCTTCCTTCCTGGCAAAAGGAAAAAAACATGTCTCTCTAGAAATAATTGTTTTTGTTTAGTACAAATGATGGGTGCAGGGAAGAGAAAAATGATCACAGTTGTGATCACAGATCACAGCTCCTGTTGTGGAGTCAAAGGCAGACAGTCTTTGATGCTCATTCTCAAATGATGGCCAAATATAAGCTGTATTTATGGTATATTTCTCGAGGAACAATTACACATGCTCCCTGTAGCAAGGCTGCTGTGTAAGCAATGCAAACACTAATTTTAGGTGAAGACCATCCCAAACACAGAGTTTTGCTTGCTCTTTATCCAAGATTGTCAAATTTTGTGTGATTTCTTAAATCAGGGATATGAAGTACTTGAAATGGGAACTTGCAGGGGACTCGATGACCATGTCCTTGCTATAAACTCCTTTCTATCCTGCATGTGGTCCTTGGTCCTTTGTCCCTTTAACTGGAGTTACCCTGAGCCACCCAGGAAGGTTTGAGCAGCAGAACACTTACACCCTTAATGCATACAGACCAAAGCTTTTTGTGTAGATGCAGCAATCCTGGCAGAAGAACTCCATGTGTTTTATTCCACCCAAGCCAGGAGGGAGTGACAGAGCCTGTGCTGCAGTACTTGGGCTGGTTAGACAGTAGGTTTTAGGAGGCATTGCTTTCAAACTGCTTTGTCTCTGGTCCAGGCCATTAGGACATTATATACCCAGCACATCCTCTGCCTGCTGGCCCTCTTACAGGGGACAGCTTGGGAGCAGGCTGCAGAAGGGATGGATTGACCTGGAAATGGCATCAGCAATATCCCCCTGCTTGGCTGCTGTCTTGATGTGTCCCTTGTGTCTTTTTACTTGCACCTCTGCCTCAGGACTTGAGATTTGCTGTGAGATTTATATCTGATCTGTCCCTTGAAAAAGCTCAAATCTGCTTTTTAGGGCTGGTGAGTCTGTAATGTATGTACTGCCCTGGAAGCAAAAGAAAGCAAGTTGTCTTCCTGAGCAGGATGAGTAGATACAGGAGGGCTGGAACCATGGATAATGCAGATTCTGAAAGATTCTGGACAGAATTCTTTGTGATTTCCAAGGTCTGATTTTTACATTTTTACATAACCCCCTCCAGTAAATGTTATTCTGTGTTACACTGTACTATTACAAAAGTAGCTGATACTAAAACTGCTCCTTTTAAAATTTATTTTGGTTTTTTTTTATTCAGCTTGACTGTAAGGCCAAATAACACTGAACTCCCATTTAGTGAGCAACATGTAAACCTGTTAATATCAATGCAAGGAAGCTATATACCCAAAATTCATAGGAGAAAAAAGTTGTTATAAATTCATTTTGTCAGGTCAAAAATGACATATTTTACTTGTGGAAAGTTATAAATTTGTTTTTTCCTTTGGCTGCCACTTGGGCTACTCTGATCCTCAGCTCAGTCCAGGGACCCAAGAGCAGAAAGTCTCTGAAGGAGCAGTAATAGTGCAAGTTGGATCTGTTACCTAAATAAAGAGAAGTTAGTTTCAAATTTTGCTGCCTTCTGAGATAAATCCAGGAATGTGGATGTGCCTGTCTGCCAGTTCTGTGCTAGCACCAATCTTTATTTTCCCCTCTTAGTGATACCTCTGATTCAGGTTTTTTCAGAGTTAAGGCAAAATTAGTTCAGTAAATGATTCCTGCTGCTAACAGATTGCTTGCACTGTGCTCTTGTGATTTGACATAAACAGAGGTTCAGGACTGAATAGGTGCCTTGCCATCCCTGCAGTCTTGTGCTGTACATTTAACAATCTCAACAAAGGCTGAATTACTCTTCCTTTAAGCACACCTGCTTTCTGTTTTATGTATTACTGACAGGCTACTAAGAAAGAAAATTGCAGTCAAAAATCATGGCAATTCAGGTTGCCACAGGATAGAGAGAGCAACCATACAAAACTTTAATTATCACAGTATGTGGAAGAAAAATTTGCCCAATTTTACCTTAAACTGAGCTGCAGTGTCTTGCACAGTGTTACTTCTAGGCTAATGTTGAAATGAGCTTTGGAAACTAAATCAATGAATAAAGGCTTAATGCAGTAGATTTATGTATGCTGTCAGTTTCTAGGCAATACAATTATTGTCACTTTTCTGCCTCTTGCTACTTCTTTAGCTTCTGGGAATAATGAGAGAATGTGTTCAGCCATGTGACATTTTTTTTTCCTTTGCAGAGCTAACTGCTGTTTCCCCCTTGGTGGATCTTGCATTTTAAAGAGCTCTCACACATTTTTCCGTGAGAAGTTTCTAAAATATCATGTGACAAAAAATCATTTTACAGTCTTGAGGCTGGAGCAGCTCCCCACATCACACAGGCTGCTGCTGGGAAATCACTGTCAGGCTTGGATCCATGGGAACACAGCCTTAAATAAACTGGAAGTGAAAAGCTGCAATCCCTCACCTGTATGGAAAGCTGCAGAGTGACCAGATGATAGATGGGATTGGTTCATGGTGGCAATGCACTACGTAGTCAATCCCTCTGGAAAATTATTAATTAGAGTTGCTCTTACGTTCTTTTTCTTGCTTATTGTCCTCTCTTTACACAGTTAGCCCAGAATGATCCCAGACCCTACAGTCTGAATGTCTCTCCTTACATCAGACTTAGATATAAGTCAGAGAGATGGTGGAATCAGAGTGCTGTAAGGTCTCTCTTTAGCACTTGGTTGGTGTTTAAGCATTTCAGAGGAGCAAGACTAAATTTTTCAATTTGTAGCCTTAATCTTGATCAGGAGAACAGACATTTCCTAAATGTCTTTTATGTCCCTTTTCACACTTCTTTTAAATTAAAGACCCATCCTCACTGTAGTGGGTTTTTTGTTTGGTTGGTTTGGGTTTTTTTATTTTAATGCTGTGAGAAATGACTGCTTAAATACTGTAATTTGAGTGTGCAAAGTCATGTAGGTTCAAGTTCTGTGTAGCTTTCATTACTGCTTCTGTGTTCTGGATTCTCTTCCTTATAGGGCCACCAACTTTGTACCAAAATTCAGAGGTAGATTTGTAAGTAAGAATGCAGGTTTGTACCAGAAATAACATCCTGGCCTGACTGCTTGGTTAGTGTCTAGAAAGAAAGGAAAAGCAAGAGATCTTTTGTAGTCTGGGGTTTACTGAACAGGAAGGGATGTGGGCAGTAACATCCCAGGTCAGACAAACCAGTGTCAGCTGCTGACTTGAAATTAATGATCTTGTTTTGTGGGAGGGAGGCAGGGGAAAAATATGCTGTGAAAAACAACAAAACCACTTGTCCTTCAGAACTGCAACTGAGAGAGTTTTATTTTGGTCGGGATTTCTTGTTTGTATCTAAGAAGAGGTTGACTTGCCAACACTTTTGCTATTTCTAAGCAGTTACTATGTTTTCATTTCTAGGTAATTTATGTGGCAAACGAGGAACTCAATGAGAAAAGTCAATGGGATCTTGAAACTTGCCTTCAAATTTCATGAAAAGTTGTCTATTTTTAAATTCATGGGAAATTATAATTTCTATATGGGATAGAATTTAAATAATATGCTAGTATACAGAAATTCAGTTCTAATAAGACCTGACTGAAAATTAAAAGTTAGATCAAAATTAGGCAAGGTATCCCAAAGATGTATTTAAAGTTATCACCCTGTAAAATAAACGTGCAAAGATTTATATAGCTGCCTGCCCTAAAGATTTTATGGTTTACAGAGCTGAAGAAATAGTTTTAACTATGGTTCCCCTGTAATGCCCTGGCATTTGGGGTGCAAATATGGCATCAATGCTCAAAAAAGCTATGAGAGGTTAATACAGCAAATATAAAACTAATGTTGTGGGATAAAATGTTTCACTGAAGTGTTTGGTGTGTCAGAGGATTACTGCATGAGAGGTTTGTCCAGGTTCTTTATTCTGGTTTAGGTTATAAGTGGAAAAGGAGAAGGATTGGGCTGAAGACAACACCCATTTCTGTACATCACAAAGTTATCAGGATCATTAATAGGATTTCTTGCTAAAAAGGATGTGTTAAACTAGGATTAAAATGTGCTACATGGAGTTATTTTAAGATATTTGTGCAGTAGCTTCTGAAGCCATTAGTAGAGATAATCAGATTAATAATAAAAGGATAAGCTTAATTTTGTCAAACACAAGGTGAAGCTTAGTCTTGTGTTTTCATGAGCCTTAGACAAATGTTTCAAGGGACTGTAAACCAACACTTAGAGAGCTCTACTCTAATGAGCAGTGAATATACAGCATCAAAACCCAAGTGGCAACTAACCTGGGTTCTGAGCAGTTAGCTCAGAAACTGTGAATTTACTCATTTCTGTGGGTTGTATGTATTGGAAGAATGTTTTTAGAAAAAAAAGGAAAAAGTCCATAAAGGATAAACTTTCAAAATACTTTTCTTGCATATAGAATACCTGGAATATAAATGCATTTTTAAAGAAATTGGGGAAGGCTGAAAATTATGCTTTTTTTGAAGAGTTTCAGAAGTTAACAGAGATTGTGAAACTTTTCTTACAGGCATTTTCACATACTGCAGTTGTTAACAGCTGCTTTGTCAAGCTTTCAAATAAAAGATATATACTCAAGCAGGTGCTTAAAGTGCCAAATTTTAAGACCTATGGAATTTGAATGAGTACAAGCTTCTCTTTAGGTTGTTTTCTGCAGAGTGATACTCTCACAAAGTCTGAAATGATCTGGTTTTTACACATCACAAAGACCATGATTTCATGTTACAGAAATTTGGCACCAGTTCCAACAGAAGATAATACCCTTCCTTATGACTTGCTTCTGGGCAACATGTACTTTTGTCAGTGGCAGAAGGAGATTTGTGAGTCTGATCTAGCTTTAACATCTCATTTACTTTCTCTTTCATCTCTCTCATGCTGCAGCAATTTTCTGGTCCAATACAAAACATGGCCCTAAGGAGGTGGTGCTGGTCAAATGGAGGTGGTCCACAGGCCAGAGTGTCCAAAGGACACAAAATACTATATGACAGGAGTATTTTAAATAATTTCTGATGCTTTATTTTGTGATTAACACAGTTATAACACCTGCTTTCTGTGGTTCAGTAGAGGAGGGTTACTCAGTGAGTGCTTGCTCAGCTCCATAGAGTAATTTTACTTACTGGATCAAGCTCTACATCCTTCTTTTTATCTCATTGGAAGAGTTATTATTCAGCTTCTTCACAGGAAGCAAGGAAAATGATGATCAATGCAGGATTTCTCACTGAAATTGAAAATTTCTTTGCAGTTCAGATTCCAGCTGGAGTAAATAAAAGAAATAAATGGATTTCTTCAATTACCTCCATAGGTGGTGTTTGATGTTGGCTGCTTGAAAAGAGGACAGAAACGTTTGTGGCAAATGCAAAAGTTGATCAAGGCAGAGAATAAACTGAGCTTTGCTTGCAAACCAGCAATCCCTTCCACTTGTTTCCAACATTGCCACAGCAGCTGAATAATCTTACAAAATACCCCTGGTTTTTTTCTTAATTTTTCCTTTCTTCTTTTAAAGTTTAAGATTGTTAGGTGCTGTAACTGTGGAGGAGAACCCTCCAAACTTGTACATTTAGCTGAAGTAAGGCAGGGAATGTCAGAAGAAAACCTATGAAGAGTAAGTCTGAGAAGTGTGAGTTGCCCCATGGCCCTGGGGGCTCTCAGCTCCCTGAGATCCCTTCAGATGTGCTCTGGAGTCACCCAGCCCAGGTAACAGGGCACTGAGGAATTGCCTTTTGCCTGCTTTGAGTTTGTTATCAGAAACAGTGGAGGATGAAGAAGCTGACAAGGCCTTTTGCTCAAATCACACAACTGGCCACAGCAATTTCTAATTGGCTGCAGAAGCCAGGCTACACTTTGGGCTTTTGGCTGATAACAGTGAAACCATGGCAGCTTACAGGGAAGTGGGAAATAGTGAGGTTTTAGCTGAGGAGTGGCTGCAAATTGTCAAACTAATGAAAATTTCACTAAGTTTTAAAAAAAAGTTTCTGATAGTGCTACTTTTGTGTGTTATATTAAGATAGTAACTTATTTGAATGTCAAAAAAATTAATAAATGTTTGCATTTTTAGACTAATTTTCAGTTACTTAAACTTTGTTGTTAACATAAGAAGGCAATGAATAGAAATGCAACTATTTTAAGCTCCAAGATTAAATAACATCCCCTTATGTAGTTTCCTATAGAATATCGTGCCATTCCCTCTTAAAAAGCTTTATTGTAGTAAATTTCCAGTTGTATTATTGGGGATCTCCTGCATAAGTTTCATGTGTATCAGTCCAAGATGCTGTTATGTTTGTTTTGATTATTATTGATTTGTTGGATTTGTAGATTTGGATTCTCTCCTTTTTTATTCATTTGTTGTCCATGTGGTGTGCTGTTTTGTATTTGAAAATCAGCTATGTAAAGGGCTGGATGTATACAAAGAATTCTTAATTTCTCTATTTGCCCACATAACTATGCTTAAATATTAGGGTTTTTTCCTACTTTATAGTCTTTTTTTTATATCTTCTTACCCTGGCTGTGCCACAGTCCATCTGTAACAAACATGACACTTTGTGGGCTTTGTTTAGGATGAGCTAAATGTGTTCCTTACATTATCAAATCTCGTGTTTCACCAATTTTGGTGTTACTAAGTTGTGTTTTATAACTGCTAATTCATAATCTTTTTAATGCAAGGGTCTTAAACTTCCTGATTGAGCAGGGACATGATTTGCTTCAGAGTTCAGTTTGAATTCTCCCAGAAGGATCCATGATCCCTTGAACTCTGCCTTTGAGAAACTTGTCTTCAGTCTTATCCAAACCTGATTTTTATGTTACTGTCTCTGGAGACAGTTTCATGAAGAGAGCTCTCATATATAGGGCATATAATTTTATATAGTTAAAGAAAAGTATTTTTGGTAAGTACATAGCAGTGTGGAAGATGGGAAATCTAGGAAAGTCATAAGGAAGCCAAGAACAATAGAGGAGAAACCTCAAGTTAATGATAATTAGGAGGCAGAGAAATCCTGGTCATGCTGTAAATCTGTGAGTAACAGAGACAATTAAATTGTTCATAAAATGATATAGAGGAGCTAGAAGCATTCAGGGAGAGTGTTACATACTTGGAAAGCCAAGTGTTTGCATTCCATGAGGATAAGAAAGTGCTTTTCAGAGCATAGGTAGTCACTAAAGGATAAACACTTTTAGAGTTGCAGATAATTTGTACCAAACAGTCTTTAAAGAACTAGAAAGACATCTGGCACGCTGATAATTTTCAATAAATCTTGGGGTACTGGATAAAATTCAGAAGAGTAAAATGTAAATATTACAAAGGACAAACTGGATGAGGCAGCCTATGGTAGTGTGCTTAGGTGGATGGAAAAGCAGATACAGAAGTGTACAAGCCAAAAAGGTTCCATTATCTGGCAGTAGAAATTGGAAAATCAATATTAGAAATAATTTTTAATTGGAAAAGTGATTAAACAATTGCAAAACAAACACAAAGCGATGTGGAGGTTCCATAACTTGAAGTTCTCAGGTCAAAACCATGAACCTTTTGGGGACATATGATTGAGTCACCCACAGGTTAGGAGTTCCCTGTTAAAGTTGGTAGGTAAAATGCACTGTACATAGCAGAGACCAAACCAGAGTATTTAATCATCTCTCCTTGGCTTTTACTTTATCAGGTGTTTCTTGGGAACAGATCTGAACATTGTGTGTCTGTTTTTTCTGTGGGTAATAGAGTGTGGAAAGTCAGTTTATTTTAAAATAAACTTTTGAATCATGTTCTTCAATTATAATTTTTCTCATTTCTTGTCAGAGAAGAGTTTCTTTTCTTAAAAAGTATTAGCACGTTTATGTGTGTGTATATATATGTATGCATTTGTTTCACAGAAAACATTTTAAAAAGAAAAAAAAGGTTTCTAGAGACAATACTTCTGGCTTTCTACGGAGAGCTATGGCATGCAGGGCACTGAAATAATACCTTGGGTATAGGTTTCCCTTTAAAGCAGGACATTGAGGCAGTGTCTGCTCCCAGGAACAGTTTCAGGAAGGATGGTGGGGTTTTTGCAAAGTTACAGAGCACATCTGACAATCACCAAATAAATATGGTATAATGGGGAAAAGGGGTTATATGCTTTTAATATATAAGATAGGATTTGAAGAATTGTGTGCCTAAAACACTTTTCCAACTGCACTTAATTTATGATGTATGTATTAATATATTGCCTGATAATAATATGTGCAGTAATGCATAAGAATACCTTGGATTGCTGGCAAATCAGTGGTTCTAAAAGGTGTTTCTCGTTCTCACAATCCTGCTCTTATGTAGATCCTTAAAATCTCTTGGTTACAGCAACTCTGTTCCTAAGCAGCTGTCCTGTATGCATTAGAGCTCAAAGAATGAGGATGTGAGATGTACAATATTTTACAGTGATCACATTCTCATGGAAGAATATTCCACCCAGTAAATTGTTTCAAATGTACCCTAGATGGATATGTCCTTTCCTGCACTTTTTCCTTTGCTTTGTTTAGCTTCTGGCTTTTCTTTCATAATACAACTGTTCTCTGGTTTATAAAATATCAAGGTCAAAGAGAGGTGAATCTGAATGGTGCTGGGAATCTGAGATGCAAATAAGTTTTAGATAATCCATGTGATGCTCAGAGGCCATCTCGTTTCACTGAGCCATTAGCATTCAGGGACACTCATTAGCACTCAGGCATCCAGTCAGTGTGCATTAGCAAAATGAGATGTGTTGATTAAAGTTACAAATTATGTGTTGAATGTTTAGACTCTAAGCCATGGTGGCTTCGTATTTCTGGTTATACCTCTATATTTGCAGATTTTAAAATGCTGACTCTTTCTAATCTTCAGTCCTTTTTTGGTGTGTGAGTGAATGTGTTTGCATATGGTTGTGTGTATGGGAGGAGAAGGAAGTGAAAGTTTCAATGGGAAAGGTGAGAAGTTAATGCAATTTAAATATTTGCTGGTTTTGTTTTGAAAAGTCTTCCTTATGGCTGGGACTGCCATCGCTCTGATAGTAAAGTAGTAGAGCAACAGTTCATGGTGTTCCAGTTAAATGTGAAATAAGAAAAAAAGTACTGAAGAGACTAGGAGGATTTTAACCTTTAATCTGTGTTATCCTTGCTACTGCCCTAGAAGAGGGAGTTCATGATGTTTAGACACAAACATCCTGTTGTTTTAATGGGACTGAATAACTAATACTTAGAAGTCTGGCCTGTACTTCAGGGGATAATTAACATGTATTATCTGATAATACTTCAGAGCTTTGCATGAGATCTTGCTAAAACCCGAGGATTATGTGGAAAACAATAATATACCAGCATAATGTCTGTATTAATATGAATTTTTATCACAGTGTGTCACTCTTGTATTACATGGGGTAAACAGAATGAACAAGAACACTGTACTTCCCATTAGGCTCTCAGCATTTTGGAGAGCATTAGTAAAACATTTCATCCTTATTGTGCATCACTGCAGATGCTGGAGAATAGTTATCTGAAGCAAACATTGCATGCCACTCTAATGATACCAGTCGTCTGCCAAGATGCCAGTGCTGCCAAGATAAGGTACATCAAGCTGGGCATTCAATCAGATAAATAGTTCATACCCTCCAGTATAGAAATTTTTTTTTCCTGAGTGTCTTCAGCCAAAGCTTTATTCTACTTACTGCACAGAAAAATGTAGAGTCTTACCAACTAAATAACTGCAGTAACTAAGCATTTGCTGGTAGTTTTCATACAGCCTGAACTGGGAGTGCTCAGGTAAAGATGCTGCTCCAGCAGCTAACACTTGTTCTTATTTTTTTTGTGGTTTTGTGGAAGGGTCTGGGAGGAGCATTTATTACACAGATAACTAGATTGGATGAAAACAAGTTGTGCAAGACTAATGTGAAAGTGACTTGTGTGCAGGACTAGTAAGAAAGTCATGTATTTGTTTCTCAGGAAACTGTGTCTAGTGTCTGCACCTGGATAGGGTAGTGGAGAAGGTAAGAATAGTTTTGGGCATGAATTAGCACGGAAATTCTTATTTTTTCTGTGTCTGAAACAGATATTTGAATAGACACTAAATCCAGATGTTTTTTATGAGGAGAAGGACCTTGCAATGTTCCTTGAAACAAAGGTCTTTGTGGGGAGAGCCTTGCTGTGGGTGCACATCAACTTTGAACACAAGGTGCTGTACGGAAAACCAGCACAGCAGAACTTCTGTTACCATGTTGCCTTAAGAACTCTCTTAGTGGGTTGGATGGAAAGGCCAACTCTATCATATTTGAGTCTGGCTCAGTGTTTGTTTCTAATATTGATGTTTCTGCTCCTGGACACAGTACCACTGGCAGTACCCATCAGGCTGGATGAGGCTTTGAGCAGCCTTGTCCAGATGAGAGGCTTCCCTGTCCATGGCAGGCAGGTTGAAGTAGATGATCTCCAAGGTCCCTTCCAACCTAAGTCATTCTATGATTCTCTGATCAGTTTCTTGGGTACTGTCAAGGAGTCCTGGTCAGGAATGCTCTGCTCAACATCCCTCTCCAGTTACCTGGCTTTCCCACTTTTGATGTTTTGACCTCTTCCTTTATTTCTTTTGTTGTAGTCTAGGATAACTTTATTTATCTGTTTTGTTTACTGTAGCCCTCTTGCTCCTGGTAAGGGGAATTTGGGAGAATTCATCTTCGGCAGCAGAGTGGGTTGGCTTTGAGATGTGATGGTCAAAATGCAGGATGCTTAGTCCTGCATTGAGCACTCATGTTTTGTATTTATGTGATGATTCTTCCTTGAAGTAGACTTTTACCTTATATTTTACAATGATTATGGAATCTCTTTCCTAACTGGTGTCTTTTTTCTTGGATATTTCATCATCGTTCTGGTTTTTTTTTGTGGATTTTTTTTGTTTTAAAAATATTTTAATTTCTTTTCATTGCTTGTTTGCTTTTTATTGTCAGTTGGATCTGCATTTTTTGAGTTCCAGACAGTACTTCTATCCTTCAGAGAGAAGGCTGTTTCAAGCTAGTTTATTCTCAAGGTAATCCAACAAAGAAATCTGCCAACATGAGAGGCTGAAAACACAGAATTAGAGACAGAAAGTACAGTGGGAGCCTGGTACTTTTCAGTCAGTCCTGACTTCAAGGTACACTTGTACCATCAGATTGAATGCCTGTTAAGTTTCTCTCCATCTAATTTTATTTCAGGTCTATTTATGTTTCTGGGTTCCGTGACATCTTTGGACTCTGAGTTTCATAATTTGACTATGTTAAAAAAAATAACCCTTCCTATTGCTTTGCTTCTTTTGTTTTGGTACTGATTAAAAAATTGCCAGCTTTTGCTTTCTAGTTTTCTGTAAACACCAGGGAGAGTTTTGATTCCTTCAGGAGAAATCACTGGTTGTTCTGTCAGACCAGGACAGTACTCAAAACCATTAGAACCAAGATCTGGTTTAAATTAAATTGTTTATAATTATAAAGAGTTTCCTTACAGCAGCAGGATCTTTCAGATATTACTGAGTTATTTTCCAGCTAGTTACTAATACCATTGACAGATCATGTGCTTGTGAAGCTTAAACTTCAGTGTGAAATGGTTGCCCTTTCTCTACTTTGGAATTTGGAAACAGTCATTGAACAAAAAGCTACAAATTTGTCCAGACTGACACTTGAGGCTCATTTCAAATATTTGAGCATTGATTTCTAGCATCATATCACTGGGATATGCTTTGTGATTATTCCCAAATGAATGAGAAATAAGGCTATTAGTAAGAAACACTGTGATGAACTTAAGTGGTTTTAATGTATTTTTTAAATTCCTAATTTCTGCTGTTACCAGACATCAAAAGGCTTTATTTGCACAATAAATGTACACGTGGAATTAGTATTATACATGTTTTTCCTCTAAGATTTTCATTAGAAATAGTAATCTGTCTTCCTTGGTGCTGGGGATGTGTGCTTTTAACTGGAGTAGCAATCGGTAGCAAAATTTCAACATATTTAATAAAAAAGGTTTTTCTTTACCCAGATGGGATTCAGGCATTTTCTAGGGTGTGCCAGTCTCAATGAAGATTTCCAAGATGAAAAAGTCACTGGTTTAGGGTGAATTCCAGTTGCTGTTCATCTTTGCAGATGGAGATTTGTGAGTGATGCAGGGGAGCACGGGCCTGTTTTGATAGCCAGGGTGCTGTTGGTTGGAGCAGGACTTTGGAAATCTCAGAATAAATAAAATATGACTAATTTTCCTTTTTGGAGCTTTCAAAATAATTTAGGGAGTAAGGCACATGATGAGTTTGTTTCTTTCCTATTTGATCACTTTTTATCAGGTATCAAATATACAGAAACATTTCACAGGAAAAAGAAATTCATAAAGGTCACAAGTGCTTTCAAACTTAGAAGTTCTGAAAGGTATATTTAAGCCCTGGCAGACTTTTAACCTTTTCTAGCTTACAATAAGTTTGCCATCCTTTAAAACCCCTTTGATTGTATGGCTTTTGTTCCCCTGAAAGGGGGACAGGGCTGCCTGGTTACTCAAGCAGATGCCAGGCTTCTGATTTGCATTTGATGAAAGCCACTTGTGAAAGCAGAATCAATGCTCAGATTTACAAACAGTAAACGTGGGTATTGGCTTGTCATTTCTTTCTAGGTTGTTGTCCTATAAAGCTGCTCAAGTTCCTCTCTTCACAAGAACATCTTCCAGCTATCCCTGCTGCCCAGAAAGATTATGTTTGATCGAGATGAAGGGTGAGTAATTCTTTTTACTTCCATTATCTGATTTTTATTATTATTATTATTTAACAGCTTAAAAAGAACACAAAAACAAGGATGAAAAAGCAGCCATTTAGAATAATGAGTTTTAAGTTGATGAACCATAATAACCAAAACTGTACAAAGGGGCCTGATTACAGAACACCAGAGGCAGCTTATTGTGGACAGCAAAATAGTGCTCTAATAATGTAAGCACCAGCATTTATCCAGTTGGTTTCATTCAGGTAGAGAATGGAACAGAATACATCAAGATGAAAACCAGAAATGATTCTGAAAGGGTGAGATGTGAAATCAAAGCTTGCAGGGAGAGACATTTTGAGTGAGGTTAACTGCAAGCAAAATGGCACTGGCTGAACCAGTCTTTCTAAAATAAGGCTGTTTTTTACCTGTCTGTATGTAAACTCCCACTGATCAACATCTAAGGGGTGTGTATGTATGTTGAGGTGGAGATGTAGGAGTAAGAGAGCTTTTGAAACAAAATCTAAGTTTTTTTATGCCATGAGATTAGTTGTTACAGACTATATCAAGACTACTGACCAGCAAGAAAAGCTGTGGATATATCTTTCTCCTTTTAAAGGCTGTCTGTGCTTTAAATTCTGGATATATTCTGGGCATAGCATTATTGTTTCATGCTTAAGATGTCAGTACAAAAAAAAAAAGTCAATAATGTGGCTGAACCACAGGACTACAGGAGAGGTGTTGTCATTTCCCTTTAATATGAACTTGAATCTAACTTGCTCTGGCTTGGCTGTCCTACTCACTGGGCATGCTCCCTAAAAGCCTGTTCACTGGGGTAAAGCAGTGATTCTACCAGAAAAACTGAGTTTCATATGTACCCGATGAAGAACATTTTTTTTTATAGTACAGGAGGTCAGGTAGAAAACTCACCCACAAGCAATTGGATCGAGTAGAAATCTCAAGGTCTTCAAGAGCTTATTCCTTTGTCTGGATTATTTCTGTTTTTCTGTAGTGCACAGAGCATGGACTCAGGAACAGGATCTGAATGAGCTGCTGGAAATGTTTCTGTTTCTGTAGTGTGGGTGGGTGGTAAAGCACCTCTTGGGCTAACTTAGCTTTCTCCATGTGATGCAGTTCCTGTGCTTGGTATAAGATAAATCAGCTTTAGCAGATTAATGCCATTACTCCATCACTGTAGGTGAACAAATACTTGAGTATTTTATAAAATGACAACTGGAATGTTTGCTTGTACTCTTGGTTTTATAGTGTAGATATTTAATGCATTTTTTTTCCAGAATTATAATTTCCCATTAAAAAAAATATTCCTGCTGAAATATCTGACAGCTTCCCTTTAAATAAAAACTAACAGATTTTCCTCATTTAGTGGTTACTTGCCATCCACTTGAGCAGGTAGGCTGTTGAATAGAATAGATAGCCATATTCAGAACCCAAAGATTGGAATATCCCAGGTTTAAAGACTGTCATTGCTGGACTTTGGTTGTTTGTGGTTTTTTTTTTTAATATGTAAAATAAGAAACAAAGTTGTACTACTTGGTCACTTCTAGGCCTGGCTTCTAGTCACCAAGTATGATTCTGATTTAAAACCTGACTGTGAGAATCAAGATGTGAATTTGATTTGAGTCATCAGATGAAGCTTAATACTTTGGTTGTTTAATTTAAGAGACTATTAAGTGGAAAGCTTTCATCCTGAAGTATTATGGTGTACATAGATATCTATTGCAATATAAGTGTACATGATCTATTGTAATGATGAGCAAGTGAAACCTGTAGTGAGCATTGGCCTGGTGTATGGAAATTTGTCTGATTATCTGTCAGTGTAAATAGCTAATGTGAGTAGATGTAGTGAACCCTCTTGGCTCAAGATGTTACTGTTGCCTTTTCCAATGAGATTTTAATCTACTTGTGTTCATTTATTTGTGGATCAAATCATCCCCTGCCTAAACTATATGCACTTGCTCAAATTTATGTTGTAGGCTTTCTGAAACAGTATTCAGGACCAAAGTCTGGAATAATCTTGGATAGCTGCAGGAAACAAATAAAGAACCAGGTTTTCATGCAGATATGTGGTCAGAAGGCAGGGATGGGTAAGCACGAGTTCCAGGCAACAAAAATCTTGCAAAACACATGAGAATCAGTTCTCTGACAGGGCTATAGCAGCTGGATCCTTTTTGCTTTATTTAATATCTTCAAGTTGCACCAAGTAGCTGAACTCTCTTTTCAGCTAACAGATTGCACTACAGCCTTTACAGTCTCTTGCAGTTCTCTTCTGTTTCTGTCATTGACTCAAAGCTGAATAATTCTTATTGGATTCCCAAATTAGGCTTCTTTCTTGTTCTTGTTTTTCATACTACGTGTATATCTCTTCTAGCCTTTATCATTCCCTTTTCATGTCCCTTCTGCTTGTGCCTCTTACCTGACAGCTCTTTTGTGACTTGATTCTTGTGGGCCAACTCTTCTCTGCACTTGAAAATAGCTTCTTTTCTTTTTGGTACTGCCCACCTCACTTCCCCTTCAGGTCTCTCATTAAATCCTTTTCTCTCAGCTTACCACCCTTCACTGCATCTGCTCCAGTGAAATACAGTTCTTAGTTGTGTGTCTGAAAACAAAAGAGCAGAACACCTGTAACTATGAAGGAAATAAAAAATATTAAAGACCCAGAATTTCCTGTAGGTAAAAAAAATCTCTTCTAGAGTGACCTGTGCACTTCTGTATCCCATCATCAGCCATCATTTCTTCATCTTTATCTTACCAAGATTCCTCACTCCTCAGATTGGGGACCTGAGTTTTTGAGATGTCTGTAAAGGGCAATCCTATTCAATACACTCTGAAAACCAACAAGCTTGTTTTATTGGGAACCCAGTTGTTTGTCCATGTATTCAGGAAGAGAGTTAGAGTTCATTTTCTGTGATCTCTTTTGTGTTACAAATGGAACAGATGGCTGAGCAAAATAAACATCTGTAGGTGAACTGTGAAGTGTTTGTGTGGTAGTCTGTGCCAGTGTAAAGGGAGACCTGGACATCAATACTTATCCACAAACTGTTTCTGGAGGGAAGATTAAGATAATTTTGATTTTAACACATAAATCATCAAGTGGAAATGTGCTGAGAACTAACAAAGGAGAGAAGAAATCACTGGCTTTTTCTGTGGCATTAATAATGTGCTTGGCCCCATACTATACAAAAACAGCTATAAACATCTCTGTTCTTACAGGATTTCTTTTATAAGCATTTACTGCAAGCATTCCCGTAAGCAAAGGCAAAGAAGGAGTCTTAAGGCACTCTGTTACCTGCTGATTGTGTGTTTTCCTTGCCTCTATTTTCTTTGATGAATGAAAATCACAATACAACTATCTGAAACATGCTAATAATTGCATTAAATGGTGTTTGTCTGGTCATGCCCCAGAATTTCCATTACATACAGTATTTGAGCTAGGACTTCTTTACCAAAATTGGACTCTGAAGTTTTGATTTTTAGCTCCCTTGGTTTAGGGAACAGTTCATCTATCATGCAGATACTTCAGCTACTCAGTTTTCCGAAGCCCTTCTACTGTCACTACATTTTAAAAAGGAATATTTTCTTATACTGAATAACATATGAAAGGTTTATAAGGGAAGATAATATCATTTATTAGATCTACTGATGTCATGTGCTGTGTGTGAGACACAGGCAAGGGTTTGGATGCTGACACTCTAATGGATGCAGTAGTTATTCCCCATTCCCATATCCATGTCTCTGTGTGACGCCTGAGGTTTTGGATTGGTCTGTTTTGTTTGACTAACACATAAATGTATTAAAGAATCTGTGACAAGACAAAAAGCAGGATTTGACATTTTGATGTAGAATAACTGAGGCTTTTGACTCCTGGAAAATTGTTGGAGGCTATTTGGTTTTATTCAATGTTTGCTACTTGGATGGTGATGAGGAAGTTACTTCCTTGTTCTAAGAACACTGGCAGAAACAGAAGGCTTTTTTTCTTTCCTCTTTCTTTCCCCCTTTTTTTCCCCTCTTTCTTTCCCCTTTTTTTCCCCCTCTTTCTTTCCCCCTTTTCCCCCCTCTTTCTTTCCCCCTTTTCCCCCCTCTTTCTTCCCCTTTTCCCCTCTTTCTTTCCCCCTTTTCCCCCCTCTTTCTTTCCCCCTTTTCCCCCTCTTTCTTTCCCCCTTTTCCCCCCTCTTTCTTTCCCCTTTTCCCCCTCTTTCTTTCCCCCTTTTCCCCCCTCTTTCTTTCCCCCTTTCCCCCCTCTTTCTTTCCCCTTTTCCCCCCTCTTTCTTTCCCCTTTTCCCCCCTCTTTCTTCCCCCTTTTCCCCCCTCTTTCTTTCCCCCTTTTCCCCCCTCTTTCTTTCCCCCTTTTCCCCCTCTTTCTTTCCCCCTTTTCCCCCCTCTTTCTTTCCCCCTTTTCCCCCCTCTTTCTTTCCCCCTTTTCCCCCCTCTTTCTTTCCCCCTTTTCCCCCTCTTTCTTTCCCCCTTTTCCCCCCTCTTTCTTTCCCCCTTTTCCCCCCTCTTTCTTTCCCCTTTTCCCCCCTCTTTCTTTCCCCCTTTTCCCCCCTCTTTCTTTCCCCTTTTCCCCCCTCTTTCTTTCCCCCTTTTCCCCCTCTTTCTTTCCCCCTTTTCCCCCCTCTTTCTTTCCCCCTTTTCCCCCTCTTTCTTTCCCCCTTTTCCCCCCTCTTTCTTTCCCCCTTTTCCCCCCCTCTTTCTTTCCCCTTTTCCCCCCTCTTCTTTCCCCCTTTTCCCCCTCTCTCTTTCCCCCTTTTCCCCCTCTCTCTTTCCCCCTCTTCCCCCCTCTCTCTTTCCCCCTCTTCCCCCCTCTCTCTTTCCCCCTCTTCCCCCTCTCTCTTTCCCCCTCTTTCCCCCCTCTCTCTTTCCCCCTCTTCCCCCTCTCTCTTTCCCCTCTTCCCCCTCTCTTTTCCCCCTCTTCCCCCTCTCTCTTTTTCCCCCCCTCTCCCCCCGTCCTGTCTTCCCCCCTTCCCCCTCTCTCTTTCCCCTCTTCCCCCTCTCTCTTTCCCCCTCTTCCCCCTCTCTCTTTCCCCTCTTCCCCCCCTCTCTCTTCCCCCTCTTCCCCCCTCTCTCTTTCCCCCCTCTTCCCCCCCCTCTCTCTTTCCCCCTCTTCCCCCCTCTCTCTTTCCCCCTCTTCCCCCTCTCTCTTTCCCCCTCTTCCCCCCTCTCTCTTTCCCCCTCTTCCCCCTCTCTCTTCCCACCTCTTCCCCCCTCTCTCTTTCCCCCTCTTCCCCCCTCTCTCTTTCCCCCTCTTCCCCCGTCCTCTCTTTCCCCTCTTCCCCCTCTCTCTTTCCCCCTCTTCCCCCTCTCTCTTCCCCCTCTTCCCCCCTCTCTCTTTCCCCTCTTCCCCCTCTCTCTTTCCCCCTCTTCCCCCTCTCTCTTTCCCCTCTTCCCCCTCTCTCTTTCCCCCTCTTCCCCCTCTCTCTTTCCCCCTCTTCCCCCTCTCTCTTTCCCCCTCTTCCCCCCTCTCTCTTTCCCCCTCTTCCCCCTCTCTCTTTCCCCCTCTTCCCCCTCTCTCTTTCCCCCCTCTTCCCCTCTCTCTTTCCCCCTCTTCCCCCCTCTCTTCCCCTTTCCCCCCTCTTTCCCCCCCCTCTCTCTTTCCCCCTCTTCCCCCTCTCTCTTTCCCCCTCTTCCCCCCTCTCTCTTTCCCCTCTCCCCCTCTCTTTCCCCCCTCCCCCTCTCTCTTTCCCCCTCTTCCCCTCTTCTCTTTCCCCTCTTCCCCCCTCTCTCTTTCCCCCTCTTCCCCCCTCTCTCTTTCCCCTCTTCCCCCCTCTCTCTTTCCCCCTCTTCCCCCCTCTCTCTTTCCCCCTCTTCCCCCTCTCTCTTTCCCCCTCTTCCCCCTCTCTCTTTCCCCTCTTCCCCCCTCTCTCTTCCCCTCTTCCCCCCTCTCTCTTTCCCCCTCTTCCCCCTCTCTCTTTCCCTCTTCCCCCTCTCTCTTTCCCCCTTTTCCCCCCTCTCTCTTTCCCCCTTTTCCCCCCTCTCTCTTTCCCCTTTTCCCCCCTCTCTCTTTCCCCCTTTTCCCCCCTCTCTCTTTCCCCCTTTTCCCCCCTCTCTCTTTCCCCCTTTCCCCCTCTCTCTTTCCCCCTTTTTCCCCCCTCTCTCTTTCCCCTTTCCCCCCTCTCTTTCCCCCTTTTCCCCCCTCTCTCTTTCCCCCTTTTCCCCCCTCTCTCTTTCCCCCTTTTTTCCCCCCTCTCTCTTTCCCCCTTTTTTCCCCCCTCTCTCTTTCCCCCTTTTTTCCCCTCTCCCCTTTCCCCCTTTTTTCCCTCTCTCTTTCCCCCTTTTTTCCCCTCCTTTTCCCCTATTTTTCCCTCTCCCCTTTCCCCCTTTTTTCCCTCCTTTTTTCCCCCTTTTTTCCCTCTCCTTTTCCCCCTTTTTTTCCCTCTTAAATATAACATGAACTCCTAGTTTGTTATGCAAGATAGAAAACAATCTGCAAGCCTGGAATCTTTATTTCTGCAGTAGTTTGATCCAATGGTTAGAGAGAAACACAATAATCAAAATTATTTATCAGTGAAAGGAGTGTAGCTTTTATAACCTCACTTTATTATGTTTTCAAGAGAAAATCTTGTTGTGGTAAACAGGGCAGCTGTAACTTCTCAGAACTTATTTTAGATTGTAGCATTTTGGGTAATATCCTGACTGCAAAAAGGCAGGAGCAGAGTGCCAGCTGATATTGCTGGTGCTGGGAATTCATTAGAGCTCCAGTTTCTGATGCACTGAACAACCTATTTTAGGCACAGATACATTTAAATGAGGACCACAGAAATGGGAAATTTTTTGTGCTTTTTTAATGAACATATTCTGACCTGAAAGGAAACAAAAGCCTAACATATACTGATTTCTTTATCAGACTAAGTTTTTTATTTAGGTAGACTGAATGCAGAAGTTATTTTCATCACAGACCTACTCCTGCTTTTAATGTCAGTTAAGTCTCATTGAGGAGTTTTATTTTAAAGACCAAGATCCCAAGGTTTTAGAAACTAGGAGACCCCGAAATCAAATCTAAAGATGTCAAGGGTTTCATTTGTACAGCTTTTTGGTTTTTTTTTTTTTAAAACAGGTTACTTTTGTTCTACTGCACTAAATCGAATTTCTTAAGTGGTGTTAACATTGTTTAATAAATCAGTCTTGCCTTGAAAGATGGAAGAATATAGAACAAATCAGGGCATTAAACCCCTTTAGATTTATCTGTAATACCAGAGCAGCCAGATTTCTTGGAATCTTTGATATTTTACTGATCTTCCATTTATCCTGGACTCAGTTTCAGCTTTATCTAGTTCTTTTGCAACAGACACAAAATCTGTTTGACACTATTCTAATTTAAGATTCCTGGACAAAATTTATGTACAGCTTTAGTATCTGTGGTGATTTTACTATTTCTTCATCCTTAAGTCTTTGAGAAAGCTGAGTGCTAAACTACTTTGTTGAGGAGAAGAAGGAGGAGTAAATGAATGAAAGTTGGTTGTGGTGCAGAAGCAAACCTAGTTTTCATTTTCGAAACTTTCTCTGTTTCTGATTAAAGGTCCCCAGTCAAACCTGTTTGTTTCAATTCTGTATTCAAAGGACAAATTAAAACCATACAAGTCATTCTAAGTGAATGCTGTACAAAATTGAAGTCAGCTTTAGAAAGAATAAGAGGCATGAAATGAAGGGCTTGGAAAGCAGTACACCATGCTAGGGCAGTCATTCAGGCACAAGTACTTTTCTTTAAACCTTAACAAGCAAAGCTGGAATCTGTCTCAAATTTTTCCTAAGTTTTTCAGATTTTTCCTCCTTTAGCTGTTCTTGACTACATGGCATTAAACAGTTGCACTGCTTGCCTGTCCCACAGCTGCACTGTTACTTATGTTCCACAGGGCACAAACAGCACATGGAAGACTTCCTCTGTCATTGGGGCTTGTGTCTCCCCCTTCCCCAGCTGTCAAAAACAAGTAAAAAATAGAAAAAGTTTTAGCAAAGCAAGAAGAATGAAATGAAATGCAATGTTCTTGGTGTACTTCTCAGAGGCATATCAATATTCATCATACTTTGAAATGGGAAATAAAAAAAATAGAATTCAAAACAATAATTTAAATGGAAAAATATTGTGTTATTCTTAAAAAGATGGAGTTAATTTCAGTTTTCCAGCTGGCTTTGCTTTTCCATAATGCATTCTATTTCAGTCTACCATATTCTTTTTAATCGCTTACTTTTCTCAATGTACTTGATTGCATTTAGGGTGGATATAAATTATAAAAATTACAGGAGCTAGAATTCATGTAAAATCTGGAAATCACCTGGGAATAAGACAGTACTAGAAGCAGATAAGCAAAACCAAGCATTTTGAAATTCATCAGGTTTTCTCTAACTCAGAAAAATAGAACAAAGGGTAGCACCAGGAGCCAAATTTCTCCTCCAAAGTTTAAAAGTATTGAAATATGGGGGTTGCAAGAACGGAGCACACCCCCTTTCCTCACCTACTTGAATGGGTCACAGTGATATAAGCCCTGCTGGTAACCACAGGATTAGAATTTTTCTTAATCCAGACAAATCCAAGGCCATGGCAGGTGCGAGAACCACAAGTACCTTTTGTTGCACGTGAGAGTAATAAGTGGAGGGCAGTGGGAAGCTGCAGTTTCCAGTGGACAGGAGCGGAGTGTTGTAATCTGCTTCAGAAGTGAGGAAGGGAAGGATTGCTGCTGCCTGAGCTACAGCTGAAGGGAGAGGTCTTGACCTTGAAAAGCAAGCAATGGAGGAAAAACCTTCACTCATCTTCAGGTATCTGTAGACAGCCATATGTCTGGCACCTCAGTCATGTGAATATGTTAAACACAGAAGTATCCCTGAATTTGATACTGGAGACAACTCTGTGGTTCCTTCGAAATGTTTCTTGCAGGCAAAAAAATATTATTTACAAATTCTTGTTGCTGGGAAGTAGGAACTTAGCCCTCATTCAAGGTTGACTGTGAGTGTATAACTAGGCACAGGTGCTTTATTTTAAATACATGGGAAGCACATCCACTGGTAGGCTGGCAGAAGCTCATTCTAAAACATTTCTATGGAGTTTGCAGGCACAGTTTAGTCAAAAGTGGGAATGTCCCTGCAGTTCACAGGATCCACCCAGGTGTCCCTGAGGCAGTTGGTAAAGTATTCTGAAGAACTGGAGATTTCCAACAATTCCTCTCTTATCCAAGTAAAAATAAAGAGTGTGTCAATGCTAAAAGGTGGGATGGTCTGTCAACAAATCCTTCATTATTAGAGAGATCTTGGTACCTGGCTTTTCTAGAAGGAAATGTTGAATTTATAGATTTTGCCAGATATGATGCATGAGTGTTCATCTTTAAAGTCCATGTTTGTGGCTGGGCAGAATAAGCCCATCAGGCCTAGAGATCTGGTTGGAATGGGGCTGGAAAGGGGCTGCTCAAGTAAAGGTTTGGGCTCAAAAGGACTTTTTCCTTGAAGCATTTCACATGCACCACTACAAATGAGTTTGAGTGAAGAACCAATCTTTAAGTGTAATTGGGGCAGGTGTGTAAGGGTTAGGTTGGAGTGAGGAAGTGTATAGAGCTGGTTCTGCTTGGATTGAAAATGGGCTGATGAGAACCAGGTGTAAAAAAGGGTGCATCAACAAGGTTTTAATGTATTTATTATAACTGGAATATACAAATTTGCCAGTTTTGAGGCTCCTGGTTCTGTGATCAGTTAAATACTGTTTTGACTTGTGGAATATATAAGAAATGACAGAGCTTTGGGTGTTTTACACTCATTGCATTCAGACATTTTATTGGCTTATTAATATTTGACATTTGAAGTGCTTTTGAACTGTTTGTGAGACTTGGCAGGATATAACTGATGTGATCCTGGAAGCAAATCAGAGGGGAAGGCAAAACAGTTTTGAAAGTTCTGTTATTAAATTGGTTTTAACTATACCTTCCCTTGACCTATTCACTCATTTCTGCCCAAATTAAGTTCCCTCAGGTGTGCTTACACGACTACTTATGGGCCTATTTGTTGAACCACATCACCAAATATTTGGGTTGATGTGGTTCTCAGTGTAGTCCCATAAGACACTGATGTGGTCATGGGGATGAAAGTTTGAGCAGATTTCCTTAGCAGAATTTTGCTGCTTAGAAATGTGGTTTTGAAGTTCTGGATGTAAGCAATGTGTGGTTTCACTTGGCTTTTTGTTCAGAATTCTGCATGCCTACCCTCTGCTGTGTCACTGCAGCTGCCAGTGCTGCTGATTTGGGGTCATTTTGTTCATGAAATCTCCTGCTGGCTTAGCAGTAATAAACTTCTGGCTAGCAATCCCTATGTTTAGCTCTAGATGTACCAGTGATTACACAACTAAAACCAAAGCATGAATTCTTTTACTGATGTCTCTGCTGCTCCTGTATCTCCAAGAAGATATTTTTAATAATAGGACCTCCTGGATATAGAGTTCTGACTCAGAAGTTCAGTATCAGTTGAGTGTATTTTGAGTATTTGATTATTAAACTCAATTTCATTGAATTTAGCTGTAAGATCATTAGACAAAACCACCTAGGAATGCATCTAAGGGTCAATGCAAAGTTTTTACAAGTTTATGTTCTTGAACCTTATTTCCATTTCATTTTGGGTAAAAGTTGAATTTTTACACGGAGATGAGGGCTTTCTTATTAAACTGTAAATAATTCATTTTATGAAATATTACAAGTCTTGCTCCCTTCCCACCCTAGTGCACATGCATCAGGGTTCTTTGGCAAGTCAGGATTTCAGATCACAATGGTATTCCAGGCTTTTTCAGAACCTCTGGATATTTGAAGTACTTGCTCTGATTCCATAGGAGCTGTACAGCAATACAGTAAGCATCTTTTTAATACTTACAACAGTTCTGCTGTGTTATAAAGCTATGATTAATGATTTTTCTGTTATAATTAGAGCTAACAAGTGCAGGATCACCTCACTTCAGATGTATCTACAGTAATTAGCAGATACATAAATTAAACTGTGAAGAGGTATTGACCTTTCTTTCACTATTTATAAAGAAAGATACCACATGAAGAAGGGTGTAAATCTTGATGCAAGTTAAAATTGAGTTAATTTCAATTTAAGGGGATGTTACAATATATAGCTGATGATTTTCATGTCAAATGTCCTACTGAACTTTCTGTAAGGTCACAGCCAGTCCACAATGGATATAGGAACAAAACTGAAGACTTTCCAATGTAAGGTGATAGTTTTATGTTTTTTTCCTTTTTTATGAATGCCAAAGGTTTTCCAGCAGTGATTCTGACTCTTAAGAATGTCAAAAAAATCAAATAATGGCTATATTTCACTTTCCATGGATCCCTTAGCAATACTACAGAAGAGTCAGGACCAGAGTGAAAACTGCTTATCCAAGCCCAGTCACACACACAGTAGTTTTCTTGCTCAGGATCCTGGGCTGTTTTTTCCATTAAAAAGTCTTACTGGGAGGTTGAATCAACAAAGATTTACCAGTCACTGTGCTGGGTACTTTTTTATCAATCAAAGTTGCAGCTGTCATCTTTTGGTAAGACAAAACTCTTAAACCTTCTCTGTCCCCAGTATTCAATATACCACAAATTCAAAGAGCAAACAGTTTTTCTTAGTTTTTTCTGGCTTAGTTTTTTTTTTTTTAAGGATCTCTTTGATGCTGGTCATGACTGTGTCTCCTTTTACTCAAGTTCTTTTTCAGCTACTTTAGCCATATAGAATTTTCACTGATTTGCACAGGTCAGAATGGTTTCTCCAGTCTGGACATTGTAAGTCTGATTCTCTGCTGTGCTGAGACTTGGAGTCACTTTCTCTGCAAAATGAATACAGAGGCTGTTGCAGACCTCACTGTCCACTTGTTCCTGTGATGCTAAAAAAAAATATTCTTCCACCACAAGATATATTGCAGAAGTAATTGATGACTCTGCTTTTGAATTGTGCATTTATCTATTGATCTGGAGTGTACAGCTTCTGCTCTCCTCTGCTGTGGAGTTGGTTTTTTTCCTTAAAAAATATCCCATTTTTTTTCCCCTTAACCATTTTATTTTAATTTTTCTTTTCTATTTTCACTTTTCTCCCTCTGGGAACTCTCCTAGCTTCACTCCTCGATATCTTTTCAACTTTTTATATTTCAAATGCAGTGCAGAGCATTTTATGAATCCTAAAACCCAGTGAAAAGCTGGAAAGGAGAAGTGATTCTCAGGAAGACAGTGGCATCCTTTGCCCCTGAAGCCAAGACTGTGTTTCTGTAACCTGGATCAGCATTACTGCAGTGTGCTGAGCTCCTGTGCTACTGCCAGTTCTGAATAGATTCCTGTGTAGAGAGTATTTTACAGAATAAAGGTGACTTACAGGTTGGAGCCAGCTGTCTGGGGAGCCTCCCACCTGCATAGCTCTTCTCTGGTCATGTAACACAGAATGGGTGAGGACCACTGGGCAAAGCCTGTGAGGAGACTGCAGACCCCTTGGCATCCCTCTGCATCCACAAGTAATTGATTAGAATATAATTATCAGTAAGCAAATAATTTTTATTCCAGATAGAGATCTGCTCTTCAAATTTAAACGGAATAACTTGCTCTAATAGAGCTATGTCACTGAGGCTTCTCTAGAGCAACAAGAACATGGACCAGAATCAGTACAACACTGGAGCAGTTTTATTCTGGTCTGGCAGCTCTTCTCTTAGGATGAGGTGGAAAATTGGAGTTCTTGCAACTAGAGTGTTCCCTGTCCCATGAACATTGTTCATGTACAGGAATGCTGAGCCCCAGAACCTTTCCAGGGTTCACTGAGAAATTACATTCTACTTCTCCAAATAGTTTTGCCTGTGTCAAAAATACCCTTTTTAAAATGATTATTTTTTATTTGCAGCAAATTTTTTTTAAAGCAGATGAAGCATTTCAATATAAATTTAATCACTCCATAGCTATTTTAAGTATCTATTTGTTTCATGTCCTCCTGCCACACCTTGGAATTTTTGTGTTGGTGGTTTTATCCGCAGTCAACATTATTTTTTTTTAATGTAATACAGCATGGTTTTGTGAAAATCAGTTGTGTTTAAGCACTGTTCCTTTAGTCCGTGGTCACTAGGTGTCACTACCGATCTAGGAGAAAAGCAGAGCTTTGTTTCCATATTTTTTTTGAATTTGTAGAAGGCAGAAAATCATTTGTAAGTAACAACTTTTGTATTGTCTGTAAAAACTCTCACCTATGGATTCCATAGCATGCTCAGCACAGAGTCACTGTGTTCCCCAAATTCAGAAAAGAAGTCTGCTATGCAATATACTTTGAGTATTTTTTAATTGTTCCCAGCATGTTAGCTATTTTGAACACAGAATGATTTTAGCTACCATTTGAATCTCCAGGACCCTAACTCTAAAGGGGATAATTTCTTCTTTTTTTTTTTTTTTTTTTTTTTTTTTTTTTTTTTGGAAAGGAGTACAGAAAACTGGGTTGTAACAGATGAAGAAGTCAAGCTATCTATGCAAAAAAATAATTGTCAAAGTACACTTCCTGGGTGGAATTTCATTTGGGGCTTCTGGGTTCCTGTTGATGTGTTAGAATCAGGAATTAAAGGATAACTCAGCCTCCATAAAATACCTGGGGAGCTCAAGCAAGGCTGGAAAACTCTGACTCAAAACCTGACTGTTGAATGAATGGTCTCCCCTTTTACTGTTGTATTTAGAAGAACTGAACTTGAATCTGTAGATAAATCTCCTTCCATGATAGCTCTTGGTAAATGTGAGGCACCATTGTGGAATGCCTGCTGCTATTCTAAGAAAATGAACCTTGGCCTTTTAGTGAAGGCAAACCTGTTTCCTTTGCTCTATAGACATCTCCTACTCGGGTCTGTTCTCTGCTCTTGGGATTCAATGCAGTTTAAGAAAACTATTTTAATGGAGAATGGTTTCTAACCCCTGCTGAACACCTCAAGAAACAAAGGTCTAATTATTACATTGACTTCTAATCATCAGTGATAAGCAATTGACAGCAAAAAGCCCCTCCCCAAAAAAAAGCCTTCAAGAGGGGAAGGTGGGGAAGATGTTAAATGATCCCTTCATGGAGGAATCAAACCATGTGTTGGGGCAGCTCCTTGCTTTTTGTTGGGAAAACCTAAATTCTGTGTGCCTGAGCCACAGAGTTCTGATGATCCCAGGTGAAGGTGGCTGTGTGAGCTATCAGTGGTTTCATTTTCTTACCTGCAAATGGCAAGTTTTTAAAAAAAAGCAAGTGGTTTAGCCCTGCCTGTTGAAGATGCTTCTGGATCCCAACACATTTTCATGGCCCAGAGGAAAGAGCTCAGTTTTCAGATCATCAGGTTGTACTGGTAATGTATAACCATAGTGCTTTGGATATTCAGGAAAATCATCCCCAAGCACTGCTGAATTAGTATCAATTTTTTTGTGTGTAAAGCCTTACCAGGAGAGGATCATTGCATTTACCCTGATACTTCATCAGCTGTCTCAGGGATGGTGCCTGCTCACAGGCTTGTGATTATACTGTTAATAAAACAGTTTCTGGGGAAAGGTTTTCACTGAGTAAGTCTGTGGGTGCTTGGAAGGTAACTTTGCTTGTGCATGGTGTCCATGCTGCTGTATTTTAGAGGGCATCACCCAACTCCCTTATTTTGACATGGAAACTGGAAAGAGCCATTTAGCACTACACCTTTCCCAATATCAAAATGTAGAATTTCTTTCTGGAATCCCAGATTCCTATCTCCAGAGGCTGACTCTGCCCCTTATGCTGGCTGAGGCATTTAGGATTAGAATAGAGGAAATCTTTGTGTTAGTCTTTTGAAAAGAACCATAATAACAAGTTCTGTGCCCATACTGAGTAAGTTAATAATTCTCTGTACTTCTCTGTCAAAGGAGCTCCTTTTTCTTTCTGTCTTTTTGTCCTAAGAGTGACCATTATTTACAAATTTCTCTTCCTCAGGGTGCATGTTATGACCATGGGAAGTCCCAGGCAATGTCACAACCTTTGGGTAAAATCTGCCTGAAATCTCCCTTTCCCATGTTTTAGTACAGATTAGGTAGAAATCAGCCTGCTCTGCCAGAAAAGGAAGGGAGACAGAACTGTGCCACAAAATGATTTTTTGCAGCTTCAATTGGATCACACGTCAATAGCTCCAAATTTATGTTCTTGTAAAGGTATTTGCTCTGCATTTTCCCCTATGTTCTAGTATATAGAAAACTGAATTCCCTCCCCAACGAGCCAAGAAAATGTTTCCTTTAAGTCTGTGACAGCAACAGTACTGTTGTGCATGTGTTTAATAAGAGCAGAATTACAGTAATGTTCCTGTAACATGTGAGCAAATATAGTCAGTATTTCCACACTGGTTACAGCTGGGATTTTGTAATGCTTATGCTTTAACCAGTTTAAATAAAGCAAGGCAAGCCTGAACCTAAAAACCCCAATCTGATTTGCTAAACAAGTTCTGTCCTGACTCTTTTGTGTATATCCTAAATCTTCCTCCAGCTGTTAGTCAAAACAAATGCATAACTAAGGAGTACTACTACTTACTACTGTTTAATTTCCTGATGTCATTAAATTGAGAGGAATTTCCCAAAAAGCTCCCATTCCAAATCAAATCCCTGTGCTGTCAAGCTATTCAATTTATTTATTTATTATTTTTTAAAAACAGACTAGCAAAAAAAAAAAAAAAAAAAGGAATATTTCTACTTTTGGGCTTTTAGATTTGTGGAGTTTAATTGTTGGTCTATTTCCCTGATAAGGTGAGACTCGTCCCATGTCACTAGGGGAATGGTATCCTGCTGTGTTTTTCCATCCTCATTTACAATGATTATGTTATCAGGCTAGCCAGGCAAAAGGGTGGAGCAACTATAATTTCAAAGCAGGATTAGGTTGAAATAACGAGGTCACCAAGTTGTGGTTGTCATGGCAACGTCACATCTAAGAATATGGGATGCTTCTAGGAGATGAGGCAAGCCTAGAGTCTCTCTCTCTCTTTTGCACAAAATCCAAGACTATTTCTGTAAAATTGCTTAATTGCTTTTAAACATTTTTTTCTCCAAAGTGACTTTTGCCACAACAATGAATCCAAAGTGTACTTTTTATTGAGAGTGTCTTAAGGATGTGTTTATCTCTGATATGCTATTGTTTTTCTGTTACCTTCTGAGTGTGTATTTTGGCTGTCTTTTAAAGCCTTTTGTTTTAAATATCTTATAAAAGCTTTAGGTAATTCAACCAGTGCTCAGGTGCTTTGAGTCTCCTTGAGACTTTACAATCTTTTGGAACTCAGGGCTCTCTCTCAGGTCATATACTGCCCTGGGACCTCTCCCACACCTGTAAAACAAAGAAGTGTTTTGCTGTTAACTGTTGAATTTCCATTCTAGTGATAGTTTTATAAATTTCTTAGCACTGTTTTATCTTTTTAAAAGCATGCATTAATTTTTTTTCGTGTAGTGCCTAAAAATTACTGATTTTTAAACCTATTATTTATCACTGTTTCAAGTTGTATTGAATAGGATAAATTTGAGTGACTGCAGAGCCTTACTTCTCCATGCCACTGCTTGTCACAGGCTTTCATAGGAACTTCATGGTACAAACTCCTGACAAACACAATAGGAAGCAGATGCAGTGTGTGGTTTTATTAAAAATCTCACCAAAAATACCTTATTTTTTTCCCCAACTTTTACAGATGCTGTAATGTTGGTGGTGTAACATTGTGATCTAAATCTCACAATGCACATTGCTATTGAAATCAGTTTGATTTTTTTTCTTTTTTTCTTTTTTTTTTTCTTTTACATTGCCAAGCATCTGCTGCTCTGAGTACAATGTGGTGTTTCAGTGTGCCAGGCTAAAGGTCTTGTGTGATGAGAGAGCAAGTCCCAAACAGTATAAAAAAGGTAGGGTGGGCTGTAATGGGGGGCCATGGGGTTTGGTGTGTAGTTTGGGAGCACTGTGGCCTGAATCCTCTCCTCAGATCTTAGTTTTTTCCTCAATGATTGGGGCACTTTTGTCTCTGGGCATTGGATCTCCACACACTTTGCAATCTCTGTGCTGCAGAAGTCTCCTTGATGCTATAAATTCCATCTTCCTTATATACCAGCCTGGTTACATGGAACTTCCAGTAATGTAGTGACTCTAGAGACCATTACCTGTCCTTAGCTTTTGGTGGAAAGAAGCAGGTGGACATTCAGATGAAGACATAAATGCAGATTGGCATAAAGTCCATTGCTGTGGAGCTTAAATGAAACTGTTGGATGAGGATTCTGACATATAGAAAATAGAATGGGAAAAGCTGTCCTCTTATATGCTATGAGAAAATTATCAAGCCTGCTATATATATATATATATGGTTTCTTTTGCACAGCACTTGGTTTACAAAAAAACTAAAGCAGACAGAAAATATGGTATGCAACATCTTGCTTCAAGGGGATGAGATGTGAGGTCTAAGGGCAGATAGTGTTTATAGATAACCTGATTTTTGACTGACATCAGAATGCCTTCAGAGGACATTAAGGATGGTTTTTTCCTGTTTTGCTTTTTCCCCTTTCAGTCCAGTGTCTAGCTGGGGCTTCCAAAAAGTGTGGCATCTTGCATTTTCTGATGTGTTGGGGAGTGGCTATGATGCAAAATGGAGTGTTTCTGTCAATAGTGAGATTAATTGCTCAGTTCTGAGAGAAAAAAAAAAAAAATCTCAGCTTTGGTGTGGAATGCACTGTTTAATGAACCAATGACAGAATACTGTTTGATCTCTGGTTTTGGAGGAGGTGTCTGTTATTTTCCACAGAGGATGGGATCTTTCCATGGCAGCCTGGAAGAAAGTTTGTTGATTAGAGTCCAGCTTGGTGAGGTTTGACTCGATTTATTTAGCTGGTCTGCCACCAACAGTGGTCTATGAAAATAGAAATTTCCTCCAATCTTTTTGCAGGTTTGTATCTTGTCCCAGGGAGAAGCTATAGATTGCTATTGTATGAATTGAGTGTATTTTTGATGCAATCTTGTGATATATTATTCTCCAGTCAGCTGAAGAACTATCTGGGAAATAAGGGAAAAATTAAACCCAACATAACGAGGGGTGTATCCACCAGATGGTGATATTCTACCAAATTATTTGCACATTGATCTTGCAGTAAAAATCTTGTAGTTTAAGGGAATTCTGTTTACTTCTTGAATTTCTGATGAGTGAGTCTTCCTCTTCCTTTGCTCTTTATTTGGTTTGAAGAGAGAACATGATTTTGCCCATGTGGAAGAGTCTGCCCTGTTTGTGCCCAGCCCAGTGGACACAGTGAGGAACTGGGAATTAAAAAGCTGTAGCATCCTAGAAGCAAGATTTACATGGCTATTTCCTGATCATTATGGAGGACCAGGAATCAGACAGCCCTCTTTACCATTGAGGGCAATTTATTTCTGTGAGAAAGCAAGCACCAGCATAAGAAGGGCATTGCTGTGTTGTTCCATGGCTTTCCTTAGCCTGGAGGATCATGTGGATGAATGCCAAAGGGTTGGTTTGTTGGGTGGGGCCTCCTCTGCATCTCAAGCTGGAAAGGAACATATCTGGTGCACTCACCCTCCCTTTTCCTTGTTTCTTGTTGAGCTGAACAGCCCTCAGGAAACTTGTGCTATGGAAAGTTAGGAAATTTAAAGCCTAGCTTTTCCATCTTGATATACAATAAACATAACTGCAGCTTATGCACGTGCACTGCAGTCACTCAGATGAAAGAGTTTTGCTATAAAAATTGTTAGTTATTGATTTCATTTGAGAAGTAACTGCCAGTAAAATTGGATCCTTCAAAAGCCTTCATCAATTTTATCTGAGAGAGTGAAAGATTCTCAGAAAAACAAAAGGAATGTTTGTTTGTTTTCCTATTTACTCCTAAACTACAGTTAGAAAAATACAAATGATAATTTGTTGGACTATTTTTATATTTTTGTCTTTCACGTTGACAGTGACACTGTTCTACATGCAGAACTATTCTGTAGAATAGCAACCACCTGTAAATGGAAGCTGTACTGTATTTGATCCAACCAGGTCAAGAGGGGAATTAATATACTGCAAAATTTACCATTTCTAGTGGGAATGCATTTCCCAGGATAGAATATCCGTGGCAGCAACACTAATTGGAATATTCTGCCCAGAGCGGTGATGGAGTCACCAACCCTGGAGGAATTTAAATGGTGTGTGGACCTGGTCCTTAGGGATGTGATTTAGTGGTGAACTTCCAGTGTTGGTCGAAGGTTGGACTGGATGATCTTGAAGGTCTTTTCCAACTAAAGACATTCTGTGATTCTGTAATCTTAGTTTTACTGAAGAAAATACTTGTCCTCACTTAAAGAAAAAATAAATAAAACAATGAAATGCAAGTGCTGTTGTACAAAATATCAGTTTCAAATAAGGCTTTCATTAAAAATTATTTTAGTTATTGAATTCTGAATAGTGAGGATGATCTGCCTCTTCTGATGATAGTGTCCTAGTTTGGGAGGGGTACAGTTTAGGGCAGGACTGGTGGTGGGAATACTGATATTGTTGATACTTCTATGGTTCACACACCCAGGTTAAATTCTGCTCTTTGCCACAGACTTCTTAGTAGAAGTGGAGCATCTGGGGCCACAGTGCATTTGAAGGAAAACAGGACAGTGTTTATTCTTCTTGCCAGGATGAGGTTACATGCTGCCTATGCTGGCCATCCCCTTAATATTTTTAATCTAGTTCTCTTTGTGTCCTCAGCCTCCTTGTTCTTAGCCAGGACAGCTGGGACTGATTTTGGTGTGGCTGCATCAACACTGTGAGCCCAAATGTGGTAGTTTCCCCATTCCTCACTGCAGCTAGCTGCATCTGTAGAGCTCTTGTGTGAATGCTGATAGTTTTGTGGGTTTTTCTTTTGAAGCTAAAGAGATAAGCATGTGTCCTCTTGGATGCACTGGTCACTTTTTATTAGCATGCTGTTTGGAAACAAGCCTGGATTTTCTTGTTCTTGCATTTTCTTGTTCTGTTCTGCACTGCCATTTGTTGAGGGATAAACTCAGCTCTGTTGGTCTTTAGAGTACAACATATATTTGATTAAGAGTTTTTAATGGTGCAACTTCATAAGAAGCCTTATCAGCCAAGTCGCTTGAGGTACATGGACTGGACTATATCAGCGGGGGGAAGCTGTCACAGGTTTTTCTTTTGTAGTGTACAAGAGCACAGATGACTTGTTCTTTGAACTGATTTTCTCCTGTGGCCAAGTGTTTGATGGATAACACTGAACCTTCAGGAAAAGTGTGAGAGAACTGATGTGGATTTTCCAAGTTCTGTAACATTAATTAGGAAATCACTGAGGAACTTGCAAAATCTGAAAAACTCAACAGATATTCTGCTGCCCTCCTGCTACGTGTAGGTGGATGGCACTGTGCTTGCCCTCTGCAAGCTGAGAATGTGCCACCCATCTAATCTGCTCCACACGTGGAGTGGTTGAGCTATGGCCAGAAATCTTTGTGAACTTCAGGATTCTTCAGCATTTCTTTTCAGGTATTTGGCTTGGTCATACACTTGGATGAGAATTGTGACCAAAGCCAAGTTGTTTTGTGAGCAGCTGTCCTTTTTGTTATGTATTTGTATCTAATGGTTGGGTTGCTTTCTGCCTGGTATCAGTGAAGTTCTGACAGTAGCTTTTCCCATGGGTAAGAGAGCGTTCACCTGTGTAGATTCTCTCTTGTCTCATAAGGATTTACTTCACACAGTTGAACTTCCCTCAGGAAATTCACTGCTGAGGTCTCTTCTAACCAGCCATGCATTGTACTGAAATGTAAAGGAAAATAATAATTTTGAAGCCATTGCTGTTCTGTCAAATGTAGCTGACATTTGCCTAACTTGTGTAGACAAGAAGGGGGCAGGCTGACAGATGAGGAGTCACACTGTGATTGCATCATCTTGTATCCTATGGAGCCAGGCTAACAGGGAAGCATTAGATGACTGATCTTCAAACCTGTCCCAGACAAGGGAATCTTGCAAAGGAAATGGTGCCTGTAGTGTCATACAGACTATCTCTGTGAAACGTATGCTGGTTTGGCACCCAGACTTCAGTGAAACTGCCCAACTAAATTGCTAGTGGGAGCTGTGCCATCTGAACAGATGGGCATGTGTAGGCAGTCAGTAGTCATGTTTGTTCTTCATTTATGGGAATTTAGACCAGGAGTTGAAATATCATGAAGCATAAAAAGCAAAATGCCTGGGTAGACTCTCCTCAGGTTTCCATCTGAACCAAGTATCTTGAGCCTTTCCTTAATGCAGAAGGAGCATGCACTCAGCAAGCCAGCCCAGGACAGATACCTGACAGAAATAGTTTGTGGCTTGAATACCTCACCCATCTCAGTATTCAGATTTCTCAGTTCATTCTGTACTACCAATTGAATCCACTTTCCATGTGACTCTCTACACCATCTATTTATTTTTTTAATGCTTTTAAATTATTTTAATGACTTTCTCATATCTATTGTGTTCTGTTCCAGCTTCCTAGCGCTCATTACTATGAGTGATTCCAGCTGTGCCTGGAATTCTGCTCACTTCTTTCCACATCATCTTATTGCCCACTTGCTGAGGTAAAGTTACTTCTCGAGGGATGTTGGTATGTACCTGAATTGCCATGGGGTAGGTTAGGTTGGAAACCCATGGTGTGTCAACTGCAGCCCTGTAACTGCCCAGCTGCATTCTTTCCCTATCTGTAAATATGAGTAATTTTCTTCCAAATTCTTACCCTTTTAAGCATGTGGATTACTGAGTAAGATCAGGCATAGACGTAGTTACTGAGTTGTAGTAACATAGAATCATTAAAGCTGGAAAGGACTTTCAAGTTCATTGAGTCCAAAATGTAAAATGTAGTCCATATGTAACCTTATAGTAATTTCCATGTGTGTTCAGGCCACACTTTCTTCAAAACATTTATCTACCACCTTCAGTATTGTAACTGATCTTCAGAGCAGTTTTAGGCCTTTGTACATTAGAAGCATTTTACAATGTTGCTATGGCAGGAAAACCTTTTAATAGAGACAGGTTATACCAACAAAACAGTTCTTCAGTTGCAGTGACACATACCTGTTCATCAAACAAGATAAGCTAAATCACAAAGACACTTTTTTGCTTGTGACTTTTTTTCATCTATGCTAAGGCTTTGGACAGAATTAATATGTCAAATAACTCTGATTTTTTTATCACTTTCCATCCTGACGTAGGCAGTCTAAGAAATTCTTTACATGCACACCCGACCTTACTGAAGGCACACATGTTCTGCAATAATCTTAGATAATAACAGAGTTGAGTGATGAAATTTTGAGCCTAGCCCTTCATCTGTTCATGCTGTGTGGTATTGCTTTGAATGTCTGCCACTAAACATTCTGTCTCATTTAGATTAAGTCTCATGAGACAGAGACCCTGTCTCTCCCTCTGTATTACACAGCCTCAGATACCTTGATGGCACTCAAGAAATAATAAATATTTTAAGGCCAATATTGTTGAGAGATCAGCCACATATGGTGTGTTTCTGGTCCATTTGATACAGAAGAAATTCTGTGCAGGAAGTCGAAGAGGTGGCTAAGGTCAGAGTCAGGGTTTACAGAGTCTCTGGCAACTTTCTTAGACACATGTTAAAACAAATGTTTTTTAGATTCCAGGGGAAAGCAACAGGCAATATGCATTGCCTGCCACAGAGCTACACGTGTGTAGAGACCTTTTCCCAGATATGATCTCTCATACATATTTCTATGTGTCTACCTGTTTGGAAACTTTCCCTCTAATTTATGCAAAATCATACCAGCATAGGGGATAACCATGCATTTTGTTACTTAAAAGGGACCTGTATAAACATGCTTTTCTTGTTAATAAATGAATGGATGTACACTGGCACAAGTGCAGTCCATGCACAGAGCAGCTGTTCTGCTACAAGTAAGGGGAGGGAAAAAAAGCCCAGATGTCCAGACCAGGATAGTCTGAGCAGTCAGTTGTTTGCTAGGCAGGGGAAACTTGTGAGCTGCCAGAATAACTGCAGCAGAATAATTTGCCAAGGAGCCAAATACCCTGGCTGAGAGCATAATATACAGACTGGCATCTGGGCTCTCTGATTCTCATCAGTCCCTGAGCATGAAAGAAGAGGAAGTGAGTAATAGTAATTGTAATGCTCACTGCAGCAATTTAAAACTAATAATTTCAAATATTTTTGTTTAAAAAAAAAAAATAATTCAACTGCTGGGAACATTACTAACTGTGTTTTTTGAGAGGAAGTGCTATCAATGAAGTGCCAGATGCTTTATTAAGGTATTGTTGATGAAATTTGTTTAAGTTTTGTTTCCTTTGCTGAGATGTTTCACTGCACACTGCACTCCTAGGATTCAGCGAGGCACCAAGATAATTTCCAATTATTTCTGCAGGATAAGTAGTTCCTATTTGTATGGTGTAAAGGCAAACTGTGGGTGTGTGTGTCTGCACTTCTGTTTCCTCTTCTGTGCCCTTGTCACACTCTTGTCCTACAAAGCTGACACTTCCACAAGGTTGTGTCTTCAAGAATGATTGTTCTCAAACTTTTTGGCTTCCTTTTTGCTCTCAGTCTTGTATTGATGTGGAAGCCAGCAGCCCTATTATGACATGAGAGAAATATACTCTACCCTGCAAATTTACCTTCTGGTGCCTTATCAAGTGGAACAAATGTCACATTTAGGGACTAAGGTCCTAGATTTCCCATGAAGTATTAAATCATAGAATCATAGAATTGGCTGGGTTGGAAGGGACCTCGGAAATCATCAAGTCCAACCCTTGATCCTCTACCACTGCAGTTACTAGATCATGGCACTGAGTGCCACATCCAGTCTCTTTTTAAATATCTCCAGGGACGGAGAATCCACTACTTCCCTGGGCAGCCCATTCCAATGTCTGATCACCCTCTCCATAAAGAAATTCTTTCTAATGTCCAACCTAAACCTCCCCTGGCACAACTTGAGACCGTGCCCTCTTGTCTTGCTGAGAGTTGCCTGGGAAAAGAGACCAACCCCCCCCCTGGCTCCAACCTCCTTTCAGGGAGTTGTAGAGAGTGATGAGGTCTCCCCTGAGCCTCTTCTTCTCCAGGCTGAACACCCCCAGCTCCCTCAGCCTCTCCTCATAGGATCTGTGCTTGAGTCCCTTCACCAGCCTAGTTCATTTGTACTTTCCCATCCCTGTGTGCTTCTGGGTTTCATACCTGGATGAAGCACAGCTTAGCAGCTTCAACTCAGTATGGGAGAAGGGTTGGCCAACAGAAGGGTGCAGCCCAGCTTCCCAAGAAGCTGATCTCCAGTTGTCTGCTTTGCCATGTTCCTGTCACCTGGCAGCATCTAAACCTGCACTGAGGCTTCAGATTCTGCTGCTGGGAAGAGCTTGGCCGTTCTTGGTCATAGGTATAGATGCTTATGCATCCTGTTTTAACCAAGTGGGAAAAGAGAGAGCTGTTCTCTAGGAGCCTGGACTTCTGTCTTCTTTTGAACACAAATGATTTTTCATGTCCTTCTAACACCTGTAAACACTACACCATTTATTCCTACAACCAGGAAGAAACACTGAATAGCTGTAATCTGCTGGCACAGCTGTACTACTGTGTACATCAGCAAAGAGGACTTGTGGATTTAGGAAGCTATCTCCTCTACATGGGATAGACCACAGAGATGTGATAACTCCTTTCTATGCTACCTTTGTTTTTTATTTTATTTTCTGGAATTGAATAGGTTATAGTTGTGATTATTGAGTTTTTGAGCTGAGTCCCTTGCTTTTTATTACAGCCACAGAGGATGAAAAGCACCAATAGCAGGCTACAGAAAAGTCTTGAAAAGGATCACTGGAATAAGTTTTGGAATTACTTTCTCTTGTTGGATCTTATTCTAAAATAATAATAATAATTTAGCTCGTGCAGTAATACTTGGTTTGCAGTGTGTTTTTCAAAACTACTTGTATTTGATTTATCACAGAATCATTTTTGGTTGGAAAAGAACTTTAAAATCATCAAGTCCAACTATGAACCTAGCGTACTGTTTATCATTTCAAAAATACACAGCCTGGGTGCTGCAGAACTGGTAGGTTCAACAAGCAGAGCAGTACAAAAGATAAAGTTCTTCAAGGTCTGCAAAGGCCAAAAAAATGTATATTTAATGTTTAAATGCCTACTCTTTCTATAAAATTATTTTTTCAGTTTAAAATTAGTGCTTACATCACAAGACACACTAGTCTGTAGAGCCTTTCACCTCTCTGTCCCCAGTTTAATAAAACATTATAAGAATATAAGAAAAAAATACTGAGACAACAGTTCCATTTATTCATCTGACAACCCTCATATAGTTGTAATAGATGTAGTAGTGATAGATAATTATAAAAAGGGCACAAAAACAGAGCAATATACTGTAAAATTTCTTCTCCATGCCTTTTCCATTCCTGTTGTATTGCAGCTTAAGAACTTCTTGAACCTTAAGTTATATGTAATTGTTTAACATCCTTAATACATTTTGCTTTTGTTTATTTGATCACTATTGGAATGCAGCCATTTTATGGCATCCACAGCATCCTCTTCCTGGACTATTTAGGCAACAGGCAGAAATCTCTTTCAATTCTGCCTGGTTTAGTAGGGATTAATATTTGTTCCTTTTGAATGGAAAGTTCAGCTCATCAGACTGTCCAGTGTACTTAGCTTTACATTGTGTTTTCAGTACCTGATTCACTTGGGTCAACTAGTACGAGCTTTTGTAGCAGACTGATAATCAGTCTCATATTTGGGGTTAGCAAGTAATTTTCCTTGTGTCAGACCAGCTGGGACTGCACAGGGTACTTTGCCTTCCTCCTCTACAGAGAGGAGATTATCCCAGGATACTCCACATTTTCATGAGGAAGTTCTCTGACATTCTAAGGGCCTGTGACATTGCATCTCCTACTCCTTTCCTTTTTACCATTCTTCTGTGTATATATATTTTTAAGTTTCAGACAGAAAGGTGTGGGGCATGGTGAGCTCAGGGACAAGATGAATGTGGTCATGGGTCTTTCTGAATTAATGATCTGTCATGGGGTTACCTGTCACTGCAAGGACCTGGATTCAGTAACACAGGAACCCTGTATTTACAAGAAAACCTTTCAGACATAATAAGACATTTTCATTCTAATAAGCTAATTCCAGATTTATCAAATCCTAATTTTTTTTTTTTTTTTTGGATTGGCAGCACCAGAAGGTATTCACCTTTGCTCTTTGTTTTATTAAATGTTTCTCCAGGCCCTTAGCTCTGACTGCAGCTTTGCAGGAACAATGACTCCAGTTGTCCTGTTCTGGTTTCTTCTGCCAAAGTACTTCAAAACTTTGGCCACTATATTTCCCTAGGCAGCTGTTCATCTTTCAGCCTCTAAAAGGCTTCTTATCGAGCTTGTCTCCACAGAATAGGAAAGCAATTCATTCCATAGTAAGCACCACTGCTATCCTGCTGTCCTTCTCTACCGGAGGTTAGAAAGGTTTAACCCTCTGGTTATGGGTTTCAGCTTCAAGAAATCCAGATTCTTCCCTTCAGGTAAAATTAACCAGGGAAGACTTGGACCTTAACTCCTTTTTCAATGGTGATTCAGCAAGAGATCATATTTCATGCTCAGAGATCTGTCAAAATCCTTTGTCATGTAATGAATACAGTCTAAATCTACCACATCAAAGTGCCACGAAGATAAAGTAACTGAAGGTGTCATTATTCCTGTTGGATCATCTTCTGCTTCCTAGAGTAGAATGCAGTCTGTGTTGGGAGAGCTGGATTTGCAGGAAATAAACTTCCTATGACTGGCTCCAAGCTCAGTGTTTCTCCTTGGAGGACACCACAGATTGCTTAGGGCTCAACTGAGAGCAGTGATTGTGTGGAGAGAAGCCTGAAGAGGTGGCATTCCTATGTTTCCTGGCTAGAAAAGTACTGGCCTTTTCCCCCCAAACCTGTTAGGTTAGATTCAATTAACAATGGTGACATCTTTGTAGTAACCTTTTAAGTTTTGAGCTTGTAGAATACATTCAGAATGTGTTTTTCTGCCAAAAAGACAATCTTGTCCCATTTTCTTCAATTAATGCTCTCTCAAAATGACAGCTCTTAAGCAACTAAACAGAGAAATAGATAAGCTGATAACTTCACAAGGTCATAATCAGTGCAAAATCACAAGAATTTTAAGTGTCACATGGGATTTTTTTCAGTTCTCAGAAGTAACAACATCCCTCAGATACAAAAATGTATTTCCTGGATTGGGAACAGGAACATCCATGGAGCAAGATGGGCAGGTGTGGTGTTGAGTGTAGAAACGATGGGCTGGCTGAAATAAAAAGATCAGTGATTCAAAGAATAGGCCAGGATGAAGGAGAAAATGAGTATATCTCAGTTTCATTACCTATGCCAATATAAATACTTTTCAGATGGGGAGAAACTTTGCATTATAATACCTCACTTCCAAGAAATTAACTTTAGAGCCTGGCTAGCACTGGAAATGTTGTGTTACCAGAATAAGTGATGGCCTGTGAAAAACAAACTTCCTCAAATTGGCTCTGAGATTCCTTAAAGTATCAAGTGAAGTTCTACCTGGGGCTCTGCCAGCTTCCTTTGGCATAAATTCTGGCACAAATGCCTGGCACTAAGAAGTCTGCTGGGAGGAAAGGTTGTAGCAGTACAAAACTGATACAACGTCCCTTGTGCCAAAGGCTGTTCCAGCTACAGACTAAAGGGGGGACAGTTTTAAAGGTGGGCAAGCATGGCTTGCAGGTGTGCAGAATCAAAAATTGTTTGAGGTTGGAAGGGATCTCTGGGCACCATCTTGTCTGACATCTCTGCTAAAGCAAAGTCACAACTTACTTAGTCAGAGTGTTCCAGTGCTGTCACCCTTACAGTAGAAAAGAGTTTCTTGATGTTCAGAGGGAACCCCTTGTGTTTCAGTTTGTGCCCATTCCCTCTTGTTTCCTTCTTTACACCCTCCCTTTAGGTATTTTTTAGTCATTGATGAAGTTGCTCCTGAGCTTTCTCTTCCACAGACTAAACAGTCCCAGCTCTTAGCCTTTCCTCGTAGGAGAGATGCTCCAGTGTCCCTGCACTTTACTGTCTCCATGTCTTGTACTGTGGAGCTCAGAACTGGCCACAGCATCCAGGTGTGGCCTCACCAGTGCAAAGCAGAGGAGAAGGATTGCCAGGATTGCTTCCTTCCACCTGCTGGCAACTTTCCTCCCCTTGCAGCCAAGGATACCATTCCAGTTCTTTGCTGCAAGGCCACATTGCTGGCTCATGTTCCACTTGGTGTCCACCACGTCTCCCAAATCCTTTACTGCAAAGTCCCCAGAATATCCTGTTGGAGCTCTTACTGGCACTACTCTGATGGAACAAGTGACTTCTCATCAGCCTGTTTATCCTGCCACACGTTCTGGGAGAGCTGCAGCATTGACATGACCTCCTCAGACAGTGTGACACAAGGGCACTGCTGGAGAGAGTTGTAACTCCCTTCTCAATGCATTGCCTGTAGTAAAACGCCTTCATTTTTGGAAACATGGCTTCAGTAGTCTTTGTAGCCCATAAAATGTTTAAAGATCAGGGGCATTTTTCCCTTGCTGCATATAGGTTACAATGCAGATGTTCACATGGAGTCCTCAGCCTAAGGCCAGGAGGATGTCATGGGTGGTTTTGCAGAGCCCAGGGCAGACAACAGAAACAGGATGAATGTGTTGTCACTCGATTGCTAAGTAATTTGGCCCTAGACTAAAGGAAAACACAGTCTTTATGAGAAGCAAGAGGAATGAAGAAGGTCATCATATGGAAACCTGAGTGGCCTCTAGCACCTTGTCCTATAATGGGGCGTGGTATAGCTGATGCAGTCTGAGAGAAGAGGAAAGGCAGTATTGTACAGCCTGCTTGGAGGTTCTGATAGAAGTCCTCATGCTAAATCAGGGAGAATTTGAATCTATGTCATCACTCAGCAGAGGCCTAGACTTAACACTGTCAGAGGTAACAAAAATCCAATCCAGTTTTAGATAAAATTGTTTGGAAATGCTAAAGCAACAAAAGAGACTGTGGCTACGGGTGCGTGCTCATTAATAACAGATTCTGGAGTCATCCATCAAGACAAATTAGATCTGGATCAGGCCCCAGGACACAATGACATGTCTGGCTATTTAGTCAGAACATGGTATGAAGTTTGTGCCAGCTTTTTCTTTCTTTACTTTTTACACGGATTTTATGCTGATTGTAGAAAGACAGACAGTATTTGATCCAGAATAAAAACTGGCAATACAAATGTTTTTGAACAAATGAGAGCTGCCAGAGTGAGTTTCAGCTCTTCTGTAAGTTCTATAGACACAACTTTTTTCATCTGGTTACTCAGGAATTCTTATCCATTTTATTGTCTCAGGTAACCACAGCATCAGGTTTTTTCCAACCCAGAAGTCCTACTGACAGAACCTACAATCTGTACTGTGTGAAGTTCTTTTAATCAGAGTGAGTTCCAATGAGAAAAGGTCTTATTCTGGACCTTGTTCTCACCAAGAGTATGGGCTGTTGGGTAACATGAAGCTCAAGGGCAGCCTTGGCTGCAGTGATCACAGAATGGTGGAATTCAGGATCTTTAGGCCAACAAGGAGGGTGTGCAAGATCCTTATCCTGGACTTCAGGAGGGCAGAGTTTGACCTCTTCAGGTATCTGCTTGGTAGGATACCTTGGGATAAAGCCTTGCAGGGGAGAAGAACCCAAGAAAGCGGGTCAAGATTCAAGGATCACCTACTCCAAGCCCAATATGTTCCAACAAAAAACAATTTTAATGCTTTAACTGTTTTTCCACTTCATATTTAAGGTTAAAGTGGTTCTTAATAGTTCCTGTTTAGAGAAGATGAAGATGAGAATCATATTTGCTGAGGGTTAGACACTAACTAGGCAGTGCCTGGGCCTGTTTCTTCCAGGAATACTGACCCAAAAGAATTTGTCTAAAGACTGGACTTCAGGACATTAGCAGGATCTCCATTCTCTTATGTTTTCACTATATACAAAAAAATACCAACTGAATTGTCATAGATCAAGCAAAACATTTCATTTAACCCGAAATGAATTTCTTAAATCCAAAAGATTCCCTGGAGTTCTGGTTTCAGGTTGGCCTCTAACTTATCTTTTTTTTATTCAGTTCGGTCTGTGTAATAAATCCCCAGTTGATGCTTTCTAAAAGCATAAACCAGGATCCAACATCTTAATATTCTTTAGCTCAGTGCTGCAGCTGAAAACAAAATGTCTCTCTGGAATTGTATTTTTTTCTCCTTGCAACTAGGGAAAAGCAGAGGGGGAAAATGAAAGTGACTCAACATTAATGTGCATCTGTAACTAACTTGCTTTAGTTAATCATCATTAGTTCTGTTCTGATTCTTGTCCTGTTGTCACAGCAATTGGAGGCAAGAAATACACCTGAATGGAACACTGGAAGTAGTTATTGCTTATTGTTACCCCTTTGCATTAACCTAAATATATATAAAATTGTCATGAAATAAAAAATGCCTTGCTATTAATATTTTGCTATAAGAAAATGTAAACAGAGGTGTAAACCTGCCTCTGTATAGCAGTCTGCAGAATGAAATTACTTGTAGAAGAAAGGAGGCATTAGCAGGGAGCTGAATACCTTGTTAGTGAAAGCTGTCTGATAACCTTGTGCCAGTCTCATCTCCTATATGCCCGTTTATCTCCTGGTGGCATAGGTGTAGGTCTGTAAAGGAGATCCCAAATTTTCTCATGCTTTTTCTTTTTTTCTCTTTCTGTTACTTATTTCTAACTTAAAATAGCTCTTTAGCCCCACCCTTTGATCATTTGAGGGAGAAAAAAGTCTTTTTAAATGTTTGGCCTTCCAGAGTTTTATAGAAATTACAGCAAGACCATTGTGAATCTTGGGTAAACTGATTAAAGCATAGGAGAGCAGCCTGATCAACATCACCAGACAGCAACTTCTAATTCCCAGTCCAACTTCTGATTTTCCAGTCCAAATTCTGATCTTCCCTTTCCCAACTGGGCAGACTGAGTCTGGGGGAGCCCTACCTGTCTTAGCTGCCTGGCCTCTGCTCATCATGAGGTTTGTGTCCAGAAGTGAAGCATTGAATGCTTAACAAAGGCTTCATTTATCCAGAACATTTACTTGTCATTGTAGACAAGGAGGTGCTAATAAGTACCAGAGAAACACCAACAGTTTAAATAGTATTAGCAAATATCCCTTCCTTTCTTAATTGGTGTATGCTTCACAGGAACTGAATTTTGAATGTACAACCAAATGTTAAAAGTTGTTTCCAAGCCTTACTCTCTCCTCAATGAGACATCAAACTGTTGTCACCCAATCCTTTTTACTTTAGTTTTTTAGTTCAACACTTTGATCATTCCCCTCTGACATGGTTCCTGCTGTACCAGATTAGCTAGCAGCAAGATGCTAGCTAGATGAAAAAAGCCTTTAATGGGGTCTCTTTAGTACTTCATCTGTAAATCATTTATGTAAAGAAAGTGTAAGCAAGCCACAAATTGGCAGATAATTTCTTAGACATTTGTGTTACTTATGAAAATATTACCCAACTTCCCCTTCTGTTCAAAATATTGATATTTTTTATCTATCTATTTATTTAATTATTTTTAAAGCAAAACACATAGAAGAAGATTGGAGCAAACTAAGTGAATATTTTCTTTGAGAAAATGGTATAGCTCTTAAACAAAGGAAATGCTCTCCCTCTGATCCACTGGAATTCATTGAAGCCACTGATATGGTGCAGGAAGGAAATTTGGAAAGATGGGAGTTGGTGCAAGTAGTGGTGGAAGTGTTTAGAAGAGAAAAAGTAGCAGAGGTGAAAGGAGAGGCCAGGAAAACAATTAGGATTGTAGCAGGAGACCTAAGGGAAACCCAGAAAATCATCTTACTGTGCATGAAGGAGTTGAGAAAGGAAAACATGGGTGTTAATCCTTGGTTGAGACTATTTCAACATTTTTGTTGGTTCAAACTAGAACCCTGGAGAAAAAGAGAACTGGGGTTGTTGAAGAAACAGGAGGAAAGGTCCTTTTGAGGACTCTGATTATAGGTTAGGAAGCAGATGGCTGGGTTTTAAGATCACTTGAGAAAGGAAGAGTCAGTAGTGGAGACTCCCAAAGATCAGTGTTAGTGCTATTCTGATTCAATATCTTCATTAGTGACCTGGAGGGGGAATGTGCAGTGAAATCTCCAAGTTGTGGACCATAGGATGCTCTTTCAGGTTTGCAAAAGCCACACTGATGATGAAGAACTCTGAAAAGAGTGAGGTGAGGGGGCAAAAATGGGTCAGATGAGCTTCATGACAGACAAATGTACACTAATGCATCTGCAGAAAACTGATTTTAATATCTACGTGCTGCAGATCCTGGAGTTGCAACTCAGAAAAAGATCTTGAGAGTTATCATTGGTTTCAGTTCCCTGAAGCAAGTGGCTCAATGCACAGTGTCAGCCAGCAAAGCAAACAAAATTCCAGGCCTTGTCAGGAGGATTTTGAGATTGAGACAAAGGGTATAATTTTGCTGCCATATAAATCCTTAAAGAACCCACATCTGAAGCTTAATGTGCTGTTCTGGTCTCTGTAGAGACACAGCAGAACTGTGGAAGCTACAGAAGAAGGAGCTGCAATGATGGAGAGGGGCAAGAGTTGTCAAATTGAGAAGACAGAGTAAGATGTCTGGGACTTCCCACCTGGGAGAAGTAAAATCTGAGCATGATGAACTCAATGGTTGTGAAAAATGAAGTTATTCAAGAAATAGAGGAACAGTAGATCTAGGGAGACTCACTGAAAATAGCAAGAGTTAAAACTGGTGGGAAAAAGGCATTTTTTTACACGGCATTTAGTGAATTTGGAAAACTGTTGCCACGAGTAATTGTAGAGAGGAGACACAGAACCATCAGGTTCCCACCCACAGGTGGAAAAGTGGGTTGGAGAAAATCCTGTCCAAGGTGGCCAAGGCAGATACTAAAGGCAGAAATAGGGATTTTGGGAGAAGTTGCAGGTAGTGGCCATGTGCAATACAATCCTGAGATTTTAAGGTAGAATTAGCTAGCAGCAGTTTCATGGCATGGCTGGAGACAGAGGCTGGATAGAGGGTCTGACCCAACAGGACATTTCCTGTGTTTTTATGTTGGACTGAAAGTAATGCAGGTTTCCCCTCAGTTCTTTGAGGTTTTGCTCTGATTATAATCTAAATAACACATATGAGGGGCTTATCATAGTTTTCTACCTGAAATCCCAGGAGATGCAGCACTTTGCAGGTTATCTGTAACCTGTATGTGGGGAGACTGAGCAGTAAAGGAGGTGCTGAGCAGTGGAAGGATCAGTGGGATTCTGGATGCAAAATAGCAGAGTAGTTCCACTGAGCACTTGAAACTTGTTCCCTTGTTCATATGGCTTACCTGCATATTTCTATTTCTCAAGTATCCATTAACACTGTTCAGAAAGTTTTTAGTATCTTTTGTGAGTTGTAGCTAATTAGATGTACCTGTTTCCCTGGTTTTTTTTTCCTTTCTGGATTTTGTTGTTGTGAATGTCTGCTTTGTTACTGTGGCTTTCAGAAAGACACAATATAAAGCATTTAAAAATGACAATTTTGTAAATAAAAAATATAAAATTTAATTTTTACTTATTCCAGTCTTCAAAGTAGCCATGGCTGGCTGCAGCCCATAGTCTTTCTGTCTGATCCTGGTATTTTTATGTCCCAAAGAATTAATTTTGCTGTCTGAAACATTCTCTTTAGTGTTTCACTTGATGGGGGGGGGGGGGGGGGGAAAGAACGTTTTCACATCTTCCACATTTGCAGGTGATGTGGCACCAAGAGAATGTCACTGTTTTCCAAATGTGCAGATCCCAATTGTTGCCACAGGGCTGCATAAAACTGTACATTTTAGTTTATTAAATTTTGCATTTGACTTGAGATGCTGATGGTTTTGTTGGTCACTAAGAGACACCTGCCTTAAAAGCTGAAGGCAGGTCATGCTTCAGGTTTTTTCACTCTTGTTTGTGTGCAACTTGCAGCGTATCAGTTCCAGTGTTAATTGAGTTGTAACTATCCAAAAAATGTTTGAAATTGGCTGAGTGCATGTTGGCAAAGCTCTGTTAGCCAGGTAAATTGTGCTCTCCTGGCTGATCCCACTCTGTCTCACATATCTGGATGGCTCTGAAATGAGACAGGATGCTACTGCCCTTAATTTTTAAAGTTATCTCCTTGCTACAGGGGAGTAGAGGGAGGAGAAAGGAACACGTATCTTTGTTAGGAATGTTCTACTTCATATTCTGATATAGGTGCTTAAATTGCTAGTGAAATCAGCCTTGTGCTAGAGTGTGAACTGGAGTTTGCTTTTTCTGTCTGCTGTGGGGTCAGTTACCTCTGCCAGGTAGGTGAGGTAGAGAAGTGCAGTCAATGATGGCTTGTAGCAGTTTTCTTTGCCTGAGAGTCAGATGGTTATGTCTAAAAAATGGATTTTTATTAGTGCTACTTGTTCAATTCTTCTGGGGTTGTGCTAGATTTTGTCTGTCAATATAGCTACATCTGCTGCATAAGCACTATAGTAGTATGGAGTATGTTACATTTTGTAGCATGCATATGTAACCTACTTATATAGCACTAATGTGATATTAATATAGATAAGGTCTAATTGATGTTTAGATTTGCTCCAATTGAAATAACTGCTGTGTGGCTTACCCAGAATAGAAGACCAGGGTTTATTCTTTATTGATTGGATTGCTTTTCACTTGAATTATTCTTGCTCTTACGAATTACAAGCTGCTAATTCTACCTTAAAATCTCAGGATTGTATTTCACATGATTTCTCTTCCTCCAGCAGCTGGAAAAGGTAGAATCCCCTTAAAAAGATGTTTGTACAGTGCTCTTATGCACCAAGAAAGTCTTGGAGAAAATGTCAAAATACTGGGCAGAATCAAAACCTTGCTGCATCTTTTTCTGGTGCTTATAAAACTTTTTTTTGTGTGTGTCATGTAATGTGAAGGGAAGAGCCAGACTGCTGTTGTGATGTTATTTCTCCTCCTTCAAGAGGCTCTGTGCCTGCATTAGCTTTCTGCAGAAAGGTCCAACCATGGGAGCACACATGGGTTCACCCTTGGGATGCTGACTAAGTAGGTGGGTAGATGGTGTCAGATTCTGTGCTGCTGCAGCTGTGTTAGCAGTGACACCTGGACTAGCTTGTTTTCACCTAGTTGATGGCTGCTTGTAAGAGCTACAATCACTGCAAAGCAGTCAGACCCGGAGTAAGGTTCAGTTGTAGGTCTAAGAGTCTGGAGAAGTGTCTGTCTCTTTAGTGTGCCTTTGCAAAGGAAACCAGAAAGATGTTCATATGAACTTTGCTTGTGAATGTTCCTAAATTCCTGGGTCTTCAGGTGTTTTGTCACTGTACCCCCTCCCTGCCTCAGGATGTGGTAGTGAAGGACTGGTTGTGCACCACAAAACAGCATCAGAAGAGGTGCTTCTTTGGTGCAGACATCCTCTTTCCCATGCTGATATTTTTTCTGGTTTTATACAAAAGTCAACCCATAGCCTTGAAACAGGCACTGGGGATGGATGCAGGGACCTGAAACAATAGCTCTGGCAGATGTGATGGGCCTATTCATTTCAACAGTATTAATGCTGATACCCAGTTATGTTGTAAATGTCAGTGCTGTTAACTATTTCCCTGCTCATCAGAAGCATCTTAGAGCAGGATTATAAATGGCTACAAAGCTTCCTGAGAGGCAGAGATTATTTGGTACCACTGGTGCCAGTGTGGGAAATCAGCCACCTCTTTAATCAAGGAACCAATTGCCCCACTGAGGCAATAAGTTTTCCCACTCTTGCATTCTTTGTTTTCCCCATAGTTGCCATTATTTTCTGCTGGTGAAGAAGGGTGAAGAAACACATTGTGACATACAGTGTTTATTGACACCCTGAAAATGAGAAAGCCCATAAAACTGATTGAACAGTCAAATCCAAGAGATGGGATCCTGTCACCATGGAGCCCAGATCATATTGGGAATCCTATTGTCTGGACTAAAGGCAGCACATGACTTCTACAAGAGTTAGAAGAAGAATAGATAGATTATTATGCAGCCAAAACCTGGAAAGGGTGATGTTTTACTGTGATGCTGTTTGAGTTGTACCACAATAATATGGTCTTGCCCCTGGGGAAATGCCTAACAGAAAAGAGAAGGTGACAACAAATGACAACAGAGCATCTGTATAATTGAATTCTTCATAAAAAAAATGGTATAGCTGCTAAAGCAAAGCACACATAACTAGATTTTGCTGACTTATTATAGTATACAGCACAGGGTTAAATTTTTTAAACAGTATTAGCCTAGGCTATCTGCTTTCCCCCTCTACTTTCTATAGAGCTGTACACTGTAATGATAAGCCAGAGAAAGCTGTTGTTTCCTTTTGATAGCCCTTATTTGTAATGTAAAAAGACAAGGCTTATTTCTGTTCTTCATGGTGCTGTTCAGTAATGCCTGGTTTAAAAGGGCTCCCAATAATGCAGCACAGAGTCACTTCAGATTTCCATCTCTGTACCCTGACTCTGCACTGATCAATTCTTCTCATACCTGTGGAAGAGGAAGGGGAATTGCTGTTTGTATTTTATTGTTGCTTTAGTATGTAAGTATCAGTGAGGAAATTCATTCCTAACCATGAATCAGGGTACTTGCCTTATTTCAAGTTTATTTCTTATCTGGTTATTTATGTTTAATTTTAATTTCTGTTTAATTTTCTTTCTTAATTGATGCACTTGTAATACCAGGAAAATTCATGTGGGCCCCTTCCCCTTTTGATAAACCAGGAACAAAGAAGTAAAGTTACTGAATATGTACAATGTCACAGTTGTAAGGCATGTGGTTTTAATTAAGTTTTAACTAATTCCCTTTATCTTGTCATTGTAATTATGACTGTACAAGTCATGTCACATTAGTATGTGAAAGCAGCACTTTGGCATGGCTGGTCAAGGAACAAAGCCTTTCTGACCTGCCTTGTTAAATTAAACCAGAGAGACTGATCAACTTGCACTTTGCTACCTTCTTTTATGAATAATGTTAAAGATAAAGAAAAGTGCTGAGGGGCCAACACACGTTGGTGCTGAATATTGCTGAACAACAGCAGTAAACAATGACAGATCTTGCAGACCTTTGGAAGGCCTTGGCTTTTGATAATGAAAACCAAAATGACAAGTAGCAATTGAGTCACTTTAGTGAACTGATAATGCTTGAACAATTATGAACTTTATCATTTTTTGTAGGAGAGAGTTGGATGCTCCAGAGTTCCAACCAACTTTTTCATCTTCTGTTTAAGCAGAGATGTCTTACACAGAGTATAACTCTGAAGTTAGGTAGGGTCACAGTCCATTACCCAGTATCAAAACATCCAGATGCTGAGAAGAACAAGTGCAATGTTCTCTGCCTTCAGGAAGGCACAAGGGAGGGGTGCTTCATTTGTAGAAAGCTATTTTCACCATCACAGAAAGGTTCTTTGAAATGAGTAACATAGCACAATTTTTGTTCTAGCTCACTTTGCAGTAAATTTCCTCTATAGGGAAGATCTATCAGCAACCTGTGGCCTAGCTAAGTTGTTTTGGCTCCTGTGCTGACTTGAATGTTTGAATTATATCACGATAGCAGTTCATTTCTTCATTACAATGTCAATTCATGCCTGTAAAAACTAGAAAAAGAATGAATACATAACCTTGTGTCAAATTCTTCATGGGAGCAGTCTGCTTCACCTCCTCACCCCTACCTCTTCCTATACACATTTTGAAGGAGGAAAAGGGAAGAGCCATCTTCTTCATGATGTGCCAGTAACTACTGGAGGGGTCCCTCCCAGCCCTTCTCACTGCTGTGTCACTCCTTTTCGAGTGATTTTTTTCATGATAAATGAGTATAGTCTCTACTTCTGCTGTTTTTGCATGAAGCTGCTGTAGGAACAATTTTTTAAAGGCTCCTGACTGGATTCTTAGCTGTCACCCATGGCCTTTTCATAGCAGGGACTTTAATCAGTTTTGAATTTCAGTCTTCTTTTCCATGAGGAATATGCTGAGTAATAGCAGCATGTCACAACAGCTTGCAGGCAGGTCCAGGAAAACAGCCCTGTTTTCTTTTCACCTATCTGCATATATTTCTTTTCAATATCTTGGGATCAAAAGGGACCCAAAAAAATTAGTTTTCAGGCAAAGACATCAAGGAAAAGGATATCCTTAAGGTCCTTCTATCCATGTGGACAGTCACTGGGGGATGGCAGCTTGTGTAGGCCATTACAATGTGACTCCATTTTGCTACATATAATTTTTAACACTGTGTACATACATACTTCTTACAGTAAAAGCATTGCAGCAAAGATAGATAGACTGACTTTGGCAAGTAAATAACCAGAAAAATGAGAACTAAGAGTATGAGGCCTGTTTATGAGTTCGAAAAAGAAGTTTGAGGCAGCCACCTGTTTGCCCACCCCAATATGGGGAATTCAGCTCTGACATGACACTAAAATGAAACACAGGAGCAAGATGCATTGAGGGCCCTCAGAGTGTTCAAGACTTCCAAGAGTATTTTGCTACAAAACATAGCAAAGACCATAGAATTAAAATAAAAGAAAACATAGTAATTTGGAGACACTTGGGTTAAGCTTTTCAAAGACTGACAAAGCAACTGACTAATGTGAACTTCCAAAAAATCCAATTTTCTGACTATTTCAACCTGATCTGGACAATTTGTTTTACTGAATTAACTACACAGAAAAGTATGCATGCACTTGGATAAGAGACCTATGTTACAGGCATGTATATGTTGGGCATTTTATTTTAAAAACCATCTGCTCAGAAAACATTCAGTCAGACTCTCCTGTATTTCCTCTGCAGCTCATTTAGAATTTGAATGGCCTAAGGGCAAATTCTGCAGTGGTCAAGAGAACAACTGAATGTTTTTGGTGAATTAGCCCAGGAGCACTTAAAAAGCTCTGGGTTCTGGCACTTTCCACTGAAACCAAGTATAAACATAGCTCTTAAATAAATTTCCAGATCAATGTGCACAAATATCATCCCCCTTCTCTCAGACCTGTTCCCTACCTCTGGGTTCTCAGCTAACAAGACACAACAAACCTGCCTGCTTACTGATCTTGCTGTTTATTGCTCCACAATCTGCAAACAGGAAGCACCTGGGAGATTAAATCTCTGAGTGGGTTGTTAAAAGGGCAAGAAATGGGAGAACCTGACAGTTTCAAAGGCAGAAAGAATCTGTCGATATCCTCAGACCATACGGAGCATCAGAATTCTGAATCAAGGCAGTGATTGACAGGTTCCTTGCTTGAATAAAGTATTGTGAGGAAAATTAAGGGAGAGGAGTGAATCAGACATCCTGAAGGTTCTGATTCTGCTGCTGAAGAGGGAAGACCTGGCTGCATCCTGAATATGTCCTAGAATGCAGCTTCTGGACTTTCATAAATCAAACTTCTGGTGTTCTTATACTTGGTTGTTGTTAATTGGGATGAAAAAGTATGAAAGCTACTTTTTGGTCTCTAGATAATTATCTCCTGCTAATTATTGAAGTGTGGAGGTTTGTGGTTAGAATATGGTAACCTTTTTACTGTTGAGGGAAAAGTACCTTTTAGGAGAGTTTTCAAAATAATCCATATAATCGTTAGGATTTCTTTTTCAAGATTAGTCATATTTGTTTTTGTGCTTGACTTTTAAGTGATTAGGCTTTTTAGCTGTGTTTCAGCTTGCTTTCTGTGAAAGAAAGATTTTTACCAGCTGACCCTGCATTAATCTAAGCAATGAAAGGCTTTAATCAGATGCTGCAATGTGCCCATTTCCTGCAGGCTTCTAATGTGGACTGGAACCTGCTGGAAACAAACTGACTTTCTCAGCAAGTTGTTGTTCAGAGTGAGCAAGGAGAGTTCAAGACTGGCACCTTTTATTCTGCAGCAGAAGCTGAACCCCTACTTCACTAGAGAAAAAAATAATAGTAAAAAAATACAGAAACACTAAGAGTGAAATCAAAGGTTAAGGAAATAAAGCCTGAAAGTGAGAAGGGAGGTGGGGAGGGGTATTAATGCAGGTCTGATGGAGCCTGCTCTGCAGAATCATGCCTTTTACTCCTACCTGCTTGCAGAGCTTGTCAGTGTGGTGTCTGCAGTGAAAGGTTCTCCAGCATTCCCCTGCTTCCACCTTGACAGCCAAAATAGGTTGTTTGCCATAATATTAATCTTGTTTCCATCACAGAGCAACTAATAGTTGCTCAGCCTTACCTGCTCCCAAGTAAATGATTCAATTCATCATCTAAGTCAACAAAAGAACTCAAACTCATTTCTGGAAGTCAAAGAGTCTGAATCTTGAATAATCTGCATTCCAATCAGTATTGTTTCTTTATATTTAACATTCTCTGCCCACCCCCATGAAATCAGTGAACATTTTTCTTTGTAATGCATCTGAAGAAAAAATCCATACCTTTCAGGTTTTCCTGTGTTGGTGGCATTGCAAGATTTTTCTTTCTTTCAAAGAAGAAACAGTCTGTAGTTCTCTAACGTTGCTCTGCCCCCATGCATTTTGCTACTCTCCAAGAGGGGAACAATTTGTATTTCCAGTCCCTCACTCGAAGAAATTTTTGTTCACAAAAACCACCCCTCCAAAACAAAAGCAAATGCAAACCAAACCCAACAGAAAACCTTTGAGATTTTACAGCTTGGAAAACAGGACACATAAAATACACCTTGCAGAGTCTAACTGGAGTGTGTGACAGGAACAGTGGAACCAAGGGATGCAAAAAGAACACTTGTGTCTGGACGTTTGATGGAAGGGAAATAGCAATATTCTAATTGGAAGATATTCCTTTTAACTTGTAAGCATTAGCACTGAAGCTGGTCAAAGACCAGCCTAGAAAAGGCTCTGCCTCCTTGCATGTCCTGCTTACTCAGCTCAGTGCAGCAGCTGTTCCAATAAGCAATTTGATGTTTAGCACCTGAGAATTTGCTCTCTCCTTTAGCCAGGATTGCAAGCTCAACAAAAAGTATAAAAGCATGAAGTTTCATAACTCCTTCTCCCTAATGCAATAGCCATAGAAAATCTGGGTTATGGTGCAGTCATTAGCTTTCTAGTAAAATTAGAGTTTGTATTTGAGACTTTCCTTTTTTCTTAACACAATGAAAATCTCTTGTGTGTGTCCAAAGGGAAACATTTAAAAGAAAAAGAGGGGATAGAGAAAGAGTATGAATGACAGATGGTGCTGGTTCTTACCCCCAACTAGCTTGGTAAAGATACACATTCCTTGCTTGTAGCCTACAACCAGGATGTTACTGTTACTTATGGATGAAAATTATGAAATAGAAAACTTGTCTTGATTTTCTTTTTTTGGTTTATTTGTTAAAATCAAAAGTACTTTTTTCTCAGAACTTGATAGCCTACCATCAAGTGGACTTCTCTCCAAGCTGCTGGGTTTACTCTTCCAGTTTTGTCACCTCCAGCAACTTTCATATGAATTTCACTGTATTTATCTCAAATTCCTGGAGTCATGGGACTTATTTTTATTGCTCTCTTATTATTGCATCAGAGAGGGTGGCTGAAACATACCTGAAGGATTCAGGACTGTGAAATAAAAAAGCCCCAGGCCTTAACTTATTTTTGCTAAACTCAAACCTGTAGAATTTTAGCACCATGTAGGAAAAGAGACACTTCTGATCTATAGAAATATTTATATATTTGTCTATACTGTATTCATTTTCTCCCAAAAGTGGCACTGCTCCTTCCTGAGGAACAGGAAGAGTTTAGTGAAACAATGAGATGTCTGAGCAGTTCCACCAAAAAGCCTCTTGATGTGTGGTTAGATCCTTCATTTCAAGCAGACATCCTAGTAAACCTGAGCACAAAAAATAACTCTGTGTTTGTTGCCAAAAATTAAACATTTGTGGGATGGTGTCAAGGTTTAATGCTGGGCTGGCAATTAAAAGAATGACTGATGGTCTCTATTAAACCCTGTCCTTTCTCAGAAAGAGAAAGGGAGACTTATGGGTTGGAAACGAAACTGCAAAGCCTTAAAGCAAACAATAATAAGGGGTAAAATATAAAAGGAAATGTGTGAAAATATATACAGACCCAATTATCTTCTCCACCAATAACACTCGTGTCACCACTGAGGTTGCAGGTCTGACTCTGAGGTCCTGGACTCAACAGCAGGTGGGGACAGGATTCAGGAACCCCAAAATTTAGTAACACACACATCAGGGTAAAAGGCAGAACAGTGGATGGAGTTGTCCCAGGACACCAGGCACAGATGAAGAAAGCTTTAACCTTCTGATCCCTTGGCTTTATACTGACTCTGACCCATATGGGATGGAACACTTCCCTGGGTCAGTTTGGGTCAGTTGTCTGGTCCACTCCTCCCTACAAGAGAGTTGCAGGTGTGTCCTTTTCCTCCCTTTCATTTCCAGCACGGAATTCCAGCAGAACCAAGAAGTGACCTTGGTTCTGGATAGCATTCTCCAGCAACAGCTCTAAACACTGAGCATTATAAATCCTAGAAACAAACACTGGCTGAAAACTCAGGGAGTGCAGTTTCTTAGGAGAGACTCAACTGAAAAGTTAAATTACTAAAAAGTAAGTTTGTCCATTGTAGCTCAAACCAGGACAGATGGGCTTTTCCTCTGAAGGAGGAAAAGGAAATGGGGAGGGGAAGGACTGTGCTAAAGTAATCTCTCACTAAATGCAGCAGTTATTTCTCAAATGTTACATTGCTTTTTATCTTAACTGTTTAGCAGTCACATGAAGTACAAAGTTACATCACGAGCAAATTCTGTTAGGGATGAGAGCATGAAAAAAAAGCAGTAATGTATCATCAGTTTCTTTTATGATTTACTACTAAAAAGAAATATATCAGGAGCTGCATGAGCAGGAAGACATTGCTGTCAGCTTCGTAGCTGTTGCTCTCTGAAAAATCTTAGTATGCACTAGAGCAGATCAAAGCAACCCTATCCTTGTATTAGAATAAAAAGATAGGTCTGGAGCTTGCTGACTGATTTACCAGGAGTTTCTGGGCCTGTCTTCTGTGAGGCTCTGAGGAGGAAAGGGCTGAAAGTTCAAGAGGTTGTCAGTGCTTGCTGGGTGGGTGCAAGCGGGGAATGGAAACCAAGGAGGTGAATAGGGATGTGGTGATGCTGCTGGTATGGGTGAATCTGAACTGGTATCAGGGACCTAATCAGGGATCTGCAGGATCTTGTTCCCTCTGAAGAAAGTAAGAACTCTTTGTTATCCTGTTCTTATGAGGCACAGCAGCATGGAGTTAATTTTAAAAGATTTTGGTATTTCCTGATATGTGAGGAAGTTGATATTAATTTCTTCAAGACAAAGAATAATTGCAAGCAAATCACAGACCTCTAATATGTTTCAATAGAAATAGAAAAAGCTTTATATGTATTTTGCAATTTATTTCTGATTAAAGACTAGCCAAGAAGTCTGTCTTCTATTCCACCTGAAAACTTCAGTGAGAGTTTGCTTTTTTAATTGTTTAGGTCACAGCAAGCACTTTCTGTTATGCCTCGTGTAGCAAAGGACTACTGTCTGAAAGGGGGGTGATTCTGAGACAGAATAATGCCAAATTCCTGTTTGGCATTCTTTTGGAACAGAAGGGTTGAACTTGCAGTAAAAATTCTTACTTATTTACACACTTTTAAGTCTGATATTCCTAAATGATATTCCTGAATGCTGTAGGGAAGATGGCCCTTAAAAAAGGATGAATAACAATGTGTTAGCACACTGCTTGTATGTTATCCAAGTTGTATTGATGGTGGTCATGTTAGAATTCTACAGACCTTGTCCTGTCTAATTTTGGGCATTTCTCTTTTCTATTGTGACTCATTCTATTTTTCCCCTTTGTCTTGTCTATTCAGACTATAGCTTTATTGGAGTAAAGGTATTATCTTTTATTATGATGATTGTGCAGTGATGAAACTATCAGAAATCCAGGTCTCCAGGGGGCTTTCTAGACAGTACTGCTCTGTGTGAAGTCATCTAGCAGGCAGGTACAGTCTGGTTTTACCTCTTCAGTGCCTTTGGAGACAAAAGCATTTTGTATATACATGCAGATAACAATCTTGAGAATTTTTATAGCTCATTAATAATTCTGTGGACTTGTATGTCCTGTCTGTATGTTTGGTGATCATGCTCTGGTATCAAAAATACAACCTGTTTTTATGTAGAGAGGGTTGTTAGTTGAGGCAGGCAATACAAACACCACAAGCAGTGCAGTTAGCAAGCTTGGTGAGTTTACTATCTGGTAGGGGGACCTTAGTTAAAGTAGTTGAAATTACAGAGTATTTGGAATGAAATGAGATTAAATGACAATTAAAGATTAATCAAATGGTATGACATTTGACATCATCAAATGGTGAGGTGTATGCAGAGACTGCATACACCTGTTCCCTGTTCCAGTGATCCCAAGTTCAACTGAAACATCTAAAATCTGGCAGTGAAATTGACTCTATCTCCCCTGCTTTGCTGTAACAAAAGATTACTTTTCTCTGAAATCCAACAGCCACTCAAAATTCCAGAAGAGAGTTGCTGTTTAGCTTAAGAATCTCCTTTCATTTTTTATCTCTTCCAGTTCTAACCTAGAAGTTCTCTGTGTCTGTGTCTACATAAAGTTCTCCCCTGTGGCAGCTGCCATCCTATGAGGGGACCTGCAGTAATGATAACTGCTGAGCCAGTGGTCAGTGTAGCAAAGGCAAGATAAACTTCAGTGCTTTTTCCTACTCCTGCCCACTCAGCTGTAGTAAAGTTGCCCTCAGACATTGCTTTCACTCTTGGGGATGAAACCTACTCATTGCTGAAGCACCCTGAGTATTCACTTACCAACTATTACTGCTACATTATTATTACAGGTTTGTAGCTAGAACTTTCAGAATAATAATAATAAAAAAAATTAAACTGACATGAAACTATCCATGGGCAGCATTCATAACACTCAGAGGTCAAGATGTCACCCATCAGTAAAATGTTGTGTAAAGCTTAAGTAATTATGTGTTCAACATGGGGTAAATTCTGTTAGCTAAGAGAAGTTTTAAGGTGTTATTACAAAATAGTGATGGAGTGGTTATGCTGTATAGCCTTTCAGTGTTTCTGTTGATTACCATATTATTAGAATATTGAAATTTTAAACTTCATACATATTTTCCTAAGAGGAACTTGCAAATAACTCAAAATGACATTTAGCTTTTAAGGAATAAAGCGTGGTCCTAAGTAAACAAAGGAGGCTTTGGTTCATCATTTTGTTAAGCATATTAAAAGTGATGCAGAGTATCTGTGGAATTCCTTGCCTCAAACTTTCATATCTGTACGTTGTGTGTGTAAATGTATGTATGTGTATATCATATACTATGCATATAGAGAGAAATGTGTACTTAAGAGATTGAAATAGTGACTGGAAAAATTAATGGCCAAACCCACCCAAATCCAGCATCAGTTCAGGTACTCCTGTCTCTCAGTAGCAAATACATAGAGGCTCAAGAATATCCTGGGAAAGTAACACCAAATGTTTCATGCTGTTGGCAACAGTCAGAGTATTGACAGGACTAGATGGATCTCTGCTTCTCACCATTTTTCTAGAGGGCCAAATATAATCCTCTTACTCAATAGATGGAAATTAAGTCAAAACCAGCGTAGCAAACCAGAAAATTCTACAATATTCTGGAGTTTCAAGACATTCACTTGTTTTTAACTAGGGAAGAAAATCTGAGAACATATCCTTTGGTTTTCCCTCCTTTCTAAAACAGAAATAAAAGTTAGGAAATATGAAAATCTGAATCAAAGTCTACATCCATTTTTTTTCCACCATGAAAATAATCTTCATCATGGAGGAAAGTCTCCATGGGATCCATGGAGACAGGATTTGTTACTTATACAGTTACCTTGACTAAGTAATTCAGAAAGGAGTGATGGCTGAATCATTTCCATCTTGAATGCCTATTATCCAGCTGGAAACTTAAAAGATTCAAAACTCTTTGCTGCTAAGTCTTGCTGAATAACAAATGTCTATAAAATCATTGTGCTAAATACTTTGTTGCAAAAAAATACAGGAATATCCATCAAACAGTAATAAAATATAACCTGTTAATTTCAAAAGGTTCCCAAGCAGAACTGCCTGGAATGTAGTGTAACATCTGTAAGTGCTTCTGATGCCTGGGACTCTGTTCTATGCACAAACAGACTTGGATTTTCTCCTGAAAGAGCCCTTTTATATTTAAAATATGAGACAGATAAACCAAGGGAGAGAGAAGGGAGGTGGCTGGTGATTTTGAACCATGGTCAAAGGCAAATTTTGAACATGTCAAAATGCACCATGGAACTGCACAGTGCCTTAACCCAGGATTAATATATACTGAACCATAAACTAAAAATAAAACAAAATTGCTGTGAAATGCTAATAAAATTTTTCTTCCAGAGCTAGTCTATTGAGCAAATCTTAAAAGAAGAAAATGTTCCATGGCAGAAGACTGATTAAATGGCTAATGTGGAATGGAAGAAAGACAATAATGAAAACCCAAAATAATGCAGAAAAGAGAACTGTCAGTGCTAAGGATGCTAATAACCTTACTGCTAGGTTGGCAGCTTGCAGCTCCCTTGTACTTCATAAATTTTGACTTTCTGTGAAAATAATGCCATTGAATCAAATGAGATTGAGTCAGTGAGGGTGGGGTTAATAATCTGATCAAGAACAAGAAGAGATAGACCTCAGTTTAACTAAAATTCAAATGAATGTATCTAGGGATTGACATTATGTTGGATAACCCCAAAAAAGGGACTGTCTCCTTTTGGGACACAAGTAGACTCTGGCTGGACATTATGATCTAGCATTTAGCCAGGTTGAAAATTCATTCTGAAATGCCAGTACATCTTTCATTTTTACCTTAGAGTCAATGCTACTGTTGCTTTTTTTTTTTTTTCCCCAACTGCAGCCTGAACATCCATTTACATCCATGGGGTCAATAGTGTCTTGCCTTAGTAGACTGAATGAGAAATTGTAATAGGTGGTCTTAGCAGATGTTAATGTTCCAAAGTGCCTTGGCATACACAGAAGTAGTTTTGTGCTTTACCCTATCTGTGATTCTGTCTGGGTGTGAAATATTGTACAAAATTAAAAAAAAAAACCAAAAAATCAACCCTTCAGTTTTCTGCAGCAAAGTGTTTGAAAACAACTCAAACTGACCCAAAGGTTGACTCAACACACTATGGTCTCAAAGCAAATATGTGTTGCCTGGGGAGCTGAAGCCAAAGCACTCATCCTTTAAGAGGTGACCTTCTGAAATGCAGCACAATTACTCTCCAGGAGCTTAATTATTTTCAAAGAATGAAGTAGGCTTGTGTGGTTTTTGTTTGTTTGTTTGTGGGGTTTTTGTTTGGTTTTTTATGGTTGTTTCTTGTTGTTTGGGTTTTTTGTTTGTTTCTTTTCCCTCTAACAGCTCTAAAAATTAGAACCTTGTTAAAGACAACTATCATGAGATCAGCCTCTGTGAATGGACATGGGCACTCTATGGGCACTCTGGAGGCTCTCCCCAGGGGCTGTGCAGGACAGCTTTTTTTCTGGCAGAACAGAGACTGGCTAATCCTGAGAGGAAAATGAGAAGGAAGACCACCAGCAGAGCACTTTGTGTCAGGAAATATATCACTTCCCTGCAGTAATCTGCTTCCTTTTGTTTGTCACTGCTCATATTCCAGAATATTCCATATTCTCATATTCAGGTGAGACACTGGCACAGGTTGCCCATGGTGGTTGTGGGTGCTCCTTCCCTGCAAGTGCTCAAGGCCAGGTTGGATGAGGTTTGGAGTAACCTGGTTTAGTGGGAAGTGTCCCTGCCCATGGCAAGCTGGTTGGAACTAGAAAATCCTTACAGTTCCTGCCAACTCATCCTATGATAACAGGGAACTTGATCTTTCAGAAACATAGACTGAAGGAATTTCTTTGTGACCTTTTTTTGGAGGTTCATCTTTTTGTTCATCTCTTGTTCTAGTAAGCTCAGCTTCTACATCTGCTGTCTTCTTAATTACTGCAAGGAGATATTATTTGTGTCTGCTGACACCAGGGAATGAGTGATCTCTGAATTACTTTGGTTCCTGTGCACACTGCTAAAGCAGTAAGTGTTGGGCCCAAAGCCTCCTCAAATTTTTTTCTCTTTCCCTGGTTAAATTGGACATCAGGTGCTTTCACTGCCCTCCCTAAAATAGACTGAGCAGAAGAAAACAGGCTCAGCAACAGCCAGTCTGTGGAAAATCAATGAGGCTCCTTAGTGATACAGCAAACAAACAAACAAACAAAATCATCCCCAAAACCACCCTCTGACTTGGAGTCTCACAGACTTTGCCCAGCTGGGCAGCCATATGGTAGAATTTGTAGTAACACTTTTGGGAAAGGTCCAAGCCTTGTGATTGCTACTGAAGGAAAAACTTCCTTGTTGAGGGTATCCTCCAGCTGCATATTCAGGACAGCAGCATTAAAGGCCTTTTAAATGTAGATTAGTTACTTGCCATACATATCTTACACAATTCAAAAATACCAGATTGAAAAGAAGGATCTAATGTACCTAACTATTTGGGATGCATTTATTATTATGAAATCTATTTAGGCCAAAACTTAAATTATATAAAATCTTTATTTAAAGAGTCAAACGAAATAGTTCAATAAATTAAATAAATTCTACTAGTTAACAAAAACAACACCCTGGACGACCAAACTTGAGATTTTTTGTTCTTAGCTGACAATTTATGACTTTTCTGGAGACTGAGAATTATAGTGTATATTCCTTCCCTTCCTTCCCTTCCTTCCCTTCCTTCCCTTCCTTCCCTTCCTTCCCTTCCTTCCCTTCCTTCCCTTCCTTCCCTTCCTTCCCTTCCTTCCCTTCCTTCCCTTCCTTCCCTTCCTTCCCTTCCTTCCCTTCCTTCCCTTCCTTCCCTTCCTTCCCTTCCTTCCCTTCCTTCCCTTCCTTCCCTTCCTTCCCTTCCTTCCCTTCCTTCCCTTCCTTCCCTTCCTTCCCTTCCTTCCCTTCCTTCCCTTCCTTCCCTTCCTTCCCTTCCTTCCCTTCCTTCCCTTCCTTCCCTTCCTTCCCTTCCTTCCCTTCCTTCCCTTCCTTCCCTTCCTTCCCTTCCCTCCCTCCCTTCCCCTTCCCTCCCTCCCTTCCCTCCCTTCCCCCTTCCTCCCTTCCCTCCCTTCCCTCCCCTTCCCTCCCTTCCTCCCTTCCCCCTTCCCTCCTCCCTCCCTTCCCTCCCTTCCCTCCCTTCCCTCCCTTCCCTCCCTTCCCTCCCTTCCCTCCCTTCCCTCCCTTCCCTCCCTTCCCTCCCTTCCCTCCCTTCCCTCCCTTCCCTCCCTTCCCTCCCTTCCCTCCCTTCCCCTTCCCTCCTTCCCTCCCTTCCCTCCCTTCCCTCCCTTCCTCTTCCAAACTTGATGCAGAAACACATGTAAAGGCTGGGAACAAAAGGTCTTGACTGTGGAATGAACTTCCAGAGGAGATAAGGTGAATTGGTACTCTGACCAGGGTCAGACCCCCCAGGGATCCGTGTTGGGCCCAGTTCTGTTTAATATCTTCACTGGTGATTTAGATGAGGGGATCGAGTCCATAAGTAGCAAATTTGCAGATGACACTAAGCTGGGGGGGAGTATGCATCAGCTGGAAGGAAGGAGGGCTCTGCAGAAGGACCTGGACAGACTGGAGAGTTGGGCTGATTCCATCAGGATGAGGTTCAACACGGCCAAGTGCCGGGTCCTGCACTTTGGCCACAACAACCCCAGGGGGAGCTCCAGGCTGGGCACAGAGTGGCTGAAAGAGACCTGGGAGTCTGGATTGCCAGGAAGCTGAACATGAGCCAGCAGTGTGCCCAGGTAGCCAAGAAGGCCAATGGCATCCTGGCCTGTATAAGGAACAGCATGGCCAGCAGGTCCAGGGAAGGGATTCTGCCCCTGTACTCAGCGCTGGTGAGGCCACAGCTTGAGTCCTGTGTCCAGTTCTGGGCCCCTCAGCTCAGGAAGGAGATTGAGGTGCTGGAGCAGGTCCAGAGAAGAGCAAGGAGGCTGTGAAGGGATCCAGCACAAGTCCTGTGAGGAAGGGCTGAGGGAGCTGGGGGTGTTCAGCCTGGAGAAGAGGAGGCTCAGGGGAGACCTCATCACTCTCTACAACTCCCTGAAAGGAGGTTGGAGCCAGGCGGGGGTTGGTCTCTTCTCTGTCAGTCAGACAAGAAGCCATGGGCTTCCCTCTGCCAGGGGAAGGTTAGGTTGGATATTAGGAAGAAATTCTTTCCAGAGAGGGTGCTCAGGCACTGGAATGGGCTGCCCAGGGAGGGGGTGGATTCTCCATCCCTGGAGGTTTTTAAGAGACTGAATGTGGCACTGAATGCCATGGGCTGGGAACCATGGGGGGAGTGGATCAAGGGTTGGACTTGGTGATCTCAGAGGTCCTTTCCAACAAGGCTGATTCTGTGACCATCTTTAAGAAAGGTTTTAAAACTTCCCTGTGTGATAAATTATTTCCATCAAAACTGGAAAGTTGCTCACAACACCACTCACACTTCTTAAATAATCATCATTTCCTAAAATTTCAGCAAGAGCAGAGCTTTTCCACAGCCTTCACAGACAGAAGGGCCAGAAATTCCACATGGTTTACCAGAGACTTCATTAGCACTAATCTGTTTTATGTAGAAATATTCACAATTTCCAATAGCTGGTGACAGTACAAACACTCAGATCAGAGGAAGGGTTTAATGCAATAAGAATGTTTTGCCTTTCAGTACAAATTCTGTAGGTTTTCACAAGTACCCAATACTTTCAGCATAAGGGAGGCTGAAGCCTTGTGCTGGATGAAATAATTTTGAAATGTCTGACTCTTATACATATAAAGAAGACAAGAATATGATTTTTTTATGGAATTATTTTAAGCAGAATTATGTTTTCTTAAATATTTTATACCAGGAAAGTGAAACTGAATATGAAAAACACTTGGCCTAGAGCCAAGTCCTTTCTCCAGGGTCATGGTTTTATAGCTATACTTAATGTAGAATTATTTCATGGATGCTGGGAAAAAGAATAATTCAACTTGCTGAACAGCAGCAAAATTATTCTTTACTTGTAACCTCAGGCCTCAGCTGCAGCTCTGCAGAAGTTAACATGCATTGGACCCACTCTTACCTCCCCACCTCACATCAGCACAAGAGTTGATGCAAAGGAAGTTCAAAGGAGGATAATGAGGCAGATTTGCAGATGCTTAAGGACACCACTCCAGGTGTGGGCAATAACATGGAAAAAATGCAGAAGTATTTATTTGAAAAGATATCAAATGGGTAGGACTGTCTGATCTAATGGATGAAGTCCAGTTGTCCTCTCAGCTGTGAACAGAAGAATTTGGAAGTGGTGATGGGTTTTATGCAGCAGATGGCATATCAGATAAAGATAGAAAAAAATATTACATAATGATCTAATAACACATTTAAAATAATATGACCTAGCTTCTAACTGAGTTGTGTTTGGGAGGAAGAGAAGGTCCTATCTAGTTCCACTGAACACTCTATAGTCCTTTAGCAGGGTAACCATAACTTTATATTATATGTAAATAACCTCATTAGAAGTGCAGGATAGCCACATCCAAAATTTAAAATCTTGAAGCAGACCTCCAAAAAGCCATGAGATTAGCTGGTATGTGTGCTCATATGTACATTTATACATGAGAATATTTATGTGCATGTGTTTCAAATATTTAGATGGCTTATTAGGCTTATTTTGGTGTGCCTTTTGATTTTGAATATCCCTGTCTAGCTCCAGAGTGCTGCTCTGATGGAGTTACCAGTTAGTTTGGTCTGCCTGATGTTGTGAGGCTTCCAAAATTGTAATTAACTAGAGGCATCTCCCAGCCTGTAGATCATTACATCAGAATTGACATCTGCCTGTCCCCAGTCCTGGTGCCCATTCTGAAAGGTCTAAAACTTCTCTTATTATGGATAAATGATATCCCACATCTCTTCCATCTGTAGATCCAGAGGTTGTTACATTCCTCTTTCTGGTATATTAATATCTCTTCCTGCACTGCTGACTTTAGTTTATATTTTTAATTTTTTTTTTTCCTTCAGGCCTTGGTTTTCCTTTAAAACTCAAGAAATGGCTTAAAGAAATGGCCAGGATCCCTAACTTCTCCATAAAGTCTAGTGCTAGAGAGGTCAGAATAAGAGATGTTTTTTTCTCAATAAGAGCCAGACAAAGATGGGAACAGAAGCTTAAAATGGTGAATTGCTTCTGCTGTCCTCTACAGTCCCCTCCAATGAGAAAAATGTCATCCTCTGGGAGAGTGATGTGGAGAGGATGCATCAGTCCTACTTCTCTCCTGGACTTGTCAGAAATTCCCTTCCACACCTCCAGTCAGCACAGGAAACTTTGCTAGATTTGGAGCTTTTCTTCTCATTGAAAAGCTTGTGTTACCTCAGCTTGCACAGGAATTGTTTTGCAGCCTTTACATGCTATGAGATCTGCTTGCTCAGTGTGGGCTCTGTGTTAATCCCCAGTTTTATAGGCAGTGGTAGAGCTTCCAAAAAGGCAGAAGTGTCTTTGGAGGAGCTTAAAATCTGTCTGTGAGACATCTTATGATGGCTCTTATGGGTGTACCAGAGCAATCAAACCCACATGTTGGAGAGAACAGCCAAAAAAATGGGAGTCAATCTTGATCACTGCATTTTTCCTGTGTGGAAGAACAAAGTTACCACTGCAAGAATTTAGTAATTTCCTTTTCTGCTAAGCAAAGCAGGGATAAACAAAAGGAAAATCATTAAGAAGCCCAACATATTAACTGCTACACAAAGTATAATTCAGGTGTCCAGTGAAGGGGTACAATGTGGTGTGTTTAAGCAGAAAACATTGTCACAAAACTACCCTCAGTAAAGAGCTTCAAGTGTTCAAGAGATGCAATAATAGAAAATTGATTAATAGCTCATTGGTTACACATATGGAATAAAAAGTGATTGTAAGTGGAGCTTTTCAGTTTAGGTAGAGTATTGAATGGGGTCCTCAGGGATCAATACTTGAATTTGTATTGTTTCTAATCTCTAAAAAAATTGCCCTAGGTGAAAAATTTAACTGCATACCTATAAAATTTTCTGGTGAGGTAAACATGGGAGAAGGTGGAGTACAGAACACTCAATGAGCAAATGTAAGTTTGAACTAGGTCAGCATATAGCAAACAAAATCTGTTAAAGAATATATAGCCAAGCAGATGGGATCTGAGAGCTGGGCAAATCTGACAGGAATAGAAGTGTTCTTGGTTAAAAAAAATTTAGAACTGAACACAAATGAATTGTGGTAGAAGGCAAGAAGGATCAGGTAATGTATATTTCCTGAAATGCTGAAGATTCTGACTGAAAAGCATAGTGACAGAAAGTAATATTCCATCTCCAGCAAAGGAAAGCAGAAAGAACTTGCAAAGCCCAGTCACTTCTGGAAAAAGCAATTCCAAATTAATTTAAACATGAAACCTGATCCAGCTTATCCTGTACCCTGGAGAAAGGTAGGGAAGGTTGAGATGAGTGCTGGTAAAATCTACTGCCCACCAATTTAGAAAACCTCCAGTGATCTATCCCAAAAATCTGAACCAGCATCATCCACAGTGCCTTCAGCAATCCCTAGCAAGGGGACTTGGAAGAAACAAAAGGAAGAGTCAGAATTTTTGTCCCAGCATTTAAAAATAGTACATAAACATTTTTCCCTATGGATTATTCACCTTACCACAGTTTGCTTATGTGCTTCACTCACTCAGTGATTTTTCTGTTTGTTATTTTTGTTATATGGGATTTATATTTCTGTCATTTTGCTTTGTCTTAGTTGTAGCTCTGCCAAAAATCGCCTGGAGTTTCCACTCTGAGTCTTCTGTTCTTTTTTTCCCCAGTTTTAAAGATAATCTAAATAATCCTAAGTATCTTTTATGTGATCAGACATCTGTGTTTTCAGATATAATTGGATAGTGACCGAAATTCACATGAGTATGAAAAAATGTTTTGGGTTTTTTTTAATTTGTTTTTTATATATATATATATATATGCATATGAGCCTTTTTTAAACACATCACTTATTATGACAGCTTCTCATAATTGTACATGAAAAATACTTGAAATACAATATATTCTTTCTCTTCTACTGGTATCTCATGTTCAGCAGGTGTTAAAAATGCTCCCTCTTCGCATACCTTCTCCCTGCTTTGTCACTTAGCTCTAAATAAAGTATGATCTCAATCACTCTCTCTCTTATTCCTTCTGCTTTTAAAACAATGCAGAGTGTGTGTTCTCACTCTGTTACCTGTTTCTTTCTCATATGCCCAGAACAATGTGTCTCTTGGGCTCCTGTTTCGGCTCCTGTCAGAAGGTAAGAGCAGCATTTCTCCAGGCAGTGGAATTAGCTGTGTTTTGGTTTTATGGGTGAACTTTGTCCCTAGAAGATTGGTTGAGATGCTTCTTTAATAATTCTTGCCTGTCTGCTTGATGAGACTGAATGTAGGACAAATTTTTAACATGATAACAATGACTTCTCTTTCACTGGTGTTATTGCAGTTTCTTTCTCATGCATGTGCTTAGTGCTTAGTGCTCTCCCTAGAGGGAACAGTCAGTCCTGTAAGTTACATTTTTCACCCATTTACTTTCTATTACCTGTTCCTAACTACTCCCTGGTGCATGGGCTGGGCTGATGTACAAGGAGGGAATGTCCTGCTTGCTTAAAATGGGGCTATAGACTATTCACCTGTATCAGAGAAGTGAGCTGGCAGAGGTGATGTTTTCTTGTCAGCAGCTCATGTTGCTGGAGCTTGCAAGCTGCTGTGAAGCTATAAAAATCAATTTCATTTATTTCATTTCATTTCTGGCCTCTTTCTGTTGTTGCAGCTTACATTAATTGTCATAATGGGTTCAAACTTTGAAATTCTCCCCTATCCTTTTTTATGACATCTTTCTTCTGTTGTGTATCTTTAATTGTGGCTGTGGTTATCAGAGAATTGCTTACCTTTCATAATCCCCTAATCTTCATTATGTTTTGCACAACTATGCTTGTGTTGTAAAGTCTAATTGCATAGTTCAGGGTTAATTCTGTGTTTTCCAGTGCACACTCAGTTTTATTACCAGACCTCAATTACAATCTTATCTCATATCTGGTCCTAGTTAGACTTGCAAAATTGGCTTAGATTGATCACAACCCCCTCTGTAATTTCACATTCTTCTGTGCCCTGATTAAAAGCACATACTTCATGTGTTTCATTTTTACAAGGAATGCAGTTCTCCTCAAATTTCTGGAATGGTTTCATACTTAGTCTTCTATGTCTAAGATAGCTGAAAACCATTAAACATTTGTGCTCTGAATTAGCCAGTGCTATGTGAAAAATCAGACCACCTCCCGTATATCTTCTTATTTTTGGCTCCTACTCTTTGTAAGTACATCTGAAGTGCTGTGTAGACTTCCTTATGTTTATCCTTTTTGTAGGTATTTCCAACTCTCATCGTGCTTTTAGTTACTTCATTCTTCCACTGTGTGTGTAATTTTAAAAGCAAAAATACCATTATTGCATCTGTTGCTAGCCTGAAAGCAGAGTCAGGTTTTCTGGGCATGGTGCAGGGAATCACAGCACCTTCAGAGACTTTTTTGTCCTTAGTCTTGTGTTACCACTGTACAACAAGCCAGTCAGTCAGACCTGCTTGCAATTCTGACTGAAATACAACCATAAAGTTTATATTTTCATGAGAGGAGTGAGGCTGTCCATGTGAACAGGCAGAAATAAGATGTAGCACCATGCATTGTAGGGAGGTCTGGGGGGATACAGCTGCACCTTTCTGCACTGGTTTGTGGTTATATCAGTTTAGATTAACCTTGAAATCCCACCTGATCTTATTTTTTCCTGTTGTTTTGGGGGTTTTTTGCTTTTTAAACTCTGGACAGTTTGGTTTTTGTTCTTATTATTGGTTTGGTTTTGTGGTTTTTTGTTTCTATTTTTTTTTTTTGTACACTTTTTTTTGTACTGGTACTTAATCAAGTAAAAAAATGGGCTTCATACTGAGTAGGGCAAATTATTATTACCTGTATTATATCTTAGGCTGGAAATCTTTCCATGATAGGGAATGCTTAGAAGTAAAAGACTCACAGAACAGTCTTCCCTTTTCTTGTTCCTGACCCTTACAGCAGAGCTGAACATTGGTGTGTTCCAATACTGAAGTGGTGTTTTCCAGAGAAAAAAAAACAGATCAAAAAACAACCTCCTCTGTACATTCCAATTTTACTGTAACATGGCTGAATTTATCCATTAAATGCACAGGTTAGAATTCTGCTGCTTCTGAATTAATTTCTAAATTTTAAAAAGCAACTTTTTAACTATTCTCTTCATGAAATTCAGTGCTAGTCAGAAAAACCCAAGAGCCACACTGGTGCATTTAGATGGACATTTGAACTGAAGGAAGGAAAAACCAAAACAAACAATAAATAAAAAAAAAGTTTTTCTTCTGGATCACTTTTAAACTCTGCTATGAAGTCTACCACTTCCAGCTGGTTGGAGGTCTGAGTGGTATTTTCTGGCATGGGGGGGGTTCCTGAAGCAGGAGAGTGAAGATTTTGTGTTGAACTGTGAATGCAGGAGGTGCCAGCACCACAGCAGGGGACAGGATGGGGGCTGGAGGAGAAATCCTCCTGCACAGAAAATTAGGCACAATTCAAGGGGGAATGTTGTCAGTAAATCAGAGGGATTCTAGAACAACCCCCCAGCTGGACAAGAAACTTTTACAACATTATGATTTATAAATTTATGAGTTCCTAAATACTGTTATTCTATAGAAGCACAGAAGAGGACTCAGTAATTGAAGGTGTTGCTGCTAAATTTAAATTCTAAAGCTAATAACAAAGAGTTTCTCCACTGAAATATACAGGTGGACTGGAGAGAAAGAAACTCAACCCCTGGAAACCTTCAGCACATCTGAAAAGGCTTCCTCATAGAAACCTTAGCTGAGGTTTAACTCCGGAACATAAAAATGCTTGTTCTGTATTGATGACTTCAGTACTGATGGGTCCATCAATAACTGCTACAGACTGTTCATGTTCTGTCACCTTGAATCTATCTGCCTGGGACCCAGGGAGGTAATCTGCCACCTCCTGGATTACCAGACCATTTATATTTTATTGTGCTGCTGTAGTGTAAATGGTACATCAGCCTGGCCATTGTGAATTTAAGGGAAGAGTAAAAAAACCCCTAAACTCTATATAGAATAAGAAACTCTACAGTGAATAGTCAGTTTTCATGTTTAATTAAAAAGCTTCTGATTTCTGTGAGGCTGCTAGTGAATTTTTAGCTTGCTGCACTAGCATTTCATAAAAAATAAAGAAATTCAGATAGAATTGGTGCAGTATTTTGGACCTGACCATTAAATCTGGGTTCTTTCCTGTGACCAGAGAATATCTCATGTTGGTTTTTGCCCTCTTGTGAGAAAACACACAATGAAGCCTTAAGTATTTACAAATAGGAGTGAAAGGAGAATGGGAAACTCAACAGATATAGTTTGGACCATGCTGGAGTTAGAACTTGACTAGAAATAGGCCAAATGCTCTTCATTATTAAATGTATAGTAAAAATATTCTGAAATATGCATATTAAAACTTAAATTTATTTTAAACATAATTTCAATTTCCCCAAATATAATTTAACTTCCTTTTAAAAAATACTGCTTTACCACCAGCATCTCTCAGAACAATCCTTTGTATTAAATGCAGAAAGCTTCTAAAAATGCTCTGATAGCAAGACTGTGAAGTGCAAGTTTACATGCAGTCTTGAAGATATTCATTAAAATTGTAATTAGACTCACGATTAAATTCAGCCGCAGTAGAAACTTTGTGTGTAAGTGTTGCTACAGGAAGAAACCTCCAGTCTGAAAATTAGTTCAGCAGTCTGAGCTATTTTAATTATGCAGAGTTGATTATCATTGGAGAAAGAAACCTTTATTACTGCACCAGAATACTGATTTCTTCAAACCCCCCCCCCCCCCCCAGCCTGTTTTTCTGGGCTACACTGTGGTAGGTTTTGATATTCTGGGTAAATAATAGGAAAGTTAATCTGCCTGAGTTCAGGATCCTACTATTAACATTTTATTAAGTGACCATTCACATGGTCATTTAATGCAGCACCTCTCTTGCTTATCGTGTTCCAGCAGCAGCTTCTGGGTGCAGAGAGAAACTTGTGAGGTGGTTTTGAATCTGCAGAATTTTGCAAAGATGCATTCCAAGGCAACATCTTGTTTCCATTTTTGCAAGCCCAAAGCTAGTGACAGAGATGCTGATGGATGGCTCTAACTGTCTGAAATGTCACAAATATACCTAAATTTGGCAAAACTGAGGATAGCAGAAGGAAATGTCCCTCCTCCTATTCATGTCTACTTTGCTTATAGACAGAGTTTGATTCTCTAAAATGGAACTTGACTTTATTTCAAGAGAAAAAGCAAAGGGTACAGCACACTTTCTCCTTGCCAGCCCCTTCATGCACATGTCCCAGCATGGTGTAGGGGGGGATGAGGAGCTGGGCAAAGATTTTGGGGCACAGCAATCCAACTGCAGCATCCTACTTTGCTCCCTGGGAGCCTAAGCAAGGTGGTAGTTGCTCTGATCTGAGAGTTGTTCTGCCCATCCACTGGTTTCCCTTCATTGTCCCGAATTTTAATTTCCAAGCATCACAAGGAGATTACTCATTGCTGTTTTGTTCTCAGGCATGTGAGTTTTAACAGTACATTTGGGATTTCTTTATTTCTGAGTGGTTTTCTCCTGCTTTTCAGAACCATGTGCCTTCTCCTAATGTGCCAGTGTTCTCTGAGCTGGTGCTTTGTATGTGGAGCTGTGATTTTTGAGTCTTGGAGATTCTTAGCAGCAGATTTTAGACAACGGTTGAGTTTGATTCTCTGAAATGGAACTTGACTTTATTTCAAGAGAAAAAGCAAAGGGTACATCACACTTTCTCCTTGCCAGACCCTTCGTGCACATATCCCAGCATGGTGTGGGGGGATGAGGAGCTGGGCAAAGATTTTGGGGCACAGCAATCCGACTGCAGCACCCTCGTTTCCTCCCTGGGACACTTATGTCCCTGGCCACTGCAGTCTAAGCAAGTTGGTAGTTGCTCTGATCTGAGAGTTCTTCTGCCCATCCACTGGTTTCCCTCCATTGTCCTGAAATTTAATTTCCAAGCATCACATGGAGATTATTCATTGCTGTTTTGTTCTCAGGCATGTGAGTTTTAACAGTGCATTTGGGATTTCTTTATTTCTGAGTGGTTTTCTGCTGCTTTTCAGAACCATGTGCCTTCTGCTAATGTGCCAGTGTTCTCTGAGCTGGTGCTTTGTATGTGGATTCCTGAGTCTTGGAGATGTTTAAATAGGGAAATTTAAGCCAAGTATTAACTATTAATAGTATAGTTATAATAGAAATAGTTATAATCAGTAATAGTATTACTACTAATAATATTAACTAGTTTTTCCACTTGTCATAAAGAAATGGCTATGTCAAAATGAATTGATGGATTTAGCCAGTTTTACAAATTTACAGCCCAAGCACTCATGTCAGTATTCTGAGTAGATAAAGTGTACTTTGCCCCTCTGTTCTATATGTTGGTGCTTAGAAATACATCTTTTTATTTGCAAATAAAATCTTTAAGGTGGTGTTTGGTTAATGAATCCAGGTGGGGAAAGGCAGGACCAGACAAAGAGAAGGCTGGGCAGCTCCTAGCAAGCTGTGGCATAATGCAGACCTGAAATTCTTCATCCATTTGCTATTGCTACAAATAAAGAAAATCCTCAGCCAAGACTCAGACCAGAAGATCTCACACTGTTGTCACCTCTCACCCAGCTATCAGAAAGCCAGAATACACTGCCCTTCTTTTTTTTAAAGAATGAACTTCTCTATGTGTTGGACCTAAAAATATGGGATTTTGGATGCACAAATTTAAGATTAATCCCTCATTCCTGTAGGTGTTGCTACATGGTTATTTTCTGTACTCATGTTGATTTTCAATAGTGCTCTGCAATAGATACTGTCCACAAATTGCTGATAGCCCTGGGCTGTTATGTTACATTTTTCTTTTGGGTAGAGGAGAACAGACATAAAACTCAGTGGTCTTTCTGCTAGGTAGGTTCCCAGGGCACTAGGATAGACATGGAAGAGTCCAATAGATATTCCATGAAGTTCTCTAATGTCTCTTTACTGGGAGGGGGTTGTAAAGGCTGGAGAAGAAAGACAGAAGGCAGCAGCAGTGCACATCTCAGTCTGGACTTTAGAATGTTTTCTTGAAGGTTCTCAGGCTCTTGATGTCACTGAAAATTTATTTCTACAATTTAGTAGTTCCTTTTTTGTGTGTGTTTTTTACCTGAGTAGGTTGTACTTTCATACAATACAAAGTACATGGAACTGGTGTTTTTTAATTGATTTACAAAATATATTTTTTCTTTTTTTTCATGTTATTTTCTATCTTGCTGTCTGTATTGGAGAATTCAGGGGTAATCATATATTTGTTGTGCTTCTGCAGGTTTCCAGTTGTTGCTGTTATATCTTTTTATTACAGAGGAAGCTCTTAGTCATATGTCAGCTCCTCCATGTGCTGTTTCAAACACTTAAGTTTTTTCCTTTACTGGGGCAAATAAAGAGTCCTCTGTCTTTACAATAATGTATATAACTTTCTCCATTGAAAGACTCAATGCAGCAAAAAGATGAGATTTAAGAAATATTAGTATAACATGATAAATATGAAGCATACCAGGTTTGACAGTAACAGAAGTGAAGATATTCTTTAGTCTCTCTTTGTCTTCTTAAATAGCTCTCTGCAGATCATAGTAGATGGATTGACATGAAAGTAATTTAAATAGCCATTTTTATTCCTGATTTAAAACCTGAAGCAGGAAAAACTTAAGTAATAGACTTTTAAGAGGCTTTTTTTCCTCCTATTTTGCTGCTTTCTGAGTGAAGAATTAATTTATATCAGTCGATAGCTAATGAATTTTGAAAGCTGAAGTTGCCATTAAGTGTTGATTTGCTGCAAATTATTGTCTTTACAATAAAGGAAACGCTGGTTACCTATAGACACATTATTTAAGGTATTCATAAAGAAGGAAACATATTCAGGTCATTATCTGAAGTAAATTCAAACATTGAATATTTTGCTGTTCTACTGAATATTAAATAGGTTTTGGAAACAATTGAAATTCATTTAATAGATATAAAATGCTACAGTGAATTAAAAATAATAATAATTTAAAGGTGTTGAGTGTATAAGCAGATTTCTCAAAATATGTTTAATATAAAAATTATAAAGGAAAAAAATGTAGTAACTTCTGGGGACTGAGTCTGCCAGGATTTAGAAATAGTAGATCTCATTCACTAATGTCTGGTTCTGTCTCCATTTTTGGAGGGGGAAAATTATATTTTTTTCAGATTGTAGGTGGTTGCTGTGGTTTTCATTATGCAATCACTCCGTTTGCTTGTTGAATATGTAGAAATGAATATCCCCTCTCCCTCGTCCTCAGTGACTACTACAAATTCTAATTGAAAAAACATTTGTTGTGTGAAAGTTTTAAATACAGAATCATAAAATACCTTGGATTGGAAGGGACCTTAAGGCTCATCCAGTCCCAACCCCCTGCATGGGCAGGGACACCTCCCACCAACCCAGGTTGCTCCAAGCCCCATCCAACCTGGACTTGAACACCTCCAGGGATGGGGCAGCCACAATTTCCCTTGGTAACCTGTTCCAGCATCTCACCACCCTCACAGGAAAGAATTTTTTCCTAATCTCTAAACTAAATCTCCCTTCTTCAAATTGAAACCATTTCCCCTTGTCCTTTTTTGCTCCACACCTGTGTAATAATGAGACACTTGAACCTTGCTCTTGGGCCTTTCACAAAGATTGTCATAATTGAAATTTAATTTGTTAGGTTTATTTTTTTTCACTGTCCCTATATACATAAGGACCACAGGCTCATGATGGTTAAGTTGAAAATGTGATTTGATCCATCTGTTGGCAACCATTCTGGGTTGGTGTGTTGGGCAAAAATGCCCTGCAGCAAGGAAATGGTGGCGGGTGATAGGTTTGAGTGGTAAAAGACCAGAAATCAATTCCTCATCAAATTTGTGAAGGAAGATTCCTGGGCACAGTTGCAAAATTGGTGGGAACTTGTGCCCAGATCACCATCTTTTGAAAAAAGAACATTGTAAAAATTAATTTTTCAGGCTGAGCATCTTTTTGTTGTGGAACAGAAAGATCTCCAGTAGGTGTTATGGAAGGAGGAAAAAAAGCATCTAGAATTAAAGCCTCACAACTGTTTGACAGCAAACATATTAAAAGATCCCTTTCCCTCTTTAATTTTTGATCTTTCTTTCAAGTTTCTCATGGTATGTCAGTGCTGGGGGAAAAAATAAGTAACACAATACTGTGGCTTGGTGTTGCAAGGGAACTGTATTGGAGCACTAGGCAGGTAAGCTAAAAATGGCTTAAGGGAGCAGCAAGTATTTTTGGTGTGTATTTTAAGTGCTTGGGAGTGAAGACATGTGAAAAGCACCAGGGGAAATAATGAAGCAGCCAAACCTGTCTGAATATTTATTTTTCCTCAGTCATGTTTGTATACTAGCTGGTCCATTTATTTATTTATTTTAAAACTACCTCATAACTGCATACCCAAAATAATCTTCTGCTTTTGCTTTCCTTGCAGTTTTTCCCTCGTGGGCAGAATTTTACCTCTTTTCCTCATGCTATAAAGTTTGCTGTCTGCTACAAAACCTACATAATGCTGTTTTCCTAGACTAAAGGCTGGCTTTGAGGTGCCAGGGTAGAAGTTTAACTCTATGTGCATTTCAACGACACATTGCTGGGAAGGAAGAGCTTTAGGAACTGGGAATCTCCTGTATGGAGAACAGCAGGGACTGTCCCCTGGCACGGGCCCTAGCTGTGACACCAGATCAGCTTTGCAGAGCTACTGCAGGTTGGCACCAAAGGGTGCAGAGAGGAGATGCCTCTCTCCTGCTTTCCTGGCTGAAAAACTCCTTGTCAAGCTGATGGAGGTGAGGACTGAAGGATTATCTATGCAAAGTAATAGATATGACCTATAAAATATATTTCTTGTGTGTGCTATCCTCCTGGGGGAAACAACTAAAGGAAGTAGTGGTGCAGATTTTCTGTGTTAGTCAAGAAATAGCAGAAGCAAGCAATAACTTGCTGCCAGGACTTTAGCTCAGGAGGGTTAAAAAACCCTCCACCTACCCAGCCCTTTTCCTAATGATAGGAGGAATGAACATCTGCAGATCACCAAGATGAAATTTAAGTGATGCTAGGTGTGGTATTGCCTGTCTGATTCTTTTCAGTTTAGGAGGAGTAGAAAGAGACTCAGTAAATGATGGCAGAAGAGAGTCTGATTCTCCAAACCAGTGTCTCTCAATATCTCCAGAGACTCACATGCCAATTCAGCTGTCTCACCTGACACTCCTTTTCCTTGCTTCAATTACTTACTCTTGCTATTTCACGTGCCAGTGTTCACTGACAACCCTGCACTTTCCTACCTATTTCTTAGACACCTGGTGTCTCTCAAGTGTCCCATAATACTTCACACTGTACCTCAGGTTCTGGTGGAAGATAGTCACCTAGTTCCTCCAAAAATTGTTCTCCCTGAAGAAAAAAAAAAGGAAAACAGGTATCTGGAGAGAGTACACTCCCACTAAGCCTTATGAGAATGCTTAACTTGCTGCAAATTATCTTTGACTTTTCTTCCCCTGTGCTGAAGGGGCAGTGACAACTTGACTGATGGATGGAAGGGCCTCATGGCTCTCTGGCTGGCGTTGCTTCTTCCCTGTTTACAGCCTGAGCTTTGCTACCCTCTGGGAGGACCTCTCATTGAAGTCAGATGAAGAAATTACTGTAGATCTGTGAGCACGTGTTGTTAGTGATCAGTTAGTGGATATTCTTTTGTTTTGTATATATAAATGGATGAATATTGCTGTGGAAAAATAGTGGTGGTAAAAAGGGAAATAAAAATCACTGCTGAAGAATCCTGCATGTAGAGCAAAATGCTCCTTGTGCTCGAGCTGTTTGCAAACAGAAGTTGTTCCTTTTTAAGTTAAATGTAGAAAACAAAGTCTTCTTGCTAGCAGGAACTTCCTCTGCACTTATTTCTTTGGCAGCTCTCCAAATATACAGGTATTTTCTAAGTATCTAAGGATTCATGTGTTTGCTGGGTGGGTGACCAAAAGGATTGCTGCAGTGCTCAAACTCCAGTTTTGCAGGGGCCAGATTATTGGTGCAAGGCTGCCTCTGCACCATGGAAAGCCAAATTAATAGAAGCAAGTGAAACATCACTTGTAGAAAATCAGTATACTGCAATGAACCTTTTGCAGCTTAACAATTCTCTTTACCTATAATTCAGAGAGTTTCGGAACACTGGAAAGAATAAACATGTTTTATTTGGCAGCTTTTATAGCTGAAGTGTCACAAAGCAGTTTTGGAAGGAGAAAAAAAAATGAGGAAGAAAGGACCAAGTTCTAGCTTTTTAATAGGAAGTACAGTCAAATTCCTATGTTTGTTGATTGCTGTGATTGTGTTAGGCAGCTCAACTTTCCACCTTTTCAAACAAACAATTTTCAGAAGAAATACATATGACAATATATGACCTCTTGAAAGCTGGAATTTCTCTATTTTCCATTCAGATGATTGCTTAAAAAAAATTTACCAGTTTGATTAGAAGCATTATTACCAGAGAGTCTATGACCTTTGTCAAATTGTGAAAAGAGGATTTAATAGAATATTGCCATTTTAAGTCCTTAAATGCACTGTTCTTTTCAAAACAACCTACACTTGCACAGGTTCTCTGAATGTATGCAACTCTGGAGAAAAAGATAAAATGGAAAAATAATTATGAGCTCTTTGAGGGGAAAAAAAGTTCACTGATATGTGCTACCACTACTGGAACTATTACTTGAACCTTTCTGTCACTGGCAGTCTCCAAGATTTTATTAGCTTTGAAAATCTCCAGTTTCACTTTTTCCTACAAGCAGAGAAATCAGAGGAGTGAGACTGCTTCAGAAGGAGCTGGTTTATGTAGTCAAATTCCAGAAAGTAGCCTGACAGCCTGTGACATGATATGGACATCACAAATGTTCTCAGTAAGTGGATTCATAGTGATGCTGAGCCATTGCAAAGGGTGCAGAATTGTTGCAGTTGGGTTGAAAGGAGAAAGGTGCATTTCAAATTCTGGCTTCTTTTTTGGTTTGGTTTTTTTTGGTTTTTTTTTTTTTTTTTGGAATGTTTCATTTTGGGGTTGTCAGCAAAGCATAATGCCTTGTAAAGGAGGGAGTGAGTTACAAAATTGTGTAAGTCTAAAATACTTGTTTTCATTGCCTGAGCTTGCAGCCTGAGTCCTTTCCAAAGTGCTTTTGAAGATGCTTTCAGCATTCCCAACAAAAACCATACCTCATTAGTAGTCACTAGATGAAGCTGTACTTTCTAGCAAATGGGGTAGCTGGGAAAAAGCATTTAATGCCAGAGCTTATTACAATAAACTTCAGGAAAAAAACATCAGGAAGGAGCATGGCTAGGCCGAGAAATTTCTGTATTGCTGAAAAATTACAGATGACTGATCTGTGGTCCACTGAAAATGATACTGAAAATTCAGCCAAATTCCTAAGGGAAAAGGTCCCTGTATTTCTACTGAATAGGGCTATGCTGCATTGAGCTATTCAGGGCTTTATGTATTTTATCAATTCTTTATGTATCAGTTAGGAATAGGATTGGCAGTTCTGGTGAAATCTTCAAAATTTGTAGTACAAGGTGTTGGTGATGTAGAATCCATACATTTTATCAGCTTTATGACACAGCTGATAAGGAGTTTGTCTTGGTGATTCCTTAATAGAAGGGGAAAAAATAATAAAGAACACTTCAAATGCACAGTTAATGGAGGAGGATTTAGATGATGATCTCATGATTTTTTTAAGCTATTGCAGAAAATGAAAGCTAAGGCAGCTTGCTGCTGTCTCTTGGGCTTTACTCCTGTATTTTCCTCTAATACCTATAGGCTTTGGTCAGCAAGGTAAAACTAGACATGACCCTTGGTTTCAGCAGTCTTGAGACATTGCTGCTAGCAGGGAACAAAACTCTAGCAGGAGCTCAGATGGTCCTCTTTTTGTAATATGGACAGTTCTCGTAGAGAAGACATATTAGTCACATTAGACCAAACTGCTGCCAACAGAAAAGAGTAATTTCAATACAGTTTACCAGTAAATAGCTGCAAAATGTGATGGAATGAGAGGCAAACCTGGACAGCTACCTGTGTATTTCTACAGCCCTATTAGAACCTAAGCAAAATGTCAAGGACAGATCATTATTCTTGAGAAAACGCCGAAGAAAATCCATCAGCCAAAGACCCTTTTTGCATCAACAATGCCAGTAATGACTCTGTCTTCATTTCTGGACTGACACAAGGACCTGGGATTTGGCAAATGTTCTTGTTTTGCAGTTAATATACAAAGAGAAGCAGGAAATGAGTTAAGGATGTTTCCAATACTATATGTGCTCTTTCCTTTGCCTGATGCCTTGATGCCATGTGTCTGCTCTACTGCATCTTCTTCTTCACCTCTTCTCTGCCCTGCATGGATCCCAGACCCCTCTGGCTGATGTGGGCTGTTTTGGTTCTCTTCTTTCCCTTGGGCTCTTCCTCACCCAGTGCTTACTCTGCAAAATGCTTGGTGTACAGTCCTTGCTGAAACTGGGGGCTAGGATTTTTTAGTTCAGAGTGTTAGGAGGAAATGGAATTATTCAATTTTCTTCTTTTTTTTTGTTAGGATCACCACTCTTGCAGCAACTCATTGCCTTGCAAGTGCAGTGCTGCCTGCAATCCCTGCCTGCTGCAATCCTGCTTTTCCTGACAGATCTCTTTGGCTGTCTGCACACAACTGCTCCTTCATTGCAGCTTGCAAAGGGACCCTAAGGCAGTAATTCCCTCTCTGGGGAAATCTCTCCTAGGGTTTTTATGTCACTCCATTTCCCTTATGTGTATATGGACCTCATCAGCAGAAAGAAATTTTTCCCTTGAAGATTTGTTGTTGTCCTAGATAAAATGAAAGTTTCCAGGCTTATAATCCCAGTGGAAAACAGGCAGGAACAATACTAGTGTAGGTTGTTGCCAGATGTCCTGTTTTTCAGCTTCAGTGCCCAAAACCATAAGTAGAAGACTGGAGTAAACTGGAGCTCTTAATGATCAGCATATTGCTTAACTGTTTAGGGAAGTTTCAGGGGCTGACAGAGAGGAAATGGTTTATTATAACTTACAAATTAGCCAGGAAAAGCATGGAATGAAGAACCACCAGTGTTATTTTCTGCCAATAACTACATTTAAAAAATCAGACTAGAAGCATTTTCAGACCTGATCTTAAGTTATTCTGTCAAGAGCTCAGCTTCCTGGAGTTGCTTAATTCATGACTTAAAAGATCTCCAAATGTATAAACCTATCAGAGAAACAATTGAGAAGTGCTTTGAACCCCTTCAAATATAAGAAAATATTTTGATAAGCAAGAACAAATCTCATAATGTCATTTTTATAAATGAAGGCATTTTCTTATTAAGTTATTTTGGTGATACAAACTAAATATTCTGGGATCAGTTAACAGTATGGAATACTTTTGTAAGGAAGTAGCATTGATACTGGTATGGATAACCCTGACTTGCTTTATCAAAAATGCAGAGGAATAGCACACATTGCTATCAGCACATATAGCTTTCTGTAAATAGCTATCAGGTTAACAGAATTAACAGAACAGAACCTCTATTGTTGGTCAAATGTTCAAAATATTTTTCTAATTTCATGGCACTGATATCTTGCCCCCATAATGCTTGCATTATTTCTAAAAAAGATTAGTAAACACACTGTGTGGTCGTAACAATTAATATTCATAGGAAATAATTGTCTAGGGAGTTTGTTGATCTTGCAATTGGAATGAAAGATAAAGTAGGTTTCTAATGGAATTTTTTAAATGCAAACTACACTTTTTTTTTTTTTCCTCCTCTTAAATTAAACCAAAACAAAACTAAACAACAAGCTAAATAAACAAAAGAGCTGGGAAGGATCCTGTCATACTGATGGTACTACCAGCTGTCTGGACTCATAACTAATATGAGATGATGCTGTGATGAAATGCTTTCCATTCTTCTATCCCTCCTTGCACTTAGACTCTTATTAGAGAAAAATGCATATTCCCTGTTTAAGAATTTGCAATTTGAAATAAAAAGGAGAATACATTTCAGAGAAGGAGGGGGATAGTGTCATTGTACTGTAACTACATTTTTGCATAATCTTTGTGATAAATGAACATAAAGCAACAGAAGCTGAGGAAGATTTGTGCAGCATTGTGTTTCTGCGTCTGTAAAACCTTTTTCTCCCTCTTTTCTTTCTCTCTAGAATGTTAAATAGAAGCTCTAGCTTGGGAATCAATAGTTCAATTAGATTATATGGTAGGTCTTTGGATGACTGTTAGCATAGCCAGGAGATTACTTTCCTTGGATATCAGGAGGAAGCTGCTCTGGAGTAAAAGCCCATAACTGCCCCTTTAGCTAGCTTGCACTGGGACAAAAATCAGCCATAAGCTTCTGGGTTTATATTATGCTTGCTGGATGCCCAGGGACTAAAACATAATTAGCTATCCTGCATCCAGAAGGAAGCAGAAACCATTTGCAATGCATACAAACAATGAAAGGAAGTATTAGGCCCAGGTCCCAAAAAGTATGTACTTAACTTGAAGTATTCAGATTGTTGCACTGGAGTCAACAATACTGTCTGAGTGCTTTAGAGTATTGGAACACGAGTGTCATAAAATGACACTGCACAGACATGATAGGATAGCTGACTAGAGGACTTTATTTTGAAAGCAAAAACAAAAAATCACATCCCCTGGTGGGCTAAAATTAAAAGTAAATTTTTCTTTTTACAGTTTTTAATAAGCATAGGTTATGCAAATAATCCTTCCTAACAGCATCACAAAAATTGCTTGGCCAAGAGAGAGAATGCACTATTGACCCCCTAAAATAAATGTTTGTAAATTCTTTTTTTGCAAAAACACTCAAATGGAGTGTCTGTCCTTCCATAACAACAGCATCCATGTGCCTTGTGCAAATGCAATTTTGACTCTTTGTTGGATACTTAGCACTAAAATGTTTGAACACGGACTGATTTTGTGGCTATGAGATCATTCATATGAATTGCACGAGATTAAATAGGCTTTTGGTTTACATTTCCCCCCCCCACACTCACTCCTCACATAAAGAGTTATATTTCAGTTGTGGAAGCTTAGTTTTATGTAGACTCTCCCTGCAAAAATGTTCTGTGGACTGGAGTGGAGATAAACACCTATTTTCTGTGTTAAATAGTAGCATGTCATTTCTAAAGCAAATGCCACCATCTGGGTGGTCTTCTGGTAAAGAAGATCTTAAAAGAAGAAATAAACCTGAGCTGTTAATTCAAAGATGGTTAAATATTTCCATAAAGATATCTTTTCTGGAAGCAACCTTTTATAAATGATCTGTCTGTTGAATTGCATAGTAATACTGCAGGCATCCTTTGTAAGTCTGAGGCATTGCTCATTATCATCATATTTCCAGATGAGAAGTTTGAAAAGGTGAGTCTTTATCCTTAGAGTGACCAATTTGGAGAAGCTGTAACAAATCACAATCAGAAAAGTCCCAGGTTTTATACTGATGAAATTCCAGTTGCTGACTCAAAGAATTAATTAGAAACAAGAACAGCAGAAGGTGTTTGGGGATTTTGAAGTTCAGAGTGCATAAAAGAGGTCTGACATACTATGGAATCCTAGCTGGAGGCTCATCTGGGTGGAGTTTGTTTATTTCCAATTGTGCTTCCAACTCTCCTAACCTCATCATAAAAGAGCACTAAGGTTGTGTAAAAGGAGGACTGGACACAGTCAGGTTTACTGGTGGCTTCTGTAGCATGAGGGAGAACAGAACTGCAGCTGAGCTATGAAATCAGGGACACCAGAGGGGCTGGGGACATCAGGGCAAGGAGCAGGAAGGTTCCAAAGGACTTCTTTACAAGGAAAAAACAAAGCATGGAGAGATAATAGAACAGACTTGGAAAAGAGGAAGATGCAAGTAGAGTAAAAAGAGTAATATTAGCAGTAAATATCACTGCAAATAACACAATCCTTTTCTTGATCCTTGTCGAAACTAAACATCACTGGGAAGATGACCCACTTTTGTATTTTCCCACTCCTTCGGCCTCATTCTCACCTACAAATATAACATTATATGAGATATAAATGTATTACCTAAAATCTAGTTACCATCTTTAGCCACCTAAAATGGAGAGGTGCACTGCATGCAATTGGCCAGTTGTCAATGTGTCTATGAGCAGCTTCTGAACTTTGCTTGGTGTTACAGTCTCTCTCCATAAGTATCAGTTTCTGTTTTGATTGCACATCTCTTTACTTTCATCTTTTCACCTTTACATTGGGCCAGGAATCAAAGACTAAGAGTGACAGTTTACATGGCAAGAACCCTGTAAATGTAAATAGAGGAGAACTGATGAGATCTTTGAATACTTTGAAAAATGAGTTATCTACTGATATATCCCAACTGTTTCTGATCAAGTCTTGTCAAAGGAAATGAAAAGTACCTTACCCAGCACTGGAGGGACAGATGTGCAGAGATAAGCTTGGATGGGTAGAGCAGAACCAAAGGAGATTTGCATGGTTTAGAAGAGATATGCTAAGGGAGGAAATCCTGGAGTTGTACATTCAGATTAATATATATTCCTCAACACAAAAAAATGTAAACCAAAGGAATAAAGTTTTGCTTAGATTACAGAATGTACATGCTCAGTGTGCCAAAGACAGACAAAAACCTGGAGAGAAAGCTAAATTTCCAAGTGTGGTGGGACTAAAACAGCACACTCATCTGCCCATGCAGACTGCAGCAGGTCTGTGACACATGTATTTCATTGTCTGGATTGACAGAACATGAAAGGATTTTTTGTTTTTTAAAAAACAGAGAGAAAAGTGGCCGTAAAGGTTAGAGATTCTGGTTCATCTCTTAGTGTGCTATATTGTTTGAAGATTTAAAAAAAGAAAAAAAAAGGAGGCTGTTTATTTGGAAAGTGTTGTCATTTCACATCATTTTCACAAGGAGGTAGATGAGCAACAGAGCTCAAGATTTGAACCTCCTGAAAGACTGGGAGGTAGCTTTGTTCTGTGCCTACATGAACAACTAAGTGGTTTGATGGCAATTGTCCCATGGCTTTATGTGACAGATAAGGAAAGACAAATCTTGGTTTGCCATTCCCCTAAGCTTAGCCTCGAAAAAACAAATGTTTACGAAAATAGAATTATAAAAGTCCCAAGAATTAACTGCCCAGTGAAACTTTTAAGGGTCAGAGGCCTACAGGCTTTACAGGCAATTCTTCTGGTTCATCAGTCATGCCTGTGTAAGAGGGACAGGCTGCCCCCACTCCTGCAGTGACTTGTGCTCTGTCTGCTGTCACTGGGTTATTCTCCCTGAAGAAAACACCAGGTGTAAAACAACCTATTGTCAGTGCAGCTGCCACCCTGTGAGTGAGAACCTGTCACGGTGTTGAAAAATGCTACTGATGACAATGGATGTGTGCCCCTTTCTTCTTGCTTCCTCCAGTGAACACTGTTAAAAGGTGAAGGCTGATGGCTGATGCCATGTTAACAGCAACAATGGATACACCAAGGGAAGGAAGAAGGACATTCAGTGGGAATTATTGTCTCACATTTTCTCTACAAAATCAGTGACTGATACAAATGGAGCGGATCTCTGTAAATAAAATTTTAGCCAACCTACAACCCCCCCCCGATTTGTTTCCCTGCATCTTATCTCTTTGGAAATTTTAATATTTTGTGGTATCAGGGCTGTAAGTCAGGCTAAAGACATTATTAAAAATCTAGGAGAAACAATGTAAAAAGATGATGCACGTGATGAAACTTTCAAATCCAAAATGACCTTAGTATGGTATCAGTTGATCATTTTCTCCTTAATCTGAAACTTTTGTGCCATAAAACAGCCTGGTCCCAGGAGGTACTGACTGCTCCAGAGCAGCTGTTTTGTACACATCAAGTTTATTTTTTCTGGCAAGACAGAAATGAAAGCATGGTATCTGCTCCAGTTATATGAAAGAGAGTTGGAGATAAAAGTAGACATGGAAGATGCTTCAGAGAAGATAAATCAGATCACGGGACTAGAGCTTAACCAAACTCTGCAGCCTCAGTGCTGTGATGTTCCTGGCTTGGAGCTGCTTTGGGAGAGAGGGGCTCTCTCACTCTTGCTGGTGAAAAGTCTTCCCTTTCTCACCTTCCCATCCACTCTTGGCCATGTTGGTGATGCCTTCTCTTCAAGTATCCATGATTCAACAGCAGCTGCACATTTCTGGAGGTTTTTCTTCCCTTCATCCTCCCCCCCAAAAAGACAATAAATTTTGTGATGAATTGCCCATGCCCTGCTTCCCTCACCAAAAATGGCAGTGGCTGCAAGATCTGCTACAGATCTTTTTCTGAAGATTTTAGAGTATGGAGGCTGTGCAAAGGGAGGAGATGCTGTTTCTCTTTTTTCACCTTCTGCTTCATAGCAATATGTCCTTTTCAGCATTTTTGGAGCTGGTAGTTGCTGTATTCCTATCCAGATAGCTGTTTTGCATTAGGTGTGATGATGGAGTCTGAATGGACATGTATTGTGGTTTGAACTTACCCTGATGCCTCCCTGTCGAGTCTCACTGATCTGAAAATATTCCTGTGAAACTAAGATACACACACACACACATCCCCATGCCCGTTCTCCAAACTTGATTCCAACACTTCTGTAAGAAATCTGCAGGCAAGACCCCCCAAGACCCTATTGCTTTGCTGGTTCTAAGTTTAGTGACATGGTGATTTGCAAAAAAATATCGAGACTCCACTGAAGACCCATCTTGCAGAGGCTTAGGAAATCAAAGAAGATCCTCACTGATGTTTAACAAAAACTGATAATTTGACACATTTTCCTCGGTGTCATGAGACACGTTGGTCATCAGGCAGGGTTGAATATTTAAAGGATTTTCAGATATCATGGGCATCTTGAAAGAAAGCCTGAAATTGCCAATGGGGAAAGGGAAGCCTGGATGTGAAGCTGGTGTTGTAGCCATGACAACCAAAGCAGAAGGGATGTGAATAAAGGCAGGCGTTTAGAAACAGAACTGTGCAGGGCCTTGAAGGAAAGGGCAGATATTAGGAAAAAAGGTGAAGCTGGGTGCTGGTAGATTAAAATGCAGAGGAGGAATTTGGTCAGAAAAAAGCACAGATGTGTTTTACAACATGCTGTGCTTGTGAATGGTATATGGTGACTTTTATGATGTGAGAGGGGAGGGTGTTGACTCTAAAAAGAGGAAAAAAACAACTGTAGAAATGAATTGGAGGAAGAAGTATATCAGGTGACAGGGCTTCAGTGCAAGGGCAGGTATCTAGGATGTCTGCAGACAAGACTGTGGTATCAGTTGTGGAAATATAGGAAAGAAAGAACAGAGCTGGGAATTAATGGTGCCCGTGTTTTAATTGTGAGTTATTCCAGTTGGAAATGCCAGATGTGGTTTTGGCTGGACAGAAATCAGCTGTGAGTGCAGATGTGCAACTGAACTGCCAGAAAAATGTTGGTAGTTAGAGCATGTGAATGGTTACCACCTACCCGGGAAGGGATGTAAGCAAGGGGGAGCAAAGAAGTAGTTTGTAGAACTTACAGAGAAGTAAGTACCTCTGGATTCTCTCAAACCTCTGTCCCTGTCCTGCTGTGTGATACCAGACAAGTAGTTTAAATCTGTTTCTTACCCTTATTCTGTGGCTTTACGTAATTTAAAAATACTGTGAAAAGTATATTTGGGGTTTTATCTTAATTTATCTGTATATACAAAGTTTATCCCAGTTGGCCTCTTTTCACTGGAGTCTTTTAAATGTTACCTTAGTAAATTTTAAAGTGAAAAATAAGATGTGAAAAAGCCCAGTTGACTGCAGGATACCCCAAAGTCACGGTCAGTTACTGTCTGTCACCTTCTCTCCCTGCTTATGGTCATCACATTGAGAACATTTCTCATTCTGCCCCAGGGTTTGGATTACCAGTTTTCCCACAGGCTTTTGCAGCTCTATAGAGCCCTTTCTTACTCCTAAGACTACTGATGTTGTTGAGGTTTTTGCTCTTCCAAAACATTGGACTCCAAATCTGTTTGCTTCACAAATGTAAAAGCATTTGCTACACAATTCAACATTATTGTATGAAAAGGAAAATTCTTCTGATCTGTTTCTTTTAGAATAAATATATATTTATTCTAGGTGATCTAAGCATTTGATTTTCCTGATTAAAAAAATAGAAAGTAAAGCTACTGAATTTTTTACCCAACCCTAAAGTAAGATTGTATTTAGTTCTAGGCATGTTTTGAAACCTGTATTGCTCATGGCTGGTCACCTTTTTGTTAAATGGTTGTAACCATTCTCTTTTTTTAATTGACTACCCTGAAAAGCAGTAAGCTGGAGTGCTCTTCAGAAGGACATAGAACTATATAGAAATTCAGGATAAATTCAACAGCAAAAGAGAGATTAAGGCTACACAATTTATAGTTTACACTTGCAACGAGTGCCAACTGTGGCCTCTCAGTGTGTCTGCCCACTTTCTGGGAGTTCAGATTCTCACTGGAGAGATGGATCTTGCAGACCTGTCCACATCATTTGCTGGGTTACATACAGCTTTACAGGCTGCTGGCACATAAGAAATAGTAGATTTATAGATCTGACTTGTAATCTCTTTTTTCTTTGCTTGTTTTTCTCATGGAGTTGCACGTTTCTTTGTTTTCCCACAAATTCTACTGTTGCACAAAGCACAGGCAGTGTCTGGGTGCTGGGTATCAATGACAAGGATAATCTGGGAAATCATTTGTAGTGCATCCTGAATTTTTTTACTTTTTTAACCCTGGACAACACAAGAAATAGAAATGTGAATTTATTATAATAGATGATGTCACATGTAAGAAAATAAACTTTCTCTTTTTCTCCCTGTGTCAATGCAAACATTATCTTTGTGGTATTCTGAAGCAGCTCCTTTACATCCATAAATTTTGATGATGCTCTTACTACCTAAAGAGTTAATTTCTGTGAACATATTCCCAGAGCCAGAGTTCTCCTCAATCAGTAAAAAAAAAACCAAAACACACAGATTGAGTTAGTACTTTATTGCTTAATAACCTAGTAGGTTTTGCTTCGATATTTCTTCTTTTAGTTGCTGAGAAAGTCACAGGTATTTTTCAAGAATTACACAGAGTACAGTGGATGTTTCTTATTATTTCTTCAGATGTTTGCATTTTTAGCACTGGAGTCTCCACTGGCCTAAGGACAGAACAAATTTATTATTTAGGTCTTTCAGTGATTATTTTAAATACTTTTGACTGTCATTACTTCATGAACAGAACTTTATGCACCATCAATATTTCAAATGTAAATAAAATAGTTCTTTAAAAATGAAGATCACTTAAAACATAGTGCTGCTTGAATGTTGAGGAGCCATTATGTTTAATAGCATTTTTAAACTATTAAAGTTGAGTGGTTACTTTTTATTTTGCATTTAGTCACTCATGGGAGACATTTATTTTGTCTCATACTCTGCAAATAGTGATGCTGTTAGTAGAGAAGGTTCTCATTTTGAGTAATGGTCTCATTTATATAATATCCCTTAGTATAATATATTCATATCTTAGAGAGGAATGAAAATTCACAAACTGTTAAGGGGTGTACAGAAAATCAAATGAAATGTATGTCTATAAAAAATCTTGGGGGAGGGGAAGCAAAAGGATGAACACCCCATTCTAGTAATAATTTTGTTTGAAGTTAACATCCTTTTTTTGTAGCAATCATGGAATCAACAGGAAATAATGATAATAAAAATATTTTTTATAATGGGTTAGATAAGATTTTTTACAATATCCTTGGACAGTGAACTCCAGGACAATTCAGAATGGCTGACTGCATGAAAAAGCAAAAAGAAATTATGGAATTAGATGCAGCAGTTTTTATAGCCCTGACTTAGCTTTATGTAGGCATTTGAGAGCCATTCTTGCTATTTTTTATTCACTTTTTATGGCTATTCCAGCATGTTCCAGTGATTCTCTTTTTATGCTGTGGTAGCACCAAAAAGAAAGGCTCATTTATTTGCTACAAACCTTGCAGAAAAATGAATAAAAGACTGATTCATCGTTTGTTCCACACAACCTATTTTTTTCTATTACTTTTGGGTGCCTTGCCAAACGCCTGGCTTTATATTTCCTGATCCTGAGTGCTTTGAAATTTGAACCAGAAAAAGGGACAAATTGCAGGTATAGTTGTACGAGTCTTTTTGGGCACTCTTGATTAAGAAAAAGAAGATGTGGGAACCAGGAGCTGATACACATTTAGAAGGTCTTAAATCATTGGTGGGGTGATGGATGTTGGGCAGATAAACAGGAATACACGTGTGCAAATGCTAGAAACTGTATGTTTGTCTCCACCCTCTTGAATATACAGCTGTTATTCCTATCAAAAGATATGTGACCAGAACAGTTTATATCTCTTCCTATTTAAGTAAATACTGCTTTAAAAGCAGTTATTTATAGCATAAAATTAGCATTGACTTTGCTAGACTTTGTGATTACCAGAGCTGCAAGTAGAACCCAGCAACAATTTGGGAGGTTTCAGTATGGGGAGGGGCTCTCAGATCATGTCAGAGAGGAGAAATCAATGCCTGGCAGTTTTAATTGTATTGCTCTGATAAAGATTCTCAGACAGCAAGTGAGACAGCCAAAAAACCTGCACCACAGGACTGTCTTTCAATTTGTTACGCCATTGTAAATTTAAAAATATAATTTCATTTTAAAGAAGCAAACCTTGCAAATTCCCCTTTTCCTAAAGCAATTGGAATCTGTATGGGTTCAGGCAATAGGTTTTTCAGTAGCCACGTATCATTTTGCTACCCATTTGAGCTTTGTAACCTTGGCTTGATAAAGCTGTTTAAAAAGTTTTAAGAAATCTTTTGTATGGAGGATTGTTAATACGTGGAAAAGATCCTATTACTCTATCTAAAGACTAATGCACTACAGTAGCCTTTTCAGTGAATCTAAGCTATCTTCTCCAACATGTCTGTAATTCTGTTAAGTATCTATTTAAAAGATGTCTAACAGTGTTACTAAAGTGATAGATGTTATTTTTACTTTTAAAACTAAAAAGTATAGCACCTTCTGAAATACTTTAAGATCGTTTATGTGCAAAATGAATGCATGGTCTACTTTAAAGAACAGATTTTTCCACTCGGTAATTTTTGCACTCTTTGAGATTGTTTCAGTTGCCACAATGAGGGAATTTGAACTCCAAATAATTGGCGGAGCATTGTGAATTTTATGTGGAATCTGGTCTTTTGAGCAGGAAGCATAATTGCTCTTTGCTTTTAGAAAGAGTTTCTTTCAGTAGCACAGTTCCTCATTAATGGCAATGAAATTATTTTTTTTAAAAGTGCGAAGTTCAGGCAAATTTCTGTCTAAATATATATCTATGTTATCTATCTAATTAATGTATTACAGGTGGGTTTTGTATTCTGACTATTAGCACAGCATACAAATGTCTGTTAATTGGTGCAATTTGTACTGTGCTGCATGGCTGAATGCAAAATTTTAATGTAAGAAGGAATTTGAAAAGAAATTTGTAAAGGAAATGATCGATAGTATTATTCAAGTAATTTAGTGTCTCATGTTATACAGAGACATTGATACACACTCTTGATACTTGTTTTTCTACTAAAATTAATTTTTACAGAAATGGATTTTAAAAAAAGAGTCAAACTTTTCTAAGCACAAAGGAAAAACTTAAAGCCTATGGCAAAAGTGGATTTATTGCAAATGTTTTACTGATTACAGTGCCTCAAATCCCAAGCAGTGCAAGAACTGCAACGCATTCCTTTGCCAAGCACTCCTTGGTGCTTAAGCTGTGTGCAGCTGCTCATTTACTATGCAAGTTCTCTGGTCAGAGAGAAACCTGCTCCACCTCTGACAGATCAGGACATCTGAATCCTCCCATCCAACCCAAACACTTGGGCTTTTAGGAGTTGCAATACTTGTGTACTTAATGGTATTGATCTGCCTCTTGCCCCAAATGGGTGGCCTTTGTGCCTAGCATCAGATTTTTGATGGAAAAGGGCAAGTTTCCAGAGATGGCATGGAATGTGGAAGGTTTAGGGTTTCTACATGAGATAGTCCCAAAAGGTCCATGCTACCTGAATTTTTAGAAGATATGGAACGTTGTATGTGATGGCAGAAAATCTACTCATAGACCTTAATGGTGGGAACATTGTTCCAGCTAATGTTTTCTTGCTAACTTGAGAAACATTTTCCTGGGTGTGTGGCTAAAAGGATAGAAGAGTTTAAACTGATCATAAGGAGCTGCAGAGTCTCTAGGGAATGTGCGTTTTGGAAGGCTGGAGAGCAAAAAATCCTGAGACTGAGCATAAATACCAAAAGCTTACACCTTCTCTATGTTCTAGCTGTGTAATGAATTTTCCACAGCCTTCATGAGAAGAAATGAAGATGTCTCAGAATGTTCTGAGGATCAAGAGGTGTGTGGTTCAAATAGTTAGAGTGGATGTTTCAAAAAAAACCAGACCTTCACCCAGAGGCAGAGTATGACAGAAATATTATACCTGGTCCTTAGGTAGCAGGGCCAGTTGTGAGGGACTTGTGCTTTGTGTGAAAGATTTTTTATAACTCTGAATACAACACATCATGGTGAGGAATTCAAACCATGCAAAGGTAGAGTGAGGAGTAGTGTGAATGAGAAAGGACCCTCTCTTCCTGGCACCTATCCCCAGTAAAAGTTTCTTTTTAAAATTAAAAATTAATGTTGTTGCTAATTGGCCTGTGTCTTTTTACTATTTTGTGTTAAATGTGAAACATAATGAGCAGAGAGAAGGAAGTGAATAAGTTCTAAGCTAAGCTTACAGACATAAAATACTCTGTGTCTGCATTATCAGATGTAAGAATGGAGAGTTTGTGTTTGCTTTTTGGTGAAGAATTGAATGTCAGCTACGTGTCCCTGAGGTGGAAAAAAATTAGACCACCAGTTCTCAGGAATGCTTAAATTCCCCCCTCTCCCTCATTAAGTTTTATTGCAACACATCCTGTAATGCTTACTGGAATTGGTCTCATCCACAATTAGGAGTCTCCACATGTGGTTCAGGCTGACTCTCCAGCTGTGATTCACTTTGGGGTGGTTCAGAGTCTGGGTGATTCTGCCTGGTACTGGGTTTACTGGGAGTGACCAAGGTCTCAGGTTTGGGATGAGCAGAGCAAATTGGAGTAGTATTGAATCTCAGAATAATGGTAGTGATCAAATTGTACCTGGACTCTCTCTAGCTCCTCTAGAAGTACCTTTCCAACAGCTAGAAGTGTCTTGAATGTGTTTCTTATTCATCATTTACTGTGATTCTTGCTTTGATGTTTGTTTGCATTGCTATGTAACTGGACATTTGAGCAAGATAAAACACTTCCCCTGGGCTAGATAGTATCTCACTACAGACAGGGGAACAGAGCTATTAGGCAGCTGATGAATAGTTAGAAATGTGGCATAACCATGGGAAGTCCTTAAGCTATGGAATTAGAAAATACAGTAACAATAATGAGTTAAAATAATGGGTTTGGAGTGAGGTGCCAGGTAACCTACAGGAGCTCAAATACTTGTGTTCCTTAAGTGCTTGTTCCTCCAAGATGATAGAAACATTTTGGTAGAAATAAGCATTAATGAGAAATAAAACAGTAATTAATGAAATAAACATAAATTAATGAAGTAAACATGAATTAATTTTCTTTGGAGGCATTCAGAACCTTCCAGAACACATTCCTGTGTGACCCACACCAGAATATCCTGCTCTGGCAGGGGGGTTGGATTTGATGATCTTTCAAGGTCCCTTCCAACTCGTAACACTCTGTGAGTCTGTAGAAATCTATGTTGCTTAGTATCCAAATTAAAAATCCCTACTTTTCATCTGAGCAAGTAGTTTTTCTGGTCTTTAAATTTGTCACCAGTGTAGCTTGACCTCTTATTTCTCTGACTTCTCATCAAGACTTCCAGTTACTTGTGCCTGGCTGGCAATGATTCTCTAGTTGGTTTTGAGTCAAATATGTTAGGACACTGGGGATCCACCACTTTTCTTAGTATTTCCAAGAATCTGTTGCTGTCACTGTTAAAACTGTACCTTCCTTACAGTATTTATTTTAACTGAATATAAATTCCAGTTGTGGTTCCCTGTTGTATCTCCTTCTGTGACATTTAAAAAGCCATTTACAGTGTGGTGATTTCTTCTTTTTAAGGTGTATAAATGTTGCAGTCACATCTCAATCCTGTTTTGTTAATCTCCACACACCAAATTTGAACAATCAGTATAAATTCTCCATCCCTCACATAATTTTTGCTGCTCCTGGATCCACATAATTAATGTAATTTTTAAAAAGAGATCACCACAATGTAAGTAAGGTCCCTGTACTGCTGCAGAGATGGGTGAGCAATCTCCCTACTACTGAAGGATGGGAAGGGAAAAAATAAAATTTCCAGTGTTAAGTCTTATTTAGGGATACTTGTTTGTTAAAGATTAAAAGGAAGATGTGTTCCCTCTCCTAAAGATGTTATCAGATAAAAATTTAGTTCTGCAAAGTCCTTACTCACCTGGGTAACTTCATTGATTCATGAGGTCTGACCATCCCATTACCTGATAGGAAGCTGTGGGATGTGTTGATCTCAAACTGACTGTAACAACTGAAACCTTTAGAGAAAGGGACTGTCACTTGAGAAGAGATTTCTAAATATTAGCTGGCTTACTGGATCCTACCCTAGTTGCAACTTTTTGTTAGTATGAAAATATAAAGATTAAATTTATTATGATAATAAAAAGATTGTGGGAGCTGCGCTGCTGACATCATTCAGAGTAAGATTAAAAACAATAAAAAGCTGATTCAAGGCACACTGAAGTAAGAGGGAAGGTTCATTGGACTTTGGATCAGGCCCAAAATTATAGCTTTCTTTCTTAAAAGAAATTTAAATTCACTAAATAGATCTCCTACACATTTTTCCATTTTCTTTAAGAAACAGTAACTTAAAAATCAGCACCTTTTTAAATTCTATGTTGCAGGGAAGTATATTTTCTTAATAAATCTGTGACACAAATTTAAGTAGTAAAAATATAATATTTTTATTTTGAAAATACAACTGACAAGTCTTACAGCCAGTAAGATTCTGCTTGCTTGTGGAGGAGGGAGAGCTGGTGTATTGATCACCAGAGGTGCTGCAGAGACTATAAAATGATAGTCAGAAGGAGGAAAGAAAAACAAAAAGAAATCACAGGAGAAGGCATAGCAGCAGAAAAATCTGTTGAAAATAATCCACTGCTGTCTTCTTCTCAGTTTTTATCACCAAATGAGACTTTATTTCAGGCTGTTTCTGGTCAAGACGAAGCATAACAAACCTTAAACATTTGGTTTGTATTTTTTTCTCCTTGAAACTTTGAAGGAATTAGAGAGAAAATCAAGGCATGCCTTTAAAAATTCTGATCAGGTTTCCTCTGGAGTCTTGCTGCTGGAAGAATGTCTTATGGGTAAATTTCCACTCTCTCCGCGGGGCAGTGTTTTGCATGAACCAACTCCCAGGAGAAAATGTTGTGTGCTTATTCTGTACAACAAGGCTCAGGCAGCATCTCCATATTAAACTGACCAGAAGGAGGGAGGGGAAGCAGTTGACTTGAGGGGAAAGGGGGAAGGATGAGGAGAAGATGGTGTTTTTTTCCAAAGCCAGACCGTGCTGGTTGTAAAACTGAAAAATAAACCCAATGACAAAAAAGAAAACCAAAAAAACTTAATAAACATAAACCCCAACATAAGAAAGAACACGCCAAAACACAAAAATGCCCTCTGAAATATATGTACATGCTTCCAGTGTGGTATATTAAAGAGTGTGTATATTACTTTAGCAGGAATCTAATTGCTAGAGATATGAAATAAACCTCCTCAAACAAGAAATCCTTGTGTTGGATAATTTTTATAGTCATTTTTAGAGAAAGCCAGAAAAATACTCACCTCCTTTATTCTTTTACTGCTTGGACTTTAGGCTTTTTTATGCTTCCAAAAATATTGACTTACTTTTCAGTCTTATTTGAACCTGGCTGGCAGCTCATACTCGATTCAACTAATCGAGCTTGTTGTTACTGGGCAGTTTCTTAGTATGGTTCTGTGATTCAATACTTTTAATTATCTTTTTATTACAGCATGTACCAGGTCCTAACATACAGTAGATTTACAGATAAGGCCATATACCACTTGTATTGTATCCATTTATAGTCATTTTTATAATGGTATCTTGCTAATAAAATGTTATCTTATTCATTCAATTTGTGTGTAATAAATCAAGAGCCTGTTCGCTTTCTTCTCATGCAGATATCAGTATAAGTATGTGTGACTGTGTGCATGTACTAAACCTGATGATGTTGCTTGCATACAAATAGAAATTAGCTTAAGAGCATTTCATTAGCAGAATTGTAGTTGTTTGCTTCTGACCCAACTGAAATTAATGCCCAAAACAAAATAAAATAAAATAACATCGGACTTTATTTTGCCTTTCACAAGTCATTTGAAAAAAAATACATCCTGCCTAATTTTTTCCTGCCATTTTTCCCATCTTACAGACATAAATAATTGTAGAGCATATATGATGCTCTCTTTCAGTGTTTTTTCTGCTGCACAAGATAAATCAGGGATTCCACAATTTACATTTTTTGTGTATCTCTGCTAAGATGCTGCATTAGCTAGCTGTGAAAGTAGGAGCAAATATCACTTTACATATATGCAAACAAGAGTGTTTTTAGCTGCTTACACTGCAGAGATATCACATTTTGAACTGCATGATATACATAATGGAAAATGAAGTAATTCTCTCTGTGCTCTCTGCCCCTGCTTTAAAGGTGGCCCTGGAAAGCAGCACTTACATTGCACTTCCTTTCAGGTACCTGGATCAGACTACAAATATCATGAGGATGACAAACACAAAATACCTTGGATTTATTCTGAGTCCTTTGTAAGTGTCATTACTTCCATACATATAATAAAAGCTTGTATTAAGCTTTAAATTGTTTAGAGAAAGTGCAGTATTACGTCTTACAGTCTCCTGCAAAAAACAAGCAAAGTAAAAGACCCCATAACTCTGTTCTCCATGAAGCCATTCTTCCTTGTAAAAGAATAATCCTGATAGCCAATACACTTGAAACTACTTCAGATCTGATGTTAGCAAGTATTTTTCTTGTTGAGGGGATGGTCAAACACTGCAACAGACTTCCCAGTGAGGTGGTTGGTGCCCCAAGCACATCAGTGTTTAAGGGACATCTTTACAATGATTTAACTTTTGCTCAGCCCTGAAGTGGTCAGTCAGTTGTCATGGGTGACCATTGCAGGTCCTTTGTAAATGGAAATATTCTCCCTCTCTGACTTCAGAAAGACAACAGAAGAGTAAAATCCCACAGTTACAACATTTTTAGGAAAATATACATTGGAATTTACTTCTAAGAAAGAAAATACATTTCTGTAACAGTTACTGGATGGACAGCTTATGTCCTCAACATAAACCATCACCAAAAAGCTATACATTAAAGGCAGTGGGAGTATGTCAGAGTGATCACCTTATCTCTGATGCATGTTCCTTAGTTTTCCTCTCCTGCTGACTGCTTGCTGAAACCATCTTCTAGTTGGCAAAATCAGCTCATGCAGCTCTTGCTGTTGTTAGGAATCATCTGGTGGGTAAATGAAATGGAAACTGGAGGGTCAGGTGAGTGATCAAATTCAGTCTAAAGATCTTGAGTGTGATTTTTTTAAATGTCAGAAACAGGGACAAAAATAAGATTTCAGTTTTATCATCCATGTCTGTATATCTCTGTTGTTCTAAATGGAAAAATAATGTATTCTTGCATCAAAGAAGTGTATAGACTTTATTTCTTGATCAGAAACAAGTGTGTATGTTCTGCCTCTGAGAGCAGGGTGGCAACTGTCTGCATTTGCTCCAAGAACTGTCTTTAAGTTTTCTCAGTGCATATTGCAACAGGCATGAGCTGGTGACTCGATGTTCCTCAAAAGCAAGAACCCATTTAATAAGAAACTGAAGGACTTGAGCAGAAAATGAGACACTTTTTCTTGTCTCAGAGAAATTTAAAAGCAGAGAAATTTGAAAGTCTATTACACCAATGGACCTTCCTCCCTTCTTATTAAGCAATTCCGGGAGGATGTTTTCAACTCCTATAAGGAAAGCACTTGGTTTACTTTGGAAAACTTACCAGTGAACATGGTTCTTCTACTTCTGCTGTAGATTCTTGTCTGGTTGTGTTCCCATCTGATCTGACTTGTCTGTCAGACTTGTCTTCTAGGATAGCAGCCTCTGTCTGGGAAGAAATTTTAACTTGATTTTATGAGATCTAGACAAATGTGTCATTTATTTATGTTTTTCTTTTACATACATTATTTATTTATATTATATTTTATCCTATTGAGTATGGCATGTTAAAAGATAAACAGCAGGTCTTGATTAAAGCATCAACTCCTAAATTTTTCACCACAAAAACTTAGTAATATTTTCCTTCCTTCCTCTGAAAAAGTATTTCTGAAAACATTTAATTTTTTTTTCCTTGGTTACATTTATATTATTAGCCTCAGCAATTAAATCTTTAGGAGTTCAGACTTGAATCTCTATCTGTGAATAGCAATTCTCTAATTCAGGGTGCATTCTGAGCTAATCAATATCCCTGCAGTTCTCATGATAAAGGTCTGATCCTTCCCCACTGCACTCAGGGATTGGTTTTCCCTCTCAGCACAGGCAGGCTCAGAATTCAGCCATATCTTGGCCAATGCTATAGCTTCTGATAAAGACAACAGAAACTTCTATTCATGTGTGAGTCCAAGATATTTGATCTTTGAAGTCATGACATATTTAAAATAAATTTGACTGTAATGGAGACAAGTTTGAAGGAAAAACTAAGCAGTATCCTTAAGATAGCATCCAGTTGAAACAGGATAACTATGCTGAATTGGTACGTTCTTTTTCTCTTCTTTTTTCCTTTGCTTTCAGACTATTTTGGAGACTCTCATAAACGTGTAACAACAGTCTTATTTGTAAATAAGAAACAAATTATTATTAAAAAAAATAATAACAATGGGGAGGAGATACAGATTTTACAAACAATGTTCTCTTCTAAGCCAAAACCAAATCATAGAACCCAAAGGGCTCACTCACCTTTCCTACATGAATAGAGTGAATGTTTTAAAAATCCTCCAAAGTAAGAAGCTTTATCGTCTAGACCCGAGATTTCCATGTAAAAGTGGTTTGTAAAATTCCAGAATGAGGTGAAAGAATCCCAACCCTTTCTATCCAAAGGATTTATTGTTTTAGCTGTTTCTTAGTCTGAGCTCAGCCTTTTCTCTTTGTACACAGCATCACTGCCAGCTAGCCTGGAGTCTCTGAACAAGATCCCAAACCTGGAACCCTGTGCATACAGCTTGATTGTGCTATTGTATTTTTTTTTTCTTTTTATAACCAAGTCCTGGGCCTCCAGGCATCAAGGTATTTAACACCAGTGTGAGTGAAGTGTTTAACGTTTAAGCATGTGCTCATGAGCTTTACTGGTTAACTAATTGACAGAGTTTAAAATGCTCATAAAATTAACTTCTTATTTAGTTACACTTCTTTGGGAAGAAAATTTGTATTACTCATAAGTATTTCAGGTTGGAAGAAGGGGGTGCTGATGGACATGACAGATCATTGATATATAGGGATTTCAGATTGCATGTTAAGGAGAAGCAACACGTGTTGTGTCATCAAATCGAGACAAAAAAGGGACAAAGCTGATGCTTGGAAAATGGAGACTACAATGTGGGAAGCTTTGGCTTTAACAGGCTTTTGAGTTGTGGTAAATAAGCAACTAAAGGTGAGCTGCTAGCTAACAGCAGGGAGACTGAAGTGGTGTTTGGATATGTTAGATGGGTAAATCTCAAGTAAAGGATAGGCAAATTATTTTATTTTGGGGTGGGGGGTGGTGTGTGTGTGATGAAAATCTAGAGAGACCTTGGTGTCCAGTTTTCAAGAGAGATGATAAAAAAAAGAATGGTTAAAATATTTTTTTTAAAATATGCTTTGCACTGTAAGAAGCTGAGATCTCCATCTGTTTTCTTATCAGAGGAGGTTACTTAGTCCTGATGTACAAGTACGAAAATAGAGAAGAAAATTCTAGAAGGTTACAGACAAAAGCAAAACAACACTCTGAAGCTGGAAATTGAGGGCACTTTTTTAAATTAACCATTATAATACACTTTCCAAAATCAACGGAACAAGATTTTTAACCCCGTGATTCCCTATTGTAGAAAACATTTTAAAAAAGGCATTTTTGTTAAAAGTCTGTGCTCCTGTTCAAAAAAGATCTTTTTTTGTCAAAACATCTATGGTCTGAGTTACACAAAGGGGTCAGTTTTTATGGCAGCAATGCCTCTTTCAGCCTTATCTTTTTCTGATAAGAATCTGTAGAAAGTGGTTCAGTCATCACTTTTACAAGGGGAAAAAAAAATATACTAGTTTTCTCTTTGGAGAAATGAGAAATGCCTCCATAAAAACAGTAGGCTCTGAAAGTCTCTGCTACCTTTAAAGCAGCTTTTAAAACTATAACTCCCCTTCCATGCATGAGGAAAAATACTGAGAATTAGGGAAGAACAGACGCTCTGTCTCCAGGAGTCAAAACAGCATGACAAAAAAATGCAGGCCTAAAGCCACCTCATATTAACTAAATAGATGGCTGAATTACTTGAAAATACTCTGGTAAAATACTGTGGAACCTGAGTATGATCTTAAATGATGAGGATAAAGTTGCCCTCTTCCCAGGGACAGTGGTTGGTGAAGATTCCTGCAGATGCTCCTCTGAGCACCCAGCGTGGTGCCCGTGGGTGCTTGGGTGCTGGTCAGGAAGGAGAGAGTATAAATGTGGCTACTAAGTCCTGGTTTTCAGAAGGGACAAATGGTTTAGGAAGTGCCCCATGAAGGTACAGCTGAAGGGATTTTTAACTGGTGGGAATCAGGTGCTGGTGCTCCAAGGATTTTTTGAGGATGTGGGCACTGCCATCCCTTGCCTGGTGTAAACTTTCCCTCGGGGAAAGTGAAGTGTGCCCTGAGCTGGCTGCTCTGTGCAATGGGATCAGGAATAACAGGGATTCTCTGATGGAAGCATAACTCCATCTGCAGTGTTATTTATGAGTCAGTTGAGTCTACACTTGAGAAATACCTGGTGATAAGGAGTATCAGAATTTACAGGGTGGTGGCTGTGATTTGCCTCACTTTTCCAGATGCCATAAATGGCACAATTCCCTGATAGTTTCTTGGGTCAGCAAATAGCAATACTAAATCCACTGCATTAATACTGCAGTTACTTTCTTACAGGTTTTTCTCTTTGTATTTTTTCTTTGGCAGTTATTTCCTGATTCAGCTCTCTATAGCATTACATTCCTCTTCTCAGGGCTAACATAAAGATGGGAAGTGCCTACATCTTTTCCCTTGTTTTGTCCTCCAAGCATTTTATACAAAGCAAAAGGTCTGTTTAAAGCCACAAGTGGAAAACTTCTACTTGTTTTTAGAAAGTCCATTTGATATTTATATTTATTTATATCTCTGAGTCTGTGTGAATTTCTTTTCACTACAATTCCATCTTGGTCTGTTATGATATTGCCTAAGTTACACTTTCATCATGCTTTCTTGTCACATTTTGTACTCAGTGCTCCTACTTTAGGCTAAGACAGCACTCATCTTTCCTCCTTTCTAAATGTATAGAAATGTAATTTGAGTTAATTTTTTTTCTTTATGAACAGTCAATATGGTTGAATCTAAGCCCAGAAGAAAATAGATTTTAACATCATAACATTGTTTGTATACTTCCATCTTTAATTACAGGTGGAAGAAGCTTGAGAAATCAGTCTTTTAAAGAGACTGATGGTGTTTAGGCTTGATCCTAAATAGTACCAAACATTCTTTCCCCAGTCCTGTAAATTCTTAACTTTTAAGTTCTCTGCAGCTGTCTTTGAGTTTTAAGGTCAAGCATGTGTTTAAGTGTTTTGTTGGATTTGGGCCAGAATACTTAGCATTATAAGTGAAGAGGTTTAACCCATGGAATCTGGATCTCTTAAACTTGAAATCAGATCTCTAACATTTCCAAGATCAGCAATTAAAATAACTTTCAATCTCTCTTGGCTAAAGTATTGATTAAGAAACAAATTTAATCATCATCAGTTAGGCTTAGGTTCTGAGCTTGCAAGCAGCTGCACATATGCTTCATTTTACTGATCCATAGATTTCTGTGTTAACATGTCAAGTTTTTAAGTGATTCAGAAAGAAAATCATCATTTCTGTTTCCATGTCTCCTCACTGCATTTTTTTCACAAGGAGAGCAGTACAGCTGAGGTCTGCTGGTGAATGGTGAAAGTATTTTGGTTACCCTGTAGAGATACCTCCTGCCCTCTCTGACAAAGTTTGACTTCAGTTATTTTAAGCAGGGAGGCATTTGCTTGCTGTAGTTTCTAATTTGGCAGGGGGATATTTTACAGGTTGTTAGGAGAGAAATGAGTTCTGCTTCCTAGTTAGGACTTTGTTTTCATTGGATGAGAATGAGAGCAAATATTTGGACATAAATGTTTTATGGCAGTACCATATGGTCCTTGATATTTTATTTTTAATTTTTTTCAGTTGCATTAAAATTCCTTTAATATTACCAATGTCTTTCATTTAAGAGATAAATGCTGCATGTAACCTGAACAGCTGTTTTTCCTAATTTGCTATAGCATCAAGAGTTCTGCTTTTTTGAAATTCAGTAGGTTATTTGAATTGACAGTTTTATCTTTGGTTTCCTTTTTCCTTTTTGTTTTTTGTTTCCTTTTTAAGTAATACATACCCTGTCAGTTACTTGTATTGTCAGAGCAAAGTATTGTCAGAGCTTTGCTCTTAATTGGAGCTTGTGATTAATTTCTATTAGCAATCAGTGAAATTAAATAGTTGGTTAACATGCATTGCCAGGATTTTCTTCCCCTTGAAAGAAATGGCATGGAATTAAAATGCAAAGAAATCAAACCACCAGAACAAAACTCTTCCATTCTTTCTTTTTCCCTTTCCCTCTCAAAGGCAAAAATTGTGCCTTAACTGATACTGAAGACACAAAACTGAAGATTTACCTTGTTCCCTTCTTCTATGATTGTACTACAGGGAAAATGAGCTTCAAAATCCAGAGGCCCTTGCAGCACCTGGGGATTTGCTGGGACAAAAGAAACACACAGGGGTTTAAACTTCCAAGTATCTTCACAGAAGAAAATTGTTAGATTGGAGTAAAATTACTCTAAAGTTATCACCCAGTGTTGTCCAACAATATGGATGTTACTTAACAAAAGCAAATAGAGAGAAAGAGGTGTTTAGGTACGGTTTATTGTGTGCATTTAATGTGTGGATTAAATCAGACCCCAATAAATTTGGAATAAGGTCAGTGAGGGCATTTGAAAGACTCTTTAACTCTATCTGGCTCACAGTCCTCTTTTTTCTCTATTAAAAATTCTGCATTTCTTTTTTTTTGGAGGGGGGAGTGGAAGGAAAAGAAGAAGAAAAGTAAGATTACTTATCAAAGTCTAGTTTTATCCTTATATTCCAAAGGCTCATTTTCTGTGAGAAGTTAATTCAGTAATAGTCACCAGATGGTGTGCAAATACTAATGAGGGGATGTTATGACTCTTGGGTTCCTTGTGGAGGTTGTAGGAGTCAGCATCTTGCCATCAGAAAATAGATGCTGGGGGAGTAGAAGTGCTCCCTGGGGAGGATGTGACTGGACCTGCAGGGCTTCATTTTTGTTGCTGCTTTGCTTGTGGGAGTTCTACAGGTTGTAAGAAACTTTATTCTTTTTAATGAAAGAGAAAATGGTGACGTGCTGCTCACTGCTTTGTAGACTATGATTAATATTCATTTGCATTGAACCTGGCCAAATACTTAATACAATTTTTAAAAATGAAGTAAACCATTGGTGTAGCCCAGATGGATTTGGAGGTTAGGACACGGGATGAGATGGTCATTTATGGGATAAAGCAACAGCTACTTTGAGGAAGATGGGAAATTTTCTTTTTTCTAGTGGAATACTTAATGCTGCCTCTTTAGAATGATAATGCTGTGTGTTGTCTGCCATATGATTTATTGCTAGTTAATCCATCACATCTGTTCTCTGTCCCAGTGGCAGCATATAAACATTGTAAGGCAAGCAAGATGAAACAGAGCTCTGGGATGTCTTGTCTAACAGATCCATGTAAGTGTGAAAGTAGAAATGTCTGTTGATTCATAGCAGCATGCTAAGGAGCTTCTAGTCAACAATAGGTACTGACATGTCAATTCTCTTGTGTGACTTTTTTTCCCATCCACTCACTCACTCATCCCCAGAATTTACACTGCCAAACTTAAAAGGAAAATATTGACAAACACATAACACTGTCTCTTCCAGATACATTGCATTCATATTTGCCAACAGGAGGGCTGCTGACTTCCAACTCTTGTAAAGCCTTGGGACACACATTCAAGGGCTTAGTAATGAGATGCAGAGCACTCTGCTTCTCTGATGCAAGCTGGTGTTGGTCTGATGCAAGATGGTCTGAGGAAGTTCATTGCTCTTCTTCAGGTTTATGAAATGGGTGTCCAGAGCATAGAATTTATTTTTTTTTTTAATTCTTCTTGGTGAAAATTGCTGCACACAGAGACCTTTTGTAGTCCTAATGTTTCGGTTTGAGACATCCTTGTGTGGCACCAAGGAGGGCTGCATTTATTCTGCCTTCAATAACAAACTTACATATCTACTCTTATAACCTTTTTATGAATACTAAATTTACTCAGAAACACAATCATATCACAGCAAGTTCTTACTGAATAGCTTGGTTGTGTGTGTTGAGAAGTGTATCTGTATTTACACCTACAGAGAACAATCTGATCCACTAGAAACTGTAGATAATATCAACTTCAGTATGAAACAAAGAAATTATTTTAAGTGTAATATTGCCTCTATTGGGCCATCAATAAAACATGCAAAATGACATATCAAACGTGATGAATTTAAGGATTTAAAAATATGGACCACTTGACCAAAGTACGGATAAAGTAAGTCTTAGTTCATCCCAAGATTTACTCTCTTAGTTCAAGCTTAGCTGTATTTTAGTCTTAAAGGCTTTCAGTAAAGCATACAGTGCTGATTTCTGGCTTTATGACTAGAAAACAAAAGTATTTTGTAAATTTGATTGTGGAATTTGACAGACTTGTTTTGGAAATACAAAGAGATTTTTAAAAAAATCTTTTTCTAAACCCAAATTCTCTTTAGTTTCCATTTTGTTTCAGGCCTACATGAATTTGGGACATTAGCTTCTATGGTCCATGGCATTTAAAAAAAATTAATTCTATTTTTCTCTGTTTGTAGTTATTCAGTACTTGTCAAATGCTTGAATGTATATTCATATCTTGTCAAGGAATTTATTCTATTCTCCATTATCCCTGGAATTGGAATGGGATCCTTGGAATTGCCCAAGGAGAGATTGGATGGAACTTTAGCAACCAGGTCTAATAGGACACATCCCTCCCCATGCAGGGGGATTGGAACTAGATGGTCTGTAAGATCCTTTCCAATCCAAACCAAACCATCCTATGATTCTGTGATTCTGTCCAGGCTATTTAAATGAAAAAGGTTCTGAACCATAGACCTAAAAGGATTTTTCTATCTTAGCAGCCCAAGCAATGCCACCCTGCTGGCACTTTGGGAGAACAGTTCCTTGGCATGGCTTTCATCTGGGCCCACTAAAACTTTCCCAAATGATTCCTCAGAAATGAGTTCAGCTGAGGGACAACTCCCAACAGGCTGTCTGCATGTGTCCACCTTATTTTGGATGCTGATGATAATTTATAGCATGGCTTCACACAATTCTGTGCCTGATGACCTCAGCTCTGGGGCATGATTAGGGTACAACCTCTGGGGCCCATGATGCTCCCAGTACATACACCAGGATATAAACAGAGGAACGAAGTTATAGCAGGGGAAAAAGCTAAATGAACACAGTAGAATAGTAAAGTAGAGCTCATAATTCCTAATCAATACCAGATGGAAGAGATTTGCAAATACCATAGCAAAAGTAAAGTTAAGGAAGGGTTTAAAGGATAGAGTAACGGTGGTTGAAAAGTTTGGTGGAGTTTGTTCTCTGTGCATACCAAGGCAGCCTGAGATGATAAATCACTGCTTGCAGGGCTGGAGCAAGAATTTGATATTCATATTGTCAGAGTGAAAGGGGGGATGGGGGCTCAGTAGGGTGAGAGATCTACTTGAACAGATTTTTGTGAAGTTCTGACAAAACTGATCATTTACTGAAGAGCAGTCACCAACCAGTGAGTCTAAGGTCCTGAACAGTTTGGTACCATTGTGGCAAATGGTAAGGCCTCAGAAATTTTGAATAAAGAAGTCCTCAGTTGTACCAATGCATCAAGATGTGGCTTAGTCTTGTAATTTGTGATTCTCTGAGGGTTAGCTAATACAACTGAAGTTTATGTGAATAGCAGTTACATGTGTTTCTCAACACAGCTATCTATTAATGTATTAAATTAATGTCATTTTAATTAATCAATTAATGTATTAATTAATGTATCTGCAAATCCATAAGGACGGGAGCAGGTAGCAGAAATTTATTTTCTTTCCAGACTTCTGGGTATATAACTCTATCTAAAGAGAATGGATATTATTAAAGGCATCATTTCATGAGGGAAAAAAAAAAAACAACCAAAAACCTCACTACTCTTGTCAGATTTCACTTGTCCCAGGCCACCCCCCTGAAGGATTATGTAGGTAAGACAGATCCTGATAGTTCCATTTGCTTCTCAACCTTTTTGTTAGACCAAACTGTGGTGGCTTTGAAACAGAAGCTATTAATAAAAAACATTACCAAAATTCTGTTTGCTGTGATTCAGTCCAGGCAACCTCTACAGTAGCAGCTAATCTAGAGGCTAAACTCAGACGACCAAAACCAGATTTCCAATGAGCTGTTTACTGGTTTTAATTCAAGGGCAGATTATGCCACATTCCCAGTGGAACTCAAGAGAAAAGTGACAAAAGTAGGACCATGAAACATAAAATCTAAAAGCTAAGGAATAAAGGAATTGGGTGGAGTAGCAAACACTTAAAAGTGAAAGAGAATGAAATGGAATTGAAGTCCTAGGAGTTACCAAGAAATGTGTTTTCAATTTCAAATTTTATTTATTTTTTTATTTTCAGATTGATGGAGGTTTACTTTTCAGTATCATTTATTTCTTTTTCATCATAAACTAAATTTATTATGCAGCAGAAAAAATTAATAGTTTTTAGTTGTATTTCACATAAGCCTTTAAACCAATGGTGGAAAAGGCAGAATAACAGCATTGCATAGATCTTGACTCTTTTTGCAGGTTCTTGGCTATCTAAATTACTGAAAATATTTCTAAATATTAAAATTATTTTTTCCCACTGGAGATGGATTGGTTAGGTTGTGACAAGGACTTAAAAATACGATTAGGAATCACTTTTTTAAATATGTGAAGAACATAATATAAATAATCATTATATAAACACAGCTCTGTAGCAGTTTGGGAGTAGAAAAGACAGAGAACATCTTAAGGTCAACATGGTTACATGAGCCAAGAGCACTTGGTTTTTATGGAGGGCATGGAACCCAAGGGTTCTGTGATGTTGCCTTTTGATACTGAATAATTAGGGTGAGTGAAATGCTCAAGCTGTGTTTGGATTCCCAATTCTGATGGCACATGTAGAGAAGAAAAAAAGTTCAGCTTGAAATGAGTGCTTTAGATACCTGTGTAAAATAGGATTGTCTTCCCTGAATGCATCAACTACTCCATGTTGAGTGCAAACTTCCCAAGTTTTTGACAATCCATATTTTTTCTGAGCAGGTACACATACTGGCTTTCCATATATGTGTTCAAAATACTTTCAGAATTCCAATATAAGAGTTTTATACTATTGGATCACCTCGTGTTAAGAGAATTTTTTTAATCCACTGGAATTATGCAAGTGATGATACACTACACCTAGTTTAGCCTTCACCAGAGCTGATATTAGTGCTAAATCCTTGCTTTTTTGCCTTGTGGAGCTGTCTTGGGATATAGAGTGGGACTTGGGTGTGAATGGCTGCTCTTCAAGACAAGACTTCAGTCTGTCTAGGTGCTGCTTCTGTGATGAGTTGCTCTTATTAAAGGCACTAAAACTTGTGTGATCATTCTGCTGGGTCAGCAGGGCTGTGTGAAGCTGAGGTGCTCAGTGATGCTTTCCTGCAAACTTGTGGGAGATGCAATCTGGTTTGATTTTTTGGGGGGGGTATAAATGAAGGGTTATGAGAAGACTTTGATAAAACTGCCTGAGCTTTGTTGGTTTAGTTTTCAGCTGGGCTGCCAAGGGGATGTTTAGCCTCTCAAAGAAAGTGGTCTGCCTGACTGTAGCCTGACCTTCACTTTCCTGAGAAGAGATTTATGGGTGCATGTGGGCAGATGGCTGTGTGTAAACTCTAACATTACCCCCCTGAATTAACATATTTAAGACTCTCTCAAACATTTCACACAGAGATTTTTCAGAGGAAAGAGTGTTTATGTTTACTTCATGATTTATAATTATTCTGAGAGTAAATGTTCATTAAACCTTTGCAATTAGGGAAAGTTTCACTTTTAATGGTGACTAAATACTGCCTGCTAAGTGTCATTGTGAATGTTACATTTGTCAAACACTGCCTTGAAATGGGATTATTTTTTTTCCCAAATACTCCTGAAAATCAGTATTCATTTATTAATTACCAAAAGTGCATCACTGCAGTATGAAGAACAGAACAAGTGCAGTTTGGCTCCAAGGAGCTTACAGGACAGCAGATATTTAAAGGAATAAATATACTGGGCAATTCAGATCTGACTGGCAGTGTTGTCATTGTTTTTCTTCATCTGCCCTTCTATCTTTTCTTCATCCGCCCTTCATCTTTTCTTCATCTGCCCATCTTCTATCTCCCTCCTAGCTCACAGGAAAGGCAGCAAATGGGTAAAACACTTCTCTAGGCTGGTTGAGTGCTTCAAAAGAAAGAGCTGGCCTGGGAAACATGACCTGTCTTCAAATGACAGTAAAAAGGAGGCCTAAGTAAATAGTTCTAAAACCTGATTTTTACTTTATTCCTGTACAGCAAGAGGACTGCAATGCTCCCACTGTTTAGTGGCCAGAGAAATGATTTTGGGATGAGAAGTATAAATTTTTTTTGTCTGACAAGCTGTATGACCTAAGGGAAATTATTTTATTTATCAGGGCTTCAATTCATCCAACTATAAAAAGTGGAAAATAATGATTTTCCACCTTTCCAGAGTGCTTTGAAAACATTAGAGCTATTATTTACAGAATATGCAAAAATATTGGTGATATTCAAACTGACTTAGAGGGAAACTCCTTATCTTCTTACTGATCCCTTGGGATATCCAGCTGTCTTAACTAGATTTTAGGTGCATCTCCAAATATCAGTATTCATAAATCAGTTCAGAAAAGTTTTCAAAACTGCACTTCATGCTCACATTTTGTGTAATTCTTAAAAAACCTGAAAGCCCAAGGTATTTCTTTCTCATATCATTGACTTTTCCTCTTTAGAGCTTAGCTAATGAATTTTAAAAGCTGATGGACCTTCAAATGATCATTGTCTAGTCTGAACCCCTATTTAAAGCTTACCTTGAATCAAGAGGCTCTGCTTGAATGACAGATTATCTTTCAGGGGTAAAAAAAAAATCAAAAAAAAAAAATCCAAACCTCTTTCCAGTCTTGGTTTAAGCATTGCCAATACTACTAACCTTGGTGAACTGCTCTGGGGTTTACTGTATTTGTGGCAGAAGTATGTACCTTTTTATGGACCTAGGCAAAGTTTGAATTTGCTTAGCTTCATCTGAGCTTTCAGTGTTAATTCTTGTATTGATTTTAAAACGTGAAAATTCTTTTTTTTTTATTTTTACCAGGAACTGGGTGTGAGTTTCAGTACACAGTGGAATAGAAATAATGTCAGAATTATTTTTCTGTGAAATAATTTCCCTATTATTCAGTCAGCTCTACTATTATCCTGAAATGGTTTTGCAATTTTTTAACTCCATGTCATTTCTTGGGAATCGGAGTCAAACTTATGCAAGAGTAAATTTCACAACTCTTCTTTCTTTTTCATGAATATTTTGTTACTTCATTTGCTTCTCTTCAACCCAGTACCTCCACAATTCTATTAGTTTCATTAGAGCACCATCAGTGGTATACATGTCATTTCTTTTTAATTCCATAGAACGAATACCAAGAGGCCTTTGCAGAACTGATGGAGTTACATGGTTAAAAGTAGAGGATGGATTCTAACAGCACTTTTCCTGGACAAAAGCAGAGGATTTCTGCCTTTGCTCACCTGAACTATTTTAAAAGAAATTATGGCAAATCATGACCACTAAATCATGTTATATAGAATAATGACATAGTTTATAAATAGTAGCTAAAACACCTGCAAAGATTGGGTACATAATTGCCCAGTGAATGAATCTCTAGGGACTGAAAGGGACTGGGATGAGACCATGCTTTGTTTGCATCTCCTCGTGCTCACACAACTCATTTTTTCTGAACGAAGCCTAAACTGGGTTACAAGCAGACCCTTCTGATTGTAAACTGCTTTGAAAAACATCAAAACATGTTAATCTTTGATACTGTGGTATCAAATACACTAACAGGCTGTCATGCAGCATCCATCATGGTAGTGATGCAGAGATCCATGAAACTAGAAGGAATGATTTTCTAGGTGATCCCCAATCATTCTATTTGCATCTGTGCTGTCACATATAAATTAGGGCACCACTGTTTTGGGGGTTTGTGTAATTTTTGGTAAAAGAAATGTCAGCAGTTTGGTGGGAGGAAGGTTAAGGAGTGCTGCCTGAATACCAGGTGGGCTGCTTACTGGGAGAAGTGGCTTCCCATTTGTGTTGGCCAAGTGCCCCTAGACTTGATGGCTCCAGTCCCAGCAGGAATAGAATCTGCTCTCTGAGATGGCTCTGGAGAATCAGTCCTGAAAGACTGGTTTCAGACCATCTGGAGCCAGATGGCCAACTTCAGACTTCTGCAATTTAAAGGGCAATTTATTGGGCTTATTGAAGTCTAAGTGAGCTTTGCTATGGATTTCAAGGAGGGACATGAATTTACCCCGGGTTTTGGGTTCAGAAGTATTACCAGGTTAGAAATCTTTTACGATAGAAGATGAACACTCTAAGAGAAAACGTGTGGGGGCTGTATTGGGAATGAGAATCTGGATTTTCCAAGAGCAGATGGTGAAAAATATCTTTGCTGCTTGCTGGTGCCTGAGCTTGCATTGCACTGCTTTGCTGTTAAAATCCAGTCTATTCAAAGTCTGTCTGCAGGAATCCTACATTTCTAAATAAAAGTATAATAGGATAATTTGGCACTTTGGTGTCTGCTGTCAACTCACTTTCTCTCCTAAAAGAAATTACCAGGATCCAAATACACTAACCAGTTAGTGTCATGACTACAGATATTGCTGAATTATTCTTACTGCATTCATTAGTAAACTATTGTTTCTCTTGGGTATTTTGACTCTAGGTTTTAAGTTTTAGTCATCTTGGTTACTGAAATATCAATTTATCATCCTTTTGCAAAATTGAATTATCTTCTGTTCATGATTTTTTAATTTAAAAGTCTCTACAAAAACAAAGTACAATATTTGAAATACAAATGTTAAGTTCTTCCTTTGAAACAATATAAATACTTCAGTATGGAGAGACACAGCCTCAAAGAAGAACTGAGAAAGGAAATCCATATATTGAAAAGAAAGGTGAGGACCTTTTAACAGTGACATTATTCAGTGCAGAAAGTAGCTTATTTTGGGCAAAAGCTACTTAGTGTACAGCACCTACATAGACTTTTCAGATAATGTTCTTATACCTTGAAATCACATTGAGTTCTGTAGAATCACAACATCCTAAGAATAAGGTTCCAAATATGTGTTGAAAAAGAATAGGATTAGACAGTGAGAAATTTGCTTCTTGCTGGCATAGGTGCACAGACACGTACAGCAGTGATACTAAGTAGTAGTAGTTACTACTAGATGAGTTTTTATTAATTCCATTGCAATTGTGCAAATCCTTAATCTCATTTTCCATCCATATATAAATAAGGGCCGTTTTCATTCTGTAGTAGGAAAGTGATGGCATCCCATGTGTTTGATTCCAGGAGCTGGGATTCAATCAGCTGGTGGTTCTTACTGCCTCAAGTGCTGAGTCTCTATGGTTCTGCCTCTGATCCACAGGGATGCACAACAGAGAATTCCTCTGATGAGTAGGATGCTCCATCCCATTCCCTCAGTGTTATGCAGGGCAGAACAACACCAGTCCAGTGGTTGCACCCACATGTTAGTTCAGTTTGCTTCCAGATCTCTGTTACCTAAAAGATACCAATGTTGGCAGTGATCCTATTGCTATTTGAAATTTCACCATTGTAAAAAAAAAAAAAAAAAAAAGATTTAAAAAAATTTTTTTTCTTTCAGACAGACAGAAATTGGTGGGACTGCCACTAAAAATATCCCCACTCAGGGATTCTCTGCTGACACCTTGTGCTAAAAATTGATCAGAACTTCATTCATGTCCCACTGGTTCTATTGATGCTGTAGACTCCGTATGCTTCAGTTGGGTTGTTAAACACTACAAGTTAGTGCTTTATTAAGAGGTTAAGTATATTGCATTCAATTCAATTTAATTTATCAATTTTCCAACTTTTGCCAGACTTCTAATCTATTAAAAATAAGTCAGATTTGATTAGATTTATTATCAGTAAAACTGATTAAGGGGCATTATTGAGGATTCTTAGTATTAATTTTTATTCAGGTTACTACCATGAGTTGATATCCCATTGGTTTAATCACTGGATTAAACCTAGACCAATAGTTATCTGATTTTATCACTTGTTACCTTTTGAGTATTTGCACAGTAGCACTCTGCAAATCATCTAGAATTTCCTTAATACAGTCAGATTTATTATGGGTTAACAACAGGATGATGAACATTTTCTTGGCCATTCTTTTAATATCCTTGGGTGCAGATTACTGAGATTCATGGACTGCAGCATATTTATTCCAAGTAGCTATTGTTTTAACACTCAGCTTTGACACTAATGCATTAAAAAAATATCATCCCAGTGTCCACATGCATTACCTTTTGTCATAGCTAAAGAATGTATCAGCTTTCTCTGTATGCCTTAGCAATCTGTCACCTTGAAATAGTCAATAAATTGCTAAAAATCACTTTTTAAAATAATATCCTTAAAAAAAAAGATACCTGGAGCCCAGCCAGCCCTGAATTTTTCTGAATGCCTTTAGTTTTCATCGTTGTCCTGGGTTTTGATTGCAGTCATGGCTTTTTTTTTTTTTTTTCTTAGACAATGAGAAGTTTGCCAAGTTGCCCAGGGACGTTGTGGATCAAACAACAAATGAGCAGTGGAAATCAGGTCCTACAGTGCATTTACTCTTTCACCACTGAAATTGTAGGATCTAGAGGACTAAGAAATTCTTGGAGTCCTTTGCTATGTTTTCCTGTAATTTGCATAATAATTTCTAACCCAGCTGAAATATTGCTTCCTGCAGTATTCTCATTGTAGACTTATTCCCTATGATGTGATTATTACAGTTTGGGAGACTGATTATTTTATCAGTCAGCATCAATATAAAGGATCTGGCTAAAATGACTTCCAAATACTGTTTATTTAAATATTAAACCAGCATATCTGGTTGTGGCCACAATTGCAAGCCATAAAGAGATTTTTATATATGTAAATTTTATGAGTGATGTGATTATAAAATACTTAGAGTTTATTAAATAGTTTGTAAAAAGCTCATTCAGAATTAATTTCAAATAAATCAGTGTATCATATATTTTGGAAACAGTCAGTCAGTTCTTAGCTATAAAGGATACAAGCCATACATTCCTCAGCTATGTACCTTGTTTTTCTCACACAAGTTCAGCCTTTTAGCTTCAGAGGGTTGATTTAAGAAGCAAAACTTCATTGCTAAGATTATAAATCTCAGCAAGACATAGTGATGCTCAGCAGTTCAGGATGTGATTCACAAGGCTGTGAGGCACACAAAGAACTATTGAAGTCAACTGGAACTGCAATCAGATCAGTTTCCCCTTCTCAAAATCTAAAGGGCTATTTGCTTTCATCTTGTTAGTGATCATGTAATGCAAGTTTAGATCCAAGATGCAGGGATAAAGCCAGCATTACATAGGCAAGAATGAAAGAGCTTCCTAAGATTTTCCCATGTAACTCCTATGTAAAGCCATTTCAAAGAAACATGGGGCCCTCTGGTCAGGCATTTTTTCTGGGAACAGGTTTTTTAGGGCCTAAAACTGGCTTTACTATTTATTAGGTAGTAATGGAATGTTACCTTTGTTGTGAGGCTAAAGGAAAAAGTTGAAAGCTGGGTTATAAAATCTAAAGCAAGCCTCACACTTGCCAGAAGTAGCCAGTAATTACCAGAGTGATAACTTTGAGGACTCAGGTCCTGAACAAAATCAAGAAATAAAAATTCAAAGAGAGGATTTTTTTTTTTCTCCCAGCCAGTTTACTCTCTATTCCAGCAATTTAATGTGGTCAAAGGTTTCTTTTAACAGAAAATTATTTACAGGTGCTGTTTCTGGCTCTGTCACAAAGCTGTGTCTTACACCTCTGTCTAAGTGCAGTCAGTCTTTGGATCAATGTGACTTCTTCCTATAGGGAAATTTCTGTTAAACAACTGAATCCTACAAAGCCAATGTCCATGGCCCTTCCAGAGCTTTGGATGACTCAAAGGGGCAATGACTATTGGCTGTATTTCTAGATGAGGTCACAAATTTATATGTAAATTACCTTATTTCAGAAACACTCCATAGCAGAACCTGAACACTTATAAAAAACCCTAAAACTTCAGTCCTCAGCTTTTCTTTGGCAATATTTTAACCTTGAGGTATGAGAATTAATGAACATGTTAGACCAGTAGTGCATGACATTGTTTAAAATGAGATTTGTTATTTGTTATTATTTAATTTTTTTTCATTCCAATTAAGGATCAAACATCACTGGTGATTCAACTAGAATTTAACTTGATTTAGAGATTCTATTACTCTTCTACTATTCTTCTATTCAGAGTTTCCAAGCTGAATTCTTACAGTTCACTTGCTTTCAATCCATTTCTTTATCAGCCATTTTTTCCCAACAATCATGAAGTGTGGAAATGCAATTCTTACAGATGATGAAAGAAAGAAATAAAAAGAAGTTGAGATTCAGTCAGAACCACATGAGACCTGAAGCTGGGGCTAGAAGATACACACCTTTAAAGCCCTTGGAGTTGGCACTGCCCTGCAGGAATAATGAACTGCAGCTTATTTGGGTTGTGCATTACAATTGTCAAATGCCTTCCTTCCAGGAGCTCTGATCAGCTTTGATTTGGGCCTCTGTGGCCTCTTCAGGGGTCAATCCCAGTTTGAGAAAGGCCTGAGCCAGATAGGAGGGCTCCTTTCCCTGGTGTCATGTGGACCTCATGTTCTGATTCATTTTAACAGTGTAAAAAAGGTGCAGAAATATTAGTTTCAGTCTTTTTCTGTCATTAAAAGAGATTTTCTCCAAATACAAGTACATAAAGCAAGTCTCTGTCGGTTTTGTCTAGCACCATTTTGAAGTTACCACCAAGAGGTTGATAATGTAAGATTCCTGTTATTTAAATTTCACCTAATTTTAAAATTGCAAACAAGACCTGGCTTGAAAGTTTGCTAGAGAAACATTTGCCTAGGGGAAAAAAACCAAAACAAAAATCGCAGACTTTATGGGGTTTGCTTCAAAGAATTTTAATTCAATCTTCATTATTTGTCTTCTCTTAGTAAAAGTAATAAAAGTACATTTCATCCACGTCCTGAATTTAAGCAGGATTTTTTTAGATTACAAAATGTTTGACATATGGATAGCTGTAACCCTGGGCAACTTTTATTTGTAAAGCTGTTGAGTTTAATAGTATGAATGGTGACAACTCTTGAGTATTTCTGCTTTGTTTCATTAGATTCAAGAAGTTCAGGGTCTCTCCTCAGCCAAACTAACCTCTAACTATGAATCTTTCAGGATTCACCCAGAACTTAGTGATTTTTTTTAACTATTAAATCCATATCTTCTGTGCACACACAAGTGAAGTTTGCCAACTTCAGCTCAGGATGATCTCAGGCAGCTGAGCTATTGAACACTCAAAATGAATTTTGTGATAGAAACCTCAGCTCAGCACTGGCACTTGTGAATGTGTCTATACTATTTTAATAAGATAAAGGAGCATTTGCAGCATTTTATCTTGCTGACAGAGAGATGATCTATTTGTAGTTGCATGAGATAAATTCAGAGAGTTTAGGATGTGAATATTGCATAAAAATCACTCCAATAGTGAAAAAAGGAATTTGTTACTAAATATTTCTTGGTCACGAAAATATTGAAATTTCTGTAGCAGCCTCAGCTGAAAGCTCTGCTTATTTTCACAACAGAGTCTTTTCTATAATCCAGGAGTGGGTTTCCCATTTCAGCTTTCTCCTCCCCTTCTTTTTTTTTTCCATCCACTTTTTGAGGTTTCCCTGCTTGGGCCTCTTTTTTATCCTTCAGTAAGGTTGAATTCCCTGATGGTAACCATAATTATAAACATATGTTGTTACTGTGGGCTACCAATTTACTTGCAGTCCTTGGTATTAAAAAAGTAGGTTTTGGAATATATTTTACATCATCAGGGCATATCTCCTGAATAATTAAAGTTAAATTTGTAGTAAAGAGCACTCTCTGCAATACTTGTCTAAAAATAATTGGTTTGAATCAAGTAACCACTCCAAACAATTCATATCATGGCAGAAAAATATTTTTGAGTTACATTACCACTGATATGTTTAAAATACCATTTTGAAATTTGGTATTTGTCTTTGAGATTAGGATGATTATAAGAAAACATTAAAAAAATTAGTATTTTGGAAATCACAAGACTTAGGATATTTAATTTATCACAGATATTTACTGAAAGAAAAACCTTTTACATTAAAAAAATAAGAAAAGCAAACTAAAAATACTCTAAATTTTACATTTGTTTTAGTGTCTTCTTCCACAGTCTGTTTTTCATTCAGGGTTATTACAAAGAGATGTCGCTATAATTAAAATGTTAGATTTTTAGTGACTTATTTTACTGTGTAGCATTTTATTGCTGATGTGTCAGTCAGTGTAATGTTCACAGTGCTGCAGGGAATAATCAGAGCAGGCATTAGGCAACTCAATCTGTATTTGGTAACCTGGCAAGACATGATAAAAATATTTTGAAGGGTAGTTTAGAATCAAAAAACTCAACAAAACCAATGCTGCCTCTCCCTTCCTTCAGATGCACCGGGAAGACATAGCAAAAATTAATGAATGAATGAATATGAAAGGAATGTAGATCATAGAATCATAGAATTGGCTGGGTTGGAAGGGACCTCAGAGATCATCAAGTCCAACTCTTGATCCACTACCACTGCAGTTGCCAGCCCATGGCACTGAATGCCACATCCAGTCTCTTTTTAAGTATCTCCAGACACGGAGAATCCACTACTTCCCTGGGCAGCCCATTCCAATGTCTGATCACCCTCTCCATAAAGAAATTCTTTCTAATATTCAACCTAAACCTCCCCTGGCACAACTTGAGACCCTGCCCTCTTGTCTTGCTGAGAGCTGCCTGGGAAAAGAGCCCAACCCCCCTCTGGCTCCAACCTCCTTTCAGGGAGTTGTAGAGAGTGATGAGGTCTCCCCTGAGGGCAGGTCCTGTCTGACCAACCTGATCTCCTTTTATGATCAGGTGACCGCCTGGTGGATGAGGGGAAGGCTGTGGATGTGGTCTACCTGGACTTCAGCAAGGCCTTTGACACCGTCTCCCACAGCATCCTCCTGAAAAATCTGTCAGCCCACAGCTTGGACAGGAGCACCCTGTGCTGGGTTAGGAACTGGCTGGAGGGCCGGGCCCAGAGAGTGGTGCTGAACGGTGCTGATCCAGTTGGCGGCCGGTCACTAGTGATGTCCCCCAGGGATCATTGTTGGGCCCGGTTCTGTTTAATATCTTTATAGATGATTTAGATGAGGGGATTGAGTCCATCATCAGCAGGTTTGCAGATGACACTAAGCTGGGGGGGAGTGTGGATCAGCTGGCAGGCAGGAGGGCTCTGCAGAGGGACCTGGACAAACTGGAGAGTTGGGCTGATTCCAGTGGGATGAGGTTCAACACGGCCAAGTGCCGGGTCCTGCACTTTGGCCACAACAACCTCATGGGGAGCTACAGGCTAATTGGGCTGGATGTGATAAAGTTTGTCAGAAGGTACTTCAAGACCAGGTGTGACAACAGGACAATCATGGAAGTGGTGCTAGCAAAAAGAAAAATGCAGAACTTACCTGTGAAGTGCAGTAACAGCAGTTAGGGGAGTTACACACCATGCACCTCAGTACCAGTTCCTGGAACAAATACTGAAGGTTTGGTAACAACCATATAACAAGGAAAAGAATAAGAGCTAACTTGGATTTAATAAACTAAATGGGTCAAACTAGTCTAGTTTTTTTCTGCTTAATCAGGGAACAAACATGGTAAATATGAAGGAAATGGATGTCTTGCATCTTTACTGTAATCAGGCTTTTTTGACTGCCTTATGGCACACACTAGATGAAATCACTATAAACTATATAGATGCATATAGATGATAATTACTATAAACTATAAAAGTGGTTGGATATCAATATATGTTGAAGTTCTTTGTTAAGCCAGGAAAAGATACTGAGTAGGGCTCTGCAAGTCTATCTCCTGGGTGTGCCTGAATTGCATATTTGCAGGAATGAAGAGGGTGACAGCAAAAGAGCATCCTTGCTAAATTCACTGTGCCCAGCTGGGAGAAAACAGAAGTTTTGTTAAGGGAGGGATACAATTCAAACTGAGCTTGAGAAATAATCTGAAAAAAGCATGGAGTTCAAGGAAGAGAAGTACAGGGTTAGGTAGGAACACAAAAATAGGATAAGGAACAAGGAGTGCATTGGAAGCTGAACATTTCTCATCAGGTAATTATTGTCTGGTCCATTTTTTGGATCTAGCCAGCACAGATGTTGCCTCAGATGGAGAACTCTGACCATTTGCAAACATAACACTTAGAGAAATTTGTGGATCAACTGGAGAAACTCTTCTTGATGTGTACAGAGAAAATATTGGTCATAAACTGCAGAGAGAAAGACTCAGGTTAGAACAGGAATAATTCAGCCTGGAAAGGAATTGTCTAACAGTATTGTGGAATTACTGTTAATGTGAGATTTCAGGAGCAGATTGGGAAAACATCTGTCAGGAATGTGGTAGTTATATTTGATACTCTGCTGAAGCAGAGAATAAACTATGTGGCTTCTCACTTCTTCGATTTTGGCTTTTGATGATTTCTTGAAAAGATCTCAGGCTCTCAGTTTTGACTAAGTGTACAACTGTTCTTACACTGAAGTCAAGTGATGTCATTTTCTCCTGATTTTATTAGGAACAGGGTGAAGAGAAGGCATACAAGTATCAGTTGCAGAATAAATCCTGATCCTGCTTCCATTAAATTCAGAGGAGACCTGATCTCTTTCAGTGGATATTTAGTTGAATTCAAAATGTGTGCCATGTATACCTATGTTTTTATATATTTCAAAGTAGGTAATGTGAGCACATTTCTGTCACTTATGCATTGTCATGTTTGCTGTTTGAGCAAATGTGAGAGAACTAAAACTTTACCAACAGTGTGTCTTTTTCAGAGTTTAGCAATAGAACCTCCAAAGGAAGTGTTACCTAGTGATGCACATGCCAAGGGATTCTCATAGACTTGCTGGTAGCACCTGGGTGGATGAGATACTGAAGCACTTAAAACGCGTGGTTACAATGAGTGAACAAGGTGCCAGGAAAAAAAGGGATGCTTGAGCTATCCCCTCAGTCACCTGCATTTTTCTTTTTCATTTTAGGGTCTTATTCTGTAGTCTAGGAGTGATGAAAACAGGATTTTGTGATCTTGCTTTCTGAGAGTGAAAGAAAACAAGCAGTATAAATAATCAAAATGTGCAAAAGACTCTTTTCAGCTTCCCTGGGAGCCAGCCAAACTCAGAAATGGCAGCACAGAAAGAAAATCCCCTTCTAGATCATTTCATTGTTAGACTAGTCACAAGCTAGGGACTTGTCCATGTCTTTTACACTAAGCAAAGTTCCTTTGCATTGTCTGGAATTTTTGCTCATCTTCTTAGCACACAACTTTTTCCATAAGCCTGGCCTTAGGAGTTTCACAGCTTCCAGAACCAGAGAGGCTTGGCCAGGTTTAAATAAACATCCAAGCTAACCATTTGCCACTGAGCATTATGATGTTTGCCAGCTCCATGGAATGCATGCTCTAAGCATCAGCTGATAAACTGCTATTTTTATTGAGGTTTCAATAAGAATTCTTTACCAGAATGAACAGAGAAACTCAAAGCCCAGCTGTGTGCTCTGTGTGAGTGGCAGCAATATGTAATAATATTCAAGAAAAACAAATTCAACCATATAGCTAGAGATCATGAACAGTGCATTCACCCTGAGGTGCATGGTCAATAATTCATATTTCAAGTCATGAAGGGAGCAATATGACTCCATGGGTAAAACAGCAGATAAGGGCTTTTGCATTGCAATACTGCATTGGTCTGCAGTATATCTCTCATTCCAAAAGTGACTTTATTTATTTTGCTTGGCCTAATTTCCCCTATCACAAAACAAGGTGGACATTCAAGCAAGATTCATTAGGGTAAGGGGATAAAAATGGTGTTAAAAGATAATGCTTGCTACATAGTTATAGTTAATTATCATGGAATCGTAGAATGCCAGGTTGGAAAGGGCCTGAAAGATCATCTTGTCCCACCTTTCTAATATTAATGTTTATATGAGATGGCTCAACACCCTCTCAAGATGAGACTTAAAAATTTACAAAGTGGAGGGATCCACCACTTCCCCTGGAAGACCATTCCAGAGTCTGAGATGATTCAGAAGTGTGTTCATGTTCTCTCTGTTTGACCTTTACTCAACTAAAATAAAATTGCTTGACTACTTCAGACTAGGTATAGCTCCTACTTTGAGCCCCTAAAAAGGGGTCAGTTTTATCTACGCTAGGCAGATAAGTATTAAAAATGAGATGTTCGACTGAAGAATGGCCTTTTAGTAAGGAATGTATACTATCTTTTTTAGTTCAGGAATTGTTTCTATCTGATCTTAAAGATTTTGTTTGAGGTTATTCAATAGAGGAATGATTCATAGGAGATGGCTCCTAACTGTGCTTCCAGATTTCAGTATTAATTTGGTAGCTGATGTGGCTTTTAGCACCAGAAGGGTCACAATTTCTCCACTTGACTCCTGGAAACTCTCGTGAAGAACTAGCAAAGTGTTTGAAGGCTTCCCAGGTGGTTGCAGCCCACACAAAGGTGGGGTTTTTGCCTTGTTTGTCACATTCCTCTGAGGGATCTAACAGGCTTTTAGAGCTGGTGTTCTGTGTGTCTGCACTGAAGGAAGGATGTCATTCCCTGTCATTCCAGGCAGTGCCTTGGAGGATTTCACTCTATGATGTGTGGACGTGCAGGATGCATTCTAGTCCTCTGCCATCCAAATGCTGCAGAGAAAAGATACCAGAAAGGTTTCAAGAGCAAGAGGAGAAAAATGTGTAAAGGTTAAACTCAGTGCTAAAATCACTGACATTTGAACAACATAGATGTAAAAGAAAAGGGAAAGCATTAGGCATTAACTAGGGTTATTGGACTGGAAAATTTATCTTGGTAATGATGTTGCAAAGCCAAAGAACCAACCAAACAAACAAAAAAATCAAACAAAAGACTCCAAACCAATTTACTAGAAAGGCTATGGATCAACATAGGTAATGTTTTTCCTGTTAAATGCTGAAAATTGAAAAAGATGCCTTTATAGAGACACAACAAATATAAAATTTTCCCTGCCATATATGCTTAAACTTGTTCTTTTGTAATTAAAATCATAACTAATTTAGAACTTAATGCCATAAGACCATAAATAGTGTAGAACAGAATTACAAATGTGATGCCATAACAGTATTTTTATCTTCTGAATTATGTATTTCCTCAGCATCACTTAATATGTTTGACTCCATCTAAATATCATGGTTAGATTAATTGACTGTTAAACTACTGCCTACTTTATGTACAGACATGAACATTTCTCTTGATTTCTTTCTAACTGAAAGGATGTGGAAGTTTTTTTTACGAAGAGCAAGTCTAAGATTCTTACTAAGCATATGATCAAGAATTTTATGTTTGATTTTTCATGTGATATCTGGTTCTGTTTATATTCTTTAATAGTCAGACCAATTATCCTCAGGGTATTTAGCACCCTGAGCTACAAAACAGGGAAGGAGAGCAGAATAAACCCCTCATAATCCAGGAGGGAGCTATGCCAACTGGACACTCACAAGTCTATGGAGCCAGATGGGATCCACCCAAAAGAAGTGGAGGTCTTTTCCAACCTTAATGATTCTATGATTCTAAAATAGCCTGCAAATCCTGGAAAAGCAAGTGAGACTGATAGTGCCATATGAGCTCTAGCAAATGTGTTTTCAATTTTTTTAACAAGTGTTTGAATTCTTGTACGTCAAAAAATGTCCATGGTCATTGGAAGGACATCTCAGCACTAGATAAATAAAATGAAATTTTAAAAAATAGTGCAAAAAATGCCAAATGCCATCATTTTACTGAAGGACAAGTAAGGTTTATACAGATATCTCTACTTGGTTTTTTGCCCAGTTCCTGATTAAGAAAGAATAGACATGGATGTATATTATGTTCCTTTCCTTTAATCTCAACCACCAATAAATATGTTGAATAATAGTTGTTCTTGAGGTAGCCTGCCCTTGCCAATGGCATTATTAGTTCTTGGGATACTGGCTAACAACACAGATTCAAATCTCTCCTGAAATCTTGCTGCCTTTGAGAGACTCAAAGCAATAAATATCAATGCCCATCAGCATCCCTCTTATAAGCATATATGCATATACCCACAAGTCTGGATAATTTTTTTGTAGGGATATGAGTAAGCATGAGCTTCCTGACCACATTGTCAATGCTTACCAAATAATAAATCCTCATTATACTAAAATGAAGTTTGGAGCACACAGCTGCAAGTCCTCCAAATTTTTCTTTCATTCTGTCTCTAAAAATTCATGCTTGCTAAGAGTGCTGCCTTTCAATCAGCAGTATTCTTGGCCTGAAGACTGACTGATAATTGAAATGCATCAGCAGTACAGTAAATTTAATTTTCAAAAACAAACAGTTGTTCATATTTAGAACTCAGCCAGAAATTGTAAGTGGCATCCACTCTGTGTGCTTCTCTTTCTACAGGGCTGGTCAGTGGTAAAACTGCACCAAACTGTGGTTATGAGTATGAGTCTTGTCAGGCTGAGAAGAGACATCTTGAGGCTCAGAATAGAGACTGGAACTGGAAGGTAAAGCCTAGAATTAGTCAAGCTGCAGTCTTGAGAAGCTGGGACCAGAGTGGAAAGGTTCTGGCTGAAGATGGGGCAGTTCCCTGCACCTTTGCAAAATTAGGGCAGCTCTTCCAGGGTGGTCCTGAGCAGAAAGGAAGGAGAGAAACCAAGGCAAGGAGCTGGCTAGGGTACAGATAATGGGTGATGGAAATTGAAACACTGCTCAAACAGGTCTGGAACAACATTTAGAGCCATATTTTATGATTCTCTTAGACACAGACTAGTCACTTCTTTCCTATTTGCCTGGGAATGTATTTCCCTTGTTAAGTACTTTGGTTTTCTCTCTCACTCCTATCAGGCAATGTGAACCTTGGTAGGTTGGAGCTCTGCAGTTGTATTTTGTGTTCCCTTAGCAACTGAATAACTAACACTTGAAGTAATAAAAAATTGTCTTTTAATTCTTTTACCATTTGATAAAGCTTGAGAGATGGAGAAGCCATGTGGCAACTTCATGAGGAAAGAGAAATTAAACTGCTTCTTGTTTGTATCCATTAAGTGCTCTGGAAATAACTGCACTGCTGTTTTTACTCAACAAGCACATTCTGTGTAGCTCATCTGCATTGCTGTATTTATGTTATATGGTATCCTAGCTAAAGTTTATTTGTAGTATAGATTTACATATTTAGTGTAGTAGTGTGAGTGTGAAAAGGGAGAGGAATCAAAAATCTAAGGCACATCTTCACCCCTTCCTAAGCTATTTGCCTTCAGAGACAGTTGTGGTTATACAGGCTGGTTGATTTTGTTAAACTTAACTTCTCTGGTGGGAAACTACAAGCAAGCAGAAAAATAAAGTTGGAATTTGATATTTTGAGGAGAGAGAGGTAGGGTAGTTTCTTAGGAACACATGAAGTGGCTGCATAAAATGGACCTACCTATTCTTTCAGGAAAGGGTGTGCCTTTAGATAAGGCACATAAATATAGGTACAGATAAACTAAAACTATTAAAAACATTTTTTCTTAAGGGAAATCATTACTTCTGTTAAATGTAACTTTTTTTTCTGAGGAGACTTATTTATCCCTCTTGGTGAAGAGTTGTGGTGGATGGAACAGAGGGAGCCAGGCTGCACAGAAAATTCTCATAACATAGTCCAAGTACTGTGGAGTAGGGATTGTTTTGAGAAGAGCAAATTTATTTAAATTTTCTCCAGAAAAAATAGGTGTACCAGGCCTAGGATAAGACTCATCAGAAAAGAGCAGAAAGGTGCAATATCCTCCCAAGAGTGATACATACCCTGTAGGAAAAATCTTGCATCTCTTTACTCTTTCTACACTTTTCCTTTTCTTTCTGCTGTTTTCTGTCTCACATTTTACCTTTCTCCTTGTGTTGCCCCAACCATTCATTTTAATCAGCTCTTCTTCCATAACCTGAGGCTTTAGTATTCTGCATCTTTTCTGCATGCTCAAATTGCTCTCCCGAGGATTGCTCCACCCGCCCTTTGATGGATTGCTGTTTATTTGCTGCTGCTCCCCGCTCTCTGAAAAGTGCTGCATGCACACAGGCACAGAGCTCAGACAATGCCACACTTTGGTACAACACTGAGCATGGATCTTATGAGACCTACAGTGATGCTTCTGCATTTCCCTTATTGTGCTTGAACACCTTCAAACCAGTTTTGGGGAGGTGCTCCTTCCTCATGTCCTGTGTGACTCTCAGTGCAATTTTTTTTTCTTTTTTTTTTGTAATTCAGTATCTCAGATCCTTCAGAGAAGAACATCTTCCTCTATTAATGGTGCTTGCCTAAGGCCAATGCCTGTCAAAGCAGACAGGTACTCTTAGTGTCCTATTAAATTAGGTAATTTGATTCAAATCACTCTGAGCATGTTGAAGATTTTGGCTACTTTTAATTTGCAAAGTTTTCTGCCTGTGTGGCAATATCCTTTTCTTCCCCACAGATAAGAAGACAGCAAAAGCTTTCTTAAGCCATAGAATCTGTCATATCTTCATCACCAGAGCACCCACCACAGGGGACCCTCTCCACTAGTGGTGACTTGGTGATATTGCAAAGATTATTTGGGAAGTGCTGCTCACAACCCTTCATTTCAGGATTTGGAAGATGAAAAATATTTTTCACCTGAATATCTCTGACTTTTGGGTTCTGAAGCAGACTCAAATACGATGCTGTTCATTAGTGGAGGTTCAGTCTCCTATACCTCTCTGCTTCAGTTTTGCATCAATGCATAAAGTGTGTATATTCATTATAAACAACAATAATAAAGTTTTGCTAGAAAAGAGGGGTGTGTAAATAAAAGCTGCCTGGGGCAAAGCTGTGTTTTGTGCTCTGGACATTTATATAGCTATTTACAGTGCTCTTCAGTTAAATAATAATAATAAAAAAACCCACCCAGAATTACCATAGCAACTGAAGCAAGTATGTGTTACATTTTTAATCTCTGAGATACACAAACCCTTACTAAGAAAACACATAGAAGAAAAAATGTGAACTTGTGTGCTTTCCCTGTGTTTGAAGGGAATATTTTGTTTCTTATTTTCTTGCCAGTATTTAATGCTGTCTTTGTTAGGGGAGTAGCTTTATTCTCTTTGCATTGTTAAGCTTGCATCTCAGGCAAGAGGATGAGTGCAAGAGACATCTGGAATGTGTTCTTTTCTGAGACATTTTGGAAACTGCCAGGAGTGTGCAGCAAATGGTGGCTTATGAGGCCACCACGATATTTTTTTCTGGTAGAGTAGAATGAATTCTACAGGTGAACACATGGGGACCACCTCTGTAAATAAAAGATGCTGGATTTCCTATCTGCACAACCTACTTGCTCTTCTTTTCTGAATCTGATGTATAGAGAGGTGCTTGTTCAAGTTTATTTCTCCTCCCTTGCCACCCTGGTTCCCCAGTTTTACTTGGTTTCCTCAAATCCCTTTTTGAATTAGACTGCACAACGTTTCCTCTAGATAAAAGGTCCATAACAGTTTTGTTTAAAAATATATAAACCCACATCAGCACGTGTTGTGTCTAAGAAGAGTGAGGGGGAAGAGGAAGTGGTTAATCCATCACTACTCTCTCTGTTACTCTCTCCTATGGTGGTAAATTGGGATTTATTTCTCTTACCGAGGGTAAACATTTTTTCCTTTATTCTATCCACCCCTCTTATTGGCAGAATGATTACAATTCCTCTTATCAAGACAATCAAGGGACTAAACTAACTGCTTTCCCCATATTACTGCAGTGCTTTGTTTTGAATCTCTTGCAAAGAATGGGGCTTTTGCAGTAACATGCCTGGATACTTCACCCTGGCCAAGACAAACAGCTCTTGAGCCAAGATCGATTTGGACAGCATGCAATAACTTGCATCTTCTTTTCAGGAGAAGCAGAGTCCCTTAGAAAAGCTAAATGAGCCTTTTAGCAGCCCTGGAAGGAACAGCTGGGGGTACCTTGAGGCACAGAAAGTTTGTGCCTGCCCAAAGCCATAGGAGTTAACATAATAGTGCAGAGGATCTTGGTTTTCTGAACTCTTAAACAATTTCACACTGTTGATGTGGGCCCCTGACACACATTTTTACCATGAATATCTTTAAGATCCTTAGGGGAAAAAAAAAATCTGTCCTCCTCACTTCCCTGACAAATCTCTACAACTTACTGTATTGCAAAACCAAGTGAAGCTCCAGGTTTTGGAGCAAACCCTTAAAATACTGCTGTTACATGCTCTTCATATTCTTTATAGACACAAAATTTAGGCAGAACCTTATTGTGGTTTGTCAGCATGGCTGTGTGGCATCCTTTCTAGAGCTTTCTCTTTGGAAACCAGTATTTTCTCACAACAAAACTTTGCATGGGATATCAGCTGTTTCTGATGAATTTGCATTTTAAAAGTTTTTGATGGAAACATCACAGAATGTTTATAGCTTCTTGGGTCAGAACACTTCAGTTTGCTTTGATGCTATGTGTCCTTCACCCCTCAAACTGAATTAAGTAGCTGGAGTTGATCAGCAAATAATATATTTTTGAACTCAGCAGATGTAAAAAAATCACTTATTGAAAATTTCTTAAAACCTGGAAATCTTCATTTTATCTAGCTCTAATTTTAACCTCAAAACAGTGAAATAATAGTGACATAACAGATTTTTTTTCTGGTTTATTTCTGCTAACTAGCCTTGAAGTAGCACTTCCAGCTCCTGTGAATGTTGAGCAAAATCATGAAATATGAATTTTCAATAGCTTATGTTCAGCTTGAATTAAAAACAAGTAATTCTTTCCTTCCTTTCTCATCTTGGAGTTCATCATGCAGTGACAATTTGAAATTTACAACCCAGACATTTAACATCCTTCACAAGAACATATAATTTGAAAAACTTGTGAAGAGAAATGTCTCTGCTAAAAAATGGCACTATCTCTTCCTAAAAAGACCCCTGTCATTTAAATTTCTGTTCAGCTTCCTATCTTATACTAAATACCACTGGCATTTTTTTTCAGATGCATTTTTTGAAAGTTACCCAGATTAGATGTTCACTAAAAGAGTTTTAATGTGACATTGCTGCCTTTCTTCTATATCCCTCTGCCTAAATTTGCAGATAATGCAGAATATAGATTTTATCAAATTCCATTGCTGGAAACAGAGGGATTGCCATTTAGTAGGTGTTTGTAATGTACAAACTACCAAAGCAACAGTCACACTGCATTTGGAAAAAGAACCCAAATAATTTTCTTTCAAAAAATATAAGGTGATGTGTGTTTTGATAAAACCTAGCAAAGGAGGGTTTAAGTTGAGTTTCTGTCTGTGGAAATAGATCTCTGATGGGATTAATAACACTAGACTTGATATTTTACTCTCTTTGACTCCACTGGATATTAGACAAAATCTCTTTTGGTAATACCCACTAAATGGCAATCTTTATTTTCTCTTTGTTAACCATCTTTTCAAATCAATAAATAATCGTTGACTTGAGCCAAGTGAATACCTCCTTATTTTAAGACCCTCAAAAAAGCTGGGTATTTGACTCTTAAATTTAATGGAAAAGTTTCATTTCCCCACTCAGCTCTAGAAACTGCATCCTTTAGAAACACAAGTCTTATGGGAAATGACTGCCTTTGAAAACTTTAAGTTCCTTATTGGCATGAAAAAGTCTTTTAATTCTTCAGTATTTCTAATGTATGTTAGAAACACACACACCCTCTTTGTACAGAGACAGGAGAAAGAAGAGGGAGAAATTCAAAACAGACCCTCTGCAAAGTTTCTTTTTTTGATGTAAAAGTTTTATTTGATGGCAAACTGGACAAGGGAGAAAAGGTCAAGTAGAAGGCACAAGAAACCACATTTCTTTTGTGAAGCAGATTCCATATTTTGATGAGTTGAAATGCTTAACTCAGAAAAAAGTTAACAAAGAGAACCTAAAGGTGGGCTGATTTCCATGATAAGCTACATTGCCCCAAAATGTTTTCTTTCCTCATCTTCAATAAACATATGAAAGTGCATGAATATGGTTAGAATTGCAGACCACAAAGTTAGTATGATAGCAAGCCAGATTTTATGCTAGGAAATGCTCCCTTTAATGTCTTTAAAATATTGTACAGAATCAGGTTTTTTAATTCTAATACTGGTATCAAATTGAGGGAGAAATATTTCTGTAGGGTAACTTTGATGCTGATCAAGAGACACAGAGCTAAGCTTCCAAAGCATGCAATTTAAGTGTTTAATTCCTATTTTCAAGAGTATCTTTGAAGCTGAGAAGTCCTTAAAATGAAGCATGTTGCACAAGTTATGAGCAACCCTATATAGGGATTGAGGGGTAGGAGTTACTTAATATTTCCTACAGACAGGTGATGCTGGATACTTGCCAGGAGTAAAAGACAATAATGAATATATACATATATGTACTTTAAAAATGCATATGGGGAGACAGGGACATAAAGTTGCTTTATTTTGAGTTTATTAGTGATTTACCTTGTTTTAGCTTGATGTTTCATTTAGCCAGCATTTCTATGATGAATGTGGTTCAGGTCTGCACTGTATGAGCTCAGGACTGCATCCAGTCCTGGATTAACACATTTCTCCAACTAGTCAGTGTTTATCAAAGTGTCTGTGCTTGAGTTTGTGATCATACACATCTTGTGCTATATGTTATGAGCTTACTAAGAAATAGAAACATTCCCATGTCTGACCTGAAGCTTGGGACCTCTCTGCATGCATTATAGCAGTCACTGAAACAAGAGGTAGAGAAGCATATTTTAATTTTTTTTTTTTTTTTTATGAGTGATTAAAGCTACAATTAAGGCTCAGAAACAGTTCTGATTTTGGACTAGATTATCTTTGTTCCATTCCAAGATTCACACTGGGAATAAAAGTATGAACAGGGACACAAGGGGGTGGAAGAAGAAATTCTCTTGGTAGAGTTCTGTACTGGTGGTCTTTTTATTTGATTTTTTTTTTAATGAGCTATAGTTAGTGGTTGGGAGCATTTTTTTATTTCTAGGAATAAAAACAATCTCAAATTGATGAGAAAGTAGGTTCTAAACTGAAAAAAAAGTGTCCTAAACTTTTGTAAATTTTAAAATTGGGCTGGAACTTCTTAGTTCCTTTTGAGTTTTTCTAAAGCCACTCATTTTATTCCTTGTCCCCACGCTGTGTTGCAGTTTCTTTAATTTCTGAACCAGTTGCAGAAGTTCACAGCCCCCTCTGCTTTGCAGCCTGGTAGATTTTCTGATACAACTAATTGGTTTTGACTCCCCTGGTATGGTCCATTGTGGTTTTACAGAGATTGATACTGTAATGAGATATATTTGTTCACAGTGTTATTTTGTTAGCTCTGAGATTCTTTATTTCTCTTAAATATTAAGGCACACAGGATGAATTCTTGATCATCAGACTTCTTCCAATGAACAGCAACAAAGATTTTAGTAAAGTCACAAATATTTTAATTCACTCTGCTATGCTTTCATTTCTGGGTTGTAAGCCCAAATACATTTGCCTTTAAATGCTTGAGAGGTAGACAGGTTGGGTTTTCATTGCTTCTAAATATGTGGCTGCCTTGGGGGTTCTAATTTTTTTTTTTTTTTTAATGGAGTGAGAGGCTATAAAACCTATGTGCTGTAAAGCAGGCAGACTTCTAAAAGTTTCCTACCATCTCACCAGGATCAGCTGAAAGAGCAGGTATCTTCAAGCTTACTTAACTTGTGTTCCTAAGCTTCTAATTAAACCCACTGAAATGATCCCTCATTTTAAAAAGGTCACATCTGATTTCATCTGAGACATTCCCTTTGTCTTGTTCTAGCTGTTTCTGTTCTATATACTTACGAAAACAAATTAAAAAAAAAATAAGCAACTTTACTCAACTGTCCATTACCAGTAGGAAGAAGTAGGTCTGGTTGGTGGGTAAGCTTTGGCAGAGGTGTGGATGCAATCTTCCTGTCTCTATACATATCTTGGCAGAGTTTAACCCTAAAGTGCAGGCTCAAGGCTCCTGGATGGCTCTTTACAAAAAGAGGGAGCACCAGGGGATGGTGCAGCTATGAATGGGTTTATTTGTTCAGCCCCCAGTGCTCAGGAATAACAGAAATCTGATTCTTCTGATTGCTCCTGTGTTATTTAATTCGGTTCCAACCTGGGGTTCTCATCTCAATAACCTAAACTGTCAGATTTTTTGGTGCTATTCTACAAGGTTAACTTTTAAATATATTTTTTAAAATACTATAATAAGGATAATTGTCTTTGTGTTTAGGAGAGTCTCACTTCAAATGTGGTTATTTATCTTTGTCTATTTTCATGGTTCCCATTACCATAATATACGAGTTTCATACCCTTTAATGTGTGAATCTGCCCCAGGCCCCTCTGAATAAGTATTAGCTACATTTTAAAAACTGAATGTAATTCATACTGTCCAGCTTTAATTGTCCAAGTTAAGCCTCATTTTGGATCCCAGTATGGGCTATAAAAAAGGTCAAGCTGTTAACTTAGCCAGACTGACTTGGACTCTACAATCTCTGAAATGACTGCTCAGGAGTCTCAGCACCTAAATAAGGGAGTAGCACTATCCCTCCAGGAGCTAAGTAACAGGTTTTCAGAGGTGTCTAGACACTTGCGAAAGCAGAGGAATATCAAATGGGATTTAAAAAAAAAAAATAAAAAAAAATGCTGAACTACTTAGGCATGTGGAAGGCTTACTGAAGACATTTATCTCCATCTGCTTGCCTTGCCAGAGCAGAGCAGGGTCTTGAGTTCAGGTCTGCAAAATCCTGTACCTCTGCTTAGTAAGTGGTTCAGTCATCTTCTCTGATGCTTTTTTTTTTTTTTTTTTGTAATTCATGTCTTAGGACAGAGAATAGACATTCTGCCCAGTGACCTTTGAGAAGTCTTTTTAATCTCATTTTTGCCCAGGGAATACCAGTAAGAAATAATACTAACAAGTACTGCACAATGACAGGGTCAGAAGCTGTCCCCAGTCGAGTGGGTGAGGGGAACTGTAAACTTTATCCTTCATAACTATTTCTTTTTAATATGTGACATAAGAAGAAAGATAAATATCACTTCTTTTATTTGTATAGTTTATGATATTATTCTTTCTGGCAATACTGGCCTATAAGACTTTTTCATCAGAAAGCATTGAAGTTCTGGCTCAATAGATGGTATTTGCTTTAACTCTACCAAAAGGCCCATGCTCCATGTATGCTGCTGTATGTTGTCTATATCATTTTATTGGCTCCCCCCAACTTTTCTTCCTTTAATCTGAAACCTTAAAACAAAGTACCAAAATCTGCTACAAGAAAAGTAATGATCCTCCAAAAGAAATTCAGTGCAAGGGTTTTAATTAGCTGACAGAATTGCATTGTTTGGGTTTCTTTTAAAAATCAATGAAGTGACTGCAAATGTTTCTAATGCCTTCAGGTCTTTAAAACTCTCATTGGGGAGCCCTCATTCTTAGCACAAAAGAAGTTTTTATCATTTTGAAATTATTATACAGGCAGCTGGGACTTGCAAGGGGCTAAGATGCACTTCTTCATGTCTACAGTGTTTTTCTGAGTTTGCTTGGTGGCAAAAAGTAGGCTTAAAAATCCTTTTTCTGTTTCTGCTTCATTCTGGATTCTGGGATTGGATTTTTCTTCTGACTTGGTGTGGGTCAGATGTACATGCAATGGAGTTTTGTGCTATAGAATACTGTGCTTTCAAAGCCTAAGCCTGAAGTAAACACTTCCCAAAATATCTCTTTCCAGTCAGGATACCACTGGCTTCTCCTGTACCTAGGACTGTGCTCAGCTGGAACTGGTTTCTCACACTCAGGTCCTGATCAAGCTTCTATTTACATGCAGAATACACATAATTATGCATACTGGCCTAGTAACACTTGACAAATGGCTACCACTGTATTATAAAATGGTTCTGAGAAAAATAAAATATCAAGTGGACAAAGAATGGAGCTACAAAGTGCACTGAACATCCCTGCTTAGTGTGCAAAGTGGACATTCCCCTTGGAGGCTGGACTGACCAGAAGCTCTCTAATGGAGAGATGACCACTAATACCTTTTCCTTCATTCACCTTCAGCCTTGCTCCAGTTTAGGTTTAGGAAGATGGAGAGCTGAATATATTGCTCCAGTGAGTAGCAGAAGGAGACAGCAGCATTCTGACTGCTGCCTCCAGTCCTCTCCAGTCCAATCTTAAAATAAGAGTAATGTTATCTTTGTCTCTGACTTTGAAAATAATTATTTTAATTTAAGTTGCTGTATAATTGACAAAGAAATGTTGCAAAAGTGTGGCTGTTTTTCTTCATTTTTATCTTCTCCTTAGAGAAGAGTTAATTAAGGCATGTTCTAGCAATATTATGCATGTGCAACTCCCATATAAGTTGTGCTCTGCTTGACATAAGTGTGGAAGATGCAGAGATCACAGCTGATCAATGTGAAGAGCTTTTCAGTGATAGGGTTGTTTCAAACTGATAGATCATGATCTCAGTCCTGCATTTCTTACTCCCAGGAAATGTATTTGGATTTTCTTGAAGGAATATCAGTCCTGTTAATCTCTAATGATTAGAATATCACAGGCAAGCACAAAACTGTGAAGTCTCTGAGACTTCTCATATGGGAAAACTTCTTCTTGAAACCTTTCCTAACATCCTATCCAATATAAACAATAAAGAAAAAATATACTTAATCTTTTAGTTTCCAGTTCTCTCATTCCATCAGTATCTAACAGATAATACTGTTGGCGTTACATTTCTATCACTCTTTTTGAACTCTGATATTTATGAATTATTTCTCATGTGCACTACAACAGCTAAAGCATGGTTAGAACTTATTTTTATTATAGAGTGTCTCTCTGTAATTTATTTATTCTGATTCAGACTCCTTGGTTAAGTTCCTCAGTTTATTCTATCTGGATTTTCCTAGCCAGTCACTTATGAACATGTCCATGACTGTGAAAGAATAAATAGAATTTAACTTGGATTTTCAATTCTTCTCTAGCCTCCCTCTTGAAAAACAATATAATTGATTTGACAGTGCTTGCCTTAAAGGTTAGGAGATCCTTAGTATAGACATTAGTTGGAAGAAAATCAAATTGTGTTACTAGAGTTCTACCTCTGAATTTACAATGACAAAATACAAACAATTCTGTTAATATAGAAAATACTTTTCACAGCCACAGAAGCAATCAATAAAAACATTCCTTGGGAGGAAAACAAACTGCTTGAGACCTCAAATGATAAAGGGTAAGAAACGTCCCATCTACTGTATCAAAAAAGGTACCATGAGGGTCCAGTGTAAGGAATTTAGTCTGTATGTTCTCATGACAGCAAAACTGAGAGCAGTAGGAAAGAAAGAGAAAACAGAGGACAATAACATCTTATGTCATTTTATACCTTTGAAAGATTCTATTTTAGAAAGAACTACTTCAAAACAATTCAAACTGACAACTACAATCTACTGCCATTCTGGAGAAAAAATTGGTGACATAGCTGTGATGTCAGATGTATCTTATTTTCAGGAGTAGGAAGAGAATTTTGGAACTCATTAAATATAAGCTTTTTTCCCCCCCCTTCCCAATACATGGATTACAAGCAAAGCTTGAAAGAGCTGACATTTTATTGGTCAGACAAACACTTGTGAGGAAGCAGGGTCCTGTTTTGAGGCAAAAGCAACGTAATTGTCTAATGAGTTTACCCAAGAAATGGGTAGGAAATCACTTCAGCAAAGAAAGAATTTCCCTTCATGCAGAGACCTTCCTCCCTAGCAACACCTCCACAGTTGTCCATGACATCTCTGACTTTTCAACCCTTTCACAGCTGATGCTCAGTAACATAAATGTGGTTCTTGTGTTCACTCTATGTAGCCATATTGTAGCACCAGTTAATTTAATTTTCTGGTTTTAAATCTTGTGTTGTTATCCGATGAATGAAATGCGGAAGAAAAGAAAGATCAAGTGCAAAAGCCAGAAGCTCCTCTACGAAGCTTATTTTTTTTTTCCCTGCTCAGTTTACATGAAAAATGCTGTTAATGTGCTTGATGTGTCAGTATGACATACAGTCACACACTGGCCTTGTTGAACTGCTGTTGTTAGCTCCATCACTTGCTGAACTTCTGTAATCATCAACAGAATCAAATGCTGCCTTGTTTGATACAATTGCCTTGATGTTCAGCAATATTTATTCAAAAGCTTTGTGTGTGCATGAGAAAACAGGAGGCCTGTGTTAGTAGTGAGTGGCACCCACCTTGTAGGCTAGGATGTGGAGAGACAATTTCCCATCTTTAGTAGGCATGGTGTAAGGGCTCTGGGTGGTCAAAGCCACAGAGTGTAGATGCTTCCAGCTTACAAATAACCAGTTAGCTTGAGCATTGCTTTGCTGCACTCTGAAGTCACCTAGTAGCAGTAGGACTAACTAAAAAAGGTCTCTTTTGCAGTCTCATTTCCATTTTATGCCTTCCCAGTCTGTAACTCCAACTCTCCTCAGGCTGTTAGTCATCTTCTAAGACTTTCACATTTCTGGTGTTTACAGAGTTTTAGGGCTCAGGGAGAGCTGTGAAAGTATGCAATTAGTGACAAGGATGAGAGATGGCAGAACCTTGTCATTTCATTATATTTATATTATAGCACTCACAGAGCTTCCCAGTAGCCAGCTGCCTCTTATGAAAGCTACTGCAATGAACTAGCAGAAGGCTGCTGTTGCCCTTACCATCTTGGGCTTCAATTTTTCATTATCCTTCTCGTGCTGTGTCAGAGGGGGAACTGGAGTATTTATATTTCAGAAGTGGTGGCATCATTTGAATGGAGCTGACAGGAGTTTAGCCCAGAGATGCATAAGCTTAGGGTGTATCTATGATGGACTTGACTGCGTTGTAAAGGTACTAATTGGGTTTTAGGTGAGCTTGCTCAGAGATGAGCTTGAGGACACACAGTGTGGGGTATCCACATGGATGAGAAGCTAAACTACATGCTCTTATAATTAAATAGTACCAGAACAAACTGCTTTTTTTTTTTTTTTTTTTTTTTTTTCCCCCCCCCTATCCTTTCTTTTTCCAGCTGCTTAGGGTATGTCTATGGTGCAGTGCCATTTGTGGTCTAGATGCAAACTTCTTTAGCAGGAACCAGATTTTGGTTTCTCAGACATTTGCTAAAGCAGAAAGGAAGCTAAAATTCTCACTATTTTTAAGTCTGTGGCTTTCCAGGGTTTCTGTTTTCTTCCAGATTGCATCTCCATGTCATTTGCAAAATTCCATGTCCAAGGAAGGGGTGGGTGGCTATGCCTCTTCTGAGTTAAAGTAAAAAGTCTGAAATCATTTGTGTAGTAAATGAAATGGGCTCAAGCCTCCTCTCTGGTATGCAACTAATTAGCTGATGCTCATTTTCAAGTTTGTTGTTCACAGTCAAGCTGAGACAAAGCATAATATGCATTATAATGTCCCAGGAATGTGTCCTGATTCTAACTGCTTCCTTTTACTGCTGCTGCTCCCAACCATGAACAAACCCTGCTTGAAATCTGGAAAGGTAATGGGTGTATTCTGGAAACATACATTTTCAACATCTTCTGAATCTGAGCTCTCTGTGATGTAAAGCCCGTGAAAGGATGACTCTAAAGCCTGAAAATGTCTTCCTCTTGGCTTTTTCTCTTTCTTTGTTTCTTCCTCTCTACTCTTGATGATTAAAAAAAAAAGTAAAAAATCAGTTCTTTCATTTAAAATAAAATTCTTGCTCAGAGACTTTTGACTATTTGTATCCATTTAATTTTAATAATAATATATGTACCGGATTTTAGTGCCAGCAGTAAAACATGATTTATTTTCTATTATTTATTACTATTTATTTAGGATTTAGTTAACAGTCTTTGTAGTTCCAAGCACCTATAAGCCAGCCTAGTGAGTCATTTCCTTTACTCTGACACCCATTGAAATGGCTCCCTTGCTGGAAATTCACTGATGTAACCAGACAAGCAGTATCGCGAGAGGTCACAGCTCATTATTTTCCATTTGCTCAAGCATGTGAATGTTTCCTGGGCAGAAAGAAATCAAAAGAAATCTAGGCCTTGGGGGGTCAAGGACACAAGGGAGAAGGAATTTGATTCACATGAACTGATGCAAAATTTTGTAAAAGTTGGTTTAGTTCCCATCACAGACAGAAACGGGGCAATGGAAATGTTCTTATTAATGCTCCCTATCTACACAAGCCCCAGTGTCAGGCTTGCCTATGTGTTGGGAGAGAAAGCATCAAAAATGTGGTAATGCATTGAGCCTTGTAGAAAAAAGCAGAAGCATAATTGACGTAATATTTAGAAGCAGCTACACTAAATAGACATATTAGTTCTTGGCATTTGTCTGATAACTTGTTCATTTACTCATCGTGGTCATCTGAGGCCTCAGTTTTCTCCCTCAGTGCTTAGAAGGCATATAACAGGATCAAGGAGAATTTTATTTCTGGAACATTCAAGTGGAGGTTGTAGCTGTATTTTGTTGGTAAGAAATCAAATGCTTACAATGTACAAAGTGTAAAGGCATGCATGTAAATGCTGGAGATCAAAGAGTTAGTCTTCTGTGGGGATTATCTAATGTTACTACTTTCTTCCTCACTTATTATTATGGCATGACTCAGAATATAGTAGGATTTCTTGTCATATTTGTTGATGTGCTGGAAAATACTTGAACTTCCTCCAAGTCTGCGGATCTGTCTGCCAGGCTGGTGTCCTGCAGCACCCAGAGGGGCAGCTTTGGGACCATCACTGGGTTTTTTGCATGAGATTAAGATACATTCACTAAATAAACAACCAAAAGCACCAACCAGCCTTGGGATAAATGAGGTTCCAGATACTGGCCTAATATAAGGAAAATCCTGTCCTTGCATGCTTCCTCTCCTAGACAGCCTTGTGCTGCCAGGTTCTGTCTGTCCCTGCAGACTGGGCCTCATCTTCCTTTGTCACACACTCAGCTTTGTGGCTTTTTAGGCCAACAAACAAACCAGCATAAACATCAGAGAAAAGATTTGCTATAGATGTCAAAAGGTCACTGTGTTAATTTACGATTTTAGGTTTTTTTTAAATCTTTCCAAGGCACCCAAGTGGTTTACAAAAACCAAACAAACCCAGGTAAAATGGTATTTTTTTAAAAAAGCAGGCACTGCACATTCCTTACCAGTGCTACAGGGAGAGGGAAAGGCAAATCTGGGTGCTTTAGTGGGTTTGCTGCTCAGCACCCAGAGGGGAGGTGCTGGCTGGGGAGCACAGGGCTGGGAGGCAGCTCCAGAAGCATCAGGAGGTACTTGGCAGGTCTTCAGCAAGCACTTTGCCTGCACGACCTCCTGTCACAAGGCTCCCACACCCACTCCCTGTCACAGCTTCACTTCTTAAAGAAAAAGAAACTGACAGCAATAAGGAATTAAAAAAAAAAAATTCTCTATTGGAAGAAAGAAATGCATGCGACTGTCCTGGAAGGAAACAACTTTGGATAGGGGAGTTTAAGAGAGAATTTCAAGTCATTTGCTTCACTGAAGCTGATTTTATGATTGAACAAGCATTTATCTACCATTCACTTTCTGTGGAAAAGGCAGAGGGAAAGGAAGGTTTGTGGCTTTTCAACCTGTTGAGTGCTTTTCATCCCGTGTTTCCTTCCTCATATTGGGGTAAATAATCCCCAGCGAGGGGTGGGGAACCTTGCAACGTCACAAACTATATTTTTTATTCTTTTCCCATAAAGATGGAACAGCATAGCTGCATGCTTGAAAGGGGAGTCTTTTCTTTTGTGAGGTTCTTTTGCTTTCAACACCAATTCTACAGCATTTTTCCTGCAGCCTTGCCCACTGATCTACAGAACTCCTGAGCAGGGGCACTCTACTTTTTAGGCATAAGTCTTCACATGGGAAGCTTGGAAGTAGTTGCTTCCAGAGAAAACATCATGGATCACTGCCATCCCTTTTTATGGAACTCTGTTAGAAGGTAGTTATGAGGTCTCCACCTTGCTGATAGTTTGAACTCAGTGTATGAAGTGTTCAGGTTCATACCACTGTGTTTTTCAGTATTTTGTGGGAGCTTGGTGAGAAATATTCTGGTCATGATCATTTTCTAGCATCATGCCATTTAGGGGAAGCAGAATAGACTATGCTTGAGTAACTACAGTCTTACTCATTTTGGGGCAGAAGGGCAGGTTCTACATAACTGTCCAGCCATTCTTATTTCTGTTAATACTGATCTATTAGTGAGGGAATTAAAATAATTAATACTTAATTGCATCAAATGGGCCCCAAATTTGCTCTGAATTGTTTGCATGTAACTCACAGGCAATTGTGTTACCTGCAGGCATTCAGATTGCTTCATGAGATTCCCTTTGCTTCAGCCAAATTCATATTACTTCTCCTCTGAGATCTGAACTCTTTTATTTAGTAACCAGGGTAGTTTGTGCAACATCTTAAAGATTCAAAGGGCAGATACACCAATTCCAAATCAGAGGACTAACTCAATGGCTCTTAAAGCTTTCCCACTAGTGAAATCTCTGAAAAAAGAGAATTCTGTGGGAGGCATATGCCTCTACATTTGGATTTGGCCCATTTTAAACCAACATCACAGACATAATGAAAATAAACACTCCTAAACCTAATGGATGTTTAATAACATCCTCTCATTAAGTAGTTTTACTACTTTCTTTTTCTTTTCCTTTTAGAGCAGACTTTGTCATGCTACTCACAGCCCTTTGGTCACTGCAGGTTTGATTTTGTCCCACAGAAGCTGTGTGAGGGTGTGTAGAAATCCAAAATAAAATTAACTCTGTGTCAATGCTTGCCAAAGAGAATCCTCAGAAGATGCAAACCAAAGCTTTTGACCAGTTCTAAGATTTTGGTAATCTTACAGCAGTTCTGAGCTTGAAGGTGACCATTTCATCAAAAGCCTCCCCAAACACAGGTGAACTAGAGTGATAGAAACAGAAAACCAAGTCCACACTTTTTGTGTTTAATGTTATTTTTGCCCAAGGTTTTTCACCCATCAGTGAAAGACACCTGATCTAGCTGCACATATAGCTTAAAACCATAGAGCAAATTAGGAATGACATGTTGATAATTTGCTAGTGGATGAGTGTCACTTGTTTTACAGCACAATACATTTTGCATTTTCCTGTCTTCCTTTAAATCTCCCCATTTATATCTCTGAAGGCTCAGTTTTGGCTGGTTTGGGTTGGTTTTCTATGCCAGACATGAATGGGGGGAAGGAAATCTTTCCTTCCCAAGGCACTGTGGTCCACACTCCTGCCTTTTCCTGCTCTTTAAAGTCTTGTGTTGTTTTTGACACCTCTAGTGGCAATAAAAAGCATTAGGAGAGAATATTATTATTATTTGTCCACATTCTCTTTTGGAGACTAATTATAGATTTTCCCTGCACTGTTAGTCAAGTTCTTGGTTTTCTTCTCACTGGAAATTACTGTCAGATTTTGACTAGACTATGAAATAACTATTTTTGAGGTCTGTTCCAGAACACAAGCAAAAAGTTTTCTACTTTTGAGGAAACAAATAATTAAAACTGGTAGATGAACCTGAGGTGAAACACCTCATTTAATTCTGAATTGACTCCATTTAAAAGACACACGTCATAGTTGTTATGAAAAGTTATTATGAAAATGAATAATCAAGAATTTTAGACACATAATTTTTTTTCAGAGGTTTGTGAGCATATCTGTGTTTCCCTACTGAAGTGCATTCTGCAGCAAGTTTACTATTCAGTGAAAACATCTTTTCTCACCATTTTACCTACCTAACAATGACAAAGGCTAGCAAAGACATGGAGCTAGAATAAAAAAAGTTTGTAATTGAAAAAGTTGCAATTAAATTTCATGTGTTATGTAAAGTAACTAAACTTTATCAGTTTAGGTACAAGAAGAAATGTAAGAAATTTCCATCTGGTAATAGCTCCTGCTTTCTGGGTCTGTCAAATGCAAACCTGGACCAAATGGGATGCCCAGGGATGACTATTTTCCAGAAGTTTAAACCTGGTCTAATTCAGATATTAACTCTCACTTTGGCTGCTTTCAACCAGCTGTGCAGCAAGATCTTTTTTTTAGGAAAAAATCTCCCATTATGGTTCATATTAAAATGTTGTCTCCAGATGGTGGAACTTTGGTGTGCCCTTGCTCTGGGGACACCAAGTCCTGAGAGAGCTGGGACAGAGCACAGGGCAAGAACTCCTGGAGCCATTCCAGGTTCATCCATCCCCTACATGAACTGGAACCCATCTTCTTGTTTGTTCCAACACAATGAGCTGCTCAGGAAGGGCTTTCATATACTCTGGTAGCAGTAAAGGTTCTCTGTACACTGGTCAACAGGTAGAATTTGTGCTGGCAGGTTTGTGGTTTGCATCTCTGTGCACATCATTTCCTGGCCTCCAGTCTCCCTTCCATCAACCCACAGTCCCTGTACCTAAGGAAAAGTGGAAGTTTTGGATTGTATGTAATTAATCTAAACTTTCTCACAGCTTCATTAAAAATAACTTTATTTTGGCTCGATTTTCTATCACAGAAGAGTTTTATGATTTTTTACGAGAGTGCCTCAACTGTGGGTATTTAATTGAAGCTTGCAAAACAGTCCAATAAAAAAGGTCTGGCTCTTTCCAGCTGTCACAGTTGTTTAAGCCTATTTGGTACCACATCAGGAGTACTAAAACTTTAACCACACTGAACAGTAAATGGAACCGTTTAGTAAACTATATCTGCAAGACAGTAAGTAAATATCTCTTCCCTAATTAGCCAGTAATACAGCAAAAATAAATAGGCAGTTGCTGCTACTGCCACAAAATGCATTTCTAAAACTCACAGGAAAAAGGGGACAAGTGCCAGGAGCTTGTTTGGGTTGTTCATGACTGTTCATGCTGTAGCATTGTCAAATTGCACCACTGCGAGGTATTTGCTGTACAGCAAGCAGGCATAGAACTATGTTGAACACAAATTATACCCTGTATTTTCCAAGTGAAATGTAACTGAGTTTGTTTGCCCAAAGAAAGGGATAAGCAAGAAATAGGTGTCATGTCACTGGTTCTGTGTATTACACATGAACTGTTTTCTGTGGGACTGTTTTCAGGATTCTGTGTTTAATTTTCAGTTTCAAGTTTTCATAAGAAAATCTGAAAAGATCAGAGGTGGTTTTGGTAATGAGTTTTTACTTGTTTAGTCCCTCTGAGTATTAAGAAGATGAAAATTAAAGAGTTTACTTTCCAATCCTAAAATATATGGTATATTAAAATAAATAACTTAAGCTTTATTGAAATTGATGTTTACACTTAAAAAATTACGAGAGGGCTGACACTGTATGGGATGAATATGAAATAGGATGTGTGATTTAAAATGGATGAAGTTTAATATTTTGAGAAAAATAAACTTTAGTCTTTTTTCCTCAACAAATAGCTATGGAATTTTTTGACAGCTTTTGGGCAGCTAGAGATAATAATCTGTTAAATATAAAATATGAGTTAAATGCACCCGGCATGTAATATGAATTTGAAGGGAAGATGAATATTGAAGCATGAAAAAATGAGGAATTAGTTACTGATTTCAGAAAATATTACATTCATTTTCATGGAATTTCAGTGGCCCTGCCCAGCTTATACTTACTTGATGAGAGATTATTTTCAGGAATAATTACATGAGGAAGACGGAGGAAAGGGATTCATTTGTAGCAACAGTGGAAGCCTTCTGGGTGAGTGATTATGGCAAGTTTTTGGTGACTTTGGTCAAGGAATAGCAGCACCCTAAAGGCATCTATTCTACACTACTGAGCCTGTAATTTTGAAAGAAAATGCAATGCATGCATTTTTGAAAGCAATGTAAAGGCAGGTTTGATTTTGTCATGTGATATGGTCCCCAAGTCACTCCACTCCCCTTGCCTCCCAGAAGGGCATAAAACAGCACAGATCCAGAGGATGGACTAGGTTGGGTGTCCTAGTTCTGTCTGGCCAACTGGGCACCCATTATCTAGAGATGTCCCTTCTCTTCCTTCTTGTGTACATCAGAGGAATGAACTGGTGAACTTGGGCTGCAGGTTGGCATTGCAGATGCTGGGACTCTCAGAACCATCTCCAGCTGAGGATCTACACTCAGATAATTGTGTATTTGTTACTCTTGTATGAACTCTGAACATATATGAAATCAATTATGCCATCTTCTGCATGGAAGAACCTCCAAGAACAGACACCTTTTAAAAAGTGTATTCTCAACAAGGCATCCTGCTGGGAGAACATCAGATCTGTCCTCTCATGCTTTCACTGTTTCCCCCTGAGATTTTATGTCAGATGCAGGAAGCTGTTGCTTATATTCAGCCTTAAACTTCATGGCTTTGTCCAGAATACGGAAAAGATGGGGAAGAGTTTTGTTGCTCACCATTCTTCTCTGGAAGACAGAGTACCCTGTGGAAAGAGGACAAATTTTTCCAGGGCTGATCTCACACTGGGATGAACTCTGGAAATTTTAAAAATCCCCACAGACTTCCCTCCTTTCTGCTCCAGTTGCAAGGCACTGTTCTTTGACCTCATCCTCTTTAATGTAAATACTTAACAATATACATATGTCAAAAGCACCATCGACCGCAGCTCTGAAACTCGACCAAGCAAAGCACAATCTTGTCCCTTGGGGAGTGGGCAAGAGGATATAGAGGATTAGTGATGGGAGCTCCTGTGTGACTGGGAATGTTTCTCCATCCATGGCAAGATGGTACTGAGAATGCCACAGCAACCTCTCTAGAATAACACAGCAGCCTTGGGTGGCCTCTGAGAGAAGGTTTAGCCCTAAAGCCAGCTGCCAGCCCAGATCCCTTTGCACTGAGTGAGACATGGTAGAGATGCCAGGCAGCCTGAACCTTGGATCTCTAAGCAGGAGATAGTCTGACCATGCCTAACCACTAACAGTCTAACCCCTTCAGCTTTGTACTTGAGGTTTTAAGAACTGTGTTATAGCTAGGATGCTATGTCACTCCATGCTAGTGGCAGATTTTCAGATATCTAAGTGCAATTCTCAAGAGATGTGACTTTTTTTTCTGTTGCTAGCTCCTGTTGCTTGCTGTTGATAGCCTGACCCAGGCTTTTTCAAACTGTTTTCAAGACTGAGATGACCAGGTTTAATTATTTGCTCAAATAAATAAGGAAGGTATTAAATCTTAGTAATAAGTATTTGACAACAAAAGCTTTTTATTTCTGCCCTGGAATACAACACCATTACTTTTGTCTCTCCTTCCCACTCCTTCAATTTTCCAGGTACCACTCAAATTGCCCGTAAATCTTGGACTCCTAATTTAGAAAACAATCTCTCAATCTCTGCCACCTCCTAAAAAATACTCCTGAAAAAGGGTAACTATTTTAAACATCACATTATGGGTTTTGTTCAGCTTTCAATGCTCGTGCTACCGAATGAACATTGGAAAAAAGGGAAAATGAAAGTAATAAAAATCTTAACTGTGTTTAGATTTCTCACAACACATTAAATAGAAAACACATCTCATGTTACACCATTAGATTAGTTGCAATCTGCCAGTTCCACTAAAGTGCTACCACCTACATACACACTTTTGTCCGGTGTTTGTGAAAGGTTATACCTGGCAATAAAATTAATGGTATTTTTGAAATACCACATATGCAGAGGCAATGCTTGAGATATATGCCACAACCTTGTGATCATGCTTCAGAGTTGCATTTACAGGAACACAGAGGCCTTTAGTAGTGATTGGGCTTCTAATGGCCACTGTTCTATTAAAAATGCACTCATAGCCAAGGCAATCGTAATACTTAAGAGTTTATTTTATTAATGTGTGTCTTGTGTCCCACACTTGTGATTGATATTTCAGGGAAAAAGGAAAGAAAAACAAAAAAAACTAAGGGAATAAATCACTTGTCTTATCTCTTCTATCGTTCACTTTTTATTATTTCAGGCAGTTTTTGGAGGCAAATAATTATGTCCTTCCACCTATGATTTGTGACTTGGGCAGGAAAAATGTACATACCAAGGTCTCAGGCAATTTGAGGAAAAGGTAAAAAGCTTTTTCCTGTCTGCAGCTGACTGTCTGAAACCCAGCCCTCAGCCCTGGTGCCTCTGGCTGCCTGGCAGAAGCACCCAGGGGTTGGCTCAACCCTCCTCCTGCCCCAAAGCAGTGTATGGGGTGCAGAGTTACACCTCTGCTAGGGAAACACAAAATTGTGCTTTTCTTGTGCCTCTTACCTTGTGCTTTTCTTACCTGCCTCTTATTCTTTTCATGGTGCAATTCTTTCTAGTGGCAGTAGTCAGCCTGTTGTAATGTTGGGTGGTTGTGTTTTTTTTTTCCTTTTGCAAGAATTTGATATAAAAACTGAGTTAAGTAAGCTACTGATGCTTCAGTGGGCATATTTTTAGGAATGACCACTCTCACCTGTGCTCAGTAAGGCTGAAGAGATTGGCTGGTGCTCTGCCTACACCATCATGCTTGAAAAATTCAAAGGGAGATCCCATCAGAAACACCACTGCTTATTCACTTGTGCTCCCTAATGGCAACTTTAAATTCTGTCTTCTCTATTGTCTTTGCTAAAGACACAGGGCTTGGTGTCTTTGCTGTCAGTGAAAGAAGTCAGTGGCTAACGTGCATTTACAGAACTTTCAAAGCCTGTCAAATACATTTCTCTCTCTCTCTTTTTTTTTTTTTTTTTTTTTGTGGAGATGTGATTTCTCCTATCAGTGCAGCAGCTTGTGATGTGATAGTACAATGAAACACGAGGCCAGTGCAGCCAGATACCTTTCAGATACCTTTTTTTCTTCATATCATGCTAAGGGTATGAGCCTTCTTTGATGTTGGTAAAGTTAATAACATTTAGAGATATAAAAACCAACTCAGTACTCACTGACTAAGAAAGTAGTACTAGACTCCCTTGCTAGCCTTGGTTTTTTACCAACTTTTCTATTGCTATTAAAGAAAAAGCTTTGAGAAATAGAGACATACATCCTTTGTACAAATTCTTAGGCTAAATATGGGAAAGGAGCCCATATGTTCACTTCAAACTTACACCACCTTTTGGTCATTTTGTTTCACAGAGAAAATGGTTGCAGCCAGAATCTCTTTAATCTCTCCCACAGAACTCAGAGCAAACTGTAATTAATTGAGGCTGGGGAAGAAAAGCCAACACCTTCTCAGTGGGCATTATTTTTCCTTTGACATATATCTGCATTTTGGTTTATTCTGAAGAGCATGAGGAGAATTCTTAGGAAAAAAGGGTACCCACTGAACAGTGCCACAAAGGTCAGCCTATATGCTAGAGAAGAAATAGCAATGTAGTAATTTGGTGTTTTTTTACACCTCACCGTGAATTTTTTCAAACATTCTTTTAGCTTCCTAAATCCAGGACGCCAAAATCTAATGACAAATGAGATTGGCCACTCAGTTTTAGCCATGACATACCACAAATATTGTGGTTTGTTTTGATGGTAGGTAGGCTACATGATACGTTTTTATATTTTTTTCCTTTTATTTTAGAACTAACACCTAGAATAAGTTGACACAAAATTTCAAAATTGACTTTCCCTGAATATTTGCTGGTGTTTTCATGTTATATTCTATAGAATTTTGGGTAGTGATAGTGATTACTGTTATGTACCAAGTAATTTACAGTTCATCATCCCATCTATTTGCTTTTTTTTTGATTGAGCCCAAAACCAGAGAGGCACAAAAATGCTTTATTCCTGCTGTAATGCATATTCCTGAGTACCTTATTGTTGTGCTATCATTTCCCAAAGAGAATGTGATTTTAAAGTGGCCAAATATGCAAAAAGCAATACTTTAAAAACCTAGTCATTAATTGAAATGTGTCAAAATGTGTATTGAAGAGGTTGTGAGCCACGATCCTGAGGGCTGAGACCCAGTTTACATGTTATCCACACTTTGTAAATGAGGACTTTTGCCTCATTTCAGGTGTAAGATTTGAGCTTGAGCCAAGTTAGAGTAATGCCTGTACCTTAGGTCAGCCTCTGGTATCCAAAGGCAGCAATGTGAGTGCATAACACTGACCAAGGCAACAGGCTGGGGTTTTTTTGCTGGGTTCTGTTGCCTGGCACCTTAACTTAAATAAAAATCTAGCCTGAGGAAGTATCAAAAAAAGGTTGAGATGTATGACCTTATCTTGCCTGTTGTATCCATAGCTGCTTATGATTTTCAGGGATACCTAGAGCAGGTGCCATCACAGAATCTACTGGGTTTTTTTCAGGTACAGCCCTATTCAGAACAGAACCCTACCTTCTGGTATCATACCTTAATTTCAGTATGGTATATAATAGAGAGAGAGTAAAACTGATGACTGAAATGCAGCCATGAGTATAAGATACCCAGAACCTTTCAGCTCATGTTCATTTAAACAGCTGAGTTTTAAAATAATGAGAATAAGGGAAAACAGGTCTGTCCATAACATGTAATGGCACAGCTAAACTGGGACTATCACACCACGTATTCATTATATTGCATAATAGCTGTCCTTCAAAAGTCAGCATTGCTGTGTATTTCTCCATCTTTTATCCAGAGGGCAACATAACTCTGTAACTGGGAAATGCTACACTTTAAAAACACCTACGGGTGAGGAGAAATTACCATGGTATCATATGATGAATGGAAGATGTGATGCATCCCTCTTGCTGCATCTTCCTGACAGTATTATAGGCTTACATATATTAGCAAATTAGACCATTAGACTTAAAGGATGGCATTCTGGATGTTTCACTTTATCCTGGACAGTTATATGAAGACTCTCGAAGTATCAGTTTGCTCAGACAAATACAAATGTAAAACTGCTAAAGAAAGTGTAATTTACATGGTTATTTTGGCTAAGTATCTGAAAAAAAAGGCCAATTCACATTAGATTCCTTGAAACCTGTATTGTAATGTCTGTCCTTCCTCTTTAAAGGCCAGCTCCACTCATGTAAATGTCCCATGATCTGAATTGCATGCAGTAACCTTGAGGGGAGAATATGTATTTGGCACCATTTTCAATGATCAAGACACTTTACATGACATTCTTGTTTAAATGGCATGAAAATCAGAGTTAAGTGCTGTGTAAATGAGGGCAGAATAGAGCCCTTTGTATCTCATTTTCCAACTGCCCTGAGATCATCTGGAGGTATAACCACATAAATCCCCCAAGGATATGTCTCCAGCTCTCTTCCTTAGCACTCTGTTCCCTGATCACACTGGAAATCCACTCAATTTAGATTTAATCTCAGCAAAATCTACCCAGGACTTTTCTAAATTTGCAGTACTATCTTTTCAACACTTTTTTTTTTTTTTTCCTTTTTCCCCTCAGCTTTTCTGTTTCAAAATTAGAGCTGAAACTCTTGGCTCAGCCCCCAGGATGGGAGCACATTGCTTCCTCTGTCACTGACTGCTGCATGGTGGTTGTACCTTCTCACTGCCTTTACTTTGCTTCTCTGAAGTATGGCCATAATGCTTTCCAAACATTTATTTTTTAATTTTTTTTTTTACTTTCTTATCTTTCCAAGCTAATACCTTGTATTACACAGAGCAGGCTGACCATTATCCCCACCCAAACAGGGAGCTCTGAGCTTGAAATGAGTATAACACATTATAAGTAAAAACAAATGCTGGTGGGGAAGGAAGCACGAAGACAGATGGATTTATATAAATTCAGCTTCTGAAGTGTTGGGTTGGGTTTTTTTCGTTTTTCTTTTTTATTATTATTATTTAAAAATTAAATAATTGCAAACAGTAACCAGCTGTAGTATTATTCTTCCCTGTGTAATCTGCACAGTGAAATATAAACAGGGGGTCAGGCTCTCCTCTGGCCATCTGACCCTCTCAGCAGGAAAAGGGGGCATGGAGGAGGTTGTGTACAGAGAAGCATAGGAGGATATTCATGAGCTGGGAACTTTTGCAGGAAAAAAAAAAAAAAATAGCTTTCCTGCATAGTCAATGGTGCATAGCTTTCAGTTTAAAAACCCTTATTAAATTAAGAGGAGCTTTCTGCATCCACCAGCCCTTTGCTGCTGCTGCTGCTGTGGTTACCTCCATAATGTTGTTGAGGAGACTGGGGCTTAATATCAACTTGAAGGGTTAGAAAAATGCAATAACATTCAGATACAACTTGATTACTGGCAGAACAGAGATGCAGAACATGAAAACTGATATGCCTGGGGAATCTAGGTCTTCCGAATCTCTTTGTTCCTTTAAAAAAAAAATTCTTTCTTAAAAAATAAGTGTCTATCTGTATGTATATATGCATTCCTTTGTCAATACAGGAAGATGGAGGGATTGGCAGCCAGGCATTCTTCAGTATGTTAATTATCTAATGTTCTATGTTCTTTACAAATTTTTTCTTTTTCTTTTCTTTTTTTTTTTTTTCTTTCAGATTAAAAAGATGAGCCCATCCCTTGCACTCTGAGCACAGTTCTCAAGCTGCATATATGCACAGCATTTTTTTAAATTCACAAGCCTACTTTCTGTCATTTCTATAGTCACCATAAGCTCTGACTCCCTTTTTGTTGTGCTTCAAACCTCTTTTCCCCGCAGCATTCTTATGACATGGCAAACCTTTATTTATTTCTTCATTTATTATTTTAAACAACAATATACTTTTCCACCCCAAACACCCATTTTTACATAACCTTGAGCTGCCTATTCATTCTTGCTCAGAAGGAGTTCAGGGGGGAAGGTGCAGCGTCCCTCTAAATCACAAATGAAATGAGTTTGTTGGCTTGAATAGTATTTCTCCTTTCAACCCTCCACACATTTCAGTGCATTCCATTAGTCATTGTTCAAATGAGGCTGGTCCCCAACCCCAGAGGCAGGGGAGGAGGGAGTTTGGGGTTTAAATGAGTTTGCTGATCAGTACAGAGAGGCACTTTGTTTCTCATCTTATATTTTGCATGTTCTGTTGGCAGACAATAACCCTGCTTCCCAGTATCAAAATGTTTCAGGTTTTGAGCATACTGTATGTTTGATGCAGCTAATTTAAATAAATGACTTTCACATTTAAGCAATTAAACCTATAATTAGCACTGTTTGAATGAACTAATCAGCTAATACCCTATGACACACAGTTCTTTTTTCCCCTCTAAATATTTTTAAAGGGAAAGGAGAGAGATTTATGAGAAATTATAGGTGATGCAGTAAAAAAATATGCTTTGCTTCACGGAAATTACAAAACAACACCACAAAGTATTTAGACCAGTCTTCTCCCTTTGCCTTCCAGGGAATGTGGAATTATGCACAGTCATTTCCTTTGAATTCAGGGGGAAAAGACTGCAATAAACAAAGTAAAGAATCTTTGTTTTTAAATCAGGGCAAACTTCTACCACTGTTGTGTGCTTTTAGAGAATACCCAAACACACTTTCATAAGGTACTCTGTACTTATTCTCTGTATTTTAAAACGTGTGCATACATCTAATCCAGTGGTAGGAGAGCTGTATAAACCATACCCTTGAGAGATTTCCTCTGACTGGCAGAACATTAGCCACTCTCAATAAGATGGAAATTTATTAGGAGGAAATTATCCTGGTGTCCTCTGAAAAATAACATTTCTGATAAAAATCTTGTTCTCTGACAGCAGTCTAACAGGATACATTTGTTAGCCGGTTTTGTGCCTTGGATTTCATCTGTTAATTTTAATTCTTCTGTTGCACTGCTGTGTGTTTACGTTCTGAGGCAGACATGATCTATGTGTGCTCAGTGGAGATTGAGATGTTGGGGGTGAGAGGGCACAGAAGTTTAGGAGGGAGTTAGTTTTGTGTTGTTTTTGGTTTTTTTTTCCCCTCTAGTTAAAGTGGAAAAAACATCCTTACATTTTTATGAAGGTTTGCATTTGTTATACATTGTGCCTCTTTGAATCTTATGTTACCATAGTTTCTCTTACTATAGAAATATGTATAATTTATCACATAATCCTATTTTTCTGCAGCTCTGCTGTCCCTAAATGCCACAGTGCCTCTCATAGGACATATGAGTCACACCACACACTAGCATCTTGTTTTCTCCTAGAAAACCACTAAATGTCTTCAAATCCTGCAAACAGCTTGGACACTCCACCTGTCCTCACTGCAGCTCCACCAAGGATGGGATTCAGGACCCTTCTCTCCAGCCTAATTTTTCCTTGAGGCTCTGCCTCATGTGGGGCTCAGTCTGGAAGGTCTTCAAAGAAGAAATGTGGATTTTTAATGAATGAAGCTGGCATTGGGAACCCTTCCCCCAGCATTTTGACTTGCCAAAGTTAGGTATTTACTGATCTGCTCTTGCAGATAACAAAGGACAGCAGAAAGATGGCAGATGGTCTTTTGTGGTTCTGCATGGTTATATGGCTTACCAAAACTAAAGTGAGCTGATTTCTACTCCTGTGTGATAACCAGTTTCTGAAAGTGCTTTTTCATCTGCCAAGCTTAAGATAAGAGATAGTTTAGATTTAGATTCTTTTTGTCAGACATTCTGGGGAGAGTAGGAAGAAAGAGCTGGGTCATGGGACAAAGCTGCCTTATCAAAACGGTTTTTAATAGGATTGGATTCACCCTTACTTGTGATGGAAAACCTCAGCTCAACATGGAATTTCTTTTTTAAGCAAGGGGAAGAGATCATACTGCCTTATGCAACCAACACTGTGGTGTAGGGAACATGCAGGGAAGGTTTGGGTTTGAACCACCAGGTTCAGAGCAGAAACTTGCAACTCAGGCAAAGATTTGTCTACCTGTTTGTTTCCCATGCTGACAGAGTCTTTCTGCCTAATGCTTCCACATGTTTCCTCCAATCTGGACTGGGAAAAAACCAGTATTTTTGTGAGGCTTTAATAGGTAGGAAAATATTTTTTACTTGGCTGGACTTCTGAAAATCGGGGTAGAGGTGTCTGAAGCATTGCTTGTTCTCATTGTAGATGAAATATGGATGATCAGCAGCTCAGGGATCAATCCTAGGTATGGGAAATTGGGCATCTAGTCACTGAGGCATCCCAAACTTGAGGAATTCATAATTTTTGGCCTTAATCTTTTAATGCTTCAGAGCCCATGTGCAAAATGGTAGCACTGTTATCTAACAGGGGAGCTCATCAGCTCTTCAAGAGGTGCCTTCACTTGAGAGACATACCTGACAGATGAGGTTCCTGGAAAAGCTGCAGAAAAACAGGTAAATTCAGTGGAGTTGGATGAAGTGTTGAGGATATTTTATGATAGGGCTGGCAAGGTTCACACATGGGCTGAGAGATTCCCAGGCAGGAATATGATTTCTTGAGACCTCTCCCTTATGGGAAGAAACCTGAGTCCTGATACTCAGCAAGAGTGGAAGGGAGATTTGGTGACAGAGATGTGGTCAATCTTGCAGATGTACCCTGGAAATCTAAGCTATGATCCTCCCATGTTTCTCTCAGCATGCAGGTGCATGGACCTTTTCTTAGCACACGTCTGCCACACCTTTTGGGGTCTGCTAGGGAAATTACTTGAGCTGTAATTTTACATATTTGGTTTGGAAAAAATAGTGCTTTTGCTACCAGGAATCTCATTATTTCTGGAGCAGAATGAAAATGGAAAGACTTTGAAACTATTTTATTTTTTCTATGTAATAATCTCTGTATGATATAAAATGATGGTTGTTCTGATTAAGTATTGACAGCCATTACCTCTGAATGCCATTCTTTAAATACCAGGAAATATCCAGCTAAAGCAGCTTCTGTACCATACCTAACTCCTACACAGCATGCTAACCTATTGCTTTGTTAGGGTCTGTGCCTCTCCAGTCCTCCTGTATTTAACCTCATACACATAAATACATATCTGCAAAGAACTTTCTAAACACTAACCTGATTAGTTCAAACTTTCAAAGCTTCCACTTTGAAAAGTAGAAAAGCTTTTTTTCAAAACTATTCCTCTTGTTGTTTCTGTTCTTTGTTTCCATGGCAGAGCTCAAAAGCTATTACAGCTGTGTTTTGGGTGGTCTATTGTATACCACTGTTGGTTTTGATTATTACATTCTACATTCTCTTGGTTATGTGTTTCCCTGTCCCTGTGTCTGCGCAGAAATAAGGAGCAGTGCTGCCTCCACCCGTTGTTTATGCAATTGCTCCATGGTCACTTCTTTTCCCTCTTCTGCTTAAGGGGTTCAGAAGTTACACTGGTTCCTCTGTAGTACCCTAAAACATTAGCGTATAGATCAGTATTTAAGAGGACATTGCTCTGTCCTTCCTTCAGGAAAAGCCCTGGAACCAAATATAGAATATAGAAGAGGGAGCATGATTCCAAGTCCAAGTGCTAAGGACAGCTGGTTGAGATGGGGACACCAGGTTTCTGCTGGTTTGACTCTGTGTTTTATGTTGAACCAGCATCAGATAAAAAAACCCTTAAAAACCCGAGGGGTACAGAAAGATAGATAAGGGCTAAGGTATTGCTGCTGTGATTTTTAAACATGCCCTGAAAGACCTTCTACTAAAGGCAGGCAGGCAATATGTAGTGCTCTTGCCTAGAATATACTCCTAGGTGTGATGGACACTAACTTTCAATTGCCTGTGTTTGAAAGTCTGTATTTCAACATTGGCCCAGAAGATGTGATTTATTAAAGGTTCATAACTCTCAGAACAAAATGATGAGTAGTTAAAATGCAGACTTTTGTCTCTAAGATGCACACAGCATTTGTTGCAGAAGATGGGAAAGTACAAGTGCTGCCTTAGACACACTGTTGTGAAAACAAGTGATTCTGGCTGTAAAAATTAGTGATTACCTGCATAAAACAGCACTTGTAAACACAGTGTGTCTCAGCTGACCAGACATCCTGTCCCTTTGAGCAGTTAGTGAGGATCAGAGCAAACAGAATCTGCACTGTGTTCTGCCTTCTCCCCCTTTGCACTTACACAGCATTTGACCTGGAGCTGAAGCAGGACCTTGCAGCCCAGCCATAAAAAAACATCCTGAAAAAAATCTGCACCTTGAAGTGTGCTTAGGACAGCTGGGACACATGTACCTGGAATCAAAAGTAACTGATGCCTTATTGCAGTCAACAGAAAACTTCCTCACGTGCTAGATTTTTTTTCTCTAACTGCACAGTGTCATGTGGCTTTAATTACTCGATGTAATTGTTCCCATTTTGCTCTGGTTTTCTTTGTCCATGTTTCACCTAGAATAGGCAATCTGTAAAGGCAGATGTAAATTCAGATGCTTTGCTGAAACTGATCTGAGCTTTCTGCATCTGTGTCTCCAGGTCAGTTCTGGCAATATCATTAAATGGTATTCCTTGTTGTGAGATCTTCAATGTTTAAGATGGCATTTTGGTAAAAGTAAAAATGAAATAAAAATCCAGGACATGATTTAAGTGTTATTTAAGGGAACTAAAATGAAGATCAATTGTCAAGTAGGAAAAACCTACAAGATGGGGCACAACAGCCTTTTATATCCTCAGAAAAAATCACTAAGCTTTTGTATTAATGAGAAACAGAAGTCTGTAACCTACTTGGTTAAGAGTAGAGCAGGAGTTGGTTGAGCACCCAACTGGACATAACTCTAGGTCGAATGGGTATGAATACAAGGCACAGAGATCATGTTGTGAACATCATTGCCACCTCTCTTTCCTCTGACTATATCCAGGTCTTGAATAAATATTTCACTGAACTGTGACCTGAATCGAGATGATTGATCACCGTAGCAGTACAGCAAACTTTCAGTATATTTTCACATTGACAGTGAACTCGATATCAAACTTTAACCTGCAGCACTTTGCTTTCCTATAAAATAAAAATATTCCATCCTAAATCACTGCCTTTTCAAAAACATAACAAACAAAAAAAAGCCAACTCTTTTTTACTGCCTGCCCTGATTCCCATAGAATCCCAAGTCTTTTATCTCTCTGACTTCCCATGCACTCCCTATTACCTTTCCTGATCTGCCACAAAACCCAGGCAGAATATCAGCAGATCTGATAGTTCCTTCTTGGCTGGTTGCCATTATGGTATTTGAAATACTACAGCATTTCTTTAGGATTGATGACACACAATACACCATTGCACTGCTGTGACCAAACCAGGTTTGTGTGTTGCAGCTTCCCCAGCACTTTGCCAAAAGTGCTGAGACTGAAGAAAGATGAGTACATGTTGGTAAGGGGTAGAGGAACAGTGTTACAACAAGATGTTGGATTGGAGAAGAGGTCTAAAAGCAGTGTCAGGGGAAGAGTTAGTAGGTGTTTCAGAAATATCTGAAAGTGAAGGGAAAAAAGAAATATTCTGGTTCAGGATAAAATGTAAGGAAAGGTCTATTAGGGGAAAAGGACAACTGGGAATGGACTAGAGTAGAAGGAAAAAGAAAAAGGTGGGTTTGGATTGGAAGAAAAATGACTGCAGAGCAGGGGGATGGTGAAGAGGAAGTTTCATTGGGATTTAGTAAAGCAAATGGCTTTGTATCTATGCCTTTGGCTGAACTGATCCCTACTTTGTCAAACAGCCTATCCCTGGCTATAGGAGGTTACCAGGACAGGTGCCTCCCAGGGTCCCCTGCCTGAGCATGCAGTGATGTCCCAATCCATGTCTATGGAAATGCCATTCTGGAATCAGCAGTAAATGATGTCAAGCTGTATGCATGATATATTCTTACAGGAAAAATTATTAACCTAAATTTTAGGTCGTGAAACTTCATTTAACACCATCATAGGCTGTAAAAATCTAAGAAACAGCTCACTACACCAACATCCCACCTCAGTCTCACCTCTTCTTTCTTCATCTCAATGAGCAGTCTCTTTGAATCAGGGTTGTAGGAGATGCATGAAGAAAGGAAACACATGAAAATAAAAATTTTGGAAGAGGAGGTATAAAAGTCTCCTATTTTCCTATTATGGCCTCATTGTCAGGCTCTTAGACTCTAAGGACAAGAGTAATTTATGCCTTTTTAAAGGTAAAGTGATAGGTGCCTGCTTTTACTTTGGGCAAGAAATGCTGCAAGGTTTCCTAGTGTGACTTAATTTGATTGTTCTGAATCAAGGAAATTCATGTGAATTTGAATTTTAGAGTTTCCAAAGTGGCAGAAGCTTAGTAAATATAGTAAATATATTTACAGTTAAGAGCTTCAGGGAAGTACAAAAGAAGCAACAGCTGTAAACATACAGAAATTAGTCTGGACAAGTTTTCAACAAAGGAACTTCATTTTAAAACATTTCTTCTGTACCAGTTAATAAAAATGTGAAATTATTGGATTCAAATGTGGGTTTTTTAAATGACAAATTTCAGTGTAGACTTAACTGAAGGCATGTGAACACCTTCTTTGTTTTGATCTGTATGTAACACATATTACTAAGAGGGTGCAATTACAGTGTATGTGTATACATGAGATACAAAGGGTGTACAAAGACTTGAGAAAATTTTCAATGCTCATGCTGCTAATGTAAAACAGTCTCATAATTGTCCTTATTATGTTCATAATTTTTAGCTAAATATCCCTTCTCACACACTTTAATTTATCCTTCCCCCAAATCTTAAAATTTTAAAATGCAAAAACCTAGAATGCAAGTTGGAATTGTAATTCCTGAACTCAGTTCAAAATTTCATCTCACAATCAGGATGAGGTGGTTTTAAAATAATTGGCATTGCTGTGCTGCCCTTGCTAGCTAAGACACAGGAAAGTGGTAATTTAACTTGGTTTTTTTGCTTTTGCAAATTAACACAAATGTCTTGCTGGTTAATTTAAAGCCTTTTATGTTCCCTCCAAAGCTTCTATCTTTATTGGATTCACATCTGTAGTTTTATTTAATATGAACCAGATGTTGAAATCAAGGCAATATTTATTAGGATGCTAGCACTGAAGGAGGCTTGCACCAGACAAGGCATTTCTCTGGGTACAGTGTCAGGCAGCAGTGAGCATGCTGGAGGTTGGGGTTTTTTTTCAGTTTCTCTAATGAGAAGCAAAGCTTTCTAATCAATAACTTTCCAACTTCAAACTTCAGAAGCAAAGAGATGCAGGCACAGAATTCCATGAGCCACAAGACCTGGTGCTGGTGTTAAAACTGCACCAGGTTGTTAATAAATTTTTTTTCTTTTTTTTTTTAAATAAACCAGGAGAAATGGGCATGGATGGATGGCTGGAGAATCTGTGTGATGGGACAGTGCTGGGAAGACAAGAGACAGCAGAGAGCAGAATGCACTCTTAGAATCAGAAATCAAAGCTAGCAAGGGGAGCTGAGGCTGGGAGATGCAGCTGCTGGTTGGAGGTGTCCTGGCTCTGGGAGAGGCAGCAGCTCCTGATGTGGGCTGAGTTTCAGCTCCCAGAGAGCTCAGATCTGCTGCTCCTCCAGAGATGTCAGCATCTTTCCATGCTCCCTGCAAGCCGTTCTTCTCAGACATGTTTAAGATGCATCTGGTGTGTTTTAAAATCCTGAATTCAATACAAGGTCACTTTTTTTGGTCACTGTTTGGATACAGGCCACTGGGTCTCATGCCTGGAAGGTATGAGATGATGTAAAAATGGGATCTATAACATAGATGAGATAAAGATTTATTCGGTATATATTTTGCTTAGACTCTATTTTTCTGTGCAAAATCATTATTCACTAAAAGGAGAGGCACAGCCAGTCTTTCACCCTCATGAGCTGGAACATTTTGCTCTTGCAGCATAATCAGATTTTCCAAGCAAAACTCCTGGTTATTTCAGTCACATTTATGCAGCCGTACGAGGCCTTGGCAAAATTCAAGCACTGCAGAGCATGGTAACATTTCAAAGTATAAAATCTCAATCAATAACATCTACTTAAATTTTAAAGGCCAAATTAAAAAAAAAATAATAATACTGTGTCTACAAAATACGCATACAGGTAACTGATGGCATTTTTCATGTATGGAGTGTACAGTGTACAGCAGTGTAGAGAGTACCTGCAACCCTGACAGGCAGCATCTCAATGGATCTTATTCAGCCTGATTTCATTTCCTAGCAGGTTTTGGCTTGTGTTTTGCAAGTGCAAGGTTTAAGCATAGGATATAATCCTTATAAAGAGTGGAAAACACGTTAGAAATGTGAAATAAAAGTCTCTAGAAAAATCTGTGCAGGAAATAATATTTCCCAACATAGATTTCTTTCTGCTGCTGGTTGGGACTTGGTGTTAAAATAACAGAATAAATTCAATAAAGGGGCACTGCATCTTGTGTACTAAGGTATAGTTGTTGGTTCAAAGCAATGAGATGAATGCAGCACAGGCTTTGGTAGGAGCTTGATTCAGTTATATAATAAAGGCTAAATCCCTGTCCAATTAACCTCACCTTGGTACCAGGCACAAAAGTTCTCTGTGCATCTTTCCCTTTCACACCAGTTCTTTTCTCTGTCCAACACTCTTCTTGACTGTCCTGTGGAAGATCAAAATACAAATCTGTAAGCCATGATTTCCTGAGCTATAGCTACATTTCTGCCTCTGACTTCCTCAACCATTCATTTCTTCCATACCTTCCCCACCTGTAGAACGGAGAGGCAGAGCCACGTGCAGGAAGTTGCACACTTTTGTCATGGTTCTAATCACCAGTGTCTCCATGAAATGTTTATGAAGTGCTCTTAAGATGAAAATTGCCAAAGAAATGCTAGGGATTATTACTATAAGTTAATGAATGAATTTCCACATGTATTTGATTGCCAGGTAATTCAGAAGGGAATCACCAACCTTCCCCTCTCTATGAATAAGAAAAGTTGACAGTCAGGTAGTTGCTAATTAGCACTCATCTGAAATGCCTCCAAAGCTGAGTGCTCCCAGTTGAGTCCTTTAAAAAGTAAACTTCCAACTAATTGAAATCTGCTGAAAGTTGAGCAGTGGGTAAGGTGTGTAACAGGTAAATCAGCCTGGTGGAATGGGGTACGTAGAAGGAATATTAAGCTTTTCCAGCTGGAGGCCAGAACTTCTGGGGGAGATGCTAGCCAAAAGGAGCCTCTCTTTCTCACAGTCACACATCTCTTGCCTTTCTCAGGCCCAGTTTGTAACCTGTCACAGGCAAACTCTGCTGCCACTGTTTGTGAGGGCTGCAAAGGTTGCTTAAAGATTGTGTTGAAGTCTGGTGGTGCTTATTTCTTCCTGTTCTGAGGGGTTGCTGTCATGATTCTTGCTTTGTGCTGAGGTAGGGCTGAAGAAATTTCGAGTAACACATTGCTTAATACATTAGAGCTGAGTGACTCTGCCACCTGCATTTAATTCATATTTAGTTTGTCTGTAAGGGAAAGTAGGAGACCAGAAATGGGCTTGGACTCTTCAGGCTTTACCTTTCTGCTGGCCTGCCTGATTTTTCACTGGAGGGTCAGATTCCCAGACCATAGTCTGCTCCTGTAGCCTCCCCCCACCACTTCTTTGGAATTTTTTTTTTGTTTGTTTGGCTGTCTGCCAGTGCTACAAACCGCAGCACTTTCTTCTCTGCTGCTGAAGGCTGTTTTCTCCCTCAGCTGCTCAGAGATGGCTGCAAGAGGCAAATGACAGGAATTTCATCCCTTTCTTTTCCCTGCTTGACTGCTCTGGATTCCCCATCCTTAGCATCAGCTCTTCAAGGCAAGAGGAAAAGACACTCAGCTGTGCTTGTCAAGCACTTTTGGGGAAGATTCCCAGGTGCTTCAAAGAATGCTTACAAGCAGCATCCTCCCTCCAGTGATAACCCACCCCAAACTTCAGCTTTTATGGGAGTGGGGAGGGAAGAAAAAACGTGTAGGGTGAGAAACTAACCAAAGATATTTAGGATTGATTCCTGGAAAAGGAACTCTGTATTCTGAAAGAGGCTGTGAGTGGGAATGGATGGTAAGAGGGAAAAAATGGAGTGAACATGAAAACAAGGGAGAGAGGAAACAAAATAAAATAGAAGGGTTCTTGGAGCTGCTGGATTCTTGGAATGCAAACTAACTGATGTCCTCAGAGATGCAGCAAAACCAAGGTACAAAGCACCTCCGGTGTTCTACAGGTCTGGAAGGTGCTCTGGCTCTGTCAATGGGCAGATGTGTTCTTTGGTATCCTGAAGCTAATGAAGCCCAGGAAAGCTCCCTTGGGTGTTCAATGTTGAATATTTTACACTTGTGACCTCAACCTCTCCTCCCAGCACCTCATGGAGCTGTTTCCCCAGACAAGAGTCCTCTCTGACATGGTCACACTGTTAACTGTGTAGTTACCTTGCCCAGGTGTGATGCAGGGGAGGTGGGGGCATCCCAAATCTACTGCCTGCTGTGTCTTACCACACTTCACCCCAGGGATGGTCAGTCAGTTTGTCTCCTGTATCCTGGCATGTTTAGAGGGCTCATCACTTTAACACCAAGATAGAATTTGTGCCACTTTGAGCTTGTCTGATATTTTCTTCCCTGACTCTGCTGTACAGATATTGGATGGGTAAAGCAGGCAGACTGCTTGGTCAGAGGTGGGCAGGCTCCTCAAAGATTGTATTTATCTGAGCATCATTCCAAGATAAAATTTAATATCCTTTTTGTTTGTGGGCAGAGATGTTGTGTACTGCAGAACAAAAAGATATTCTAAATCTCTTTTGCATTATCATCTGTTCAGAGGTACTTCTAGCATCATTGGTCAGTGCTGGAGCTGTAGTGCTGATTTAGTAGCACTGAATAGGTGAAGAGGAGTCTCAGAAATATCAAATAGATTGAATTACCATTTTATGGAATTTATGCAAGGAAAGTTTGAGTTTTCAAAGAGCCTGAACCATTTGAAAGATGTGAACCCTTCTTGCTGCACTTTAACTTTAGTTTTGGTGGGGCCCACTTACAGATTCTTTAAAAACCTTTCTGGTAAAAGCACCATGTCATTTATTAATGACAGAAAAGGACAATTACCATGACATGGAACAAGCCTGAACCTGTATACTGAGCCAACCAAATAATTTTAACAATGGATTTATTTAATTTCCTCTCCACAGATTGTCAGTGAAAGGACAGTGTTTTCCAGAATATGTTTTTTATTTCAATATATTAATATTTAATGCAAACAAACTACAGCTTCTAGATTTCTTACAAATTCCAAGCATCTGGTACACTCTGTTCTATAGTTGTAGAAATTAATGGCAGCATTCAGGTCTGAAATCTGTCAAAATCCTGTGTTTGAGCTCAGCAATTGATATTACATATCAAGGTGATATGTAAGTTACAGATGATGGGGTATTACTGGTGGTTCTTCAATGTGCATCCCAATTTCTGATAAGCAGATTTAATTTAGTCACTCATGGGCATCCGTAGAAAACTGTTTTGTTCTTTTACCTGAGGTCACTCCATCAAAAGTCATCAGTGCCATCTGCTTTTGTATAACCAAATGACAGTTTTAGAATGTATTTCTGTTGGTTTTTTTTCAGGAAATTCCTGTTTGCTTGAGTATTCTCAAGAAATCTCATTTCAAGCATCTCTAATTTTTAGCTCTTCATTTGCTGTGTATCTTTAACTGAGATCAGCCTCTCCTTTCCTGTCTTTTTGACAGCTACAAACCACCTTAAATGCATCTTTATAAACCAAATTAGTGATAGAGACCCAACAGTCAACCCATGCAAGGCACAAACAGAGCAACTACACCTATTTCCAGCTGTATCTTTTTTCTGCCTGTTTAAATTATTATTGTTGCTGTTGCTATTATTATAACTAAATGATTATTAAAAATAGCCTTCAGACCTTCAGATTGTTTGCTTGGCAAAGTGAGGATGGTGCCTTGGCTGCCCATGGTGGGGTGGACAGAGCTGCATCACGGGGCTGTTGATGCTGCTTTGGGGGCTGACAGGGGGCTGCATGGGTGCCCTTGCACCCCCCTGTGCCAGTAGTCACAACCAGAAGGCAGCACCAGGTGTGACAATCATAAAGAGCAGAGGTAGATGATGAACAAACCTCTGCTGGTTCATCCCTTCTTGCTCCCTGCTTGCCTCCTGGAGGAAGTTTCTGTGGTTGGTTTTTGGGTCCTTCTATCGTGGTGCATCCCAGCTACTCACAGGCACTGTGGGTTGGATGCTGGTGGGTGCAGAGGAAGAGGACCTGGACTCTTCTGCTCCAACAGATCCACCCTTCCCCCTGAAGTGAAGGGGAATTGTCCTCCAGGGTTGTCAGTGTGGAGCCCTTGACGTGGGTCCTTCTGGATCTGCCCAGGAGAGGGCAATCTGGCACCCAGACATGAGCCAGCTCAGGACACCATGTCCTTGGGGTGTCAGGGGCCTGTTGCAGTGAGTGCTTGACCAGAGGCACACGAAGTGTGGCTCTGTCTCCGATGGTGGCATCTGACAGCCCTTTGCTCCTCTCTGTTGGGGGGAATCACAGGTCTGCATCCCAGTGCCTCTCAGCATCCTCAGTGCTCCCTCCTTTCTGCATGGGTGCAGCACCCACGGGAGGGCTGGGAAGCCTGTGGAGCTACAGCCCCCACTTTCTGGGCTCTGAGTAGTGGGGTGCAGCTCTCTGGTTTGAAGGACAACAGTGTCCACCCGTGTGGATGCAACTCTGGACACAGTTCTCATGTGTTTGCAGCCGTGCATGCACAGGCACAGCCACAACCACTCGGTTTCAGTTTGGGAAAAATAACTAGCATTTTCCTCTTCTTCTCCTCCACCTCTTTTCCTCTGCTCACATAAACTCATTTTACAGATTAAGGAATTTAATGCTTACCTGAAAGCTTGGGCCAGTTGTTTGCCTTTTCACCTCAGAGCCTTTTAGGGTAGCAGCTTGGTGCCAGTGGTGCAAGGGTTTGGCAGCAGATCCAAGTGGGAATCAGGATGAGACTGTCAGGATCCCTGTAACTTTATTTTCCTTTGATTCTGTCTCCTGTTTTCCTGTTCTGTGCATCACACTGCTCTAAATGATAAGAGGCAAGTGGAAGTGCTGCTGGAGTCTGTAATTAGGTTCCTACCCTGGGACTTGATTGTTGCCAGTGGTGAGCAATAATTTGCTAGTTAATCAATTGGAATTATTAAAATATCACTGCATATTTTTGCTCTGCACTAGGCCCATGCACAGGAGCTCTTGTATGGGGTGTAGGGGGGTCCCCAGTTATGAAAACAAATCCTACTCGTTCAGTAGGATCAGTAAACTCATTCAGTACTCTTAGTCTCTTATTTTAAAAACAATTACTTCCTTCCCCCCCCTGCCCCAGCCAAAAAGAAAAATATTAATATTATTGCCCTGTTTCACTTCTTGAGACAGTGATTTTTAGCCTAGTCAAAAAGTTTTTAAAACAGAGCTACAGTTTTTAAGCCATGCAAAAATTCCACCATTTTAATTACAAAAAGCAGTGTGTTCCCTCTTGGGCAAACATATTTTACCTTGGAACTGCTTTGTAAACAAAGTAAGATCCACAGTTTGATGGGTCGATTTATTTATTTAATTTTATTTTTACATTTATTCAAGTCACTGGTACTTCAGCCATAAAAAATTGCATACATCAGTGCTGTAACTCTAAATTTTCCTGGTCATTTTGACTTTAGGTTTTAAGGTAGCTGGCATCTATTAGAGTGGAAGGTAGACAGAAGTTTTCTCACAGGTACAGAGCCATGCTGGTGGCTTCTTGTGTGGCCCTGGCAGAGCACTGTCCCTGTCATTGCAGGATTATTCAGCCAAGCATTGTACATCCTATTTGTTAAACTCTTGTGATGGTACTGGAGGAACAGTGTAGCACTGCTACATAGCTGGGGAGCATGTAAAGAGAGAAGTAAAATACCCTATGTATTAACTGTTGGTTCTGTGTTTGGTGACAGAAGCTGTGGGAAGTTTGTAGAATAGCTCAATACATCACTTCTTATAGAAACTGTTATTCTGTAAGAGCATACAGAAATGGCTTTGCTACACAGCGACTGGTTTGGCAAAGATAAATTGTGATCCAAATCAGTGGTCAGCAGAATAAAATGATGAACTCTTGTATCTTACCCTGAAAAGAGAACTCAGATTTTCCAGACTTAGCCAAGTGCCAGTGAAAACTGGGGTTTGTTGTTGGTTGGTTGTCTTTTTTTTTTTTTCAAATCTATCGTAAAATATTGCTACATTTGGTTGGATTCAGATTAATATTTTGGCAGTGGGTGAAACCATATCATGCTCCAATATTTTTTTGGGATTATTAAATAAATTTAGGGAACGTAATGACGCGTGCCTTGATTTCCCCATCTGTGAAATGGGCGATCCCGCAGCGTTCCTGAGAAGCACCCCGGCTGGGAGCTGCTGTGAATGCAGCTGATTGTTATTCTCTTAATCATATTAGTTAACTAAATCTGTTCCTAGAGTGGTTCCATTTGCTTGAATGAATTTACATGAGAGATTAATTCAGCGCTGTTTATTGTTGTTTTTACATTTACTCAGTACTGTAAATAATGCCTGATACTTCACAGCTGTGTACGAAGACACAGCCTGTGCTTCCAGGGCTGTTTTGTACAGGTAATTTGAAAGCTCCCCTCTTTCACCCTATACTTTGCCAGGTAGAGGATGAGCCCATTTTCTTTCCCCTTGTATTTTGAAGACTTTTTGTTCACGTGGTATCTGCTCCCAGCACTTTTCCTGCAAGTCTGATTCAACAGATAAAGTTCATCCCTCACCTCCCCAGACTGATTACCTCGCCTTTACCCTCCCCTCCTCCCTCGGATTCCCTTTCGTCCCCCAATTTTAGGTATCTTTCATTTGCAACCTCCTCAAACCACTGCTGGGATTTTTTTGCAGGGGGAATGATCGGAAAAACAGGGACCAAGCTCCTACCTAGCTGCCGGAGCTTTTACAAAGAGCCATGTGTTTATTGCTCACCCCCCGCCGAACGGGATCACCAGCAGTTCCTCGGGGGTCCCGTTCTCCCACCCATCCCTCTTTGTGGTGTATTTCTTTTTTTTTCCCCCCTCTTTATTTTCCCGGGAGGTTTCTGTTAGGCAACCTTTTCCTAGAGCATTTCCCTGCTCTCCATTGTGTCAAGTCTGGTGGATGGAGGTGATTTCTTTGTGCAGGCTATCCCACCGCAGGGCTACCCCCTTTCTTCTCACCCCTTCAATGTGAGGTGCAGACCCCCCCTCCCCCCCAAAAAAACCCAAAAACAAACAAACCAACGACCCAATAAGGCACCGGCCGGGGTGGCGAGTGCAGCGGGAGGCTGGCTAGCCCAGCAGAGCCACCCGGAGCTGCGCTGAAGGGAAGGGTGTCGGGGAGGCTGCAGCACCAGCTGCAAGCGGCGGGGCTGGCCCTGGCCTGTGTTTATGTATTTTGTAGTAATCACATTTCTGACATTACCCGAGCGTGCTCCGCGCAGAGGGTGATTGGCTCAGGCAGCTTTAAAACCACCTATATGCTAACAAGCCTCGCTGCCAGGTTCCTGAGGGGTCCTGGCTTGGGGGGGCGAGGGGGGGAGAAAAAAAAAAAAATTAAGAAAATAATAAATAAATCCAACCCAAAACCTTAGACCTCTGTCAGGCGGGGAGGAAAAATTATATTTCTGAACTAGTCTACAGCGTGGACAGGAAATGACCCCTCTAGAAACTGCTGCTTTAAAAAGGAGCGGTGGTGCCTGAAGCTATCCAGCCTCTCTCTCTCTCTCTCCCTCTCCCTCCCTCTCTCTCTCTCTCCGGAGCCTGAGCGCTCCCGCTCCCTCTTCCAGCCCCCCCCCTTCCCCATTCCCCCCCCCGTCTCCCGCTCTCGAGGGCTCCCACAGCAGTTCCCAGGCAGTGCGTGCAGCCTGGATGTGTGTGTGTGTGCGCGCTGCTACTTTGTACTGTGAAGAACACCCAGCCCATGTGCTCTGTATGGATGTTGATGATACTCTGTGTAGCTTGAATCTCTGCAAGCAGGCAAGATGTCCAGCACACCACATGACCCTTTCTATTCTTCTCCTTTTGGCCCATTTTATAGGAGACACACACCATACATGGTGCAACCAGAGTACCGAATATATGAAATGAACAAGAGGCTGCAGTCGCGGACGGAGGTAAGTCCCTCAGCCTTGTTTTCCTGTGCATGGACCGTGGTAGGTTTCAGCCCGAATTCCAGCTGAAGCGTCCCACTAGACAGTACCGTATTTGCAGGCAGGGACCTTAATTATTTTAGTAGTTTAATTGGGTAGTCCCTCATTATGTTTTCACGCAGAGCAACTCTTTGAGGAGATACCGGCTTAGGCTGCAATCCTGAAATTACAGTACAGCACTTCAGGATTGATTATAACGCTGGGCTCAGGAAATTTCTTTGCCTTGGTGTGGTGGTGTTTGCTGAGGATCTGTCCTGCTGGCATTTGCAGCTATAACATTGCAAGGTATTGCTTGAGCTTTTGCACAAAATTGATTCAGAAACCTTGCAGGTTTAGGGGGAGAAACGAACCTTTCTCTGGTTTGCTTTTGTAAATTCGTTAAAACTGAAAATAGATGACAATAGAAGAGAGGAGCAGAGTTTTAAAAACTTATTCCCAGGCTGCACTTAAAGAACACATGTTCCCAGCGACCGACAAGAGAAATTTGTGTTTACACTTAGAACGCGGTCGCTTTTAGCGAGGGAGATGATCGAGTCAGGACTTTAGCATATAGCTGTCAAAAGTACCCAGTAATGTAAACTACCTTCACTGTTAGTTTTGCTTTGTATAATCTGTTTAGTGGGTTATATACTCTGGTTTCTACGCTCAGAGCAGCCACCACAAAGAATATGCTGAATGGGAAGGGGAAATACTTTTGTCACTTCAAGAGGAAAAAAGAAAAAAATAGTGGAGGCTGCATCTTCTTATTTACATGGTTAAACGAAACACTTTTTAAGCCTGTTTGAAGGGAAAAGTGTGTGGACTGGATCAGGCTGCATTTCTGCCCATGTGTCTGTGTTTGTGCAACAAGCATTCTTGGTGCTGCAATTTTTTCACAGTAGTTTATTAGTGATGCCTTGAAAGCACTTTTTGAAAGTGTAAGCCTGAGAGGGAGGCAAGTACTCCCCAAATTCATGCCGTGAAGCCTTGTAGAGGACCTCGGATCGATCTGTTTGTTGTATTGTAACTGTTGAAGAGAACGTGAGGTGATCATAAAATAAACCCCACATCCCTCAATTGTCAGCTAAGCCATGGAGAGCCTGTGACGTTTAATGTATATGATACAGCTAAGGAGATGTGACCTGCTTTCTGATTGGGTAACTGCTACGGGGTAACTGCTTTTCTAACACTGTTATCACCGCTGCTCTTAAAACACTGCTGTGGAGTAACTGGTAAATACAGTTTGTGCCAGCTAAAAAAAACTCCAAGCAGCTCATTGCTCCCCAGATCATGGCAACTGGTTGTGAGTTTGGCCCCAAGTTGTTGGTTGCAGAGGGTGTCTTGCCAGTTAGAGATGCAGGGAGGGGAGTTGGGGGGTTTATTTGCTGCTGTTTGTTTCTTGGTGTCTTGCAAGTTTGTTCCCTACATTCCTGTACATGAAAAGAAGAAATGTGTATCATTAAGTGATTCCTGTAAGGTTTTACGTACAAGCTGTTCTGAAAAGCTGTCAGTGTTAATTTAGCCCTTTTGGCATAATATTTTAGTGGTAGTTTAATAATTGACTAATTTCTGATTGCAGCTCCCTTACAAATGTTACACTTGGAAAGTTTTTGAGGGACTTGTGAAACAACTTCCCCCTGCTGTGTTGCTGAGGTGTGCTGCTTTAGACTTCAACACATTTAATTTGGCACAGTTTTTGCTCTGCACATTCACGTGGATTGTTGGGGGCAAAAAGTGGTAGCCCACTCTTCCTTGCTAGTCCTGCCATAGGCTTCAGCAGCATTTTACTTTGACTGACAGTACTGAGTTAACGAAGGCCTTGTGCTCCAGCATTTCTTTTATTTGCTCAGAGTAAAAATACTTTTGCTTTGTGATTGTTCAGTGTTTACATTCTGGTCTCTCTCTCTTTTCTTTTTTTTTTTTTTTCCCCTTTTAATTTCTGAGCTGTGTGCTGTAGGTTGTTTGAAATGTAATTTTTTAAATATCCTCAGCTCATCTCATTCATCCTTCCATTAAAAAACTTTCCTCAATAGAAAAAATTATAAAAAATTAGTTCCCTGGGACACTTGCAGTGACTGCTAGGTGTGGACAGCCTGCAAGAATCATGCTGACTTCTGGGGTGGGCTGGGAGTGAAAGTTTTACATTAATTTTGTGCACTTCCAAGGATGTTTGGGATCGGTAGCTGAAGGATTCAGGAGCATGGATAACTAGCTCTGAATTTTTTTTAATCAAAACTGATGGAGTCCTGTATGTCATGGAAGGAATGTGCTTGTGCTGTAGGTGATACAGGCTTATTGCATGAACGTTTCTCTTCAGGCAGTCTGGAATAATGTAGGCACTGGGCTCTGAAGGAGGCTGCTTGTACTCTCTGAGCCCCAGGGGGTAGGTGAGCACAAGCAAAGCAGCTTAAGGGGAAAGGAATTACAAAAAATCTCTCCAAAAGCCTGGACGTAGCAAGCTGGCAGATTCCACTTGGAACATACTTCTGGAGAGAGCCAGTGAGGATGCATTACAAAATGGGAACCTCCAGCCCTTATCCCAAATATATCCTTGGAAAGCCTTAGGGGTTCTCTTGTTTTCCTGCAAAATAAAAATGTTCTTAATAATCCTCCAGTGTCAGATTCCCCGCTGCTGCTTGCAGTGGGGAAAGTTCCAAGGCAGAGCAAAATGTACATAATTTAATTAAATTGTACAGGGGATGGATGGCGAGCCTATGAAAGGAGTATTTGTGTATCATGTCTATCTCTTTTCTCCCCTCCATCTGTAGAGCCCACCCTTGCAGTGAATCCCTGTTGCTGCTCACAGTTAGGTGAGAAATGATTCAAAAAAAGTCAATGGACTGGTAGAGAATTATGGAATCCACTGATAAAAAGTATTTCCACTCTTACTCTCCCAGCAGCAGGGTCTGTGGTATCCTGTGCAGGTAGAGGTGTCCTCAAAGTTGCTCTGAGCCTTGAGGACCCTCCCTGAGGAATGCACTGCTGCCTCTTGGGTTTGTGTCAGTGCTGGCTGGAAGGGAATAGCAGCTGTGGGGAGGGATGTGCTGGGTGTATTAAGCAAAGTACAGAGTGATAGGAGTGATAAATAAAGGTCATTTAGATGCATCATGGCTGTCTTCCTTGTTCTTGTTTCCTTCAGTAGGAAATGGTGGTCTTGAAAGGAAAGAATTAGCAACTCTAGCCCATGCTAGATGAGCAAACTTCTGCTCTCCAAGCTTCTCATAGTTTTATGGGCTCTTCAGGCAGAACCTGCAACTGCCTTTTAAATTCAGGGTCAGTCTTAGGCAAAGAATTCCAATCACACCCAAGCAGGGGGTGGTTTGATGATGTAAGCACTGGCAAAAATCCATCACCCACCTAATTCTTATGTGATCTAAAGTAAATTAGGGAGTCTGAGTTACTAATGGGAACACCTTGCCTTCCTCAAAAGGTGTTCAAAGAAATGTAATCTGGTAATACTTTTTGCTAATGGAAATCAATACTTGCTTTCATAACGATACTTTGGGAGCATCTAGTGCCATTTTGTAATGCATCAACAATCCTGATTTAAAGAAGTCAAATGAATATTTAAATGTTTAATAATCTCTGGCAGATATAAAGATAAATCTTATTTACTTCTATCATAGTTGATTAACTTTCTGGTTAACCAAAATGCAGCTGTTTCCTTGCTCTGTGTGTGGGTTTAAGGATTTTATTATCATTCATTCAAACTCCATTTACCTTAATATTTTTATATCTGTGTTAGTTTAACATTTCAAGAAAGCAATTCTGTTGTGGTGTAATCAGCAGTTTCTGAAGTCCCAGGTAGCAGCACATAGTGTAGGAAAATGAGCTTAAATGTTTTCCCTGGTTTTCAAAAAAATTGATGCTTTAAAAATGCTTCTTTTCCTCTTTGATGTTTTAAATCCTTTTCACTTCTAATTTTTAATCATTTGGAATTGCTCACACTTAAAAGAAAAGAAAAGGTGATTATATCTAGTATGCAATTATTTTTCAGTAACATTACAGCACACTGTGGTTAGATCACTTAAAGTTGCTGACAGTATAAAGTCAGGCATAGCTTTATTGCCAATAATCAAAGAAATATATTGAGCCCTTAATTTGTTTATTTAGTCCCCTATATTGTAAGAACTTTTTCCTATCATAATATATTGAATTCACCTGTATCTGTCTCTGTCACTGCAAGAGGTGATGCTTTACCTCAATGTTACATGGAAAACACAGCTTTCCTTCTGGCTAGGAGAGCAGTGTTCTAATGATGACTAGAGAATTTGATTGGTAGCATGTTTGTTTTAAAGAAAATCAGCTTAATCAAATCATATTAAACTCCTATTAAACCGTACAGTAAATTTAGCAAAATTAATGTTTTCATGGTGGAAGAAAATGTAAAGAAAATTGAAAGGAAAATGAAGCAGGATGCTATGACTGTTTAAAACCTACTAAATGAACTGGAAGCTCACACAGACATTCATACTCAACCAAATATTTAAAGAAAAGTGAATTAATGCAAAGCAAAATTTCTGCAGTTTAATAGAAGTCTTTCTTTTACTTCCTTACATTACTATCTGGTGAAATAATCTTTTCTTCTCCTTCCTGATGCATTTTTAATAGACTAGTCATAAAAATCTATGTTGTGACATCACATTTGTTCACATAGCAACTTAGTATCACAAACAGATCTCTCTGATAGTGGACATAAGTCTGAGTTTGTTCAATGAGTTTGCTCTGTTGAGGGGAAAACACATAAACATCTATCTCCAAGTATTTTTGAGAAAATAATCTTTCACCCACAAATACACCAATACTTTGCAGTTCTAGGAACATGAGTAAAACGTTTAAAAGAGTACTTATAAACCATGCTTTGCAGAAACTGAAAGGTCAGTTTTAAAAGAAAACTCTTGAACTCCTTTAGGCAGACACTGACTTCAGCAGGGATTCAAGGCTTCTTCTACTGATTGTCTTTTATTTCATGTAGTTTTGTTTTTTTTTTTCATCCCTTCTAAAAATTTCAGTTGCAGCTGTTTTCAATTAAATTGTTACAAACTAACAATTCTTATGAGGCTGGGGGAGCCAAAAAAAAAAAAAAGACTACTTCCTTTCCATGCTGATCCTTAGCTTCCAATCAGGGATATTTTGCTGTCTCCCCCCTCCCCCACTCCCGCCCACCCCCAAAGTTATCATATAGGATGTATACATCACATGTAAAGAACCAGGAGCTTTTGGGGGCAGGGGCTGGGGGGGAAGGGGGAGGAGAGAGTCAGTGTGACAGTGTAAAAATTGATCCCCTTCAGATCACTCTGATGCTTACTAAATAATTTTCTAGAAAGAAACCTTTCCAATGCCTCCTTTTCTCTGTTTCGTTCTTTACTCTTTAAACCATAAATCCACTTAAAAAAACCCCTCAAACTCAGTCTTTCCCTGATGTAAACAAGATTTACTATGCAGATCCAGTCTCAAAAATAGAAGCCTTTGGGTGGTGAAAAGGAACCAAACAGATCATAACAAGGACCCAGTCCTGTGCTCTTATTTCAGCTGGACTTTTGCCTGCAGTAGGACTGCGAGATCAGATTAAAAGAATAAAAAAAATTGGTTTTGGTATATACACTTTCTTTGTTTACAGAAAAAGGGCATGGGTAGATTGCTGAACTCATTGCAGTATTTTTAGCTGGACTCCTCAGTTCAAATGTTTTGTTTTGTTTTTTGGGGTTTTTTTTGTATCTTTTTGCCAAAATTGCGTATCTGCTGTAAGCAGGCATTCCAACCATGCCGATACTTTGTTCACTTGCTTCCTCCCCAAGAAGAGCTTTCTTTCCTGCACTGTGCACTGTATAAAATGGCCAGCATATAGCCTCAGTTTTGCTGGGTGCTCTTTTCCAACAGTTGTTTCTGGGCTATTTAGAACTGCCCAGGAGTGATCCTGGCAGGGACAGGGTTGCCCCAAAGTGGTTGATGAGTAGTCTCCAAAAAAGGCTGTGGTAGGGCAGGGCCTGCTGGCTGGGTCTCAATGATCTTATTTATTAGGGAAAAAAAATTGTAGTGACAGAAACCTCCTTGAACCCCTGGCTGAAATCTTCTCCCTATCTGGTGTCTTTGTTTTCTCTGCTACATTACTGTTAAAGTTTTGGAGAGAAAGCTCTTGGTGGTCAGAATACTGTTTCTGTTTCTCTTACACTGGGGTGGGCATCCATACCTTTCTAAACTAAAGCCTGGAAGTTACTGATCTAAGCTGAAAAGTGCATTCAGTACTCCTGAGGTAGCTGGGGATCAACCAGAACCATCTGCAGACCATAAACCTCAGCATGGGAACAGCTGATTCTTCTGAAGAGAGCTCTGGCACTTTTGTGTCTTTACAGGTTTAGTGGAAAATCACTGACCTGGAAAAATGAGACCTTTGCAGAACCAATATTGAACTAGGACTTGGTGGCTTTCTGACCCTGTCACCTCTTCAAGACTTAAGAGTGTTGGTAGTGTAGAGCCTTTGCAAAGGCCATAACTTGTACAGAATCAGGCTGTCCACACCTTGAGGCTTGGGTTGCCTTGACATCACCTTGATGTTTATACACCAGTGTAGAGAAGACATAATCACAATGAAGCTCTTGGCCAGGGTGGTATTCCTGTCCTGAAGCATGAGACTTGAGCGTGGCAGACTTCTTTATAACTCTGGTAACTACATCCAAAATACAACTAACAAAAATAAAGCTTCTCCCTAAGGTCTCTCTGTTGTCAGTATTCAGACCCAGGTACTTGGCAAGGGCACAGTCACAAAATCCCAAGTGACACAGTAAAGCCATAAGTTCAGGTAGTTTTCTAAATGTACTAAAAATCTTGTTTGGTTACCTGCAAACTAGGTAGGTCTTTGTATCCTTCTAAGCAACTAGTAAAATAGAACAGTCTTGTACCATCTGTCACACCTGATCTGCAATACCTGCTGATATCCATCTTTCCTGATTCTAGGCTCATCTTGCCAAGCCTGGTTAGCTGAGCAGAAACATTCAAATCTCTCTGCACAATTTATGTGTGCCTGGGTTTAAAAAGAGAAAGGGGAAATCTAAACTCTGAGTATAGCTTTACCATAGATTACTCACAGCAGATTCAGTATCTGTCAGGATCCTGTCCATTTTACACAACTACAAGAGCATCATGCATGTTCTAGAAGAATTGCAAAGGCTGCTTGGATGACCCAATCTGTTGCATTCAGAGGGCAAAGGAAACATTATGTGTATACAAAAGTTAACATAGTGGGAAGTATCTGTTTAAGGCAGACCCAAGAATAGACCTAATAACAGATCCACTGTGTTCATTCTTCAGAAAATTAAATACCTGGAAAAAAACAACTGTCCCTTTTTGAGTATTACAGTCAGTCTTAGGTTGTTTACACCATGGATTGCTTTTATTTTTCTTTTTGACTTCCAAATGTTTGGGTTTTTTTAAACTATTTTTAAATTGTGCTCTTTCTAAAGTAGTAAATCGAGAAAATGATGACTTCCAGGACATTGCACTTTTATAGTAATTCATATACCTAATCTTGATCGTTGTTCCAGTTGTGTAGTTTTGCCTAAACCATTAGCAGGAGGTTGTATGAGAGGAGTTGCCATCTGTCCTAGAGCAGGTTACAAAGAGATTTCTGAAATATTGATGACCACACTATGCAAAAAGAAATATTCTAAATCTTTAAATACAGTAGTTAAACAGAGAGAGGAAAATGCTCAGAAAGCAAGCAAGCAAACAGAGTGGTATTTTTTAGTTTTATAATTGTTGGAGCTGAAGCAACCTCACCGTAGTCCAGCCCTCAGGAAGGCAGTCAGCAGCATCAGCATTCCTATCCCCTCTTTTACAGGTTAGAGATCCTTGAAGTTGCAGATGGCACGGCAGACATGAAATTTGCTTTGCTCCTAGGTTTGCAACCAGGATAGTGTTATACAGTTGGAAAAAGGGAATATGAAATCCTCATACCTAGACTGCTATGCTCACTTCATGCAGTTTGCAAAGCTCTCAAGCATGGGTTGTGGAGCAGTGGAAGAAAGGCTACAATTGTCTGCTTTACTCTGTCACCCATATTCTGGTAGTATCTTCCCTTTTCAGATCAGTGTCCCTGTCTTCCATACTTCCATGGTACTTTTATCCACTTTAAGTACCAACACTGTTTCTGTGTTACTCTTTCTATCACATCACGATGTTATTGTGATGAGAAAGGAAAAGAACTATGAAATAATTCCTTTGGAGGAAATGAAAATTCTTCTTGCTGAAGTTGCTCAGCATCTTGCAGGAGGGTCCTTCCTTCCTCTTGGTGCTTGGTTGGCATTTCTCCACCTTTCTTCTTCAACATACCAAGATACAGATACAGATTCTATATGTATGCTGTAGTAAATGAAGGCAATACAATAGCCTTATCGCTTCTACCTGGACTTACTGGAGTATCAGTTAACCCTTGGGGTAATTAGGTAATAATGTTGTTGACGTGATTTGCAGTACCATTTGAAGCAATTAGAAGTTCAGATATAATGTGCTGCAATTATGCATTATATAGCCCATCTATCCCTTTTTACAGAGGAAAAATTACCATATGTTTTGTGGGAAGCTTGGCATTTTGCACTGACTGGAGTTTTCTGCTTGTATTTACGAACAGCACGCCTGTAAACCATGGCAATAACTCTTTGAAGGCCACACCTATGCACACTGCTGATTATGTTAAAAAGCACGGGCTTATTTTAATGAATGTGTTGGCATGAATAATGGGACATGAAAAGCCAACACACTGGGTAAAGGTTCATTACCTGAGTGCAACAAAAACTACACGCAAAATTTCCATGACTATTCGTTTGAATTTAACAGTGAATTTGCTTTGGCTGTGCTTGTGCTCTTTATGCCTTTCTGTGAATGTTTGAGCAACGGAGTTTTATTCTTACAAATAATTGCAAAATGCAGATTTCAATTTGTTGAGCGCTCTGGCAAGAAGATGCTTATTTTACAGGAGCTAAGCTGAGGTGCAGCGTTTCCTGTTTTGAGTTTACAAAACCTCCCAGATAGAACCCTGACACTTAAAAATAAAATATGCCAGAGAAGAGTCTCTGTTGGCTTTGCGGTAAGGACTGACTGGTGTATTAATTTAAAGCAAATAAATAGCAAGGACTGGTGGTGGTGAGAAAATTACAGGTCAGTAAATATATATGTATATTTTTCTTCACGGGATAGGGTGCTGTTTACCATGCAGTTACTTTAGAAAAGTGTAACACAAAAAAAAATTCCTTAAAAATTCAGAGTTTCCTGGCATTTTAAGCTCTAGGTCCATCTGTGCTCATCCAGTCAAGGATGCAAAAAAAGTAACACACAATGTATGACCAATCTGAGCATATAGTCTTAGTAGGATATTACATGCTTACACCATACTGTTTGTCATGAAAGAATAGCAAAAATGTGTCTTTCATTTTAATATATTATGCATTCAAACAAATCATTATTAATTCCTAGCAACTTCAAGCAGAACAAAGTGGAATTCACAACATTTATTATTTGAGGTGAATGATAAGCTCAGCTCTTTTCAGTACCTCTTAACACTCTCTCAGGGTTAATAATACAAAGTAAAAAGCTCAGTCAAGGTGCCAGTGCACCAAGTGCATCCTTTCACTGGTGGTACTCTCAGGTTATTTAACATCCCATCTCCAGCCTCCTACAGCAACCGAGTTACACCTTGATGGGTGAAAAACCAGGCAGTGTAGCACAGGCTTCCTCATCCCCAGCCCTGCTCTTCCCACTGCTCTGTAACCTGAAGCCACAACCTGCGTGTCTAGACTGACAAGAATCCTTCCAGTTGAGCCACTGTGACACCTTGTGGCTTGCGAAGCAACACAAGCATCTTTTAGAAAACTTAGCAGGTAAAACGCAAAGGTTAACCATGGGTGTTGGTAAATGGACACCACTATCAACAGGAATTCCTTTGCTTAGTTTCTTTGCGATGGGTTTGAGCTGTACTTAAATTAAGCAGTTGTGGGCTCGTTTCTTGTTGAGGTGTATTATGTATTTTCCTGTGAAGTGCCATAAGATAAGGAATTGTTTTGCTGGCTGACCTGTTGCTATTATCTCTAGTGCTCTGGTGTTTGCTCACCATTCAGATTACACAGAGAAACACTGTTTTGGCTGCAGTATAGAGTAAATACTTCATTTGTTTGCAACCATTAATTTGGTTAGCCAAAAGAACCCTTAAGAAGAAGAGACTTAAGTACTTTTTGGTGCTCAGTATGTTAAAACAGTGGAAAAGTTAAAAGCAACTAAGATATAGAAGTAACTAAGATATAGGAAGCATTTGGCAATGGGTATGCAACTCTGTAACCCCCTTAAGTTGGGGTTAAATAGATCAGTGTTTCAGCTGTGAATGAGTCCATAACTATAATTAAGCTGTATTTTAATGAGAAATTCTCAGTAAACTTAAAATTGGTCCAATAATACATGGGGCTGAAAAGAAACTCTGCATCCATAAAGCCTCAGGACCTCACTGACACTGATGTCTTGATTGTGACTTCTTGTGTCTTCAAACAAGCATAGCTGAGTTTTCTCCCATGATGAATCCTGAGCATTTGAGAGGAGTTTCCTGTAAACTCTTGTGTCCTGTAACACTTCCCTTTGGTTCTGATGCTTCCAAAATCTTGGCAACAACTGGTTTGACTTGGTTGCCCCTCTGTTGCCAAACACTGATTTACTGCTTAGTAGGCTCCCTTACAATGCAAGGGGTCCACATGCCTCTATTGTCCCTTATCCTCAAGTACATACACAGTGCTGTCACTTGAAGATATTACATAGATTTGTGTGCCCAAACTTGGATTTAACCTCCTGGTGTGGGAAGCAGTAGCAACACCGGGCATTCAACACATCTTTCATGCATAGATATTTTGATGCTTTGCTGAGCTTTAGGCTCTTAAAGTTAGCTGGCTGCTGGTGTTCATGCACAACCCTGTCTTTGTGGTGTGTACCATTATGTTTATTGTAAGATTTTTGGGGCTAGAACCACCTTCTCTGTTCTGGTACAGCGGTAGCACAGTGGAGTTCTGTTGTCTATCTATGGCACATTTTTGTGCTATGTATTGTGACTAACTAAAGGCTAAAAGTAGCTAGGATGATTCAAAATACTTTCAAACCCAAATCTAAATATACCACATTCCTTTTGATTTCACAAATCAAAATGTTTTAATTGATAGTACATGTATTTATGCACTACAGAGAATTATCTGACTAGAAAATACCATAATGCTGGGGGTTCTTGGAAGATGACTGTTTAATGTTATTAACACATTTCATTACCTCTCAAATAATTCAGCACACTTGCCCAAACCAACTGGCTCTGCCAAGAAAGTACAAATATATTTTAGGGCAGCATTCTGCTGGAGAATTTGTATATATGTTATTGTTATTGAATCTGTTATTTTTTAGTGTGATTCTTCAGTAGTTTCACATCAAACAAGGAAGATCATTCTAAGTCCATTTTCTTTTAGGAGTAGAAAGAGTATCTTATGTTAAATTCCACAGGAAAAGCATATTCTTCTCAATGGGAGCAGGCACTGTGGAATACGCATCTTATTTCATGAGGATTTGGGGAGGGAATATTGTGAAGTCTTTTAATAAGTAACTTCTTGTAATAAATAACTGCCTGTAATAAATAAGTAGAGATGAACCAGAGAGGTTGTTCTAGGGAAGAAAGGCAACACTTATTTTTCTTTTATTGTTTGCACTCTACTGATTTAATTAGCCAGTGAGAACAGACCCACTTTGAATATTAAAAAGACAAAATCAACTCCCCCCTCCCCCGTTCCCACATCTGTTGCCTTTTGGAGACTACTTACAGTAGCAAAACTACCTAGTTTCTAATGGATTTTGCTTTTTAACAGATATTACCTGGATTTCCTTGTGAATAAATGAGGTAATTATAAGTATTTTATCCTGGCTCTGAGGGAGAGACGCTGTGTATATTGTCATTTTGAGAGACACTGGGCTACGTCAGGCAAAACTAAAACATTTTTGGTGTTGCACAGATGAAGGTAGGCACAGCCTTGAAACATTTCTGAATGGTGATCTAATAGCAAGACTTTAATCATTACCATGCTCTAGAAACTTGAATTGTTCCTGTGACTGCTCAGAGTTGGAAGGAGAGGAGTCCTGAGTAGGGTTGTACATGGGTGAGGAGCAGGAGGGCGTGGATGGGTAAAGCAACTGAAATAATCTCTGCTCCCTTTCATCACACTGCTGCCTCCTGCAATATCAATTAAATGGAGTGAATTTCAATAAGGAAGGGAAGCAGTTCCCTGCACCTCTGCTGGGTTAGACCCTCCCCTGCACAGGAGCAAAAACCTTCTTTCTAATTGCAGTCTAGAATATGAATATTTATGCCTCCTCCTGATCTCAGTATCGCAGGACCAAGGTCCTGCTAAGTGGCCATCCTATTTTGGGACCTTTCCTCATCTGTGGACTTCAGAATTCCCTTAGCTGTGTTTAACACTGCATTTAAAACCAGCATCAAAATGGGTGAATGTTTTCAGTAGTTTTTTCTCACCATTATTTTAGGCATATACCAGCTACTTTATTAAAACATATTTCCTATTGAGAGGAAACAAGTCTCCTAATTTTGCTAAAGGTGGTTTTTAAGAAACACAATTACCTATATAATTTTCCTTTATTATTAGGAAATATTTGAAGCTATTAGGACCATGGGAACTTGGTTAAACCCACCTGGTGTGCAAATTTTGTTAGCAGAATAACTGCTCTAAGCTTGAGAACACCGAGCGGGATTGTAAGAGTCAACTGAGAAACATAAATTGAGAGCTCAGCCCAGTGCTCTTTTCCTTCCTTAGAGATTGATGGCACACAGATGCACAGTTGCAAATAACAAAATAACATAGCTTGTGGGCCAATGGTGCTGTTGTGATTAAAAATAAATAAATAAAAAAAAAAGAATTAAAAGTATCTGTTTCTCCATCACTCTGAGGTTCCTAAGGTTTTTTTCAGCCTCATTTTGTAACTGCAGCTCCTCATCCCATGCAGAGCTTTCCTGTTTTTGTCAGTGAATCAAGCATTTGGCCCTAAATATGGAGGTGCAAGAAGAAGGTGAAGACGCTGGTATGGCAAAAATTTGTTTTATGGAACCTACCAATTCTAATGGGTTTTAGCAACGTTAGGTGGCTCAGTTCTTAGAGATGGAGCTGAGATGAAATGACCAGAAGGGTGTATTCAGCTTTCAAGTGTTGTCCAAAGCTGGCTAGGTGATAAAACTGCATGTTCAGGGGCTTTGATTGTATTTGCACTTATTTCACAAATGCCAAAGGTATAATAGAAAGCATGGTTAAGAGCAAGCAGCACTTGCTATTAAGGATTATTGTGTTGCAAAACAAATAACAGAAAGAGGGGAAGGTTTTTCTCAATTAGAAATTTAGCTGAAGAGGAATGTATGGCACAAATATTAGCAGAATGGGAGGCTGTCTGGAGTACATCATTTAGCTGAGCTCATGGACACACTCCCTGAAAGTAGGCTCCAAAGCCCACATTGTTATCTGTGTAAATAATACCAAATTTAGCCAGATTTGTTACGAGTTTTTTTCCTTAATTTGGTTGGTTATAATACCAATCCAAACCAAATCCTGGATGTTCAGAGTTAATATTTTCCAGCACTTTTTCTCCAGCAGCTGCTAGCCTCTACAGCTTTGCTGGGAAGGGGAAAGGAGAGGTTTAAATGAAATTCCCAGCCTTTTAGTGTCTGCTCAGCCTGAGACTGGCAGCATGGGGGGTTTGTGGCTGCTGACCTGGCAGCCTTACAGCATTTTTATGACGTCAAGTGCACACATCATGGGGCTGTGCAAGCTAAATATGGGCTTCAGCCCCCCCTACTCCCCCTCCCCTTCTCTGGTTGATTTCATTTAGGAGACTTAGGACTTCTCTCAGTAAAAATCAGAGTGAAAGAATTGAGCTGCTCATTGTAGTTGTGAAATTGTGTGCTTGGCCGTGTGGCCTCAGTTACTGGGCTCAGCAGCTTTTTTTTTTTTTTTTTTTTTTTTTTTGTAGGCATGCTTTCTATATAGTGCTTTGTATTGTATAGTGAGCAATGACTTGCTGCTGTAATCAATGAAAAATGGGTGCAGCCAGCAAATCTGAGTTCTGCTGAATTAAAGAGCAAATTCTTCATTAGCTTCAACACCACCAGTCTTGTATATCTACCTTAAAGCATGGATTCCTTCGGTTTGATATTTATATGGACCTTTGGAGTTCTTTTTGCTAGGAACATGAGGTTTAAATAATTATCTCTACAAGGTTTCATATATATTGACAAAATGTTACTGTCCTTTTCACACTCAGATGCATTTAAAACCTGTGGTTTCATTTTGGGCTGGTTCATTTCAGTGAAGTTTATGAAATCGCAGCCACTTGCAATTACAGCTGTCTCCCTTGCAGCTACTTAACGATTTATTTATTTCTAGGAATTGCATTTGAAATTCCCAGACATCTAAACCTTTTTCAGCATCAAACTGACCACTGATCTTAAAAAAAAAAAAATTATCTGCACCAGCACCAACTCAATCATTGACAAGGGCTGGAGGAAATTAAACATCTGGGATCTATTAAGATTTTTATTTATGCTTTTAAATATTGAAATGTGTATCACTGCTTGCCTTTTCTGCTTCCAGCATGGGTCCATTAAAGAAAGCTCTCACAACACAAACAGTTGCATGGTAAAGTGATTTGGGCTAGAAAGCTGGGACCCCACCGTGTAATTGTAGAAGAATGGCAAGGAAAGCACAGACTGTGGTGAACATCAGTTTATTTATTTATTGTGGTGGCAGAAATACTTTACCGGATTCTTCCCAAATACAACAGATTTTTCAGTTCTCTTGTGGTTTCTCTCAGAAAATGCTTCACCCTTGCATTTATCTGCTTTCTTTACACCATGTCTTTGATGCCCAACTTCGCTGGAGTTTTCAGGGCGAGTGTGATGGCCCAAAGTTTTCTCACTACCACACTTTCAAATAGTTGCCTGTTTGCATCCTCACTGGAAGACACCATTTGTAATTATTAGCTGGCTTTTTTAATCATGTAATATTTTCAGAGGGGATAGAATGCTGCCAGGCCAGTAGCTGAGGCCCCATCAGAAGTTGGCCAACTTTCCACAAACTCCAGAGCCTGTGGAGAAAGTAGGGTACAGGACAAGGGATCAAAGCCTCCAAGGTGCTCTGTCACCATAGCACCAGGCAAATTGTAAATCTGCTTTAAGGACAGACATTTGGGCAACAGGCAAAACTACCACTGGGTGTTTTTGGAGGTCAGGTAAGGAAAGGGCTCAGCTGGAGGGAGGAAGATTGTAAATCTTATTTATAGGGGCTGGTGGAAAGAGGAGCTCATTACCAGGTAGAGTCCCTCAGCTGAGGTGAAGTCCCTTCCATCTCACAGAAACTCTCTTGTAAAACGTGTCTGGGGTTTTGTCTGTGGCTTGCTGATTTTATTGGAGACTCTGAATACAATATCTGGGAAGAGTTAATTGGAATCCATGTCATTTTGGTGGGGGTAGAAAGAAAAAAAGGGATACACATTTGCAGATAATCAGCCCTTTCGATGTATGGTTCCCAGGATTTTCTGTTACTTTTGGACTCGGGGAAATAGGAGAATAATATAGGAAATGGTGAAAGTTAGCTTTAGGAAGGGAAAGATATTCAGAAGTGACTTGACAGCAAATATACCAGTCTGACTGACCAGAAGAAATATTTAAATGCCATTCCTATAGGTAGCACTAACCCAAAGGAACAGTAAAAAGCCAGAGGGGTTTGTAGATGCTGCATACAGTGTCTTTAAAAGAGTATTTTGGACTTTGTCATCTAATGTGAAAATTCAAGATTGGATAATAGCCGGTAGTGAAGATTATTTTTTTTTTTCTATTTCCTTGATGAGCTACATTTAAAACTTGCCTGGGATGCATCTAAAACCCTATCCTGAAATAACAACTCCTTGAAAAGCTAATATATTTTTTTATCAACAAATGTTTGCTAGATACAAAGATTTTAATATCCTTCAGGGTATCCCTTTGGGTGTTGTCACAATGTACACCTGAAAACCTCAGACATGTAAGCATAAAAACTTAAATAAAATGAAATTAGTTGCAGCTTCACCCAGCACCTCCATTACTGATCCAGGGAACTCCAGTGAGTATAGATGGTTCCCTACCACTAATTATCATTCAAAATGCCAGGGTTGTGTTTTTTCCTTTCAAGTGACATTGTTAGAGAGATGATTTTTTTATTTTTTAATTTTTTAAAGCAAGTTTAAATTGGTATTTCTCATTCATTTAGAGTGATGCACTATATCGGAAGAGCAGAAAAACCAAACTTATGCTATGAATGAAAACATTTTTTCAAATTTACAAAATCTTGGAGCTAGATCATAGCATGGCACTTGTGCAAAAGACTGTTCACTCAGTGACTGGTCACAGCACTCTTACTAAATGTGTTTCAATTCATTTTTTGTCACTAAGAAATCGAGAAGTAGGTAGCTTATTAAAGATGACCACATCCTTTTATGCAAATTTAATGTACCTGGCAGGTTTATTATGATAAATGATCAGGATGAGATAGTGCATGATGGATCTCTAATCTCTCCTGTGAAGATCTTCATGTCTTGCAGGAAGTAGCCCCTTGAGAGCTCCAATCTTTAGAAATATGTGGCAGATGGTGATGTCTGCAGAGTCTTAGAGATTGCTTTGAAGTTCCTCCAAATGATGCCTGAAGTTATGTGTCTGAGTTTTGAAAGTTCTTTTGCTTCACCTCTCCTTTGGGGAGCCCTTCCCCCCTCCTGTTGTTGTGCCCCCAAGTTGTTCCTCAGCCTGGGAACATGCAGCACATCCTTACAGAGAACATTTCAACTCTCTTCCCGATCCTGTCTCATCTTTGGCTGTCAAGTTGTTCTTCCACTGGACACCCTGCATATTTTAAGTGCAGTGCTTCACAACAGCAAAACCAGAAGAAATGTCTTAGAAAAAGCCATCTGCCATCCAAGCTTGGCGTTCAGTTTTTGAGCACATCTTTGGAGCCAGCATCGGTGCTAGTGCCATGTTAAGTAATTCAGCAATTATAATCAATTACCAATATTAATGAGGTCAGCTTCTCTCCAGTCAACAGCAGAGGGTTAAATTGTAATGCTGCTGCAGAAAGTCTGAAAGAACACATGAAATCAAAAAACTCTGCAAAGCTTTTGAAAATCAAACCCTAATTTACGGGAATACAGCTAATGAAATAGATACAATATAAAAGCATAAAACAGTACAGAGTAGAGATCTGAGCAGCTCTGTGTTTTCAGAGATGAATATTTTGATTTTTCATGAGTTGATCTGAGTTTGGGTGGGCTTTTTTTCTGAAATCAAGTGCCAAATTTTATGGAGATTTTTATACCTCTCGTATTCCCTTTATAAATTCTTCTATTAGAATCACTCTTTCTAAGTACTTCTGATACAATCTTTACCATACATAACCTTGTGTGTAATAATTGGTAATATTTAGTTAGGTACACATACATTTTTAGTGTCTAGGATTTTTTTGGCATTATTTTTCTCTCAAAAGCAATTCTCACAACTTGATCCCTTTTCAATTTCTGAATTTGTAATGTTTTTTTTTTAATCGTGGCCTATGGATTCCTACTGAAACCATGAAAAAATATGTATTAATATTTCAAGTAATAGTTTCATAACTATTGTAAATGCCTCAGACTACTGTAAGCTGTGTAACAAAGTGTAGCTTCTACTAAGGCTTGAATATTTCTGTTTACATTACACTTTTAATTTTGGAATAATTCTCAAAAGGTTTTTTCTTACCTATGTAGGAGCCACAGCTAATCATGGTGTGATACTCAGTTGTTTTTAAAAGGGAGAGGACCAGTGAGCTGTCTGTGCTTGAGGTGTGGTACAAAGGAAATTTGGGGAAGTTGCTAATGTCTGTTATTAGCCCAGTTTAAAAATTCTTGATTTTGGATGTTGTACTTGCAACCCTTAAACTAAGACATTAACTTACCTCTCCTTGGACTGCTGTTGGTTTTTTAGGAGTTGTCAGTAATGAAATGCTGAAGGCACATCTTCAACAAACGATGTTTTAGGTCCCTGTTATTATGATTTGCAAAACATTATTGTTCCATAATGCAATGCAGTTGTTTAAAAAACAAAACAAAACAAATCCCTGAAAACCAGTACCACAGACCTGACTCATCTGTCTGTGGTCTAGAAAGGGGTATTACAGCCTTGAAAAATCTTCTTGTTAAAATTCTGCTCGTTGGTTAAGGAAGAGACTGTGGAGACTTTTCTGTCTCAGTGACATTCCCTTTGTTTCAGGTTATTGCTATAGCCTGTCATCCCAAGGTGATTTATGGATTCACTTGGAATGATTCTAGATTTATAAGAATTCATTTGCAGGGCAAAGAGGATTTGGAATGAAAAAGAAAGTTCCAAATGCTAGTTACTATCCTGGGTTTAAATATATATGTTTGTATGTATTTTCCTACCTAATTGGAACTTTACTGTCAGTGTCTCCAAGGCCTACCAAAAGACTTGTTTCCTCTCCACAAATAAATCTTCCAGTTCTAATCTGGATGCATTTAACACTTTAATAATGATAAATATTATACTATATTTAATAAAGAATGTGACTGAAAGCAAAGTTAGATTAACCCTCCCTCTGAGCACGAGGCTGGTCTTACCTTTACATTTCTTCCCTGGCAAACCCTTTGTTCATGCAAATGAAATAATAAATATTTCCTTGCTTACTGCCCTTCCTCTGAGTGCAGATTTTCCTGGAGGATTGGGAGACAGACCTGGGAGTTGATTCAGTCCATTCTCACACCCCTGGTTTCTGAGCCAGGGATGCTGAATCAGCAGGTGGGAGTTGCTGTGCTCTACCATATTGCACCTAGTGGGCAAAGACCATTGGAGGCTATCTGGTCATCAGCAGAAGATTTCTTTGTCCAAATCTCAACTCTTTGCTGAACCAGCTGTTGAAAGTGTCCCTGGGCTGTGTCCCTCTTAGAGGGAGCCATGCTGTTTGACTTTTGGTTGTTGAGCAGCATCTTTTCTTCTTCATCCCCCTTTGATACCCAGATTCAGTTCTCCTCAGTGCCATGCTCTGCCCTAACCCTTCTTGCCCTGTGGGTCTGGAAAGATTGTTAATAATGAAGTGTTTTTGCTAGTGAAGTTCAGAAATTAATACCATACTCGTCTGGATTATTTCTTAGGTTTTCTGGAGGAGCATTCAGATGTCTAATATACACAAAATCCTGAATTTTCCAACTTTGATTTTAATTTTGTCATTGATTTTTTTTTTAAATAATATCAAAATAAGAAACTTATTTCAGTGTTATTCTGAAAAATCATCATAACCCTCATACAGCCATATGCATTTGTATTGCACTGCACATGAATGTGTGGTACAGTGGTGTCAGGCAAGAAAACGTCCACTGAACAGTACATCCATTGTGAGTCATAACCCAAATCTTTTATCTAGGGCATCTTCTGACTTTGCTTAAGAGTGGATTGTTATCTACTGATCTAGTGATCTTCAGAGAAGAAAAGCTGCTTAACTGGAGAGAAAAAAAAATAGAAAAAAACCCACCAAAAAAACCACAACCAAACCAACCACAAAAAAAAAAAAAAAAAAAAACCCACGACCAAAAGAAAAAAAAAAACCAAAAAAAACCCCACCCCCAAACAGCACAAAAAACCCAGATAATGCTGTCAAGACTAAAAGCTTCACCAGTAGCTAATATCTGAGTCCACAAAACTGTGGCTATGTTTTAATCAATAATATGCACTGATAAAGAGGAAATTATGTATTCCAGTTTGGGAAAACCCAAAATATTTACTCAACCGTCTGTTTGCCTTTATAGTAGTAACCAATCTAGACTTTTATTTGCAAACTGTGAACAAAGATGAAACACTAAAATAGCTGTGAAGTCTCCTTTCCTTTTATTTTTGTTTCTTCAGTTTTGGAAATTCTTTGTACAACTGTTGGTTTAGTAAAAATGAACATACACAACTATCATGATGCCTAAAGTTTAAAAATAAATTAGCCTGAGGCATTTCACTCCGAGGAATGCCAACAAATTTCTGAGAACTAAAACAGACCCTAAAGCTAGCTGTAATTGTCCTGCCTGGGTGGGCACAAACATGGGGATATGGTGCCATCTCTTCCACGTTGCTTGCCCAGCCTGTCTGGAAAGAGGGATCAGGAAAGCAGGACTGGCACAAACCCTCCTGTTTGGTTACTGGGAACACCATGAAAAAGCAGATTCAGATTGAATAGTACTGTGGGCCAGCTAGCAGAGGAAGGAAAATATTGGCAAAGTAACAGTTTTGGTTTTAGAGCAGCCCAGAGTCTTTTAGTTTTGTTAGGCAGTGAGAATCCAGGCAGTTGTGAGATGCTGTTGAGATCAGTCAGCTCTGATGCTAAGGATTGCTTTAAGAAAATATTTTTTATTTTTCCACAGAAGAACCTTCCTCAGGACTTAACAAATGGGTTAAGAAGGGTCACCTGGTGATCATCAATAGAGTAGTTTTTCTTTTTCAGGAACATAAGTTATCAATGAGTGTACAACTGGCCTGTGTGAGCATCACTTTTATACACAGGCCAAAACTGATACATGGCTTGAAATATGTTATTACCATTTTCCATGGGCTCTTAGAAGGAGAGGAAAAGGTAAAGGATAGAATCTACAGATATATCTGATAATTTATAACTGTAAATATCTGTAAGGGGAGGTGATATTGCAGGACCCTCCTCGGCCCCCCAGTATGTAAGAGAATAATCTGTGCATGAAAGCAAAACATTGGCAGCTTCTAGTTTTTTTGTACAGCCCAAAAGTGGCAATTCTTCTTACCAAAATAGAATAGTCAGTGTGTTCTCAACATGAGAATATTGCCAAAATGAGCAACTGAATACATCTTCTATAAAAAGTGTGAGTTTAGGTCCTGTGAATTTCTTGTAGTTGAATCTGATAGCACTTAGGAGAGGGAGCTTGAAAAAGCACAAACCCAAAACCCTAGAAAATTCTGTTGTCACTTCCCATCCACACACCCCAACTAATTCTGAGATTTGTATCTGAACTTTTAGTTAAAACTAATAGTCTGCTATGTGAAAATAAAAAAGCAGGAAATCAGGATTCCTTAGCAGTAGCTCTACAAATAGGTCAAATGTTTCTTGAAAAAAAAAAAAAAAAAGTTATGATATACCTAGAACTGCTTATTGTGTTGTCTTCAAATTTGTGTAGTGTTTTCTACCTGTAGTCAAAATATAATTAGTACTTCTTTTAAAAATTATTTTTAATTTTTTTTAATCTTTTGTGGTGGACTTCTATGAGGGATTTTCTGGGGCTGGCTGATGTGCAGGTCTACTTCTAAGGGCTTCATAAAAGGTAACTGGGAAACTCCCTGTTGGCAGCCTTTTATTTGCTTTATGGAGGCTGCCATACCTCACATTTAAAATTTGCAGGTGTCTGCACATAAAAAATAAAATAAAATAAAATAAAAAGGTACACTGTTTCATTTCATTGTCATATTTTAAACACTCACTCCATTTTGCAGTTTCTTGGTTACAAATTGATTCACTGTTCTCTGCTTGTATCCTAACGTGCAGACCTAGAGCCCTCAAAAGGCATCCATTGAAGTTCTTTATCTCTGACTGTATCTTCCAAGATAGTTTGGTAATTAATAAAAATACTAAACCTTAAAAAGATCATTGTTACCTCTACTCCCCCCCAGCCTAAAAAGGGAAAAAAAAACCCAAAACAACCAAGCAAAAAGCCCACAACAAAAAGGGCCTGGATGCCTGAATAACCAGATATTATCTGTTTAAAATCTCAGAGGTAGTTAGATCTGCACAGGAACTCAGAAATAACATCTCATCTCTGGACTGAACATGTACTCACATGCCAGTGCTCTCACAAGCTAGCATGTCAAAAGAAGCTTTGCAGTTTTGTTTCCTAGTGTGCCACAAGTTATCACAAGTGTGCAAGCCTTCTGTATTCAATGAAATTTTAAGAAAAACTGATCTTTTCAGATGAGAGTATGAAAAAAAAAATTAGGAAATTCTGCTGCTTTCCATCCATCCATTCCCATCCATCCTCATCCATCCATCCGTCCAGCCTCCATCTCCCTTCCATGCAGTAGATTACATCTAGGTGGAAAATACAGACCTGAAACATTCTCTCCTGCATAATTTTTCTTGAAAGATCATTTTTAGATGGAGTTGCATGTTAAGTTCTCAGCGACCTTCACCTATGAAGTGATCTATAGCTGGGGAACTGCACCCACACACAAATCTCTTTTGGTGCATGACTTCATTGTAAATCTAGGACTTAAATGGCTTTTTCAGCACATGTTGCTGTAGTGAAGATAATTTTTGCCATAATTTTTATTGTACTTGAGCTTTTAGGAGCCTTTCTCCTTTCTGAGGCTCTGCACTCACGCAATTTAGTATTTCAGCATCGAGTGGGATGATTGGAAGGTGTGACAGTGTCAGAGCTGGGGGTAAATCTTTAACATACAAATCACATGCTTCTTCCTTCAGCTTGTCAAACTGTTTTGGTGCCTCTGACCAAAGAGTTCAGTGATGGACTGGCTTATCTCTCTCTTACAGTGAAACATTTAATGGAGAATTTCCTAATCTGCCTGTCTAAGATCTTGTATTAACACTCATTGCCATTGTATCTGAGCACTTCCCAAGTGTCAGAACAACAATCATATCTCTCTCTTCCTTCCCCACCAGGGGTAGAAATGATTAGTTTGTTCTTTCCTAGTAAGAGAACTGAAATGGGGTCAGAGAGCCAGGATGGTCAACAATATTGTTTTGTAACTGAACTGGATGGGTGGATTTCATACCCATTGTTGCTTTCTTCCTGCTTTTGGTGGCTGCATCCTCACTTGCCAGCTTCTCTTCCTGGTCATTGGCACAGCTCAAAAGAGGAGAGGAAGGCTCCAAGTGGCTGCCTGCAGAAGTGAGGCTGGAAAGATGGGAGATGTTATGGGAAGCAGACTGATAAAGAAGAGGCTTGATGACACGGGCAGATAGAGGAGCTTTTAAAGGCTAAAGTCGGATCTGCTGAGAAGGATTTCTTGCAGCACCAAAAGGTCATGTGTTTTTCTCTTATGAAGCCCCATAGGAATGGGCTAGAGTGCAGAGAATGATGTGCAAAACCCCATATCAAGTCATGGGAGTTAGCTCTTCCTCACAACCCAGTGGAGAGATTCATACACTGAACTGTGTGGGCAAATTGCTAGAACAGCAAACAGCAGAGAGAAAAAAATCCGAAGGGCCAAAAGTTACTATTAGGTTAAAGCTGAGAACTGTGTTAATTTCTGAGGGACTCTGCCATGCATAACCAATTGCTCAGCATATGCTGCTTGATGTCTGTCCCTCTGCTCTCTATTTTTGTTGTGAACTATTCCTCCAGATCTACTTTCTTTCTTTCTGGAAGAAAAATGCCTGGCCTTCGAAAGCTCTTTCTTTCCCTCCTGTTTATTTATTTACTTTTTTTTAATACTTCCTTGGTTTCTCTCACCTTTGGTTCACAAAAGCTGGTGTCCTTAGTAGCTGTCAATGCACAGGATGTCCCAATGATAGCTGATGATTGATAGGTCCTTTACTGAACCCATGCTCTCTTTCTACATCCCCTTCCTTTTCCATGTTTCATTTCCCTTTCCCCTTGACTGCACAGTCATTTCCAAACTGGATGTGTTTGGCATTGCTTTGGCTTTAAAAATACTTCAACTTTACACATTTTGGGAGTTCTGGAAAGGAAAAGAGAGTGGTTGAGGTCTTTTGTGATCCTCTGATTTTCTGCTAGTTTGGCTTTCCTTGTATTCCCATGGGAAAGAGAACAACTTGCATAAGGAACAGTTTTTTTCAGGCTGACTGGGAGTTGGATCCTGGGAACTTGCACAACTACTCAGCTGTACTATGAATGGAGCAGTCAGAATATCTCCTATCATCTTCTTCATCTTGCAATTCTGAGCCTTTGATTCAGACAGTAAAAAAATGTTTAGTTCCATATCAAACAGGATGAGAAAATACAGGTCCAGGAGAATACCACCTGTATAATACAGGAGAAAATATCCACCTCTTAGTGGGCTTCTAAAGCTTCCAGAGATTGAAAAGCCTCTCTTGCAGCTGTCCATGCAGTTGTGTCAGCTCCTCCCTCTGCTGAGATTTGTACTATTCTGGAGGTATCTTCTATCCCACTCTTGTTAGCTGGGCTTGACTGCATTCTCCCAGTGTCCTGTTGGCTTTAGTTCATATATTTGTCCTTCCATAAAGTGTAGCCACAAGATCAGAGGCAATTCTTTCCACATCAGTCCCTGGGATATTTTGATAGTCTTCCCTCTGTGGCCGTAACATCCTTGTTGGCTGCAAAGCCCTTCATATGACAATCATTTGCTCTTGTTTAATTTATGTTATTGCAACTCTCGAAACAGTTTTGACTCACCCAGATTTTGGTTAGGTTTTCTACATTTTCTATTGAACTTGTGCTATTAAACTTGAAATTCCTTCGTGCCAATGAGATTCCACTTGGGAATTAAGTTTTTAAGCCCTCCTCCACCTCTGTAACTCTAAGTGATAGCATGGAAGAAATGGAAAGCTTGAAAATTATTTCTCTTTGTATAGAAATCAGGGTGTGGCTCTGAGAGTGGAGAATTCTGACAGGACTGTGCACTAACCTGTACAGTATTTTGGGCAAAACTGCTGTCAGGGGAAAAAAAAAAATGTTGGAAAACAAAATTGTCTATTTCTAATTGACTGAGGTGCTGCCTTTTGGCTTTGGAGATCAAGACCAGAAGTAGCAGGAACTTAACATAACTCAATTGCAGGCAGTTACTTGCTACACTGAAGAACACAATCTAGATGGTTTTTTATCTACATATTAGTTTTGGTTTAATAGATCAGGAGGATGATCCAGAAAATAGCTCTCATGCTTTAGTAATTTCAGCAAATGTTTATTTATGTTCACAGAACTGAGTGCAGACTGATGCATACTCAAACAATATATTAAATTCCCTCACACATGCACAGATTTTCTACAGTCTGTTGTATTTGTTAGCGTGTGTATTTAAAATTGCACTACACAGAGATGTTAGTCCAAGCTTTATTTCATGGTCATGATCCAGCTTAAGCCTTGTCCCTGTGGTGAGCTGTTTCCACACTCCATTCTCACAGGAATTTTTTGAGAGCTGTTGTCATCTCTATAAATATTAGGGTAAACTAAGCTGATCCCAAATCATCACAGGTGGAACAACACCTGTTCATTTGGATGTGGGGAATAGGTGGCAAACCCATGCCTGCTGGCCTGTGGCAATAAATAATGTTTCCTTAGCTTTAAAATTCGACTCCTAAAACATACAAAGATCTGAGGGAAATTCTGGGTGTAAGGGTAGTCTTAGCATCAACAGAATTGATAAATACCAATACTACACTTGGATGATTGAATAGGGAACACATAGTGAACAAGAAAAGGACCTGCCATGCAGGAGCATTTCAAATTCACCTTCCTCCTCTAGGTCTGAATGGCAATTTTAGCAGAAAGAGGGCTTAGAAAAGCTCACGACTGGACTGGCATTCTCCTCACCCCCACACAATATGGAATAAAATCATCAACTTAAATGCTTTGTGTTAGTGGTTTCCATAATTACCTTGAATTTGTGATAGGCTTAGCATGGACCCAGGGAATTACTGTCTTCCTGATGTGCAGACACATGCTGGGTGGTGGTAACTGGTTGGGTCTGAACCCCAGGTGATACAGCAAGAGTGGTTTGTGTTAATAGTTCCTTAAAGGAATTGCTCACAGGCATTTCTGCTGTCAGATCTCTAAGTTGAAGGGTTCCTAGCCCTCTGATGGACAGAAAAAAAAAGAAAACACGTTTACAAAGAGGTAGTGAGACATTGCACTGCTTTGGAACTTGGAGAAAGAATAAATACAACTGATAACCCTTGTTGAAAAATAAGGCCATGAGTGCACTCTTAAGATTCAGTCTGAGATCATAGCTGATTTTTCCAAGTCTCACTAACATCTCCCCAAGTACATGTTACATATGTTTTCTATAAATGCATAAAGTAAGAACATCTTTTATTCTAACTTTGTCTGATTCTGTTGTTACCCTCCCTTCAAATGGGAGAAGATGGGGGAGATGACATGGCCTATGTAATCCTGCCACGATCCTTCATTAAGCAATCATAAATTCCAAAGAAAAAGTAGGAGGAAACTGTTTTATTGAAGCTTGATCCCAGTCTTCACTAGAAGGCATCACTATTTAAGTCTTCAGCATGTTGGTCAGGGTTGGAGATCTATTGCTCCGAATCCCTCTCAGCTTTTACCCTCCTCTTCCAGGCCATCTCTGGACCATTTTGTTAGTGTTCTTTTATGGGTTTTGGTTTGGTTTGGTTTTTAAACCAGACTACTTTCACTTAAGGTGTCTAATTCAGATTAAAATAACGTAAGTATCAGCAGTCAGATTTAAATATCCTGGCCATAATGTTCATTTTGCACTGAAATGTTTAACTTCTTCTCCCTACCAAGGCAGTTTTTCATACATTAAAGGAATATACTGAATTTTGGATCTATTATATTCTTGAACTTGGATCTCCTCCCTACTCAGAGCAGCAGTCCTTGTCATATATTGCAATTCAACAGTAAAAGAGTGAAATGTTATTGAATCACAGGGATTCTTCCCATGCTTCAGCTCTATAAAACAAGAAACAAAGCTCAATTGGCCCCTTGAGCCTGAGGCAATAATTCATCAACACTGTTAAAAGAGAATGTGTCTTAAAGTGCTAACATAATTTTTTAGCTTTATATGTCCCCTACAAATAATTAGAGGGAAAAAAAACCCCAGCAACACACCACCACCTGAAATAAGTGTATATAACATGCACTGCCTGTTCTTTCCCTGTATCTTTGGCACCATCTCTCTCTCCTCAGAGCTTGTTTTAAACCAATACTCCTGTTAGGTTTCCATGAACTCTGTTCATACAGGCTCCTGAATCTCTACAGGAGGCATTTAATTCACTGGTACCTCACCTCTTTTCTAGTTACATGATAGAATTCTCTGCTTCATTAAAACTGAGGAATATATATCTTTAATAAAATGTGGACTAGTTGGTGCTTTAAGATACTATTTAGAAAAAACAAACAACAACCTTATATAAAATAGAATTTCTAGTGAAATAATAGACAATGCTGTACTAGAGGTATCACTGGGTAATTAGACTTTTCAGAGTTAACAGCACTGAGTTGAATGTGTATTTTGATGCAGTTTTCAAAGTCAATAAATAGTGCATCAGGTCCTGTATGGAAAGAGGATGTTGCAGAAATAATTATGACATGATGCGATAACCCTTTCTTTACAATAAAAAAAGACAAATAAAAAAAAATAAAAAAGAAAGGAAAAAAGCAAAGCAAAACAATACTGTAGTGTTCTGGCCATCAGGAAACCACGACAATGCTCCCACCTTTTTCCTGTGACTTACCCAGAGTTCCTTCCAGGCGACACAGATAACTGATAATGTTGGGGACTGGATCTTGTGCCAAATAAAAATAGAGTAATTTTTTTTTGTTAAATTTATATCTGATTGAAAATGGATCTTTACACCACCCTTTCCACTCGGCTTTAGAGCTCTTGTAGGTAAAATACTTCTTTGTAGCTTTAAACACTGTATCATTGCCTAGTGTTACTTTATCAGGCCAAGCACAAATAATTAATTTGTAAATTCGTATTTCATAAGCTAACAGTGATTGAGTAGGAAAAGAAGAAAAAATACATTTGCAGTGAGGTTCTAGCTTTCTCTGCAACTTGAGAATTCCTGAAACAGTTTGATTGTACCGATAATGTTTTTCAAAGTGCCTGTGACTTGGGGAAACCACCTCACCTGGCAGGATTTGCAAGGCAAGTCCTCTACAGGTGAATTTTTGGGGTTGTATGTGTGTCCTTATGGGCACCTCCTGTTCTTCATGCATGGATGGGTGTTTTACTGCCACCTTCGTGTTCTGGGCAGCTCTCCAAGCTCTAGGATTTAGCTCTAAAAGGTCCTTGGTGTCTCACCTAGAAGAGGGTCACTTATATCTATTTGGGAATGATGTTTAGGTAAAATCCTCCACCAGTGCAAGGCTCTCAGAAGCTGATCTTTGGGGAGAGCAATGTGTCTTAGGAGTTGGATATGGCTCCATGGGGCCATGAAACTCTGAACCTCATGCTTGCTGGGTGGGAAGGGACCTTTCTGGTGTGGGTCTGTGATGCTGAGGTCCCAGAAAGCTTCCTGTATCCCCCACCAACCCACACCCACAGTTATCTCATGCCTTTCTTACAGGTAGGGAGCACTTTATACTCCCTATTTTTAAGCTCTACTCTCTCAGTTAATTTCATCAGGCATTTTGCAGGGTTATCTATGCTTCAGCCTGTACTTCCCAGGCAAGTTTGGGTATTTTTTTTTTTTTTTCTGGTTACTAATGAAGAATAAGTCAATTTATCCTCGTATGTTAAATTAGAAATACAGAGAGAACAGACTAAAAATGTCACCACATGGAGATGGCTTTGCTTTTTTCCATTCCCTAAATCTTGGTTTATGTAAAGCGAGATAAATATTTATAAAAAATGCTGGGCACAGTAAACCTCTTTTTTTAAACTATTTGGATTAGCTTGTGAGATGTAACTCCTGATACCACAATTTGGTACCTTTGTAAATAGATCCACTCCATACAGCTATGCCTTCCATTAGGCTTTAGAATAATGTTGGGTTTTATTTGAGCTGTGTGAGAAAGGAACTTTTCAACCACCAAAAAGCTAAAAGATGACCAAAGAGGGTTAATATTCAAAGTATATTTTGTGATTTAAAAAAAAAAAAAAAAAAAAAAAAAGGCTTACAGGGGACAGACAGGAGGGACTTCCATGGTCTTTGTGTGCACCCAAAACACCTGCAGGATGGGGATGGGTGTCAGGACAGGTGTGTGGGTCACCTCCCCTCCTCAGCATGGGTGTCCCCTCCTCTGTCTGTGGGGAATGGCAGCTGAGGGGGCTCTGTGAAAGCCTCTCTGGGGGGCTGATCCTGCTCCCCTGCTTTTCAAATGAACAGGACCACCACGTGCCCCCCAACCTCATCCTTACTACTTCTGCTGTAATAAGTGTGCAACTGAGAGGAGTTTGTATAGTTTTTTCCTCCCTAAAAAAAATACAGTGAGAGATTCAGGCGTTTTATGATGTTTTTAATAATTAATTGTCAAAAAAACACAACAAAAATAGATGGAGCATTAAAGCTCATTTGCAAGCCATTGAAGTAAAGAGCTGCAAATAGAAGCAATGCTTGTATTCTACCTTCAGCTATCAGTATAAAACTCATCAAAGTAAACCAGTTTTATTTAGACATCTGGAAAATGTACTTTGACAAACATCCACTTGATGACTGTCAGTGCCTTATGAAGAGACTTTGATATCAAAGATCCCCAGAAACTGTCAGAATAAATCGGTTTTGGGTTTTGTTTTTTTTATGACAGAAGGCTGTTTCCTAGCCAGGATTTACATTGTCTGGTTGATATGTTTTTAGTATCTTAATACAATGGATTATTTTTACAAATGTTTTTGTATCTACTTGTGAAAAATGATGTAACATTAGGATGATATTTTCAGAATTAAACAAACTTGAAATGTAGAATCTATATTCCTGCTCTTTCCAGCACTCTTAATTGTTCTGTCTCTGCAGTTAATAGACAGCAACTTCCAGATTTTGTTTTCAATACTCACAGATTTTAGGTAATCTACCAAAAACTCTTTTCAAGCAGAAGAAGAGAATACACTGATCATGTTCTTGGATGATATTTCTTTACATTTTTGCTTCTGAAATGTATAGGAATAGGTCAAAAGACAGTTGATTCTGTTATATTCTATTTTAGAATTTCTAAAAGTGGGATTTCATCAGCCATACCCAGCATACTCTCACCTTAAATACAAAGATAATTAGTCACTGAACTGGTTAAAACTGTAGGTATGGCTGCAGATGTCCCAAACTGCTTTTTTTTCTTTTGGATTTTTTTTTTTTAATTTAAATCCAGAAAAGAGCTATTGCCTTGCAGTGTTACTGGAGAAACTGAATACATTAAAATAGGAAGATGAGAAGAATGCCTTGTGGGGACTTCTTGTAAACATGCAGCATGATTGCTTTTTATTGGAGAAAGCATTTCTGCAATGTTCTTTGCAGTGCTGTAGTGCCATAGATACGTTGAAAATGCTATGAAAGCCTTAACCATTTAATTCTCATAATCCACCTGCAAGTGCTAAGTGCTTAGTTGCAGTTAATCCCAGTGTGGAAGCAGTCTTGGTACTTGCATGAACCTTCCCTGCAAGGCCCCACTGGAGACCACGATGTCCACATTAAATTGGACTGGAAAATCTTCTCCAGGATATAAAAAAAGTGGCCTTGGGTAAACAAAATGCTCCAAGAGATGAGCAGTTCAGACTGGAGGGTTGATGGATACAAGGGTGCTCACACTGAGCTTAATTTTAAGCACCCAAATTTAGGAGGATAATTTCCCTTTTTGTCAATAGGGAACTTCACTCCTTGTGAAGCTGAATCAGAGCAAGAGACAAAATAAATTTTAGGTTTATACATACACCTTTGGGCTCTCCTTTTCAGTCTTCCTTCGATACTTGGGTGTTTAAATGTAGGTTTCAGCACAAATCTTTTTTTCAGATACCTGCCTTGGCAGAGCACATTGTTTGCAGAAAGGCATTTTAGAGGCAGATAAAAGAAATCCAAGAATCTTGAAAAGTTTGTTTTAGGAAAGCAGGCTGCCTTGGGGTGGATATCCTGTACTGAGTCAGGAAGGTATAGGAGGGGACAGGAGATGCTGTGCTCGCAGTGACTGTAGATCTAGAACTGGATAACAAAGGGGCAGAGAGGAAGTTAGTTGCTCTCTTGCCCATTCTCTCTCACACAGAGAGTATTTTTGTCTAACAAATACCAATTCCTGAGTATTATAAAGCATTCCTACAAAGGAAATACTCTATTATTATTTGCTTCAGAATTTTATAAAAGTTTGGCCAACATTATCTCAAGATGAAGTGATTGAATTATTTTGCTATTTACTTTCAGGATGGCTAAACAAGGATTCAATTAACTTCTAAAACACTATGCTATTTCAGAAATACTGCTTGTGAGTCAGATAATTACCTGTATCACAATGTAATTACATGTTATCACATGCATCCCTTGCTTAAGGATGGCTGTTCAGGGAATCACAGGTATCAGCCTAGTGGGACACAGCATTGGCTGCAGCTGGAATATTGGACAAAGCAAGTCAGGAGGAGTCTATTTCTACCTTTCAAAATCTGTTTTTTTTAGGTAGTTTTTGGAGTATCGTTCCAACTTTTGGGTCAACCTCAAGTGGTGCTCCAGGAGAATCAACTTCAAGTCTCAGTCTGACCCAAAGGGCAGATGGAATTTACTTTTTCCTGGAGGCTAAAAGGTCATATGCTCTGTTGTCTCTGCTATTACTTGGGGTATATGGATTTTTGTAGGTGTGCACAATTCTTAGTCTGGAATTGCTTGAGGAAATTAAAAGGAATCATCAGTAATTTCAATTTTAACTGGATGAGGCAAAGCTAATTTAGGAAGGGGTTAGGGAATCACAGGAAATAAGTACATGATGCTAATCTTCATTCTGCAAGGCTTGACTATGAGCCATTTTGACTAGGTGGAAAAGAGATAAAGCTGTAGGTAAGGTTACACAAAACCAGTTCATATCCTTGTTACAATTGTGTCCTAGATTATAGTCCCTTTTCTTTCAATGACCATAAGTGTTTCACCACCTTGAATTTCTCTCAAAGGGTTTCTTTAAGATTATTTGGGTAGGATACTGCTCTTGCCCCAGAGATGATGTTCTTCCTCCCTACCTGCATGGCTGTCTTGAGGGAAGTGGCTTTTCCTGCTCATTTTGTTGTTTTCTTCAAATGTAGAAGATGGGGAACTAGCATCCTATTTGCTTCCCACTCCCCCCTCCCCCCCCCCCCAGAAAAAAATAAATCTTTAGTTGTTTGTTATTGTAAATGATTTCTGAGAAAGGATCTATGAGGTCATTTCTAGCCCCACCCCCAAGGCACCTCCTCCTCTTCTTGACTATTCCTCTTCTGGTTTCCTTTGCCTTTTTTTCCTTGTTAATGGCTGTTTCTATCTTTTTTTTGTCCTCCTTTCAGTTATGATTTTTTTCCATCCATGAATGTACTGTTTTTCTATGCCAAGCCAAAAAACCTGCAACAGTTTGAATCTACACTCATTTATTCCCACAGAGATTTGTATCTTCAAGTTCCCAACTGTAATTTGTCAACCAGTTCTCACCTTCCTTTCCCTCTGTATGAACAGCCTGTGTCTTTCCAAATTTCAATTTTGGGATACTCGTTTTTTTGGTGTGTTTTCTTTTTTTTTTTTTTTTCTTTTTTCCCCTCTTATATTTAATTCCTAGGAGGCAGCTTGAATTAGGGAGAACAAAATGCTGGCTGCAGTGCTTGCTCCCTTGCTACAGAGCAGTGGGGACACGTTTAATCTCTGTGACTCACAATGTACAAAATTAGTGCTTGCAAGGCTCCAAGCTGCTGTTCCCAAGAAACACTGGCAGCAGCAGAAGCCACTGCTGTCACAAAAGATGGTGACTTTCCTCTTTTGGCTTCTCCCTGTTGCCCACCCTGCCTCCTTTCTTATGGCAGAAGAAGCATTTGTATAACTTTCCAGATCAGGGAGAGATTTCTGGTGAACAACTGGAGAAAATAGAAGACTAATTTGATTTTTTTTTTCAAATAAAACCGTTTTTTTTTAGTTGATTTGTTCCTTCTTTTTAAGGAATTTCTATTAATTGTTTTTTATTTTTCATTTAATGGATTCTGTGGCTATAGAGAACGCTTAAATCCTGTGTTCACTGCCAAAGAAAGTGTGCAAAATTTTGCATTATAAATCTGTCCAGGCTTTACTGTGTTAGCTAGAGACCTGCCAAAACATAGATTCCCTGGGAATTTCCCAGGTCTGCAATGAAATCTCACATCAGCTTTGTAAAAAAGAATTTTTTTTTATTCTTTTACCACATCATATAAGAAACAAAATTTCCTCAACCACTGTTTCAGTCTTAAGTGGAAGACCAGAAACTTGACATTCTCAGAGCATTATATCAGCAACTGTGTAGATAAAAATGCAGTTTAAAAAATATTTTAAAACAGAGGATACGAGTAACCATGGTTGTTTACATCTAAATCCAAACGAGTCTCCTTATTTGAGTAAAGTTTCAAAACTGTTATGCTTTCTGCTAGCTGTGGGAATATGAATTCATTCATTAAGTGTTTAATTGTCATCCAGAAAAATGAAGCTTTAGTTGGTACAAGTAAAAACGTTTAGGAGTCCAAAGAGTTAAACTTTCCATTTTTGATTAAGCAATATATATGCATATGCATGGGTGTATGTATATGTATATATATGCATATGTATACACCCTTTCATAAGTAGAACTAATGATGTTTATCTGCTAGATAAAAAAAATAACAGCAGAACAGGGTGTGAGCACTCTGTAATAATCTAAAACAAATCATCCAAGAAAGCTGAGGTGACCATATTTCATTCAAAGCTGCAGAATTCTGCCCATTTCAGAATTAGGATGCTACAGAAATTTATGTTTATCAGCATCATTTATTTAATTCAACCATATTTTTACCATTTGAAACAGCACATAATATTAACCCCTGTTTCGGGATGCTTTCCTGAAAATGTAACTCTGCTCCCAAATGCTAATGCAAGAGCTAGTTATAGTTCCTTTGAATTTTAACAAGTGTACGGATGGCACTTTTCTCTGAAATCAAATTCAGTGTAACTTTCCAGAGTACTTGTTCTGCCAAGAAGTATGTAATTTCCCATGCTAACTCTACGTAATAGTTGGAGGGTATCTTGTGGCTTCTAGTGGTGCAGATGGAAAAATCTGCCAAATTTGGTCAGGCCTAGGTAATGTTATTTTGAGCTCAATCCTACACAGCACTGAGCATCTCCTGCACCCCTTCCTTGCAGGAGACAGCTGGGAATCAGGCACACTCATCCCCAGTTTTTTTCCATCCCTCTTGGGACTTGCTGGGTCCCTCTCCATCCCTGGCTGCAGGTTCTGCCTGTTTGACACTCTCTTTCCCCTCTTTGTAAAGCCAGTGCCCCTGATGCAAAGGGCAGCTTTTGGTTTGGATTGGAATCAATTCCCAGACCTGGGTTAGGAAGACAGCAAACTGGTTGTTCATCTGTCTGCAGAGGTTTTGTGGCCTCCCTGAGGTGCTGAGTGGGGAAATGTGGAGGAATAGGAATGAGGGAGGAAAAAAATGATGCTAACCTGAGCCTGCTGCAAGCCATTTGGTCAGTGACCTCTTAAGCTGCTGCTTCTTGTCAAGGATGGTCTCCCCCCAGCTCTGCCCTCTTCTTGTTGCAATGGGACATCTTGAACCCTCTGTGAAAAGGTTGCTGGAAAAAAAAAAGCCAGAAAGCTGCCACAGACAAACCAAGAGACCAGTTCCCCCGGTGTCTTACCAGGTGAAGGAGTTGAGCAGGTGAGTCAGAGGAGCTCAGATGAGGGAGGGAATGAGGTAGGATAGGAAGGAGGTCCAGAGGATGCTGATTTAGACAGAAGGAACTGTTGGGTTTGTAGCAGCCAGAACACTGTGAGGGAAACCAGGTGATGCAGAAGAAAAGACAGGAGCTGTAAATCCTGCCTTTGCTGTAGCCTGCAGGAAAGGCTGACTTCAGTTTGGGATTGTCAGCTGTGCTTGCACCTTTCCAGCTGCCATCTGCTTGTTCCTCTTCCCTGATCATGAAGAGGTTCCTCACTTCTCTTGCTTGGTCACTTGGCCCCAGAGAGCCACATCCATGCTTACCAGGTGGGATGGGGTTAGAGAATGGAGTCAAGACCACAGGTTAGGGAATGGGGCACTCAACTGAGGCAGGGAATTCTGAGATTATGCCCTGTTCCCAGGGAAGGAAGGGATGCAAATCACCAAATAGGCATGGCTACCACTGACTCGTGTTTCTGGGCTCTATTCATAATCACTGGAAAGTAAACACCTTTGCATAGGAAACAATTCATCTCCTTCCAACGTGGACATTTAAAATCTTCAGATGAACTGTGGTCTCCTTCTCTCTACCAAGTACAGGAATTTTAGAGAAGCAGCTCATGAGTGGGTGGCTACATGAGGCTGTGTGAGATAAATATTGCAAAAAATAATTGAGGAATTCAGGGTTATTTTGAGAACAATGCTTTACAGTTCTATTGCCTGAATTTTCCTATTGGTATCTAAGTCATTTAGTGGATCTGAGTCCACTGTCTCGCAGGATAGGACTTTTGTTTCCTGGACTGTAATTTTTTTATTATTTTCATGTAAAAAAGTGGACTTCATGTTGCACATCAATAGAATTTATAGCAAAAAGTCTAGCATGGGGGAGATATAAAACATGAGAGGATAATTGTCTACAGACTTAAACAGTGAGCAGAATTTGGTTTGATTAACTCTTTGTCAACCTGAGCCTTTTTCATGTCATTAAGATAAATACATTATTTAGACTGGGAAAAAAAAAAAAAAAAAAAAGCATATTGAACAATAGTCTGGTAGCCAGAAAGCTGAGAAAATGTTTGCACCATTTCCTTTAAAATAAATATTGCAGCTTTATCCTGCCAGTTACAAAACTGATTTTGTTTCCAGGCTGGGAAGTTCCCAGTTGGCTGACCATAGTCCTCCAACAGAACAGTGGTCAGAGAACACCAGGAGCAAGTTCTTCCTCTCTAAACTGGGCTGTTACTGCACATACTGCATACATGTGTGCACAGACTGGGAAAAAAAAATTAAACCAAAAAACCAGAAGGAAACAGAGAGAACAACTCCCTGCTATCTGAAGAGCTTGGCTCTATCCCTAGAAGTTAAAGGTTTAGTGTCTTAAAAGAGTCTCTGAATTTATTTCTGATTTTATTTCCTCAGTATAAATCTCTCATGGAAATTTGGTTGGAATATTGAATATTGAAAAAGTCACATTGCTGATTGTTGCACAGCTCAGTTCCCATTTCTGGGCTGTGCTGCTGCTCCCTTCCTATATGGAAGCCACCTCATTTCAAACTGCAAAATAAATGTCAGGATACTTGTTTTTCTAAAATTTGTGACGTGACATCACTCTTGAAAGCCTGTGAAGGTTTCTTTTCACTGGAACAGATGTAATAAATGCTAATTTTTCTGCAGAAAGAAATAAACATTTCACTCTACTCTTTAAAACTTATCCATATCCATATAAAAGGTGTGGTCATGATCCCAAAGGATTGGTGTCAGGGATTGTGACATGTGAATAAGGGCTGCACAGGGCCAAATAGAACCAGGATCCATAAATAATGTCATCTGCTGTGACACGTGATGGCATTGCTCTAATATATTACCTGTTCTAATCTATAATGTCACTAAAAATTGATAACTTAGGTCTAAAATAAACCTTTTTATTTTTCATAAAAATAGTAATAATTCCATAAAGACGGGCTGGGAGTTTTAAGAAAGACAAATATTAAAGGAAATAAAAGGAATTAATGGATAACTAATTGAATTTCAGTATTCTATATTTATATATCACAGTGTCATGGGCTGCTGTCCCTTTCAGTCAAATGAAAGTTGCTTTAAAGTGACTGCAGTAGTAATCACAATGAAGCAACAGGTGACATACACAGCAATTTAATTAATGAAACCTCAAGGATTAGTTTTCCCTGTATTTGAGTGATAGTTTTGAGCAAGAATAGCAGAAATATTAATTTGTTATTGGAAGTTGCTCCTGCACATCAGTTTTGTTTTATCTCCTTTTTAAAATTATTATTAATTTTTTAGTTTTATTTATTTTCTAAGCTTCACACAGCACTTTGCATCTGATTTAGTTAATGTTCACCCTATTCAGAAGGGTAAAATTACTGGGGTGAGCTTTATTGCTGTAGTGGAGGTCTTGAGAAATTTAAATTGAGAAGTATTCTAATGAATCTCTGTAGAATATGATCTGCCTCACTGCTGACTGCTCTGCTACCCTGTGCAGAGCATGGCACATAAGTGGCTTTTGGAGCTCAGTGCATTTATGCAAGTGTTTTTCCTTCCTGCCTTGTAACACAACAAAAAGACACTTGAAGCCTCTTCTTGGGGCTTATTTTTATTGCTAATTTAAATGTAAAGAGACTGAAGTCCACCACAGTGTGCCTATAGGCTTTTTTTTTTTTTTTTTTAATGGAGACATTGTGATGATTTTCAATGAAAAAAAACCTGCTGCTGAGGAATTACTGAAATGGAGGTTTGCACGAATCTATTGCTGAAGATGGAGCCAAGATGATATTAAATAAAATTCTTTTTGGAACTTGTTTTAGGTTGAAGTTGCTATATCAGCCAACCAGTCAGGGAACATAGACTTCATCCTGTGGTTTAGCCAGTTGGTTCTGCAGTCCAAATGTTGAAATGCATCTAGTGAATTATGGGAGGAATTTGCTCAGGAAGTTGCAAATATTATATGATGAGATGTGTTTGATGTACTGTTCATTGAGCAACTCTGAAGAGCTATAGTAAAAATAATACTAATACTAGTAATAATGATGATAGGAGCCTGTTTGCAGACAGTTACAAAGAGGAGAAACAGCTAAATGCTTCACTTAAATTATTCCTGGTTTGCCTTGTCATCCTATGTGGCAATAGTAAATAATATAATGCATTTTAGTAATGGGCTGGGTTGGGTTTTTTTCTGTATTACTTCCTCTGGCCAGATTATTCTCTTCCATTAGCCCATTCTCAGTGGTTTATTTGTTTGCAAAGTCCATCCAGTGACCACAGGCTGAATTCAGCCTCCTCTTTCTGACCATATCCAAGTGATGAAATAATGTCTTTTTGTGGACACTTTTCCAGCAGATCTGCTGGTGGAGGGTTGGGCTTGGTGATAGCTGTGCTGAGTATCAGCTCTGTAGATGGACATGGATCTCTTACACTTTTTCTAGGTGATTTCTAACCTCATTTTCTAACCTTTATTGCTACAAGATACTTTAATGTTTCAAACAATCAGACTTAGGATAGGATGAAGACAATTTAAAATTACATCAGTTTTGTAGTTCAAGTATGAGGCCTTACATCTCACTAAGCTTTCCTATTTGTATTTAACTCATCTATTACTTTCTGCAAAGTACTTAAGCTTCTAGAAAGCTGTTTTCTCTCAGCTGTTTATAACCAGCTGATTAATGTAATATATTACAAATAACGTAGTATTCAGTTTTGTGGATTTTTAAAAAAACTAAAGCAGTGTGTCAGACTTTACAAAAATGCTGAAGACACCAAGTATGTTCAGATGCATCCATCTAAAAGCAGAGAAACATTGTGCATTAGAATGAGGCAAGAGGAATTTTAGTGTATGCAATGGATACTGCCACTTGCATAACAATTCACCTCCCTCTGTTGCCAGTGAATATTCATATTCCCTGAGTAGGGCCCTCTGTATTTTACTGTTCTGCTGAAGTGTGAGATGGCATCCAAGCCCTCTAGTGTTTTCTCAGAGCTGACATCTCATTTGCAATGTTATTCCAAGCCTTCCTAAATAGAACAAGAAAAGATGAACAATACTCTTGTATACCTCTCTTAAAACTCCTGATAATCTAAATGTAATGTAGCCTGACTCCTATATAGCTTCATTTCTGAAAATCTCTTTTACTGTCTTTATTTGAACTAGGAAGCAAAGGTGGGGAGAAGGGAAAAGGAGTGGTTCTCCAGGTCCTGAGTAGTAAGCCCAGAAAGCAAACTCCAAGAACCACCTGCATTAGAAGAAATAACTTCTAGCATGCAGGAGAGAATTATTATAGAGAAAAGAAATTGTATGAGTTATTGCTGATCCCATTCAAAGGTTCTACTTACAGTATGAACTGTCCAGTAGCCATCACTGCCTGTCTGTAGAAGCATAGTCTCTAGCTATGGATTACAGACCATAGATGGGTACCCTCCATCATTCCTGGCAATTTTCCCTACTCTGGCTACCTTTGCTTTCACAGCCCTTCCCTTGCTCCTTACACCATCCTTCCAACCTGTGCTCCCCTTCAGCCCTTTCCTCCCCACTCTTACCCCACTTTTCATGTGCTGCAGCATTCACTTTTCAGCCCTGGAGCTGCTGAAACCATCCACTCTGGCAATGTTTGTGTGCAAACAGCCCTTTAAAATGATCAGGCAGCGTAATTAAGCAAAACTGCACTTTAGAAGCACTGAATTTCCTCTTCATCTCGGCAGGAAAAGAGGAAACATCCATCAGGGCTCACACTTCAGCATAACAGTCTGATGACTTCTGTGGTTGCACTTCAGTGCCTCTCTAATCAGGGAGCTTCTTTCCAGATCCCAGTTAATGCTTTAAACCCCCATCAGCAACACTGAGAGGACCAGGGACACAAACATGGAAATAACAACCTCTTGTTCTGCTGGGGTGTTGTGTGCTGGGCTGACAATGTGCCTGCAGGAGGAGGGCTGGCAAATGGTCAGACTCAGAGATGGGTGTTGGGAAGTTGGTTTTTAACAGTGCTGGAAAGAGCTAAACCTTCAACGTGTTTGAGCAGGACGTGCTACGTTCCTGGTAGGAGCTCTGCATCCTGCATCCCTGCAAGCTGCTGAGGGCTTCTCTGGATACCTTGGGACAGGGATTCAAAGCCTGCAGACAGCAGTCCCACGAAGCAGCATAAGGAAGCTACTTGGCTGCTTCAATCCACTGTCCTTATTACATATTAATATTCCTAAATACATGAAGGCAGAGGGGTTTTTTTCACATGGTGTATAGTGACTGTTGTCCACCATCTGTGTTCTCTAGCAGCTCCTGTGGCCTCAGCCTTGCCATTCCAGGCCATATTTATCTAGGTGGTCATTATCTAGTGCCTCTTCCCTACTCATTTGCCATAGGTTTCTGTCAGGCCAGGGGACATTCAGAGCAGAAAGTTGGATTTCTGTGACTTTTGGGTATTACAGCTGTGGTCATGGGGGGTGTTCTCTATGCCACTGTAGCTGTCATGAGGGGTTTTTAAGAACTGATTTTATTGAGCCAGTGTCCTTATCAACAAAGATAATTTAAATCATTCTCTTTCTAGATACTCTTTTTAGTTTTTCAGCAGGACAGGATTATATTTGCTACTTGATTTCATTACAGTCTCTATTAATTTGAGCCTAATTTTCATTCCAATGTTCACTGCCACTGTGTTTTATAAATATAAATGACTTATGGTTTGAAACACCTGAGTGGGACATCATAACTTGTCGTTTTGCATTTTGGAAAACAAATTTTCATTACTTTTTCAGGTGAACTTTAAGGTGAAATGCCTCTCCCAGTAAACTACCAGCATGACTTACCTTGGATCTGTTGGATCTAAAGTAATTTGAGGGAGGCAGCTGCAGTGCCTGCTTTGTGTATCTTCCACAGGCAATACTCCCCTCAAAAATAAGGATTCAGAGAACCTTTCATGGAGGTTTTTTCTTTACCCTCAACACATCAGCTGACACAAGAACTCATTTGACAGACATATCCATGTGTGTAGGGACAGGGTATATTTCAGATAGCACCAGCTGCTTCTGATGCAAGAGGAGGGGAATGCAATTACTTCTGTGGAAGTCTGTACTTATTTGCCAGAATTTTTAAATGTTTACAAGAAACTGGTCTTCACATAAGCAGGGCCCTCAGGGAGTGCTAGGCCCCCATCTGCTGGAGAGTTTTATGTCAATTCTGGTGATTTTTAGGTTATTTTCTCTGCATTTTTCTCTAAGAATTATCATCAGTTGGCTTTCTTATTTAAATGTTGATAGTGCCTGGAAAGGCAAAGGCCTTATTGTTGAGAGCACACTACGTACATATGGTGAGACACAGTGCCTTTCCCAACAAGTTTTTTATCTAAATAAACAAAACAAGGTTAACAGGGCTGGGAAGAAGCAGAAACTCCTCATTTCATGGAGAAAGCACCAGAAAGTGAGAGGCACTGAGCTCTGGCCCCACTCCTGACAGGCACCAAAATTCTTGCTCCTGGCAAGGGCAGAGGTTTTGGGGAAAATATTTTTGACACTTGGAAATGTAGATCAAGAAAAATAAACATTGGAATATGCTTGGAGGAATGGCACATAACTTGGCATCCCAGAGGTCATGGGGATGAAAGGCTTTCATCTATCTCTATGGCTTTCTAGGTTTTTTTTGTGGCCTCCTGAGCAAGTTTGGGAGCTTCATTTGCAGGAGGATTGCAGTAGGGGTGCAAGGTTGTTTTCTGGGTGCTGTTCGTTGGGATGCAGGAGGGTGATGTAGAGGGATGTAAGCCAGAGATGCAGGTGCTCCTGGGACCTACATTATTGCTCCTGCCAGGCACCTCATGGTAATGTCTGGAGTCAGATAAAGTGCACGCTTGAATTTCACTCACATCTTTAAGGGCATCTCTTATCAATGCATTATGTGATGCAATTAAAAATTCTTAAAAATGTGGGGAAAAATTGACACTTAAAAATGTGACACTGGAAATGTTTAAAAGCTGTTCATCCTCAGCAGGGGAGTACTGAAAGGAGTTAAACCTCTAATTTCCCTCTTCTCCTGGGTAAGAAGAAGAGTGGATGAAAAGGGAAAGTTCCTGATTCTATAGATGAAAAACTCTTCTGTCCAGTGGAGGAGGCATTCCCAGGGGAAATTATCCAAGTTTTGGAATTCTTTGTGAAATCCACTGTTTCTCCTCCATGAGATGTAAGAAATCCTTCACAGACTTGCTGAAAGAAACCAGCATGAAGCTGGTCCCAGGTTGTGCCAGCAAAGAGTAGTTCCACTTCATCACACAGTGTATTTTGAAGAGACCATCGGGGCTAAAGATACAGCTGCCTGGTTATCAAATTGTACTGATTTGCAGGGGAAATGAATCATATTTAGGTAAAATCCCATTTATTGCTGCAAATTAATTTTGCAAGTGAGTGGATTCACCTGATTCCTCTGAAGTCCTGCTTGCCTTCTGTGACTTGATGTGTAGAAAGGATCAAACACGCTCTATATTAAAAAAAAAAAAAAAAAATTTAAAAAAAGGGAGAGAAGTACTCAAACCATAAAAAAGTTTTTGGTTTCTTCAAAAGAAGAAAGGCAGCATTGCCATAAGTTTGGTAAAATGCATTTATAGTGCTTATGCCCACAGATTTAGCTTTTAACAGGGCAATGTGCTGTGTTTAAATACCCAGAAAGAGTCTGGAAGACAGATTTGTCCAGGTAGTTTGCCATTTACCAAAACAGGCAGTGATAACTGGGGACAAGAGACTCTTGCAGATCAGCCTTTAGGGACAGTGCTGATGGTTACTGCAAACATGAAATATCTCCTGGTGGAGCTTCAGTGCCTTTTCTCTGACAGCCCAGAAAATGTCCCCAGCAAACATCACATGCACCATTGCCAACTGGTTTTTAGCAAGGTATTCTCAGTTCAATCTCTTTCCTATTCTTTAAATTGTTGTACAATATTTAAGTTTAGAGTTTGTGAATGGAATTGGAGAAGTGTAAGATTAAAGGATGGATCCTTCTGAGGTGACCTTTGACTCTGATGGCTCTGGCTGGGAGCATAGTAGGGGTATTAGGGATCTGCCAGATTTAAACCTTTTCTAAACTTTACTATTGTTGAACAGCATTATACCAATGATCTTCACCTTTTAGCCACCCCTTTGGTATTCAATGCCACGGGGCTGAGTGCAGCTCTGGTGAAGTAGAACAAGATGGAAAGGAGAAGAACTTCTTTGAAGAGTGAAAAATCAAAATTAACAGATAATTTGGGTATCAAAGAACCTCCCAATCTTTCTTCATGAGAAACCTTTGTGTTGATTTTCAGTGTAACTTACTGTAACTTTTTTTTTTTTTAAATTTTGTTTTAGTTCTTTTAATTATTTTTTAAAATGTGGTGGGTTTTTTTGTTGTTTGTTTTTTTTTGTAGGGCACTGTATTTAACTATGATACAACAGTAGAAAATGGTAGAAATGGTAGAAATCTCAAGAAAAGGTTGTATAGCATTCTGACTTCTCCAGTACCCTTCTGCCCACTAACTAATTTACAAGAACCAGGGTTTCCTACTATTTTCTTACATGCTTGGGTGGTTCATCTTTATAATAAGTTCTTGCTCTGGACTACCTTTTCTGCACTTTTAACCAGTCCCTTTCCTGCTTCTTGCACAGGATGCACAATGCTACCTGCTGGTGCCTTGAGTGCTCAGTTGTAGCATTCAGTTGTCTAAGGAGGCACTGAAAATTATATTCAATTGAAAATAAATGGCCAAGTAAATATTGAACTGAGCAGTAGATGATGAAGTCCCGTGTGGTATTTTATTATTAATCTCATCAAGAGGTTGTAAAGAACAATCCCAATAATTAGTCAGCCTTCTAACCCCACAAAACAGAACCTATTAGTCGTATTACCCATCACAGTGTATTATATTAATAACTTCCTATTACCATCATCATGTGTTATGACACGAGGGCTGCTGGATCTTAGTGAAGGTATTATATGAATTAAATAATACAATTTGACTGAGCAGGTTAAAAATTTATTTATTTCAATCTAAACCAGTGCTCAGTAGTCCATTGTGTGTGATATTAAAGGTAACTTTTTGCCTCTGGAATGAGACCTTGGATTAATGGATGCTGGATTTAAGAATTTGCTTTGCTGCCTTTCTGCTTATGTTGTTACCCTAGATATAAGATAGTCAGGCCATATGTTATATTCATATCCCCTGCTTCTAAGATAGATGACCTGAATGTAGCAAAAAGATAATTTTATAACATAATGGTAAGAATTTATAGGGATAAGAAATGAGGCCAGTAGCCAGCCTATAATGAAGGTTCTTTTTGAGGAAGGGATCCCTGTACAAGAAAGCTTTTAAGATCTGCTAAAGTAAATGGAATTTAGGTGTATACAGAAAGTTCAACATATACAACAGTGTTATTATAATCAGGATCAGAAAGGTTGTTGAAGTTTGTAATTGAGTCGAGAGAAAATGTTTGAATATGTTTCCTTTAACTTGTTAAAACCTCAATAAACTGCAGCTGGCAATCAGATTATTTCACCCCAAAGTAATTGAGAATAAAAAGATCCAAGGGTAAGACCAAGAGGCTAAAGCTCTTAAGACACCACAAGCACTTAATAGATTTATAGATTTAAAATATTTGGCTAAAAATTATTTATTTTAAGATTTGTTGCTAGGTGCTAGTAATTCTCTGATCATAACTTTACTGTATGAGTACCAGGTTGGCTCCATGCATTGAACTAAATACTCACTTAGAAAAATGTTGTCTTGTATTCCCCTAGTTATTGAGCTGGTGACCAGTTACAGGTTTGGGTGAAGATTCACCTCAAACTACCTTCCTTAAAGCAGCCAGACACCAAATGATCTCCTAGCTAATAGACTAGTAAGACTCCTAGTAATAGTATCTTACTACTACCCCCTCGAACGTTTGCCACAAGCCACAGGTTGCTCTTCCAGAGAAGTGCAGCAGGCTGAAGGCAATGGTCATGAGCAGGGCTTAGGCAAAAGCACTTTTTAAAGGAGTTTGTAAAAATTGCTGTAGGCACAGACAAAGGAAATTAAAACTTCAAATACAGAAAACAAAACAAAATTAAAAAAAAAAAAAAAAACAACAAACAAAGAAGGTATTGCTGAATGATCTGTCAGTATTTAAACTTAAAATTGACATCCCACTGTTAGCTTTCCTCCTACCTATCCTTTGGATAATTGTGTAAAGGAGAAAACTCTACTTCTGCATTTATTTAACTTCAGTTTTTAATTCTAATATGTTAAGCCTGGATCAGTCCAACTCTGATAAGCTTAACAATATGATTATTTTTTTTTCTCAGACTTTTGAGGAAAAACGAGTGTCCTTAAAATCAGTTTTCAAGCTTTAGGATTTGTTTTCTTTGTTCTTTGTTTTGTTTTGGGCTGGGCTTTTTTAATGAAGTTTTTTTCCTTGTGTCTAAGATGCTCAGGGCTAGGCAAGTGGGTCTCTGAGGTATCTGATAGACAATCAGAACATTGTAAAATGTGTTTAATACTCTGTGTAAGATCCAAGGCTAATGGAGTGAATCGATAATACTCTGCATACACATGCTGTGTTTACCTAGTTCTGCATAAGTATGAATGGAAATTTTACTTACTGTTTATGTAATAATTAATTAACCAGCTGTATTAGTTCTGGATATTGATTTAGTACTAACAGTAAATCTGATAAATCTTTTTACAACTCTATAATTGTTGATTTTTTTGTTTTTAGATAATAAAATTAAAAGTCATGGCTGAGACATTCAGCTGCCAAGAGTGAGCACACATGAATACAAATCAAATAATAGTCCTTTTCTCTCAAAAATCTTTGCGTACACCAAATCAGAGTGTGATCTCTGTACTCACATGTCTCTAAATGCTGAATTTTTTCAAAGCTGAGTATAATAAATGTCTAATAATAGAGGCAGATGTGTGATTTTGGAGTAAGGTCCCCACTTAGAGGTTCTAATGAGGAACAATCCAGGTGAAAGTTGGCAGCCACAATTTACTGTCCTAGGAATACTTCCAGTTGAGTTTAAGATGCTTACAGGTGTGTGGAACTTCTGGGGACTGATGATGAGGATCTGAATGCTCAGAGCCTCACCTGAAGTTAGTAAGTCAGAGTTTTTTGTATGCTTCTGTGAGTAAGGATTGTTCCTGGGGGGGTAAATGGTGAAGAAAAGTCTGGTTGGAGCAGTGCTGATTAGGAATGATGTCCTGCTGCTCATTTAGATCATGAACTGTTTGTCAATACTAACAATTAGTGGGCTAAAGATTCCCATTGACCACAGGACAAGAATCAATATACACAGTACTTGTTAGTTATTTACTACAGAGTGTATTAAAGCCTATAGATTCACCATAAATCCTTTAAAGCTATCCTGCTATGATCCTTGCCACAACATGCATTGACACATCAATAAATCCTTTTGACAAGGGCGATATGTGAAAATCAATACCAGTTTATCAGCTATTTCCATGTAGTCTTTTCTACAAAGGTTTAAAGATCTTTTCCCAAAGCTGTACAACTGACTCCATATAGGGACAGAGCTTGTATTAAATGGTGACCTTGATTAATGCCACTCACCCAAAGACTTTCATAAATCCCATACAAGGGGCATTAAACCATTTCTGATGAGTTTCACCCTTTGGAAAGTGCTTTTACTGAAAATATTTTTTATTTTCCATGAAAGCGAATGGACTTTCTGTATGGACACAGAATGAGTTAGGCTTTTTTATCTTGGAAAAAAAAAAAGTTTCTTCTGCTGCCAGAAAATTGTCAGGTGTTTCTTTTTCACTGAGCTATTTTCTACGATGTAAGGGCTTTCACCAAAGGCTATAATGTATATTTTTTTCTGCTATACAAACTTTATTGTATTGTAGAAATAGATCTAAAACATGTAAGTATAATGCAAAAGCATAGAATTTACACAGTGGACCTTTTTTTCTAAGCTGATCTTATTTAGTGCTTGAGGACCTTTGAGCTGATCCCAGTTAATTTTAAGTGTTTTGCCATCTTTTAAAAATCCATGCTCCTTAGGCTTCCATTGCTTGGTCATCTTTCCTGTCTAAGTGACACATTATTTAGATTTTGACAGTGATGCCTTCTATGCAGACTTTACTCCAAATGTATGGAGTAGTTTTATCCTGGATTTTTATATATGACTTGTTTTACTAGCAAGTTCTAACTGTCCTGGAGGATGTAATAATATTGGAGACTACTGGAAAAAAAAAAAGAAATCTCCCTAAAAACCAGAAACATATCTGAAGCAAAAGTTAAACAGAAAATAATAGCTACACTGAAATCATTAATTGTTATTCTTTCTAGATTAAATTCTACCCTCCTTCCTTGCACAACAAATGAACAGTTTGAATTCCAAAGTAGACAAATTATTTAATTGGTTCTGTATCTTGCATTCGGGGCAAAGTCATGCAGCAGCTTAAAAAGCATCTCAAACCCCACAGAGAGGAAAGGATAAGGAAACCTATTACATGGCTCTTTGGAAGTACCTCTGCCAAAGTCAGCTTTGATAGAAGCAAATCCTACTCCCACTTCAGTCAACAGGAGCTGGCATTGCTGGGTACAATTCTGCCCTTTTCAGATCATTTTGCTTGTGAAAGCTGAATGTATTGTGTGTTACAACTCAGTGCAAATGTTTCCTGTAAGGTTTTCTGCAGATACTGACCCTGAAAGGAGTAAGAAAGCTTTGACATCCTTTACCAGGTTTTTAACAGAAGATAACTGTTACATTCATGATGGGATATTCTGGTCTCCCCCATGCTATACAACATTTTACTGCCAAAATCTTACCTAAGCCCCCAGTCTAAATTCACAATTATTCTGCTATGCATATGATACAATAGTATATATTGTGTTATATGCCTTTCTTCCTCCCCTTTATTTTCCTCACCTCTCCTTCGTTTCTCCTTTATGTTGTTCCTGCTGATGAAGCTGTAAATACTGAGAAATCTAATATATGAAATGGCATTAAAGACAGGGAAGAATGTGAGGTTTTAACTACTTGTTTATGGTGCTTAAGAAATTTAGATGGCATCCCTTCCCCAGCTGAGATGCATGAGCTATCCTTAAACCTTACTAGTGAATTTTTCACTTTTCACAAATGGCTTGTTAATACCTTTTCTCCATGTCTCTTTCTCTTTGGAGAGGAAAACTATTTTCACTCAGAGCCATGTTATCCCACTAGGATAGTCTGGATTTCTCAGTGCACAACCAGGATGGGTTTTTGGTATGTGCTGCAGGGACTGCAGGCTGAAAAAGGGGCAAAGCATGAAGAAAAAACTGGAATAAAATCCAGATAAACAACCGAAGAACAATGATCCCTGAATGAAAAACAAGGTAGAGTAGCCTCAGGCAACAGATAACCCAAGCTCCAGCTGACCCTGGCAGCATGACAGGGTCTTTATATAGGGACAGAATCTTCCAGCAATTTCATCAGTTTTGCCCCAGTGTCAACCTCGCATCTATTGTTATTTCATGAATTTTGTTTTCTTTTTTTTTTTTTTTTTTTTTTTTTTTTACCTCCTCTGCTCAAATGTATTTATTGCTCAAGTGTATTTATTATAGCTAATAAAAGGAAACTGCCTAGGTATGCCTGAGGTCTCACAAGTCTCAGATTCCAGAGGACTGATGAAATTCGGGACCATTGCAGGTTTGGGTTTTTTCGGTTGTTTGTTTCAAAACTCTCAAGACAGGGAAAATGAAATACTAGCTCTGCACCAGCAGGGTTGAATTTTGGGCATGAGAGCGGTCTGGCTTTTCATTTTGGCATAGTTGTAGAGTATATCTTTCCCCCTTTCTGCTGTGAATGTGCAGTTAAACAGCAGAGGATGGAAAGGCGGCCGCTTCAAGCACGTCACTTGGCAGTGACAAGACCTTAAGCATGAACAGATTTGTTGAGGCAGCTTTCCCAGCCTATTCAGGAAAGGCAACCAATTCTGAGCCTTGTGTACTATGAGCTGATGGGGTCTATTAAATATCCTCACAGAAAACATGGCAGGGGCCAGGAAAGAAAGGGGAGTGTTCATTCAGAGACCTAAGTCCAAAACTGTCAAGATTTCGGTCTCAGTGAGGCTGCTTGTTTGGCAATTCGTTTGCAAAGGATGCACGAATGCATCTTGCTTTAAAATTGCAAAATCTGCATTAATTTTTTTAGGATGTAATAATTGTGCCATTTCTTTGGCTATAAGAAATGATCATGCTGCAGCACCCACAGCTGAGATATAGGGATGAAAGTCTGGCCAGCTGAGAGAGGAAGATTGCTGGATGGTGGATTTGGTCCAGACTGCTGTGTGCACCCTATGAATGTATTTTGTTGCATGAGAAGAACTTTTAAAAGTGATAATATATAAAGAGTCAAACACTTGTGGATTAAGCTGTAAAGGATTATAACACATTCCCATGATGTTTTGATGTTTTATGGCTTTTAAATGTTAATGTCTTATAGGAGAGTGACTTGCAAGTTTTAACCGATCATTGTAAAAGGATAATTTCTATTACTTAAAACATTTTGCAAAAATGTTCAAAAAATCTTCATTTAAGACTGATCAACTGATTTCCATTTCTTTTTCTTAAATTATATTTTTAAAAGAATGCATCCTACAGCTTGAGAAAGCACACTAGTGAGAAACTTAATTTGTAATGCTGCTGAAAACAGAGGTCTTCTGGTCACATAGTTAAGAAAGAGACTGTTGTGATATGAGTAGAATGATAAATTATTACATGGAGCACTGCTGTTTTCAAAAGCAGAGAGAAATTATGTCAGCCTTTGCCTGATTGCACCCATCTTGATCAGCTTTTTCTGCAGAGGAGGTGCAGAGGCAGAAATCTGTGTGCTAAAAAAGCCCTCCAGGAAGTCTTGCTGTACATCGATGAGGTCTCTTCAGAAAATGATTATCCCTCTAGTTGACAATTTGGTTTAAGAGCAAAGTTAGGATTTGTAACAAGCAAACAAATGGTAAGGAGCAAGACAGAGAATGTCAGAGGCAGGGATTTATTTGGTAGTCAGGAAGATGGTTTTATTCCTGTCCTCCAATCTGACCTAATTTCTTTGCTTTAGTTGTTTCATTGTTTTACATGAACAGTGATGTAGAGCATGTGTTAAATAAGTAGCAGTGTTTTGGCAAGAAGAGGTTATATTTCACTAGAAAGGCTGTATCAGTTATTTTAGAGAGTTTGTAAATCACCTGGTTAGAGATGCCTGAATTCTGAAGGAAGGCAATGCTGCATAGAGGTTTAACAGAATTAATGACAAGGTGTAAAGGTATACCAGAGTCTGTTGGATGGGGGAACAACAAGCACATTTTGGATTCCCCTTCAGTTGTTGTGAAACAAAGCCAAACCACCCATTTTTCAATTTGTGTCTTGCACAGTGAGGATGACAGAATCTTTTACTTCTTGCTAAGTATATAATGGTAGTGTGCTAAAATACTCAAAGCCTTTCTTTCTTCCTGAAATATTTCCTCAACTTCAGTGAAGAGAACAGACTTTAAAAACAAAGCAACCCAAACAAACAAATAAAACAAAATAACAAACCACCACCAAAAATCTTATGGATTCATGGTCAGTTCCTTCAGTATATCTATTTGTTACGGGGAATTTCTGAGTTCCTTCCATGCTCTAGCTGAAACTTGTGCTGGAGACAAGCTGGAAGAGCCAGGTTACTTTCAGAGATGTCTCAGCACACATCTTGGCTGATGTCCTCCCAGGAATCCTAAAGAAATTTGGCAGGTGAAATGCAGTGGCCCTTTGGAAAGATGTTTCCTTGTGTTTGAACAGCTCTGATGCCTGGTGCCAAGGAGGGACAAGTGCCAATCACACCTAAACTCTTCCCAGCCCTTTTTGGGAGAAACCAATGTCATGATTCATCTTTGCATGAGGCAGTGCTCATGTTTCCCTGCTGTTTTATGCCTCGGCACAGGAGGAGGTTTTTTGTTTTCTCTCCCCTTGCACTCGCTCTTTGCAGTCCCATGCAGGGCTAAATACAATCTGGCCCATGGTAGAAATTTGGAATCCATTTGCTTGCTCTTCTACAGCTTTCAAGGCTTGCCAGCGATACTGTGGGAAGCCTGGAAAAAATTAAAGCGTTATTCTATCCTGAAACTTGTCTCTGCAAAAAATGCTATTCTAGGCTCCCATGTTTATTGTTTCACTGTGATTCTCTATGTGAAATGTGATCAATTTTAAAAAAGGGGAGCAAAAAAGAACCCCAAAAAAACAGTATCCCTGATTAACTGCCCAGTAGTCTGCTTATCTGAGCAGCTAATTTGAATTTTCTCTCCTCAATTTGAGAAAGAAAAAAAAAATAATTTAGCATTGGGATTTAGCATTGGTGACATGCACCACTGGTAAGAGGAGTCAAACCCAGCTGAGAGCTTAAATTTCTTTTCAGCTAAAAACACTGAAGCTACCTGACAACAAATCCAGAGTGCAAGAGTCCTATTTTTAAAGGTTAGTCTACGGACTGGCTCGTGGGGAAAATGAGGACTCTAAACCGAGTTGGAAGATGGGATTTCCTCATGTAGCACTTTCATCACCTGTAGTCCAGGGTCATTTCTTCAGCTTGCAAAGTTCTCAGGTTTCAGATGCAAATCACAGAGCAGTTCTCCACTGAGCTCTATTATGGCAGCCCCTAGCACTCTGTACTTGGTTTAACTAGAGAAAGACCTTGGAGATTTGAGTATTTTATCTCTATAGTATCCATACAAGTTGATTGCAGACTTTCTTTTGGAAGTTTCATGTGTGCTCAGGGGAAAGGTACAATGGCAAGTAGGTTGTCTTTACCTCCAGGTGAGTGGAAGAGAAGTGTTCTCTGGTTGCTGTGCCATCAATATAGGGAGGTACATCACAGGTCTTAATGGGAAGATCTGCAAGGATTATGGGTTAGAACTAGCATATTTATTAATGGTCAGACCTTATAAACTCTGTCATCTCTGGAAATTGTTCCTTTTTTGTTTACCTGCAAAAAAGCAAAAAAGTAAGCTCAACGATCTGTTTTTCATCTGTGAAAAATAAAACTCTTCTGGCCTACAGAGCCATAAAGAAGACACTTGCACTGCTCTCCAGGGAGCTAAGAGCTTGGTCATTACTGGGAATGAGCTTGGGAGTGTACTTATCTCCTTAAGTATAATTAATAAAGAAAATCAAACTTAATGGACCACTACTTATTTAAGCACAGAGAAGCCAGGAAACTCTGGAGTCATGTATGCAAATCTGTCTTTTACTCTTTTGGTTATTGGTCAAGTATGACAGTCCAGAGAAAAGGGAGACACTTTTTACATGGCCTTGAAGTTGGCATCCCCTTGGACCTGGCCCCATGTCCTGGCCTTAGAGGTGCTGCTGAGTCTCATATGTCCATCTTCACCTCTGCAGTGCCAATGCTGGGCTTGATGGAGTAAATTACTTCCTCAAGCCTCAGTCTTAGCTCTGAATCCCTTCACTTATGTGCATTTAAAAATCTCTCTTACGATCTGTACAGCACATTTTATTCATGGCTTTTTCCCTGGTTTTGAAAATGAATCATAGTATGGCCATTAAAAAGAAAAAAAATGTGGATACTTGCAAACAAAGAGTATTGCAGGGCATTATTCATTGAAGTCATTGCCAGAGCTGATGCTCTCATTACTTTTGTTTTAAAAAGTCCTTTTGGCCCATGACAAAAAGGATTTTTTCAATTTGGAGGCATCGTGCAAAATGAAATTATCCACTCTTAAAATAATATGCAGTGAGATGATTGGGAAAATCTCTCACAGAAGGTGATCCTTTCATTGTATCAGAAGCATCAGTAATCACATAGTATAAAAACATGTTTTGTGCTCTTTGGTAGTGTAATAGATAAGGTTTTATGAAGATTGCCTTACATTCTCCATGATAACTCCCTATTTGCAGTTGCTGATAACTTGGTCAGACTGTAACCATTTGGCATCTCTGTGGGCTAAAGCATTCCTTGTTGTGCTTCTTCTTAGTTGAATCTGGGAAAATTTCAGCAAAAATAATTCAACTGTTTCCAGGCATTAGGCAAGGGGAAAATATATTTGGTTTTATGACACTGAAGAGTCCTGGCAAATCTTGTTCTGAATAGCTGTAACTTCCCCTCCCTCCATCAGTTCCCTGTCCTATTGTTTCAGAATAAGGATCTGAGATTTGGCAAGAAGGTGATCTTTGTCTTACAACATTTTTATGCAAGACATCACATTGAGTGAGGTTATAAATCTTTGAGAAACTTCAGTGAAGGCAGGTGGGAGGCTGGAATTATCTGAGAAAAGAAATAGTGCTGTTTCTGGTTAGTGCCACTAGGAAGTAATGGGGAAAAGCAAGGGGGAAAGGGATTTGAACAGAGAAAAGGTTAACCACGGATGAGACACTGATATGAAACTGGAAAACAAAGGGAGTTATGGGATTCAGTATTTCCTAAACAAAAGATTAGATTGGAATCAGCCTTTGCAGAAGAAAAAAATAGGAAAAGAGGGATCAGGTGGGATCCTCCCACCAGCAGCAGATGGTTTCAGACAGTATAAGTAAGGAAAACTGGGAAAGAAACAAACACTTTTTACTGATGTATCAGCTCATCCCAAATAGCACCTGGAGCACTGTGTCAGGAATTAACCATGCATTCTGCCTCCACTAACACACCCACTATATGTTTGGAAGTGTCTTTATGCTTGTGACTTCTGTGAAGCCTCGTGTTCTGCAGTGAGTTCTGCACCTTGTGCATTGTTATGAAAATCACTTCCTCTTATGGTTTGCAAACTGTGAGGTAATTGTATTAGATCTCCCCATTTTTTTTTTTTTAATTTTTATTACAATTATCATTATTAGACTGAAAGACTGAATAATTATTCCCTAATCACAGACAAGAAAGTCCAGAACTTTTATGGCTTGCAAACCTCTGTTGTACCCATCCCCAGTTGCCTCTTTTCCAAGCTGAAAGCATGTGGTTGGCCTATTTTATCTCTACATATCATTAAACCAATATTTCCATGGAAATATCCATAATGGTTCTGAGATTTTTGTGCTGAGTGATAATAGCTAGGGTCCATTGTGGTTTAGATCTAATTAGGATTGTTTTCCCTCATATGCATTACTTTGCATTCATCAATACCCTCTGCTGTTTTATTGTTGTTTAGTATTTTAAGCCTCCCACAACTCTTTGCATTCAGATCAGCCATCCAGAGTCCCTCTCCATGTCTGGTAAACTTTTTCATGCTGTTACCCATCTTTTCAAAGTCCTACATGACTTTACCTAATATTTCAGGTCCCTGGGAGATGGGCTGGTAGGTTTCATCTTTTGTGAAAGCTCACCAGTTATTTCTATCTTCTGTTTGTTACCTTTTAATGATTTATTTACCAAGTCTTTGGTTTTCCATTATTAAAACTTAGAGTAAAATACAAGGTTTCTAACTTTCATGAAGAAAACAACTTCAGGGCTGCTACTTGGAGATGCAGGAATTCGATTTGTTTATGAAACTTTAACAGGCATCTCTTAGTTTATAATAAATTCTCTAAGTACCTGATGTCACAGTATATGATCACATCTTTCCAGCTTTCTTCAGTGCACAGCACAACCCTGTAATGGGAATAGATCAGGAGAGCACAGGGGAAGCCATGGTTATTTGAAGAATATTTGTTCTGGAACTTGGCAACTATACTCTGAATAAAACAGGGTAGAATAGTTTTGTAAGAGATTGGAGCAGTGAATGCTGTGGCATTGTCTAAGCAGAAATTCTAGTTGAAAGAAGACACACATAGGTATTTGGACAGGTAGATCTGGGGACATCCTTCTTCTCAGTGTAATTCAGAATCACATCATTAGTAGTGCTATTAGAGAGTGTCTTTGTCTGCAGGCAGCAGAACAACCACTGTCCACTATGGTACAGAACAATTGCTTGCAAATAATTAGGCTTAAATGTTGGCATAATAATACCTAAACTCTCAAGACAACTCTGGTGTTTATAAATCAACACCAGCTGTTCCTGTTTATGCAAGACTTCATTAAAATAAAAGAATAAAATAGAATTTGATCTGACAGCTCGTATACCAAGATTCAGCTTTCTGTAAAAACCAACCAGGCCATTAAAAAAATGTGGGGTTTATTTCAGATATTCTAACAGAGCCAACTCTTCTCATGAAAATAAAGGTAACCATCTTTCTCTTATGCCTTTAGGCCTATGGCAGGTACCTGGCAAAGAGAGACCGAAAGCTAAGCTGTCAGAGAGGTTTTCTTGCTCTTCCCCTGGCAGGAATGAAGAGTAAGACCCTCTCACAGGCAGCACCTGTCAAGCATTTCTGAGCCATGTCAAGCTCAGATTTGCCTGGAGTGCCAAATTCTGATTTCTGTCACACAGATTCTGCCTCAGAAAGTGAAGGGATGCTCTGGAGTCGATGGGGTTTGCTTGAGTGTTATTGCCCTCAGAGTAAAGCCCCAGGTCTGCCTTATGAGCTGGGTGTGTAGTACTTTTGGAATATTACTCCTTGCATTAGTGAAGCTCTTGAGTTGCTTATTTCACCTGCAGAATAACCTAGCTGACACAGTCAGCTAAAACCTGTTAAGTTGAGAAAAAAAGTAGAATTTAGTCATTTCATACCTAGGTGCTTGCCTCCCAGAATGGAATAAAACCATAGATTGATGCTGGTCTAAAGTGTAGAGTGAAAGCCAAGCATCTTGAACAGACTTTTGAACAACCATTTGCTAAGCTGAACACTAAGCTCCCAGTGGCATGGTCTTTAGAAGGAGGGATCATTTTTTGGTTTGTTGTGAATAATGAGCAATTCTCCAGAGCTGGGATTCACCCTGACACAGCTGCCCACCCAAATCCCTGAAGATTGGAATGTAAAATTTTCTTCTAAGAAGAGGGAGCAAAAATAGTGTCTGGAAAGGTAATAGGGGCTGCATCTTTACCTCTGCTAATGTTTTAGTTTGTACTTGGCTCACGACCTGTGAAGAAAAAGATCAGAATTTTGCCATTTATTGTGTGTTTGGTCAAATTGCAAAACAGTCTTGGCATGTGTCTTAGCATCTCTGACTGCTCCTCAGCATTCAACCCATGAGGTTATCATTCCTATTAAACCCTTCTCTTTTCCTCCCTTACCCCTCAAAATCCATATATTGTGGGTATTGGATTATCAGCACAAGCTTATTGGTCTTTTTGCAGCTTGCTAAGGTAGATATGCCCAGACACCTTCTGTATGACAAGCTATTGGTTAAATCTGCAGAAATACAAGATCTGTATCTCCCAGGGGTGCTTCATTCCCATAGCTCCAGAGCAGTAAAGTCCCTGAGAGTTTGTATTCCCTTTTAAAAACAGAGCCAGAGCCTAAAGAGTGGCTGGAAAAAAAATAAACTGCTCCTCTTTTGAAAGTTAGAACAATACCTGGGTGCTAGAGCAGGAAGTTTTGAATCTCTTTGAGCTTTGAAAAGACTTGAATTTTGGCCTTTTTGGTAAATACTGACCTGAAAAAGTTGTCATGGAGGAGTTTTCTCCTCTCCCCATACTGGCCCAGCCATTCTGGGGCTGAGTTGTTGTGTGGCACTTGCCAACCCACTTTGCAGCTGTTTTGGGAAGAGAGATCTGTAGCAGGATGGAGCTGAAGTCCAGCTGATTTAGGATCCTTCAGTATGGACACAGCAGAGGGAGAAAGGGAGAAATTGCACTGTGGAGGCTTTTTAATAAAAATGTGGATGGGAGTGGACTTCAACTGAGCCAGTCTGTTTTAGGCCAATAAAATCATTCTTTGATTCTGGCTTCCTGTTCTTGCTACATGTTGTATCTATATGTTTTCCATTCATGAGATGTTCAAAAAGCACATCATAAATTTTGTGGTGGCTTTTGGAAATTATTCAGATAAGTGTTGTTTGCTGGTGATTGTTCATGAACTGATTGTAACAAATTTCCTATCTCTATTCAGATTTGCTACTCTTGATTTACTCTTGGTCACCTTCACTCATAATTTCCTAGTATTTTCTTAAAGAGAATTCCCATCATGTTGCAAACTAACTAGTAGCTATAGTAGGCTGTCATGTTTGTTTTTTTCTATTCTCTAATTCTGCAACTTACTTTTTATTAGCTATCTCTGTCTCCACTGGAAATGAATTTAATTTAATCACACAGTGATTTTTCTCTTGATGATTGCATTCATCTTGGCAACCTGCCCCTAAATCCATTGTTCACAGACATTTGTATGAACTAAAGTTTGGTTGCAGAAAGCTACATAAATGAATCAAAATTGAGATCAGATCTGTAATTTGAAAAATTCCTACAAAAATATTTTTACATTATTTACTGTATTCTTCTGTTGACTGCTGCACTAGGAACAACTCTCTGCTTAGCAGTGCAGTGGTAGGACAAGGCATTAAATTGAATACTTGAGAAGAGGGATGTACTTTCTCTGGCTGAATTTTATGTGCCTTGCCTTGATCGAATTGTTCTCAGAATATTTACTGTTCACAAGCCACTTCTCTTTCTAAATAGTATATACCCATAACCATGCTTAAAAAAAAAAAAAAAAGAGCACCATCGTTTTTAGAGGGTGGGGTTCTGGCAATATTTGTCACAGTGACTTAAAGCTAATAAAAAATCCTGAATAAAATAAAAGATGCAGTCCTGTTAACAGAAGTGTGGCTTCAGAGTGGAGCAGACATGCTCATCTGTCAAGGGAATTATGTCTTGCTCTGCAACCAAATGCTGTGATCAGTGCTTACCAGAAGCCCATCACTTTCAGGGTGTTTGTCATAGAATGGTTTGGGTTAGAAGGGGACTTTAAAGGTAAAAATTGTAACCCTCTTCAGAGAGCAGGGGCATCTTCAGCTGGAGCAAGCTGCTCAGAGCCTCATCATTGAATATTTCCAGGAATGGGGCATTTACCAGCTCCCTCTTGGTAATCTGTGCCAGTGTTTCCTCACTCTCATCATAAAAAAAGTCTTCCTCACATTTAGTCTGAATCTACCCTCTTTTACTTTAAAACCATTACCCCTTGTCCTATCACAATAGGTCCTGGTAAAATGTTTGTCCCCATCTTTCTTATAAAATGCTATAAAGTACTGAAAGGCTGCAGGAAGCTCTGCCCAGAGCCTTCTCTTCTCCAGGCTGAACAAGCCCAACTCTCTCAGCTTTTCCTCACAGGAAAGGTGCTCCAACCCTTTGATCATCTCTGTGGCCCTTTTCTGGACTTAGTCGAAGAGGTCCGAGTCATTCTCGTGCTGAAGTCTGCAGAACTGGACACAATATTCCAGCTGGGCTCTCCCAGGAGAATAGAATCCCCTCCCTCAGCCTGATGATCACACTTCTTTTGAAGCAGCCCAGGATATGGTTGGCTTTCTGGGCTACAAATGCACATTGCTGGCTCACATCCAGCTTTTGATCCAGTAGCTCTCTGATGTCCTTTTCCACAGGGCTGCTCTCCATCCCTCCATCCCTCACCTTGTATTGAGACCAAGGATTGCCCTGACCCAGGTGCAGGACCTCATGCTTGGCCTTGTTGAACCTTATAACAAAGTCCCACTTCTTGAGCATGTCAAGGTCCCTCTGAATGGCATCCTGTCCCTCAGACATCTCAGCTGCACCACTCAGCTTGGTGTTGTCTGCAAACTTGCTGAGGGTGTACTTGATGCCCCTGTCCATGTCACTGATGAAGAGAGTAAACTCCTGAGGGACATCAGTTGTCACAGGAGAGACACGTAGATGCTCTTCCTACACCAAGTTTTGTCCAACCTGTGGAGAATAGAGACATGAAACTATAAAATCTTGACTTGCCTGTTTGTAGATTTTCTGGGACGTGACATTTTAGTGGCAGAATCTTCTAAATAGAACACATTATTTTGGAGCTCCACTTTTAGCTTATTTATTTATGACTTGGCAGACTCCTAGTCAAGAGGGGATAACCCTGGCCCTAGTGATAAGTTTAACAACTGCATGTTTATGCACCAGTAGGTATCAGGAGGTCAGTCATAAAAACCTGTCAGTTTGTATTACTTCTCTGTTGACTTTCTATCAATGCATGAAGGAAGGGGAGCTGCCATCTTTCTCTTCCTACCACTTGGTACTAAGTCATGAATTAGATTAAATAAGTGGCATTTTTCTTACATTGATGCAAAATGTTCTTCCTTTGAGAACTGGAGAAAAAAAATATCTCTGTGTATTTATTCAGTCACTGAAGCAAAGATGCCATTTCTGTAGATGAAGGCAGTGGAAATAATGTCCAAGACATGCTTCTTCTGGGCCTTTTAAAGAACTCATTGACAGTGCTCTCAGATGCCTGTGATATCTGGTGCTGAATTTTGATCAGGTCTCCCCAGAGCAGATCTGTTTGGATATTAATGAACCATTAATTTTTAAGCCGTATGCAACAGGGAATAGTGAAACTTGCATCATCTTTAATATGTTCTGTTCACTTTCTTTTGATACCAACACTCAAATCAAAGAAGCTGAATGAGAAAAGATAATATCAAAGATGATCACATTTTCTTCTGCTCCAATTGAAAAATTTGCACTCTGTTTAGCACCCTGCCTCCAAGTAAGCTTCCAGTTATCTGGTATTAATGCCTGTGAAAATGAACATTCAGAATTAAAACTGGAAAGACACTCAGTCCTTCTACCCAGAAAAATGCTAGGCTTGGAAGGATCATGAAGTTGGCTTAAATGTCATCCTACTGAAGAAGAATAAGTTTGGAATTCCCTTTTTTTCCCCCCTCACTCATGTTTAAATGAAATTTGTCCCAGTCAAGCTTCTTTTTGCAACCCTGGCTACCATAAGGATGGGCTCCTGGTTTTGTGAAAAAAAAATTTAATCTTTCTAAGAGTTTTAATTTCAAGTTATTATTTGATAGGACAAGCTACAGGCTGAACAGTCTGCATCAGAATAATAGAGGACCAGTTATTCTACACTTGTAGAGAGAAATCAGATACTCAAGACCAACAAAGTTGAGCTGCAAGGTCCATGCTTGCTCCCTACACTACAGGATGCAGAACAGACACTGTTGCATCTCAGCTGGGATAGACCCTGTAGATCAGGAAGATAACCAGAACTATTTTGATAATTATGGGTAAGAATTGAAACCTAACGTGTTTCCTCAGAGGTATTTAGGGTAGCATTAGTTAAAGGGAAAAGATTGTTTTCCTACTTCTCTTTATTTCACCATGGGGTAAGTTACTTTTGGGTTTTTCTCTCTCAAAGTCCAACAAGTGGCCACCTTGGAAGCACAAAAGTATTTGATTAAATCTAAGAAGTACATCTGACAAATGGAGTGAAAAAGGAGTCTACTCTTTCACGTAAGAAACATCATTTCTTAGAACTATGGTTACTTCACACAGTACCACCTTTTCACCTTACATTTCTTAGGAGACATTTATTATGCCAGAGAGCTGTGCTGATTCTCATAGGAGCATTGTGGAACATCATGTCTGCTTTTATGTTTGCAAGGAACTGTTGCTGCTGCACTGGGTTAGATATTTCCATGTGACATTCTTGATTGTGAGACTCATCCTCTACAACATAGTGGACACTTCTGGTTTCATATCCCATCCTGACCACCAGGTCTTGTTGGTATATACCATCTGACAACCTATAGGGCTGTATACCTGCAGCCCAAGGGATAATGCAGGTTTCTCTCTGCAGTTTCTAGGCCATTTCCCCTGGGCAGTTTGGTGTCACCCCCTTGGTGTTACCCCAGTGGGTGCTTGGAATGTTGGCAGAGGATTGATGATGTTGGTACCATAATCCTGCACGTGGTCCCTCTAGCCCAAAGTGTGTCAGGATTTTCAGGGAGAGGGGGGGAAGCTGCTGTGATCCTGCCCTTCTGTGATTCCATGGAGACTTCAGAAAGTGAAATCCTGAGACTGAGTGTGGGATCAAGTCAGAAGGATGCCAGCCCAGCTCTGACCCTTGATAAATGCTGAGCCTGATGGAGCTAGATCATTGCCAGGAGTCTGAACAAGGAGCTTCTTGCTTAATACAGAGTATATTTCATCTTCAATACACTCCTTTATCCTTCCTGATACACTGCTAGATACATGGTAGGCTCTGTGTGGTCCTGGCAGTTTCTGATGGGCCTCTTACAATGTTCAGACCACACGTGTTGTGGAGGTTATAAAGAGTTCAGATTCATTCTGTTGTGCCTGAGACCAGGGATAACTTAATGTAATATTTTTAAAGGCAGATGACATGATCCAATAGACACTACTGCAGGAGCTGAGAATATCAACAAAAAGTGAGTGTGTGCACCTCTGTATCAGTCCATCTGCTTGTAGAAAAAACTCTTCCTGATCAGAAAGCAGAACTGAGAAAGCAAGAGGGAGAGAAAAATCACCTGTTCTAGAGCAGACAGATGATTCTTCAGTGTTGCATAGAGAAATCAGGTGTGAATGTCAGTCTGGTTTTGGAGGAATTCATTTGGAAAAGGAAAATCCTAAGATGTTTGAATAGTCAGAACCTGAGGAAGATCTGGTGAGATTTTGATATAATCTTTATTTGAGCACCGAGAGAGAGATCAGCCATGATCAACTTTGGTTAAATATAGTGCATAGAAATATGCTGACATCTCACAGGGGCTGCTGCTGCTTCAGTAGGAACCAAGCTGCTTGGTCTTGTGGATCCATGTATTCTGGGCTGAGCTAAACATTAGCTTCCCCTGCTGTAAGAAGCACTGAATCTTCTGATTTTCTGCCTCAGTCTCAGATGACAGCTCCTCTGTCACTTACACATTCTCAGAAATGGGACCATGGAGTTTCTTGGCTGTGTTGAAGCTACAGCTGCCTTCTCAGGCTTTTCAGTAGTCTGAACATAAATCTTTTGGAAAGGCTCTGGAACTGTTCTGGGTTTACAGCACTCTTGAGGAACATATAGTACTTTGAGAAGTTTTTAGTCTTCTATACACCTTTATTGCTAATTTTAGTTAAAAATGCACAGCTGTAGGAAAACAAACAAAAAACCCCACCTGTTTTGTTTTGGTTTATTTTTTTTTTTTAAGAAATGAGATTTCAGAACTTTGAAAGTAGTTCTGAATTTCCCAAGAAGTGCATTCCAGTATGAAGCATCTTTATTTCACTCTGCTCCACAGCAATTCTGTTCATGATTCATGTTATGCAGAAATGTTTCCTCTCTTAAAACAATTTTCTTTGTCTTTGAGTTTTCTCCCAGGTTTCATATTCTTCATGGTCTTCAAAGGTTGTATCAACACCAATACTTTTAGGCTATAGATACGCAGCATATTGATCTGATTCCTTAAAGAAGCTGAGGAGGAAGGGAGCTGCTTTTTCCAAGGCTTTGCTTGTTCTTTGTTAGAAGATGCATTCACTTGGAAGGCAATGCAGGTAAAAATCTACATCAGCAGCCCTGGGTGTCACTCATCTGACTCTCAGACTAATGTAGAAGTTAAAAATCAGAAAGATCATTATTTTGTTCTTAGAGTGGAGCTTGTCAGCTGGCATGAATGCACTAAGAAATTCCATAGTTTCCAAGCAAATTCACAAGTTTTCCATGAGCAAGTTTTCCAAATTCATATGTCATATGCGTACAGTCCTTTTTTTACACCACCTCATGTCCTTCAGTTTTACACAAAGAAATTTTGAAAGTTTTAGAAAATAGAGAAGGTCAAATAGCATCTGTTGGAAGCTAAGAAATATCAAGTGAATCAGTTTTACTGCTGCTATAAGAGGTCTACAGAGTCTGAAGTGATAGGTTGTAGTTCATAGGAGGCCACTGCTGTGATGAAAAGATGTTTAAAATTTCATTAGATGTTTATGGACCCAGAGGTGAGGCCCCAGGGGATTAGCATATACGACATAAAGATATTTAAAAAAAAAAAAAAAAAAAGATTCAATGCTGACCTGTTGTGATCTTTTGACTGGATCATACCAGGTCTCAGCTGCAAGGGTGACCTTAGTGTGTGATTTTCCTGACATATGCAGTTCACACTTGGCCTTGCTTACTTTGTTTAAATTTAGATTTATCCATTTTTCATGTTTAAGCAGTAGGGTAGCTAGTAACTAGACAGTTTTAGTAAATAATTGCTCATGTTGCTACTAGTTGACTGACAGCAAATTACATTCTAGGAGATTTTTTTCATATTTTGGTGGTTGTGATACAGCTAAGTGGCCGCTTGGTAGGTGAGAGCTTTGTTTGTCTCTGGTTTTAGCATAATCATTAAATCACAGCTTTCCCTAATTGCTTCAGCTGCCGCCAAACTCAGTTGGATGGGATTCTGGAGCAAATGGAATTCTGTCACATTCAATATCAGTGTTTGCTTTATTAAATAGCATTTCTCTGGGGACCCACATAGACTTTTGGAGTTTTTAATTTTTTACAGTATGTGATAGCTGGCTTCTGTGAAGGAATTGTTCACCAAGCAGCATTCTCGTTATTACTACTGATGCCTTTTTACTTTAATGAGGTTGACAAGATAAGATAATGCTGTTTGGAAGGAAGCTGTACTTACTCTGCTCGGTGCAGATGGAGTTTTGAAAGGGAACACTTCTTGGCGTGCATAAATTCTGCCATTTCTTTGAAGTGAAAATTTAGTTAATAATTAAAACAAACACACAAAACTACTCTGTTATCACAACCTCTGGGTTTCCCAGCATGTGCTTCATTCTCTCTGTATTTCTTTTGGTGCCTTTCAGGACAGAACCTAAATATGCTTTGATTTAGCAACCTTAACACCCTTGTCAGTGATCTGTTACAGTGTTATACAATATTATGGCAGCAATAACAGTAAAAGCTTTGGTTCTCAGTAGTTTGGTTTTTTTTCATTGTAAGCAGGTGATTCAGCCTTCTCCATTTGGATCAGGGTTTTAGTTTGTAAATGCAAATGCCAGTTTAAGAAATTCTCTGCTCTCTGTTAATACTTCTGCTCGCTGTCAAAACTTGGGTATGCTGAGAATCACTTCAGTGTTGTAAGCACAACCCATCCTTGGGTTTGTTGGAGCAACCTAGCCTCCTAATTATTGTTCCTTCATTAATCAGACTTGCCTGTCATGCCTGTTGGTGAGTGTTATGTGCTTGAGAAGGGCGACAGAAAGAGGGAGCCACGGGGTGAGCTGATGGTAAGGGAATAACACAGTGAGGAAAAACAATATTTGGTATGTGTTGTCTTGACTTAGAATTTCCTTCTATTTCAGATTTCTGAGGGTGTAAGAAGTTACATATGAACAGTTCTGTCTGCAGTTTAATTGTATTTTGTACAGGAATATTATATCCGAATATGGGGTGAGATAAAATACAGGTCCTGAGAGCCTTTCCTGGCAATCGTGGCTAGCCGAGGAGTAAAGTTAGGAAACCAGGCAAATAATCACATCTTCTTCATTTAAAACATTTCATACTGGCAGGAATCCTTAACCAGTGCTCCAACTTCTGTCTGCCACTCGGAGCTTTTATATGAAACAGCAGGAACCTGGCAGCCTGGAGAGCTTTGAGCAATGCGAGCAAAAAACTTGAGCATCATTTATAGCTTTTCCTGCCAAGACTGTAAAAACCTAGACAAAGTAGATATGGTTGTTTCACCCAGCTTTTCACTTATGTTTGTCCCTCACTACGTAAGCTCTCAAAACCTCAGCCAGTTTTCTTCCCTGAATTTTAAATTCTCCGTAGGTACGTGGAATAGCATTTATCTGACTCACCTTTATCCCTGTAAAAGTTACATGGCTGGACTGAAATATTCTCTAGGCTCCCTCTACAGTCAGTGAAGAGACAGATATATCCAGGAGGCTTTTTATCTCATATGAATTTAGACAACTGTCTTGGGGTGAAATGAATCCCAGCCCTGTTGTCACTCTCCAGCTTTGATTCAGAAAATATAACAAGTTCCATTTCCCTGCTGGGATTTGGAGCCTTGCACAGAATATTCCAACATCTGATTTCCACTGAATTTAATGGAAAATGAACGCATAAATCTTTTAATTAGCTTTGAAAAATCACATACTTAACGTTTGATTAACTCTGAATGCACGTGTGTTTGTATATAAAAAATCACAAGCAATGAATGTAGCTGTAATATTTTCAAAAAACCTGAGAATCTGACAATTTCAGCTGATTAGTTGCCCAAATGGGCTGATAAAGATGATAGTAATTGTGCTATAGTGTTGAAAGCTGGACCAAGCAAGTAGAATCTAAAACATGAACTTAATAACTTAATATGTCACTGCTGTCTTTCTATTCTCTCTTAACTAGAATTTGGATTCTTAAAAATAAATTTAGCACAGGTAATACTTGTGGATGGAGTGACATAGCTGACAAAAATGGCTGCAATTAGTAATCATAATAAGAATGCATAAAGGAGTTAACTTGAAATGTACTTCTACTATATGAAAGAAATCATCCTTAAAAAAAAAATCACCAGAGTGGATCTTCTGAGATGTGCTGAGTAAAAAATGTGAATAAACTTTTAAGGGACATAATCACGCAGACCTCTATATCTCTTATGAAATGATTTGCTAATTGCCTGTGGGTTTTTGCTTAAGGAATATGTACCATTTATGTAGGAAAGGTACAGTATTTTTTAAAAATTAATAATTCATAACTAAGAAATTAATTCTGTGCTTTACTGTAGCTTCTTAAAAAAATTTTCTGTAAACTGGTGGAACATTTGCTTCTCTGCACTAACTGGAATTATGTAGTGGTCTTACAATTTCTTTGGGAGGTTACTAAACACCCAGAACCACAGTTATATTGTTAAGCACTCAAATGCAGCCCAAAATATATAATTTAAAGTGTAGATAAGCTTATAAGTAGTAACAAAAGGGAGTGATTTTTATATACTTGCCTCTTAAACGTTTTCTCTTTATCTGACTAATAATTACTAAATTAAGCTTTTTCAGGACACTGCCAGTCCTCTAAAGGGGATAGGACATATGATATACTGCATCTTTTCACTGCATGTACCTTCCCAAGAAATAACAGCTCTTTGGTCAGACAAAGCCATCCAATGCTGTGATCTGCTCTCACCTGGTTTGCAAAGCTCAATAGGAAGTAATAGCTTTGAATTAATTTTATTTGCAGGCTAACAAATGCATACTTGGATCCCGGTCCAGCACAGCTTTTAAGCATTTCCATAATTTAAAAAGTCTTTTTCTGAGTCTTAAAGCCTTTTTCTGAATCTTAAAGTCTTTTTGAGTCTTACGAAGAGTTTTCTCAAGGTCCTGTAGGATAGAGGGTGTGTAAGTGTCCTATAGTGGTATATTTCCTCCCCTACATGTTTTTTACTGAAAAATAAATATAAATTTCATTTATAATAAAATCAACTGCTGCAATACTTACTGCTGTCACCATCTGATACTTCTTCAAGGAGCTGGAATATGAACAGAAGCATGGTTTGCCTTCTCTGGGTTTCCCTTCCCTACTTGGGCCACCAGACTTTCACAAGAAAGCACAGGAGATGAACTGAATGTTTTCTTAGCTCTCCTGAAGAGCTATTTCTTACCTCTCAAAATAGAGTCTGTTAGACCATATTTTAAATTGTAGTTGTCCAGAGGCACCTCTGAAGGTCCCAGCTCTGTGCTTGTCTCTAATACACGTGGTGCCCTCGTGAGACTTCGGCTGACAAAAAGGTGGTGGGAGTCCAGTGTGAAATGGAGGTGTCAGGAACTGTCTTCAGAGTGTTCCCATTGTGGGCTTTAAATGCTGTTAATAATAATTTTACTTTCACTGTCATAACTGATAAAGGCATTTGTGTTCACTAAATTTTAGACTCTTGGGAGTTCATGCAGTTGGGTAACTAGACCCAGAGAGACTCTTTTAGTGATGTGGCTGGGAATATGACTTTTTTTCCTGTGCCCTAGTGACATCTGATGTTTGATGCTGTATATTCACTGATGGCAATGCTAGTAATTGCCTTTTCATTGGGATAGATGGCACAGTAGCTTACATTTACTTACACAGATGGAAGTAAACAAGGTAAAAAAGAAACCAGGTCAAAATGTCAGGATAAAATAAGAACATTCATGTGACTGATGGTAGTACAATAGATAATAGACACACTTAATATTCCATCTCTGCAAACCATGGCAGAATAGAGCAGTGGAACCATGGTTCATTTCTGATAAGTACAAAACTCAGGTCTATGATTTGTCAGCAGTACCTGTTGATGGAGAATACCATCAAGGAAATCCATCACTGTGCCCAGCCAGCTAGAGACATCTTCATGCCTACTGAAAACAGGTCTCAAATTTACAACAACTTTGAATATGGATTTCTCATTTATTCAGCAAGTCCAAACAGATCCTTTTCTACAGGTAGATGTTTCTGTTAATGACTACACATGATTTAGTTGTTAATGCCCAATCTTTTTGTTCAAAGAGACAGAATATAGGTCTTATCCAGAGAGGCCAACTGCAATCTTGCCACACATACTTAAAAACTACAAAAGAGGATCTTCTGCTAGTTATTGATAATATTGCTATGAAATATCAGGGATGATGCTCTGGTGGCTGGCTATAAGGAATTGGCAGTGGAGTATATCTTGAGCCCAGCTCCCGTGTTCTTTTTTCTCATGTCTTTCTCCTATTTTTTTGCACAGGTTACAGGAGTGGAAAATATGAATACAAATTAAAGAAGCAAGTGAAATTATACATTTCATAAATTAACTCTTTCTGCTCTGAATTAAACTCTGCAATCTGTGCCTGTTTGCTGTAGGTGAATAGTGAAACATGCATGGGGTGAATATTGAAGGATTTTTCTCTCTTTTGTCCACAAGCTGCAGTAAAATTTAAACAATGACAAATAGTAGGTTTGAGAGCAGGCATTCTTCCTTGCTTCTGTTACTAGACTGAATCACATAGCTCTGTCTTACCCTCTCCTGACTGTTTCAGTTAGAAAATCTCCATAATTTTAAGGTCTCCAATTTTAAAAGGATATCCAGCTTGGTATACCTGGAAAAGTTGGGTGGCTTAGACATGATAGAATAACTATGCTATTGTAGCTTTTAGTAGACTGTTCATGCTGTTTGCCAGCCTAGCAAGCAGTTGCCACAATGCTAAAAAAAAGTCTCTAATTCAGGCACATGTTAGTGGCCAAATAAGAAGAGATCAACTATCCTTTAAAACATAAAAATATTTCTCTTCTTCCTATCAGTGTCAACATAGTTCAAGTAATCTGAAACCTGGTATAATTGCTTAGTGTGGGCTTGCTATTTGAGAATCTAAGTGATGTTATCTCAAAGCAGGGTAGCTTCAAAGTTGAGTTGCATGGCCAGTATCATTGCAGCATAATTGTTTTGCTGTAGTGATGCTGATTCTCACATCCCCTGGTCCACAGTACATCAAGAAAATGGTATGAATCAATTTGCATATTTTGCAAAGCCTTTTTTTTTTTTCCTCCTCCCATTTTTATCTGAAATCAAATAACTAGTGTTTGATTTTCACAGCTCCCCATTCAGAAAATGAGCTGTTACTGCTTGGCCTCTCCCCCCCATATTTTATCATCTTATAGTGTAGTGGTTTATAGGCAATAAAAATAGGATCGTTGATATATTGAGAATTTCCAGTGACTCTGGAAGAGTAGCTTTCCATTAAGAGTTTTTCTCTGTAATTCCATTGGATTCTTCAAGTTACTCCAGAGATTTACATGAGAAGCAGAGGCGTTGCCCCCATTTTGCACCTGAGTCAGTCTCTCTGAGGTGCTATTGCTGTGGGGATTTATTGCATGACTGTATTCTACCTTTTCAATAAACCAGAAACTTGGTGCTGTTTCTTAACTGTACAAACAAAGATAAGTACCAAAGTGGAATGCAAACAATAATTTAATTAATTTTTAAGTAACACGAGGAAACTGATGTTTTGGGCACTGAGCAGCATTTTGGCAAGAAGTTACAAGTATATAATGGAACAGAAAACTATTTATGACCAAAGCCAAGTCTTAAAATCTTTCTGCCAGTTTTACTACACATTGTTTGAGAGATGGCACCCAGCCACACTAGTAAGTGAAATAAAAGCAAGCAACACCATTAAAGCTGTGAATATGTGTGAAATAACAAATGGAAGGAATAGAATTGGGCAACCCTAGTAGGGGGAGGGGGGAGCTGAAGATTCTGTAAAATACCATTAGCTGAAAGATTACAGGCATGTTTAATACAGTGTAAAGCATGCTTTATGTTTAAGATGAAATAAATTAGATAGAATAACAAATGCAAAAGCAATGGGAGTGGTTCTCAGAAATCAGCACTGGGCAAGCAGATTGCTCACCTTTTTCAGATGTTTTTAATAACTGGACAAGGTACCACGTGTTGCCAGCAAAGTTGCTCTGTTTGTAAGATAGGTATGCATCTTCTGGTACCTCTGTGATAGCAGCCATTTGACAATATGGGCTTCATATGCTTTATGAAATCATATTCTATAGATCCTAGAATGTTTTGGGTTGGAAAGGATCTTAAAGATCATCTAATTCCAACCACCCCCTAGAGGGAAGTATTCCGTTCTTTCACTCTGTTCATGCTGTTTCCAAGAAAATAAATTTAAGACTCAGAGTATTGGTATTCCATGTAGGATTTATTTAAATAGCAAAAAAACCCCTGTGCCAGTTCATAAAAATATCATGCATTGCAGGGCCAGACCTACAGATCAGTACTCAAACATCCAAATGTATATTAAGATATATGGAACCTATTAATTTTCTCATTCTGTGAATTTTTATCAGAACCTTCAATATGTTGGGTAGACTTGAGAAAGGTCTAATTTAAAGCTAATGGGGAAAGTTATGAGTTTCTTGTATTCAGACATTTTATTTTTAATGTTCTGTCAGTGTGCTCCAAAGGCAAACATTAGCGTCAGGATTTTTTTATGAGAGTTACCTTGTGAGTTTTGTAATTTGTAATGGCTGTGCAGTTTTTACAGGTGTGCTTAATGGCAAAGTCTCATCTTGAACTGCATTTTAAAAGCTCAAGCATAGTTTGATTTGCTGGGAATGAGAGGAGGAGAGGAATCCCATTCTCTCCTTGGGGAGACAGCAGTTTCCTCATGCAGCATTAACTTGAAAGAATATGAGAAATGCACACGTTGCCAGCAGGAATGTGGACATACAGAGTTCTGAAAATAGTAAGTGTCAATAGGGAAGGGCTGTGGGTGCCAGAAGAAATATATAAGTTCCCAAGGGCCCTATCTCTTTTTATTATTGCCTCGTCCAATGCCAAGCCACATAGGTTGATGTTTAAAATTCAGTTCTTCCCTGGAAAGTGATTAGATTTAAAAAAAAAAGATTTCATTTCAGAACAGATGTGTTTCCTGTGTGAATTCAGAATTGCAGGTATGACTTGTTTTTAAATATAATATTTACACCTGTTATAAGTGTGCAGCCAAAAGTGATGTGTTTTTTTCTGGGTAAACAGAAGAATCAGCTTCTGGATGGGTACAAACTATGGAGTTGCCATGATGGGGCAGCTCTGCCTAAGGCTTGGATGTAGTGAATGGGATTTCTCCATCCACCTTTCATAGGATCACAGTAGCTGTGGTCTGCAGCTCCTTCCCTCTGCAAAAAAAACAGCCTAGAAATCTGTAACAGGAGATTAAACCACTTAAGCTGCAATGGCAACAAAATGAGCCAATTATTACTCCTTCTGCCCTAGTTTGCCACCAAGAAGTGACTGCTCTTCTTTAGAGCAATCTTTTCATATGGTTGAAAAGTGTCCTCACGTTCTCTGTGAGATGCTTCTGTCCTATACAGAACACAATTACATCCTCCCTCCTGGCTTCCTTTGAGTCTTTTGGGGTTTGTTTGCTTGAACTCAGTGTTTCCTGTTGTCTCAGCTGAATTCTTTAAGAGTGGGTGATCCAGACCTGGCCACTGTACTCCAGAAGTGGATGGACTGTTCTAGTTGAAGTCTTTCTAGAGATGTACTTATGGAGTCGAAGGGATGTCCAAGACATTTCTCTTGTGTGCAAGAGCAACAGATTGCTGATGTGTTTGCCTCATTATCTGGACCATTTTCTTAGCCTGTTATTCCCCTTTTGGTATTTTTGCTTTTGTTACTTTATTTCATTGAATTTCTTCTTCATTTCAGATAATTTCTGAAATCTATCAAAATCATTTACATTTCCAGTTCTGTCCTGCAAGGTGTCTGCATCCTCTCCCCAGTGTTGTTTCGTGTGCTGACTTTTTACATGAACTCCCTTCTGCCTTCCAAAAGTCATTAAACAAAAATAAAGGAATTTGGAGAAAAGTCCATAGGCTCAGTTGGCCTTATATTCCAGTTGTAAGATCTATTTTGGTTCAGCAGTCACCATCAGAGGCAAGTAGAAAAGCCTCATTTGGCTTGCAAACTCTTAATCAAGTAAGCGTGGAAGGTGCAAAGAAGAACCCAGCTTGACTCTCAGATCACACAGAGAACATGTGGGACCATTAGATGGAGGGGGAAAAAACCCATCATTGCACTTAAAATCTGATTTGCCAAAGAAATCAGAGAGGGACAAAATATTGAAACCCTAGGATTCCATTTACTTGGAGAACCTGTTCAGAGTTGAGCCATGCTTCAAATTACAAGTAATACCAGGGGTGGAGGGGATCAGAGGGAACAATGACAACTGTAGCAGAAGATGCTTTGCTGCTTGAGTAGCTGGCTACAGCAGCATGGCATCTTCACTTCTGACCCAAGCTGCTGGCTGGCTCTGCTCTCTTCTCTCCTTTGACCCACTCGGGAAGTTTATTTTAATACAAAATATTTTTAAAGTATTAATTTCTATTTTTTTAATGTTTAGGCCATTATTTCAGTGTTTGAGTGTGTGAGTGCACTACGTGAAAGGGAGGTTGCCATGGTAATTTCTCATTATTGTTGAATAGAAAAATAATTACTCTGGCAAAATCCCCTGTAACCTGTCAGAGCATAAGTTAAAGATGCCTGGGGGCAGCCTTGCCTTCACCATCCCTTTTTTTTGCAAGAAAAAAGGGGTGATTTTATTATTATTTTTTTTATAATAACTTGATCCTCTTTCAGCTTGGCTAAGGGACACCTCATTTGGTTTTGTTCACCATTTCACTGTGAGAGCAGTCGGGCCCACCTGTGACAAGGGTGGAGCAGAGAATTAATCAGCAGAGTGTATCCAAGCTTGACAGTGGATTTATGTATTTCATTAAAGGTTTGGGGTTTTCTTATGGGGGTGGAGTGTTGCATTTTCTGTTTTGCCTTCTTGCTGACAGAAAATATGCAAAACCATAAGATAAAGACCTTGGGCAGTATTCAAAAAGTATACAGGCTCTGGATGTTTCATCTGTCCAGGGAGGAAATCTACAGTAATTCTGTCTCCACATTTTCCTTGTCTTCAGATTTACTGTAAGTGAGAGTGAGTGCAAATATCTGGGGGCTTGAGATGAGGTCTTGCTCTTTCCCTGCTCTTCTCTGCCTTTCCCCCTTGCATTTGCATTCCCACTATGTGATGCTCTCATTTTGCCTCCTGTGTCACTGGGTGCTGCATGAGTAGTTCCCATGATACTCAACTTCTGAGCTAACAGGAGCTGCAAATGTGGTATGTGGCACTTAAATCCTTCCCTCCTCTTTTCCTTCCATATGACATGACCCCAAATTCCCAGTGAAATGAAACTGCAGGGCTCTCTGTTGGCAAATGGCAGAGTGGTAGCTCATAATTACTTGCTGGGCAATACACTCTCATATGGGCTTCACCCATTGGGCTGTCCCAGGTGAAGGGTCAGTGCCCAGAGGTGTTTGTCAGAAGCTGGTTGCTGAGCTTTTGTTGAACACCATGAATAATCTGTAGTCACCCTGCAGGTCAGTGCAGTGATGCCTCACCTGGGGAAATGCTCATCAGGCTTACACCAGAAAAGAGGAAAGAGAAGTGGCTTCCTGTGACAACAGAATTATGAGACCTGGGAAAGGTTTTGATACCTCTTGGTGTGACTGAATTTTGAGCAAGTACCACAGGGCAGTGTCACTTGTCCTGCTGCTGCTGGCTGGGATGATCCTGGGCAAGGAAGGGGAATTCCAGGCTCTGATCCAGCCAGGAAGTTTCTCAGAGTGCTCTGGTAGGACCCTGTCCTTACCATTTCTCCACTGAATGCTTGGCAAAAGTCCAAGGAAATTTGGGTTGCAGGAAAGTTAACCTGCTCAGCAGCTTGGAGCAAAATGTCATCAGGAAAACCAGGAGCAGAAGTAAAAAAATCCCCAGAGAGTTATTTCTCTGCATGTGTAGATGTAATGAATATGATAGATGTTAAATTGGCATTCTGTCTCTGGGTTTTCTTTTGTGTGTGGGTAGAAAAGGTTTTCTATCTGAGTTCCATATTGCTCAGGCAATAAGAGGTGCCCACCCCTGCCATGTGGGATAGAGAGGCTCTGAGGAGGGACATCCAGGACAACTTTTCCAGCTTTGCTGCTGATCTGTGTGCTGCAAGTGATTTAAATCTCTGGGCCTCAAAGGAGCAGAAGAGATTGCACCAAATATTTCAAATTCAGCTATTAAATCTCTTTTGAAGGAAACAGTTGGCATGTTCTGTTGTTGCTTGACTTCTGTCTTAAAGCCTTACAAGCTGGATCACTTGCTAAAACACAGAGATTTGGGTGCCACTTGTCACCCAGCTCTGAAAATGCCTGGTTCAGGTGTCACAGCCACCAGACCAGCTGCACTGGGGTACTGGTGTATGCTGGTGCATGCTTCACATTGTTCACTATTGTCCTGGTTAGGGCCAGGATAAAGGTGATTTTCTGTCTTGTACTTTTGCTTTTAGCTAAGTTCTATGTATACAACTATATAGCTATATAACTACAACTCTATAGCCTACAAGTATATTAATAATTGCTGTGTTCCAGTGTGTGTTACTGTAAGTCTTAAGTATACACAGATCACCTTAAAATAGTTCTCCTGTCTCAGTGTCACACTCAGAAGTAAAGGTTTCTCACAACAATTAGATTTAAGCAAATAGCTGGTATTTAATGAACATGCTGTAGCACTGTGTTTATATGGGATGCTGTGGAGTGGAATGGCTATTATATTTACTTTCTAAATAACTTGTCAACTCATGCTGATAATCGGGTTATATAGCATTAGAGAATTAAGTTCTGAGGGGTTTTTGGTATTAGGACCAAGCACTTGAGACGCACAGTCCATGAAAGGGGGGGAACGTTATAATCACCTCATTTGCAACTCATAAAACATTTTTTAACATTTAAAAACCCACATGTATCATGAGAATGAAAGGTCTTACATAGTGTGCTCAATTAAATCAAAGAGTTCATTGCATTATAAAGTAAACTTTTTTCTTAATTAGAATGTGAAGCCCATCTAAGAAAATAGTTGGAAATATCAGATAAACACCTAAACCTCCAAATCATAGGTGAAGAAGCACAAACAATGTGTGATCCTGTCAAATTTCTTTTACAAAGGATGAACATCTTTTCATTTTGCCTCCTGTTAAGTGAATGATTTGTTGCTTCCTAGGATAGTGACAACCTCTGGTGGGATGCCTTTGCAACTGAATTTTTTGAAGACGATGCAACCTTAACCCTTTCATTTTGTTTGGAAGATGGACCAAAGCGATACAGTAAGAGATGCATTTTTTTGTTCTAATTTTAAGCCTGATTTCTTAAGTATAGTTTGTCTGTAAGAGACAGAGGTAACCCCCACAGTGAGAAGCAGTACCTTGTTTGTATTCAGTGACCACCAAGTTTCATTAAAGAATTGCATGGGTTAAGAATATCTTTCTTTCTTTTCTTTCTTTCTTTCTTTCTTTCTTTCTTTCTTTCTTTCTTTCTTTCTTTCTTTCTTTCTTTCTTTCTTTCTTTCTTTCTTTCTTTCTTCTTTCTTTCTTTCTTTCTTTCTTTCTTTCTTTCTTTCTTTCTTTCTTTCTTTCTTTCTTTCTTTCTTTCTTTCTTTCTTTCTTTCTTTCTTTCTTTCTTTCTTTCTTTCTTTCTTCTTTCTTTCTTTCTTTCTTTCTTTCTTTCTTTCTTTCTTTCTTTCTTTCTTTCTTTCTTTCTTTCTTTCTTTCTTTCTTTCTTTCTTTCTTTCTTTCTTTCTTTCTTTCTTTCTTTCTTTCTTTCTTTCTTCCTTTCTTCCTTTCTTCCTTCCTTTCTTCCTTTCTTCCTTTCTTTCTTCCTTTCTTCCTTTCTTCCTTTCTTCCTTTCTTCCTTTCTTCCTTTCTTCCTTTCTTCCTTTCTTCCTTTCTTCCTTTCTTCCTTTCTTTCTTCCTTTCTTTCTTCCTTTCTTTCTTCCTTTCTTTCTTCCTTTCTTTCTTCCTTTCTTTCTTCCTTTCTTTCTTCCTTTCTTTCTTCCTTTCTTTCTTCCTTTCTTCCTTTCTTCCTTTCTTCCTTTCTTCCTTTTCTTCCTTTCTTCCTTTCTTTCTTTCTTCCTTTCTTTCTTCCTTCTTTCTTTCTTCCTTTCTTTCTTTCTTCCTTTCTTTCTTTCTTCCTTTCTTCTTTCTTCCTTTCTTTCTTCCTTTCTTTCTTTCTTTCTTCCTTTCTTTCTTTCTTCCTTTCTTCCTTTCTTCCTTCCTTTCTTCCTTCCTTCCTTCCTTCCTTCCTTCCTTCCTTCCTTCCTTCCTTCCTTCCTTCCTTCCTTCCTTCCTTCCTTCCTTCCTTCCTTCCTTCCTTCCTTCCTTCCTTCCTTCCTTCCTTCCTTCTTCCTTCCTTTCCTTCCTTCCTTCCTTCCTTCCTTCCTTCCTTCCTCCTTCCCTTCCTCCTTCCTTCCTTCCTTCCTTCCTTCCTTCCTTTCCTTCCTTCCTTCCTTCCTTCCTTCCTTCCTTCCTTCTTCCTTCCTTCCTTCCTTCCTTCCTTCCTTCCTTCCTTCTTCTTCCTTCCTTCCTTCCTTCCTTCCTTCCTTCCTTCCTTCCTTCCTTCCTTCCTTCCTTCCTTCCTTCCTTCCTTCCTTCCTTCCTTCCTTCCTTCCTTCCTTCCTTCCTTCCTTCCTTCCTTCCTTCCTTCCTTCCTTCCTTCCTTCCTTCCTTCCTTCCTTCCTTCCTTCCTTCCTTCCTTCCTTCCTTCCTTCCTTCCTCTTTTTTTATTTTGGTGGCATTCCTCTGAATTTTAGTACATGAAAATAGATTCTTTCCTAGGGAGTGGGGCAAATAATACAGTATAACATTCAGAATTTTTTAATTAATTTGCTTTGGCTGTGGTTGAATGCTTTGTTATTTTGGTTTCCACAAACATTTGAGCATTGAGTTTTTTGGGCAAAAATCTTTACAGGAAGGTAACTTTCTGTAGCAAATTTCAGTGTTTTTACTGAATATATATAAATATAACTGTATATTTCTTACATATATATATATAAAAGGAATGCAGAAAGTTTGGTAGCTACACCTTACCTGTGTAGATAATCCTTATTCTATCAGCTGCATGAATTGATGCTGTGTGCACACATTAAGGACCTGCACTGGATATTACCTGAACAGCAGTGGAAGTCCAGAATACTCTCCTCCAAGCACTAAAAGCAAGCTTGAATAAAAGTGAAGCAGTGAATAAATCTGAAAGAACTGGTATCCATTGCCTATATACACTGAGCAGGAAAAAGGGGGAAAAGATTCATTGCACAAATTGTTTGAAGGGAATAATTCACTCAGGTTTAGCACTTAGCAACAGAGGGCTAAGTAAACAGTGAAAAACTCTATTGCCAATTGTTTCACTCCATAGAGAATGACCCCTGCTTCACAGTGACAGCTTGTGCTCTGCTTTCTGCTCTGAATCTTGCAAGGTTCTTTTGTTGTGAGAGTGCCTGATTGTCAGGGTATCACTCCCATACCTCTAATTCCTTTTATCAATTATCTCAGGTATTTATTTGACAAGTGCTACCTTCTCCTGGAGAAAAAAATAACAGCCCCTTTGAAGGGACGATCTGGGATTAGTGTTGACAGAATTACAGTTTCTTGCCTTTCAAAGCAAGTGATAACTCTGTAAAGGTCCTCAAATTACAGCCTTTAGCAACGTTAGTAACAGCTGATCTGTCCTGATTAGGTTGAGTCAACTTGTCAGATATCAGATTTGCTACTTGTGTTATCAGTCCAGGAGGCACAGATACATCAGCAAAAAAAGCAATTAATGTCCAGTTAGATCAGAGGGAGTTGTGTTTCTGAAAAACAGTGCTGCATATGAAAGAATTTGTCAAAGAATAAAATATTCCTGTTGTCACAAATGGTTGATAATGGTTGTGCTATCTGTAATTGGGACAGTGTGGTAGGAGGCAATACTCTGGGTCTTAGCTTTGCTGCTGATAAGCATGATTGAGAGATCAAATTATGGTGGGCATGTTTTTTAGAAGCCACTGGTTTTAATTTTTGACCTCTGCACAAACTGGTGTTGTTTTTAGTGGTGTTATTCTCAGCATCTGGAATTCAGGCTCAGTGTACAGGACACTTTCTGTTCATTTGTTCCTTTGTTAGTAAATCTTTATGTAATTCTGAAGTGCAGTATTAGTGATTCTTTCTGACATGAGCAGTATTCCTGTTTAGTGATACTCTAAAGCACATTCTTGAGCTGTTCCAGTCTGGGACCATCATTGCCTACTCAGCAGGTTTTGAGAGCAGATGTAGGGGTGCCAGGTTGTCCAAATCCCCATTTGGAACATCTCCAGCATTGCTGGGGCAGAGTGCAGAGGAGAGGTAGGTGAAGAGCAACCCTGTCTTCCAAACACATCCAGGAATTAGGAACAGAGCAGTCTAATCCCCAGGGGATATAAAAATTAGCAGAAAATCACTTCCACCTGAAGCAGGTCCTCACTAAGCACAGACACCTGATGGAGGTCTTCTCTTTTTTTGCCTTCCTGAGCCTGGTGTGTGCTTGCAGCTATGGAAGGTCTTGGCATCTCCCAAAGATCATAAAATCACCCAGTACCTTAACTCCAAGTAACTGGTGAAATCACTGGCCAGTGGGCTCAGGCTCCTGTTAGAGGAGCTAAAGGATGCTGAGTGGTGGCAGCACCAAGTGTGGAGTTTTGGAAGAGATGAAACAAAAGTGCCTGCTCTCCATCCACACTGTGTGACACTTTCCTCTTCACCCAGCATGCTTGCTCTTCAGTATGTGGTGAGCATCAGAAACATCTGAGGAGACTGAGAGAGAAAAGACAAACTGTTCTTCCTCTTGCAGGCAGAAATAGTAATGGAGGAAACCAAAATTAGGCCCTAGAAAAGAGAAACAGGCATACTTTGAGTTGTTCATAGAGCTGAAAATGATGCTGACCTTTTGCCATTCCAGGATTCAGCTCAAAATTGCCTGCCTTTGTCTTAACTTCAGGTTGTGAGGGATTTGGGGATTTGCTTACATCTCTGATATCTGTTGTGGCTGCCACCTCATTTTCTTTCCTTTGGGCAATGGTTTCCCTCTTTGGGAACTAAAATGTTCTCTTCTAGATAAACAAACTCCAGAAAAAGTCATATGTGTGTGCATGGAAGGATAGTTTTATATTGTCCACAGCCACATTTTTTCTCTCTGTTATGGTGGTTCCCTGTCCTTTTCCCTCCTTATTCTCCGGAACCATCCAGATCTTGCCTTAAGCTGCTGGAGACCAGGAGAACCACAGCATTTTGCCCCAGCTTCCTTCAAAACCTCCCAGAGTGTTGCAGCAGAACTTACATTCTCTCTCCTGCTTTTCTCTGCTTTTGACTGCAGCCCCAAATCCCTCTGGGGGCTTTTTCCTGCTTGCTTTGAACTTTTCCTTTCCATGGATTTCATATCACAGCCGTTTTCCCAGCTGGTTTCTCTGCACTCTGATCTTACCTGGACAGCCCAACCCCACAGCCAGTGTGAGCACATGAAGCAGCCCTGTAAATCATTGTGTCTTACAAGATTTAAAATAAATATTATTTTTACTTGCCTCCTATTTCTTTTAACTTTTAATATACAGTTCTGTCCAAGAAATTGTAAGGGTTGTGAGCTCACTTTTTTTTTTTTTTTTAATCTCAGAAAACTAATCTGCTGATTTAAATTCATGGTCCCAACTTGAAGCTTACTGAAAAGCACCAAATATTTTTAGCCTGCCTTTCACCTTATTGTGTTAGATACAGCACACCTCCTTATGCTAAGAAAAGTGGTTTTCTCCCTTTCTTCTCTCACTGTTGGGACTGCAAGTTTTTTCCTCAACTATCAGCACTGGGATTCTTTAATTTGTAGGGAAAACCAGATATAGGTCAAAATGGGGATTTTAAGTCACTGGGTTATGTTTACTTAACTTGGCACCAGACAGCACCATGTAATGATTCTTGAGGCAGCTTTAAATATGTCTGTATATCTGTCTGGCACAGCATGTAAAGATTCTTGGTTTTTCCCTGGGAAGAGTCTGTTTAGCTCAGTGATCCACCACTGCTAATTAATTTGATTACCAGGTTTCTTAGACCTAGCCCAGTTATCTTTGCAGAACATAATTCTGCCCCAGCTCAACTTCTCATGCAGGAATTCTGGTTCAGACCTATAATCACTGCTGTCCCCATCTTTGCAGCTTTTTGTCTTCCTTCAGTATTTTATTTCTGTAGATGTGAGAGCTTTACCTTCTGAAATTCTGCCTCTCTAGTACAACATACCAGAAAGAAGATACTATCTTCTTTCAAACATCCATTGAAAATTTATGTTTTATCCTACTTGTTTATGCCCCTCAGCTATTCTTTTGGTCTGCTATTATCTATGAACCCTACTCATGGTATCAAATTTGATGTTGAAATTGAGTTTTAATGAGAAACCATACAGAAAATAAATATTTATATTAATGTAACAAAAGTGTAAATTATGTGTGTTTTCTCTAGTCTGGCTTTTTGACTAGAGTGAGACAGAAAGATCCCACATTCCAGTGCCTAAAGACAGGAAAAGATTCCCAAACCAGAGAGATGGGACACAATTACATTCAAGAGAAACTTAAGTAAACCTTCATTTTACAGTAAGAGCAGAAAGAAATTTGCTTTGATTTATAACACCCTGATTTACTGGGTCAAGAAGTAAACAGGATCTAACCAAACCAAACCAGATAATACTCCTAATGGAGCAGACTTTTTTTTTTCCTGGTTGTGGATAAAACATATTAGTTTCCTGTTAAGAGCCTTCTATCCCTGTGAAAGTGTAAATACTAGACTCTGATCCATTGTTGCCCAGGTTCTTTGTTTCTTAGAGACAAAATATTTCCCTGAACAGATAAGAGAAACAAGTTTGATTGACAGCTCTTAGCAGAGTCTCATCAGCTGCTGTGCTGACAGCCCGGCGATGCGCACGGTGCTGATGTGGTGGGGACTGACAGGTGATTGACAGCCCAAGACTGTGGAGACAGGAAAGATGAGGCATGCTCAGTAAGAATAATGTGCAGTGTTTATGCAGTACTGCAGCGAATAGGAGCCAGAAAGTTAACTCCTTCAGAGCAAAGGGCCACTGTGATGCTGGAGGGATGCAGTTGCCACTGGACAGAAAATCAGAGCTGCTCTCTGTTTCTCTTCACTAAATGCTTTCTGTTTGTGGAGGAGCCTACGTACTGTGAGGAAGCAAAAGCATGAGCTAACACGTTTGTAGCTGTTAAAAAAAAAAAAAAAAGTGTTGTAGGTATGATGGAATCCTCAAAATGGATTTGTTTAAGTCTATAGGTGCAGAGTTGTCATTCAGTTTAATTGCCGGGCCAGTGTTAAACGGTGACAAGAATGTATTAAGAATTTCAGGCACTTTTTAAGGGCTTCTATCACCCAATTTTGTATGGCATTGCCTAATGTTACACTGCAGAAATTTCACGAGGAACAAGCTGAGCTCTTGTGTGTCCCTGGAAAAATGTAGTGATTTCAGTGTTATTGCTGCTCTGAATCTGTAGCTGATAATTGAATATGCATTTTGTGTTATAATTGCTATTGCTGTTTGTGTTTGGAATGTACAATATAACTGTACTATGCTTTGCATTTCATGCACTTATTGATAAATTTCTCTATTTGGTACAGGAACCTTTTTTCTTAATTTCTGATAACTGGACAGTTTCAGGTACAGTTTTCTGGGCAATAGTTTCGGATTACAGGGAACTTTGGACTACATGGAAAAATGGTCAGCTTTAAAGTGCTTTTTAAGTTTCTCTGTGTGCCTTAAGAATATGTTACATAGTGTATCTTAGACTGCAAATTAGTATATGCACAGCCAGAGAGTTTCATCAGGTTCATGCCACCTTTGTCCCTTTTTATTACCTGCTCAATACAGGTAACACCTCAGCCCATTGCTGGATAACTCCTGGGGGTGTAATGGTGAGAAGCTGCATCTAGTGGGCATTTCTTGCAAGCAGGGAACATAGTTGGGGAATAACCAGAGAAAACTTTCCACATATTACCCACTTCCTTAATTATTGTCAAGAAGATGGTTTTGTGAGGCTCGCACACTTTGTTATCACCCCAGGTTTCTATAAAACTGTCTTCTGGCTTCTCTCACATAACTCCTACAGAGAAAATTAAATTTGCCAAGAGAAACAGATTGTAGTATTTCCAGGAACATGCTCTGTCTTTTTATTTATTTTTTTTTCCCAGAGAAATCCCAGTCTTTAAACATGATTTAAGCATTTAGGTACAACACAGTAAATTGGCCTGGCTTGGTAAGTGAGACAGATTGTTCTGTGTGACTGCCTGGTCTTTATCTTTATATACAATTCTTCTAGTTTTGTCTTCTTCAAAGTTTCTTGGGAATATGTTTGAGTTTAATGTCAGAACATAGATGAAGTTTTTGCTAAAATCAGGTCAAACAGGGCCACAAATGCCTGTGGACCACCAGTAGCACCTTCAAACAGACCCCACTTAATGGTTTCTTATTGATGATCACTGCTTCAAACTGATGTTTTAAGGAGTTCTCAATAAATTTTACATGCGCACTATTAAAACTGTCTAATACTACTTTTTATTAACACTGTAAGAAATGCACCAGTCAGTCAAATACAGTACAGGTGTATTACACCTATGCACTTAATTTTATCACCCAAACCTCTGTAAGCTCATCGAAGAATAAAAGGAGATTTGTTTGACAAGACCTATTTTACATAAACCCATGTCGACTGGCATTAATTACATTCCTTTCACTTCAATCTTCATCAGTTAAATCCTGTTTAATTTTTTTCACTATTTTGTCTGGGTTGATATCAGGCAAATGTATTACGTTACACAGTTACCTAACTGCCTCATGTCCCTTAAATATCAGCACCATAGTAGTGGATTTTTAAAATTCCCTCCATAGTTTTTTTGTTTTGTTTTGTTTTGTTTTTTCTGGTTTTTTTTTCTGGTTTTTTTTTGTTTGTTTTTTTTCTATTATTTTATAGGACCAGATGGAAATATGCAAAAGAAACTTAGCTACTGATGGACTGGGAAACACTTTTAGTCTCAAGATCAACATTCTTTCCAAAAGCAGAACAAAAAGCTTCTTATATATCAATGTTAGCAGCTTTTCTGTTTCCAAATTAAATTACGTTCTGAATAAAATTCAAGGTCTTTCTTATTTTCTCTTGTCCATACAATCACAGAGTTTTCACTGCCACCTTCGGCATCCAATTCTATTCTCTTATGTTTTTCCAGAAGGTTTTTCCCTTTTTTCTCTTTGCCTTGACATTCTGTGTTCATCCTAATTATCAGGATTTTTTCCTTCTGATTATTGCTTTCATTTTTCTGCTAATTTTTATGCTAGAGTTTTTTTCTTTCTCACAGAATAGTTGTGCCATTCGTATATCTTACCAAGGCTCTTTAACAGATTTTTCCTTTTCATGCACAGTTTTTATCTGTGTTTTTTCTCAGTAAATAAGCTTTGGTGAATCCAGTATTTTGAAGCACCAGCTGCATATCTTTCACTGATTGGGATTGCCTTGTCTTTGTCTATATTGAATATATGTTTTGGATGGCATTTGTACAGAAACATGTGGTCTGATTGGAGAGTGTCCAGAGGCAAGCAAAAGTCTTGAAAATAAGACTTACTAATTAAAATGAAAGAATTTGGGTTGGTCAGTCTACAGAAGACAAGACATGGAAAAAAAGGAGAGGGGAAAGTAGGCCCCATAATAACAGGACCCATCAAGGAAAGGCATGTGGTGTGTTTCCATATCCATGATGAGAAAGACAAGAGATGCTGGCCTTAAATTACATTTAAAAATTACATTGTGGGGTTTGTTTCTACCAATATGAAAAACTCTTGGAACAGGTTGCCTGGGGAGGCTGTGGAGCCTCCATCAGCCAAGGGGCTGTGTCTGCCCTGGATCTCTGATTCCCTGGGGCTGCTGGTACCAGAGCTTGTGCCAGCTCCAGTCCAGTTCAGTCTCAGCCATCACAAGTTCTGCAGTGATTTTCTCATTTTGTTGCTAAACTTTTTGTGATTAAAGGCACCCTACTATTTCTCATTTTTAGCATCATGCTTAATATTTCTTCTAATACTGCTGGCTAGGCAAGACATCCTGCATGACTCTTCCACAGATTTTCTTCAGAGCCTGGATTTTTCTTTTTCTCCATATTACTGACAGATTTTGAAGGAGTAATTCCTTCTGGTTCCTGATTTGTGATTAGCAGCTCTGAATTAGACCTTCACCTCTGCAGGCTTGTTACTTAGAATAATGTTCCTGTGTTTCTGTGTTCATAGAATCATAGAATCATAGAATTAGCCGGGTTGGAAGGGACCTCAGAGATCATCGAGTCCAACCCTTGACCCACTGGAGCAGTTGCTAGACCATGGCACTGAGTGCCACATCCAGTCTTTTTTAAAATGTCTCCAGGGACGGATACCTTTAAAATACAAGAGAGATTTTCCTGTGAAGTGTCAGCCATGTGTATATGCACAATCCTGGTTGGGTACTCCATGGAAAGGTTTAGCAGGAAAACTGTCTCATCAACCCCCTTTTCAGATATCTTACAAGTAAATACAAGATTTCAGGTATCTTACAAATGTTTATCTCACCTCAAATCTCTCCTGCTTTTCACTAACCACATTATACACAGCAATTTTGGAGTTCTTATGTCTGTAAAGTGGCACCTGGGAAAGGACAATTTAACTCCTAATGTGAATATTGTGCAATTATAGATAGGATCTAATTGCAGTGACACACCAAAAGCCTGGTCAATCAGATTGATTCTGCTGCTGTATAAGCAGATTAAGTGATAAGCCATCTTTGGGAGAAATAACAGTATAATAGGACTTGATACATTATAGGAGTCTAGGGCTCTATTCAGAGACCAGGAAGAATAAAGGCAAAATTAACATGGGAGAATCAAAGCAATTTGTGGGCTTTTCCCCTGCCCAATACAAATAATACCTTTGTTGTGATTGGCTTTTGTTCCCTCATTTGGTCCCAATTATGGAGCATTCAGTTCTTCCTCTCTGCTGGAGACAATGTTAGTAAAATGCTGGAAATCTGCTGGAAATCCCTGCAAAAAAATGGAAATCAGTAGCTTTTACACTAAAATATTACACAGCTTTTCACTATTACTAACTCAGAGTAAAAGCAGTCAGGAAATACTTCAGCATTTTTTTTCTTTATTTTATTTCTTCTATTACATTTTTAGAAGTGAAACACCTCACCTAAGCAATACCATAAAAAAAGTGGAAACCTTGTGGCACAACATATTTTCATATTGTCTCATTTCTGGACCAAAGAGAAGCATTTAACTAAGTATAATAGTTTCACCCCCAAACACTATAAACTAAAATACTGTGGAGCATACAGGTTGCCTGAAGTTATTAGAAACTAATTTTCTTTTATAGAGCACTGAACAGCTAACGAGTGGACAGTCAGGCTTTTCTTTCTTTTGGAATCCTCAAGTGTAGGTGAATCAGAATATTAGTCCTAATGGGTTTGGGAGCTTTATGGGTATTCTGATAGCTTTGTAATAATTTGAAAACTCTATATTGTACATATACACCTAACACTGCAGGTAGTGGAGCTGCAGACCTCATGGCTCTAGGACATCAGCTGGACAAAACTTGCAGGTGATCTTTTTACACTTCAGATAATAAAAAATACAGTGCAAAATATGACCTCTGCCAACAAATTTAATTTTGCAGATACACAGACACAGAGACAGACAAATAAAACAGTCAGATATACAAATGAGCATCCTAATAAAGTCTTGGGTTAATTCCATAAGTGTACGTTTGTGTTTATTGCTCAAATAAAGCTTTAATGCTACTTATACACTGCATTTCAGTGATGCAGAAGTGCTGTTCCACATGATGCACCTTATTTTTGGGCACTAGGTATTTACTGTAGTGCAATATTTTTAAAAGGCTCAGGAGAATACAATATGCAACATCACCAAAAATTATGAAGTCTTTATAGAAATACATTTAAACCAGGTCAGCTGCAGCACCATGATTAGTAGAAGGAGAGCCAAAAGCTGATTCTGGACACTGAGATACAGCTCCCAATTCCATATTGGAAATTTCCTTGAATGACTGTAGTAATGAATTAATTCTTTTAAAGTCTGCTATGTATGAGGAGTCTGAGATACTATACAGTGGCTATCATTTTTTATCATATTGAATTCTGCAGTCCAAATTATATTAGCTTTAAAATGCTGCTGACATTTTGCTGTTCCACTATTCTAATCCATACAGATTTTTATATCATAGTATTTTAAGTTCATGCTGGTGCATATAGCAGTGTAAGCAGTGCCTTACATTTCTCAGTTCTTTCTCAGAGAAGTAGGTTCTGTGGAGTATTAGTTTAGGATTTTTCAAGACAAATGCAGCCAATATTTAGGTGCTAATAAAAGTTTACATCAGAGAGGACAATTTATAGGAATATATATTGGATTTGGAGCAGAGTGATTGAGATTTGTGGTATGCTTCTACTGAACTCTGGGAAATATTCTGTCTCTGGAAGGACATTGTTCAATGCCCAGGGAGAAGTGCTAATCCAGGTCCAGTATTCCAGAGCTGCTCTTTTTGGGAGGGTGTTAAACTCCAGGGCATTGAAAGCAAGTATTGGTGCCTTGGATTTATATTGTATGGGAAAACCAAGAGGAGCAGTCTTGTGATGCACCAGAGATGGTCTGGGCTCCCAATGAATTAATGCTGCATCGTGTGGAGTTACCTACAACCTTATCCTCTCCATCCTCTCCAAGTTTGCTTTTTGCCAAGGTGTGTATGGATCATCATTCCCTGAGGAATGTTCATTGCTCAAGGATGCTATCACAGCCTCCTGAGCATTGGGCAAGAGTCTTGCTGATGTCTCTTCCACATCTCTGCTCCAGAATGAGCTGCTCACCTGTAAGGATTTTCCTTCAGCCAAAGAGGCTTGCACCCTCTCTACAGTGTCCTGGAAGTGCAGTTCCTTCACCATCAATGTATTCTCATACCATTCAGCTTGAAACAGCTGCTTTTCATCTTCTAAGCCTAGGAGTTTGCCATTTTGGATGCGATGGAGGAATGTGTGCTGAGAAACACCAGTGGACAGTTCTTTGTTCAGAAGCAGCTTTTGAGACAACATCCTCTGTGGAGTTCTCTGGGAGCCTGCAAGTAGATGTTGACCACACTGTTGTATCTTTTAAAAATCCATTACAGCTCCCATCTCCATATGGCTATCAAAAAGGCTTTTATATAGAATTTCATCTAGTCCAGAAATATTAGAATACTCTGTAATTCAATTTTATTTTTGTCTTTAATGTCTGGACCTGAATTAATAAGGGCATTACTTTTCATCCTGATATCAATCTTGTTCCTTTCATGCAGGTCCAAATTCCTTTGTAGTACGTGACTTAATTCACTGAAATGAGGTAAAATGAAACCCTCATCCAGGGAGCATTAAACTAACATATTTTGGTGGCACATGTGATAGTAACAGCCTGCTGTACAACTGTTAGTGTTTCCCTTCCTTCTTTTAGTTGCTCAGAGATTTTAAAACTTTTTTCACCCTCAAGAACTGATAATATTTGTATTTGCTCCTCCCCCCCGCCCCTCACCTTTCAGCCTTAAGGAAAATCATTTCATTCACCATTAAACGAGATTAGAGAGATTAAAAAATACACTTTTCTTTCATAAAATACAGTCCCTATGCTATTGGTTTTTTAAGAAACCCCGAACTTGGTTGGTATTTCCTTACTGAGGATCAGTGCTTTCTTTTGTGGCAAATTAACTTTGATTTGACAGCTATTTTTGTTTCAAGATTGTATGCACACCAGCATTTCTGCTGAGGCTTGGCTCTTAGGGACAGTTGCACATGCATGGCTGGCTGTGCATCAGATTCTGTTATCCAAAGGGATGCTCCAGGTCATGGTTATTTAAAAGGAAAAGAAAAGAACAAAGTCCAGGCAAAGACATGCTGAACTAGAACATGGCTTTGCACCAAGAAAATGTTTATCAAGTTGGAAAACAAAGGAGTAGCTGCCCTTTCTGTACTCTTTCTATTCAATATTCTGCTTTTCTTCATCATGCATGCACAATTAAATGGATTGAACTGCTTAACAGTTTTAGAATGAAAATGAAACAGAGGATATTTTATGCTGAGATAGGGTTTAACTTAGCTTCACAAAACGTGCAAGACCTGCAATGTAAATCTGTGTAAAACTTGAGAACTATATTCTGGTAGGTAGAAGGTGCTTGAAAGGAAAAAGTCTGGAAAACACATCCCAGATTGGTGATCCAGTATCTACAACCACCTTCAGAAAGGTAGGGTTTGTCCTGTTAGCATTCTCAGGGGCATCTTGTTGGTTTAAGGTTATAATCTGCTGTGCTGGGAGCTGGAGGGTACTTTGGCATCATTGGCATCAGCAAGCAGTGCAGTGCAGTTGGAGAGGACCTGAAGAGCAAGCCAGCTCTTGTTGAGGACTTGATTTCCACACCAAACTTGTTTTGCAGAGGTTTAGTTTGGACTAAGTTGAGTCCAGTCTAGTAAACTAAATGCCTGCTAATGGGGTCCATCTCATCCCTCTTGTGAAGAGAATCCAATATATGAGCTGGAGGCACCTCCATGGTATAGACCAAAGTAGGGTGATGAAGCCACTGGCTTCAGAGAACTGATCCTTAACTGATCTTAAAAGTGAGTGTGAATTTTACTCTGAAGAAGGAGCTCCTTTGTGGTAATGCCTTCATTAGGCATCCTGCCAGGTTCCACATCTGGCATCCTGGGTAAAAAAGTTGGTTTAATTTTACTTTTTTAAATAATTTATAGTATAGAGGTATGGTATATATATATATATATATAGTAAAGAGGTATATATACAGTATAGAGGTATATAGAGGATATATAGAGGATAGTATAAAATATATTTTATAATATATAGTATAGAGTATATAAATTATAGTATATAAAAATATAGAGTATAATTTTTCTTCCTCTTTCCTTGCTTCCAAAAAAATCATGTTACTCCTGGAGAAGTCTGGTCTTCAGCTCCTTGACAGTGCTCTTCTCTGGGCTGGTGGTAATTCCTCTTTTCCAGACATCTACTTGGTTATTTTGTGTCTGGGGTTTTTTGGGGGGTTTTTTGGGGGGTTTTTTTGGGGTTTTTTTTGCCACCTTCCTCCCTTTCTATTTCCTTTGTGAGGTTTGCAGCCTTGCTCCTTAGTTGTATCTCTGCCCCTCCAGGGCTGCTGAGCTCCTGTGGGCTGAGGCTCTGCAGTAGTTGGGTTTTTCTGCCCCAGTCCCGTTTCCCCCATGTTGGGACAAGAAATTAACCCCAGCTTTCAGCTCTAGAGTGCTGTATGGAAACCTCATTGCTCTGGGAATGGAGTCATGTGTGTTCTTGGCATACTTTGAAAGCTACTCTTACCTACCCAAATGCTGCCTTCTGAAGCTTCTTTTCCCCCATTGATTCTCTTTAATAATAACAAAGATAAAAGACCTACTTAAAATCTGATGGTGTGATTCCACGGTGTAGAGCTGATACAATAAATGTAACTTTAGCTGCTCCTAGCAATAGATTTTCAAAAGAATATAACCAATTTGCCAGGAGAAATAATGTGGACTGCCAGGACTTCAAATTAGTGTTAATATACCTTGATATGTCTCTTGATTGTAGAAGGGTGCACACATATATCTAGCTTGTACTAAATTTATATACTATCAGATTTGTTTGTGCAAATATATGTGAGGATGTAATTACAGTCTGAAGTACTGCAATACAGATGTGCAGGGAAGCAGAAATAAGATTGTGCTGTTGGCTTCAATTTGAGCATCACCCAGCATCTGAGCACACTGCAATGCAACATCAGCTTTTGGTGGAGTTTTTGCTGCTCCTGCTGGAATTAGGATCAATACCTGTTTTTGTTTGGCAAGTCACTGCTGTCCAAAACCCAGTTAGGTGGACCTGGTCATTCTGATCAGTGCATAGGTCACCAACAGCAAACAGAAAAAAATAAAATAAATTAAATTAAAAATTGAATTAGTGCCTGGAAGTAATGTTCATGGGGAACATGAGCTGCTATGGAAAATGACAGTGGAGCTGTCAGGAGTGGTCAGTGAGACCTGTGACACAAGTACACAGAGCCAGAGCATCCACTACTGCATCTTGATACAAGTGAAAATGAAGTAGTGTTCTGTAAGCCACTTAGCAAGGACCAGCTATCTCCTTGCTTTCATCAGTACAGAATGGCCACTTTTGGAGAAAAAGGACTCACTCAGCAGTCAGATGTCGTTCTGGAAAGGAGGAGAATGCCCCTATGTGATTTTTTTTGCTTGTTTGTACAATGTATCATGAGAGAGTCATTCAATTCTTTCTAAGCTGAATGATTGCTTAAGGATGTTTTAGTATCTACTGTAAGTGCTAGTTAATATGCAGAGACAATAAACAAAAATATTATTTACAGAGAGCATGTTAAAACCATTTTAAAGCACGACTTCAATGAGATAATATTGACATGTGAGAATTTTCATGCTTGCACGTCTTTCTAATTGAGTATTCCACTTTTGCCAATTCTTTTTTAAAGTCAGGGTTATTGCAATTGCACAGCATTAATAATTTTCCCTCATTAAACTGATACATCTACTCACCAGACTAGAACACATTTCTCTAAACCTGTTAGTAGGTTCTTAACTATACTTCTCTGTGTTTTGAATTTGCAAGCAAAAGTCAGCAGTATTGAAAGGGACAACCTTGAGTCCTTGACCATGGAATTTTGAAACAGTTCTAATACTAAAGAAAAAGAGCTGAGAGCCTGGATCAGACAGCTGTGTTATGATAGTATGGGCAGTTTTTCATGCACACATTGCCATCTAAGTTTTATTTTCACTGAAGAACATTATAGAATTCTTTTTGCAAGCTTTTCATGTGGTAGTCTTTCTCTTTTCCTTCTTTATACAGCCGTAGTTATATTCTGATTTTTGTCACTGGTTTACTTTATGAAAGGTTCTGTTTGACATGCCTAGATAGTTTAGTCAGGAAAGAAAGAAACAAGAAAGTATAACCTGAGTGTAGTCATTATGTTCAAGTCAACAATACTTAGGATTAACACTGCTTTTGGTTTCCACTCATGTGTTTACCTATGCAATGATGAGGCAAAGGGGCAGAGACAAAATTTTCAGGGGCAGAGAAAAATTACAGTGATTTCTAGAAGTGTTCATCTAAAATTCCTATTAATATAACCATGACTGCCATTATATATACAGCCACTCAAGGAAAAGATAAACTGCTACTAAAAACACCGTGCTATGTATTTAGGGTCCCACCATCACTTCTGAAACTTAATCCTGAAAGTTAAACTTTTGCTTTTTGCTGTTCCCAGGTTTCTTAACCAACCAGCTTCTTAAAATGTCATGCAAATACAGCTTTCATGTTTGAAAAGCAGTCTAGGAAAGGTAATATTTGATTAATTACACGAGTAAATCTCCTATTTCAGACAACGTAGTGGAATGTATTTTATGCAAAAAATATGAAAATGTGTGGTTCATCTAAAACAAAGGTAGGCCAAACCATCTGTAATTATAAGTCTTTTTGTAGGTTCACAGTAGTACAATGATTCTCTTTAATTTGATAATTACCCTGTTAGGCTCTGTCCAGCTAGCTCTGCATCTTTTAAAGGAAAAAAAAATCTGCTCATTAATTCGTGGCAGAGCTCCAGCACTCTTTATCAAAATATTGGTCTGGAGATTTAGATGAGTTTTAGATTTTCTGGACAAAGCAAGCAGCTCTGTCTCAGTTTCCCCCTGGATCATTGGCCACTCTCTTTTTCCATTTCTCATCTCTACTCTTCTGCCCTCCTTAGTTGCCTGTGTTTGGATGAGTTCTGCCCAGTGCTGCATCAAGCACAGGCAAGAACTCCCTGTCTCCTTGCAAAACAAAGAGTAGGTGTTTTTTACATTTTCTTTGCTTGTTCATTTCCCTTCTAACTTTGTTAAGATTAAAAAAAAAAAAAACCACCAAAAAAAACCCAATAAAGAATATATGCCACCTTTTTAACTCCTTACAAATTTTTCTGACTAGAGAGAGATGTGGTTCATATTGCAGGGATGGCAGATAACACAAGAAT